>NW_027362770.1:72212467-72911924 GCF_046119375.1 Phyllobates terribilis | reverse complement strand
AATGAACAAATGAAAGTCAGACATTGCTTTTCTGCTTCCACTGAATTTAAAAAAAAAATTAAACTCATGAAATCGGCCTGGACAGAAATGATGGTACCCCTGAAAATAATGTGACAAAGGGGACATGTTAAATAAAGTTGTGTCCACTAATTAGCATCACAGGTGTCTACAATCTTGTAATCAGTCAGTGGGCCTGTATATAGGGCTACAGATACTCACTGTGCTATATATAGGGCTGCAGATACTCACTGTGCCTGTATATAGGGCTACAGATACTCACTGTGCCTGCATATAGGGTTACAGATACTCACTGTGCCTGTATATAGAGTTACAGATACTCACTGTGCCTGTATATAGGGTTACAGATATTCACTGTGCCTGTATATAGGGTTAAAGATACTCACTGTGCTTGTATATAGGGCTACAGATACTCACTGTGCTTGTATATAGGGCTACAGATACTCACTGTGTTGTTTGGTGACATGGTGTGTACCACACTCAACATGGACCAGAAGAAGCAAAGGAAAGAGCTGTCTCAGGAGATTAGAAAGAAAATTATAGAAAAGCATGTTAAAAGGTAAAGGTTATAAGACCATCTCCAAGCAGCTTGATGTTTCTGTGACTACAGGTGCACATATTATTCAGAAATTTAAGATCCATGGGACTGTAGCCAACCTCCCTGGACGTGGGTGCAGGAGGAAAATTGATGACAAATCAAAGAGACGGATAATATGAATGGCAACAAAAGAGCCCAGAATAACTTCTAAAGAGATTAAAGGTGAACTTCAAGCTCAAGGAACATCAGTGTCAGATCGTACTATCCACCGTTGTTTGATCCAAAGTGAACTTCATGTAAGACGACCAAGGAGAACACCATTGTTGAAAAAAAAAATAGTAAAAAAGCCAGACTGGAATTTGCCAAACTACATGTTGACAAGCCACAAAGCTTCTGGGAGAATGTACTATGGACAGATGAGACAAAAATTGAAGTTTTTGGCAAGGCACATCAGCTCTATGTTCACAGATGGAAAAATGAAGCATATCAAGAAAAGAACACTGTCCCTACTGTGAAACATGGTGGAGGCTCTGTTATGTTCTGGGGCTGCTTTGCTGCACCTGGCACAGGGTGTCTTGAATCTGTGCAGGGTACAATGAAATCTCAAGACTATCAAGGGATTCTAGAGAGAAATGTGCTGCCCAGTGTCAGAAAGCTTGGTCTCAGTCGCAGGTCTAGCAACAGGATAATGACCCAAAACACACAGCTAAAAACACCCAAGAATGGCTAAGAGGAAAACATTGGACTATTCTGAAGTGGCTTCTATGAGCCCTGACCTAAATCCTATTGAGCATCTTTGGAAAGAGCTGAAACATTCTGGAAAAGGCAACCTTCAAACACGAGACAACTGGAGCAGTTTGCTCATGAGGAGTCGGCCAAAATACCTGTCGAGAGGCGCAGAAGTCTCATTGACAGTTACAGGAATCGTTTGATTGCAGTGATTGCCTCAAAAGGTTCAACAAAATATTAAGTTAAGAAGAAGAACCATCATTTCTGTCCAGGCCGATTTCATGAGGTTAATTTTTTTTTAAATTCTGTGGAAGCAGAAAATCAATGTCTGACCTTCATCTCTTCATTTTCAAAAATTTGTAATTTATCAGATTGAAGTTATTTCTGTGACCATTGTGGGTTTTTCTTTCATTAAACGAGGAGTACCAACAATTTTGACCACGTGTGTAGTGTAAGTGTACATGTAATACACTGACTCACCAGTGATGTCTCTAGGTGAAGTCCTTCATCTTCGCTTTTCTTCTTTATCTGGCACAGACAGCCATCACTTCTTCCAGCCAGGAATCATCTCTGCAGAAAATAACACAGTTATTAATAACTGATCTCTTCTAGAGAATATTCCCACTTCCCCCTCCCCCGACCTCTACACTACACCAGTTGAAGAAAAAAAGCAACATAGTGCCGTCCTGCACAGTAACAGGACCTCTCTTTTGTCCCATCCCATGGAAAACAATTTCCTAAAAAGTAAATTATATTACAGAAGTAATAATGTAATAATAATTGGAATCTAAAGTAATAATGTTCCCCACTGGTCACCATAAACTAATAAAGTATGTTCCTCAATCTGGCTCCCAAACAGTAATTAAGTCCCTTGTCTAGCCAGGCACCCCCATATGTCCCTTCTGGCCACCATTTGTCTAGTGTGACCCCTCCATATATTTATCCTAGCACATGTGTATCGAGCCTGCCCCCTCCCATATACCCATCCTAGCCCCCCATGTGCCAGTCTGCCCCCCCACATATCCATCCTTGCCTCCATGTTTCCAGCCTGCGCCCCCATATGTCCCCCCCATATATCCTCCATGTGTCCAGCCTGCCCTCTACATATTCATCCTGGCCTCCATGTGTCCAGCCTCTCCCCTCATATATCCATACTGCCCTTACCCCCTGCATATATCCATCCTGACACCCCCCATATATCCAGCGTGCCCCTCCATATATTTATGCTAGCCCATGTGTATCGAGCCCGCCCCCCCCCACATATTCATCCTAGCCCCCCCCCCCATATATCCATCCTGGCCTCCATGTGTTCAGCCTGCCCCGCCCCCCCCATATATCCATCCTGGCCTCCATAAGTCCAGCTTGCCCCCCCCCATATATCCATCCTGGCCTCCATATATCCATCTTGCCCCCCCATATATCCATCCTGCCCCCCCATATATCCATCCTGCCCCCCATATACCCATCCTGCCCACCCCCCTTTGCCTGGGTCCACCTTGGTTCCCCCTAGTGTGTCCTGCCAGGGCTCCCCCTTGTGTGTCCATCCAGGGCTCCCCTCCCTTGCGTGTCCAGCCAGGGCTCCCCCTTGCGTGTCCAGCCAAGGCTCCCCCCCTTGCGTGTCCAGCCAGGGCCCCCCCCTTGCGTGTCCAGCCAGGGTTCCCCCCTCGTGTGTCCAGCTTGGCCCCCCCTCGTGTGTCCAGCTTGGCCCCCCTCGTGTGTCCAGCTTGGCCCCCCCTCGTGTGTCCAGCTTGGCCCCCCCTCGTGTGTCCAGCTGGGCCCCCCCTCGTGTGTCCGTCCAGCTGGGCCCCCCCTCGTGTGTCCGTCCAGCTGGGCCCCCCCTCGTGTGTCCGTCCAGCTGGGCCCCCCCTCGTGTGTCCGTCCAGCTGGGCCCCCCCTCGTGTGTCCGTCCAGCTGGGCCCCCCCTCGTGTGTCCGTTCAGCTGGGCCCCCCTTGTGTGTCCATCCAGCTGGGCCCCCCTTGTGTGTCCATCCAGCTGGGCCCCCCTTGTGTGTCTGTCCAGCTGGGCCCCCCCTTGTGTGTCTGTCCAGCTGGGCCCCCCCTTGTGTGTCTGTCCAGCTGGGCCCCCCCTTGTGTGTCTGTCCAGCTGGGCCCCCCCTTGTGTGTCTGTCCAGCTGGGCCCCCCCTTGTGTGTCTGTCCAGCTGGGCCCCCCCTTGTGTGTCTGTCCAGCTGGGCCCCCCCCTTGTGTGTCTGTCCAGCTTGGCCCCCCTTGTGTGTCTGTCCAGCTGGGCCCCCCCTTGTGTGTCTGTCCAGCTGGGCCCCCCCTTGTGTGTCTGTCCAGCTGGGCCCCCCCCTTGTGTGTCTGTCTAACTTGGCCCCCCCTTGTGTGTCTGTCCAGTTGGGCCCCCCCTTGTGTGTCTGTCCAGCTGGGCCCCCCCCTTGTGGGTCTGTCCAGCTGGGCCCCCCCTTGTGTGTCCTGCTGGCCCCCGCCTTGTGTGTCCAGACCATTACACACACACACACACACCTCTTACCTTCCTGCGATCCCGTGCGGTGTCCTCCTTCTCCTGAGTTGCGCGCCTCCTTCACAGCAGTCGCATGACGATGACGTCATACGCCGGCCGGCGAAGGGAGACACGCAGCTTCAGCTGCTTCACTGGGACGTGCGCCGCGGTGGTTCAGGTAATGAACGCTGCGTGCGCGCGTCCCTGCATACACTGTGCCTGCGCTTTTAAAGGGCCCGTGCCCCTTAAAACCGCAGGATTTTTTTTTGTTCTCTTCTCCCCCCTCTACTCTGCAGCAGGGGCGGGGCCCACCGGGAAATTTCCCGGTATCCCGCCAGCCCAGACCGACCCTGCATATATACTAGGATGGGCCCAGGATGGGGGACATATATACCAGGAAGAAGCCCAAGATGAGGGACATTACTACATAATAAGGGAGGGGGTGTAACTCGTATGTCCTTATCGGATATAGAATGCTACAAGGGCCCATACATCTGACCAACATGTGGGGATTGGGCCCAGGTCCAAATTTTTCACCCGGCCCATCTGACTCTAGTTATGCCACTGCCTCTCCACCACATACCTCACATCATGGCAGCCTTATGGGCTGGTCTGTTAGGTCATAAAATGGGCTGCCTGGCTACTGTTGTCAGTGTACCATTGTGTATCAGTGAGTCATGCATTCTGTGTGGAGTCTGAGGTTATCTGCTTATCTACTTATCTTTATAGTAGGTAAATAAACAAATGACTGGACAACTCAGAGTTCTAGGAGTTTAAGATGGGCAATTCAGACACAGATTTGACTTTGAAAAACTGGTCTTGTATATTGTGCACTAATTAATAGCTTCTAATGCCTCTAACTGCAGAGTTTGCTCTATAGTTTGTCATTGTCAGAACAGTCATTCACACAGGTACCATTTCTCCAGTATTCACTGGGAAAATACTAATGTGGTTACAAAATGACAGTGTTCATGAAGCAGAGCTTGGTGTGACATGCAGAAGTAGTACTATTGCAGAGTGTGACAGTCACAAGTAGTGCTGTTGCTTTAAAAGCATTCAGCAACTATTAGAAGTAACACAAGCACATGAGACAGGAAGTGTTGTGCTCCAGAAGCATCCAGCAACTAGAGGGGTTAACACAGTCACAGGAGACAGGGAGGGTTTTAGCAGAGCCCCAGGGGGATTGTGGGGAAGTTATTTACTGTCTGGCTGGAGCTGAAGAGAAAGGTGGTGTGTGTGTTCTGCATCTGACAGAAGTGCCCCTTCAAGCGAAAAGGATTCAAGTCAGGAGTGAAGCTAAGCACAGGTCAGGCAGAGTTACTGAACTAGCAGTGCAGAGTATTGTCAAGCAGAAAGATAAGGACTGTAAGAAATGGTGTCACAGGGATCATCTCCCTCAGCAAACCCTCCCCCCTCCTCAATCTCATTGTGCTGTAAGGAATGTTGTGTTCATTAATGTGCCTTTGCATTAGAACTGTGCTGTCCTGTACTACTGGGAAGACTGTGAACCCCTGTGCTGCTAAGGAAACTGTACTGTTTGTCATTGGAGCCTGTTGCTGATAAGACTTAACTTGCACTGGCTGTGCAGCTTCTTATTAAATGCTACTGTTCTACCATTTATGAAGACTCTTGTCAAGTGTGTCTGGTCAGCAAGTGAAACAACCTACGTGTCTGTGCCTGAGGGTCTATACCCCTGTGTGCCTGAGAGAAGCTGCAACACATGATCTATGGTCGCCCTGAGTAATGGTTCCCCCAGGATTCCAAAGAATTCATGTAACCTGTCTCGCCCCTATCTGAACCTAGCGTCATGCGTATAACATTGGTGGCCCATATGGGGAGTGCTGAGCGGGAATTAAAGTGTAGAGGGAGAAGAGGAAAAGTGTCTGGAAAAACACAGCAGCACAGCACTTCAACTCAACTCTGCTACACCAGCACCAGTTAAAGGGGACTAGCCCTAAAGAAAATTCACTAGCAGCAATGGATGTGGAAATACAAATGGACAGAATTAGTGAGCTGCTTCTTCAGTTAACCTGTGAAGAATTGAGAACAGTAGTAGAACATATAAAGATGTCAGAAGAACAGATTTCTAAAGCACACTACCGCAGGCAACTGTTAGCTGCCATTAATGCAAAAATGGATGAGCTGGGGGAGAAAGCAGCTGAAGACGTTATAGAGACATACCTCCAGGAACTAACACAGTTTCTAACCAGGTTGAAGTTGGAGGATGGAGGGGCGGCACCAATTACCAAAAGCGAGATTCTCCGTCCACAGACTCAACTACAGGAATTGAAAGAACAATTCAAAGCCCTAACAACAGCCCTGCAGGAATCGACCAAATCCTCTGAACGGGTGACAGACTCAGACAGGTCCTTTAACCTGCTCGGGTTAGATAAATCAGGGAGACAGTCCTCTCTAATATCACAAATCACCATAAGGAAAGAATTCAAGATCCTGGGACAGATTGGAGAGTGTGAACAGAAAGAGAGACTGTCTTATATGAACTGGTTGCACCAGATCGATGCAGGCTTACAGAAAGGCTACCAGCCAGATGAGATCATTGAGGGGGTGGTGAAAGCGATCAGCCCATGACTGAACCTCCGGAGTATGCTAGAAAAGTGTTCACTGATCTTGCAACAGTGGAAGATGATTTTAAAAGGGCACTTTAAAGAAGAGAGTACTTCAGAATTGTTCCACCGACTCATCAACGTCTCACAGAAAAATAATGAATCACCCCAAAGTTTCTTGCTCAGAGCAATTGAACTGAAGAATAGACTATTGTTTGCATCCAGTGATATAGAAGTGGAAGAGAAGTTTGATGCTGAACTAGTCCAGAAGTTCTTGAGATCATTGGGAACAGGGTTAATCAGCAAAGACATCAAGTTGCAGCTGAACCAGTACCTAGAAGATCCTGGCATTCTGGACGAAGTCCTAATTGAAAAAATGAATGAGACAGCTAGTTAGGAGTCAGAGAGCGAATAGAAGTTAAAGAAAGGATCTGCTCCTAAAATCACCAAAATGAGTCAGCTGAAGTTGGAGACCCCCAGTGGCCAGTCCGAAGATCATCATGGAGACCCTCCAGTGCCACCTCCGAGAGGGAACCTTAAATCACCAACAAAAGAGAGAACCGCCAGCGAAGACTGGGAGGAAGTAATAGGAAAATTGTGAGCCGAGTTGATTGAGGTGAAAAAGTTGATTCGTTCCAGGCCAGAACTTGTATCCCTCAGACCCAGGAGTGGGTTCCAAAACAGAAGATACCCAGCTTGTGAAGCGTGCCATTCATCAAATCAGAGGACGGTATGTGTCCACTGTCTAAGATGTGGTGAGGAAGGACATTATGCCAAGGAATGCCAATGGTCACGGTCGTTTGGGTTAAAAGACAGATGGTTGACAGTGCGGGGCGACTGGTAACCACGACACGGAGGAGGCCCCAGAAGCAAATCCAAAACTCACCAAACCCCAGAACGGCGCATGAGGTAAAACGGCTGCGTCAGTATTATCCCCAAGTGTGTTCCCATCTACAACAGCTCCAAGAGAGACAGGGGCATCAGGTACTTAATGCCCAGTGCAGAGGTCAAATGATGTACTCCTGGGAGGAGGATTCCTCGGTCAGTAAACATAGCCTCATCAGCCTAATCGGTGAAAGGTGATTTATACAGTGCCAGCTAGATTAACTCCTGGTGAAAGCACTGTGGGACACAGGAGCCCAAGCGAGCCTTTTAAATGAAGAATGGAGAAGGCGCTACCTGCCACATACCAGCCTTCAGTCACTAAAAGAACTCTTAGGACCAGTGGAACTCCACGACAAAGCCGTCAACCAGACCAAAATCCCTTTCATAGGCTGGGTGTAAGTGACTTTCCAACTGAGGGCCACGAAGAACAGCAACACCATTGTGCTTTTGGTACCTTTTCTCATGACCAGTGATCAGAACGTGACAGAGGATCCTATCCTGGGTTATAATGTAATCAGTGAGGTCATCACGAAACACAAGTCAGGGACACTGGTGGTGGATGCAATTGCCACATCACTTGCCATACCCAACGCCGTGGCGGAAAATGTGATTCATAGAATAAAGAAAGCACAGAATACAATGGACCTAAAAGAAGTCAAGGTAGGCTGGCGCCCAGCCATCATCCCTGCAAAGCAAATGGTGGGGGTGAGGTGTGGAGTCCAGGTAGAACTGGGAAGAAAAGTTCAGAAAAGACTGTTCATGCCAAAAGACTCCTCAGAACTTCCGGATGGCATAGTTCAAGGTGAGACTGTGCTTACGATTCCACTGGTGCGTTTGTTCAAGTGACGGTACCGGTGATGAATACTACGAAACACGAAATTAGACTGGATCCAAAGACTGTGTTAGGTCACATTGAAACCGTTAAAACGGTATATCCAGCCAGTCTGAGACTGGCCCAGGAGTCTACAGTGAATTCAGTCTCCCCATCAAGGAACAGGAACTGCCCAGGGAAAGAAATTGCACTACCACCTTGGAGTCCTGGGATCCCCCAGTAGCCCTGGAACACTTGTGTTCTGAAGATCGAGCGGTAGCAAAACAGATCCTGAGAGAAGAGTGTCATGCATTCTCTAAAGATGACTCTGATATAGGATGTATCCCTTCGTAAAGGTTGAAAACCAATTTGAAAGACTCGACCCCAGTAACCAAAAGTTACATATCTGTGCCGAAACCATTACACCGTGAAGTGAAAGAGTATTTACAAGACCTAATCAACAGAGGTTGGGTCCAAAAGTCGAAGTCGTCTTATTCCTCTCCTATTGTTTGTGTTAGGAAGAAGGACGGTACGTTGAGACTCTGCTGTGATTACCGGGAACTAAACCGAAAGTCAGTACCTGATCGGCACCCAATACCAAAGATCCAAGATATGCTGGATAGCCTATCAGGAAGTACCTGGTTCTCTGTCCTCGATCAGGGTAAGGCATACCACCAAGGGTTTGTTGAAGAGTCTAGTAGACCCTTGACAGCATTCATCACACCGTGGGGTGATTGGGCTCAGTTCAGCTCCAGGAGAATTCCAGAGGAGCATGGAGACAAGTTTAGAAGGATTGAGGGACAATATCTGCCAGCCGTGCTTGGATGACAATGTGGTACACAGCAAAACTTTCCGGGAGCATGTTGAACACGTGAGGACCGTATTACAATGGTATCAACAACATGGAGTTAAGTTGACCCCAAAGAAGTGTGAACTGTTCAAAAAGCAAGTCCGATAATTGTGTCCAGAGAAGGTTATACCATGAACCCAGCAGAAATCACTCCGGTACTGGCCTTAAAATACAAGTAGCTCTCTACCGTCGGGGAGTTGAGGCAGATATGAGGATTCCTCTCCTACTATCGTACATACATTCGGAACTTCCCCAGGATTGCCGCCTCACTATACCTCCTCTTGGGGGGGACGACAGAAATGACAACACCCACAGAGAAAAAGAAGAACGCGAGTAGGACCGGGCTTAAAAGAAACAACACCGTTTCATCCCAACAGCCCATTCTCTGGACAGCAGACCACCAGGAGGTATTGGAAGAACTAGTAGACTACTTGGTAAAACCACCCATCTTGGGATATCCTGATTTCAATTTACCATTTGTTCTTCATTGTGGCACTTCTCAAGTTGGACTGGGAGCTGCCCTGTATCAGCATCAAGATGGAAAATTGAGAGTCATCGGTTACGGTTCTAGAACATTGACAATTGCCAGGAAGAATTACCATCTACATTCCGGAAAATTGGAGATCCTGGCACTGAAATGGGCTATCTGTGAACGATTTAGAGATTATCTCTACTACAGCAGAGAGTTTGAGGTATACACGGACACCAACCCTTTGACCTATGTCCTTACTACAGCCAAAGTGAATGCAACGGGTCAGAGATGAGTCACTGAACTAGCTGACTTCAATTTCAGCATCAAGTACAGGCCAGGAAAATGCAATGCAGATGCTGACGGATTGTCAAGAATGCGACTAGAGCCTAAGGAGTTCATGCAAGAATGCTCGGAGGCAGTCAGTCTGGAAAAAATTGAAAGCTCTACCCAAGCAGTACAAGCTTATCAGGAAGATGTCGACTCGAGAAGTGAGGATGCCCATGATGCTGATATATGAGACACTTGGTGAACCGAGTCAAGTGCCAAGGACTGTCGACTGGAAACAGGTATCTCTGCCTGCAGACCAGGTAAGCCCACTTGAGTGGTATTCACCACCGAGAGGCAGTATGGAAGATGTTTCCTACTGGAAAGACTTGTTTTCATGCTTTGTTTTTTCTTAAAATACTTTGTAGAAACAAAGAACTGTTAAAGCATAGATAGAGAGATATGGTTGAAGACATACGAAAAGCTCCAGCTGAAGAGATGCTGATTGTTTTAATTGTGTTAATTGTTTATTTCTTACAGGCATCCTACAAGAAAAAGGTCGTAAGAATAGGTTGTTATCAATGTTTATGAATGTTATACCAATTAGTCAATGTCAATTTGTAAATAAAGCTATCCAACTTTCACCACTGTCTCAGAATTGGTCAGATTGACCAATTAAGACGAATGTCGAGGACGACATTCAAAAAGGAGGGAAGAGTGTGACATGCAGAAGAAGTAGTGCTGTTGCAGAGTGTGACAGTCAAAAGTAGTGCTGTTGCTTTAAAAGCATTCAACAACTATTAGAAGTAACACAAGCACATGAGGCAGAAAGTGTTGTGCTCCAGAAGCATCCAGCAACTAGAGGGGTTAACACAGTTACAGGAGACAGAGAAGGTTTTAGCAGAGCCCCAGGGGGATTGTGGGGAAGTTGTTTACTGTCTGGCTGGAGCCAAAGAGAAAGGTGGTGTGTGTGTTCAGAATCTGACAGAAGTGCCCCTGCAAGTGAAAAGGATTCAAGTCAGGAGTGAAGCTAAGTAAAGGTCAGGTAGAGTTCCTGAATTAGCAGTGCAGAGTATTGTCAAGCAGAAAGATAAGGACTGTAAGAAATAGTGTCACAGGGATCATCTCTCTCAGCAAACCCTCCCCCCTCCTCAATCTCACTGTGCTGTAAGGAATGCTGTGTTCATTAATGTGCCTTTGCATTAGAACTGTGCTGTCCTGTACTACTGGGAAGACTGTGAACTGTTGTGCTGCTAAGGAAACTGTACTGTTTGTCACTGGAGCCTGTTGCTGATAAGACTTAACTTGCACTGGCTGTGCGGCTTCTTATTAAATGCTACTGCTCTACCGTTTATGAGGACTCTTGTCCAATGTGTCTGGTCAGCAAGTGAAACAACCTACGTGTCTGTGCCTGAGGGTCTATACCCCTGTGTGCCTGAGAGAAGCTGCAGCACATGGTCTATGGTCGCCCTGAGTAACGGTTCCCCCAGGATTCCAAAGAATTCATGTAACCTGTCTCGTCCCTATCTGAACCTAGCGGCGTGCATGTAACATGGGCTATGTTAAGGTGGCAAGGGTTCTAGAAGTGACAAGGTGCCGGGCTGAGACCGTGCAGATCTAAGTATCTACAAAAGGGGATAAGGGAGAAAATTAAATGGGTATATGCTATATCAAAGAATAATCAATTTTAACCCAATCATGGACCTTTTAGAAAAAATGTGACCATCGAAGCAAACATACTAATGAGGAACGAGAGAAACACACTTCGAAATATGGTCAAGTATATCATGGAAATATATTTATTAAGTTTTGACAAGCACAGGTGATGAATCACAGAACACAGGAAATGTTAAAAACAAAGCGGTGGAGCGGCACCAGTGGAGAAGGTGCAATAAATAACATCAAGTATAATATATACAAGTACATTAGACATCCATCAATGTAAGCTGCTGAATAGAATTTATATGGGTAAAGTGCAGACTTTATTAAAGTGCAAGTGCCTAACAATATGACAAAGTGTAGATATTATAATTAATGTATACTGCCAAGTGGCTGATGTCTGTAAGGCAAATCATAAATCTAAATAACTCAATCAGGTGAAATATAGACCAAAAACATGCCATATAATATATCTAGTGCACAGAAACCACGTTCAGATTGAGAAATTAATGTGGAAGACCCTCTGCCTAAGCAAGCTCTACAGGGAAATGGATAAAGCAGCAAAAATGTCCACAACTATAGTAGCCAATGATTACTTACATCCACTGTGGATACCAGCACCCTCCTCAATGGCGCGCACCCCGACGCGCGTTTCGACACGGCTGCCTTCATTAGGGGGTGGTGTCAATGGAAATAGGCAGGGTTTAAAAACGTCCGTCTAACCAATAGCAGGGGGGGCGTGAGAATGCTGTACCAATGGGTGTGGGACAAGCTCCTGATGACGCATGTCAGTCGACGCCCACCCACCGCATCCACGGCAACCTCGTCATGTGACCGATGACGCCCCGATCACGAGGGAGTCATGTGACCGGGCGCCACCGGACACATAGAGACAAGCCCGACGGGGACACCGCGGGACGCATCGAGGGCATGCGTACAACTCATCACACAAACATAGATGGTATGTTAGAGGTGTCACTTAGGGCCGGACTACAAAAACATTAGGCACTCAGTCCAATGGCATATTAACCTCCCTAATGTAAAATACTAACGTGATGTAAAAAGAAAATGAATGACAAAAAATATATAAAGAAATAAATAAAGTGACAGTGCATATGTGTAGATACAATGAAGAACATAGTAACTAAGGACAAAAAAAGAGAGAAGAAAAATTAATAAAAATAACTCAAATCTGAAGCACAGTGACATACCGCCAATGGCGGCAGGCCACGCGACTGCTATGGGGCCCGTGAGCTGGGGGGCCCCATAGTAGTCGCCCCCCTCCTGCACTCCCCGCTCAGCTGCTTGATTGCTGCCGCCGCCCACCGACACTGTCTTCAGGCATGGCCGCGCGCAGTGTGCTGTGTGGCTGTGTATTGTAGTAATGACTCGGCAGGGGCGACACTGCGCCTTTAATTGTGCTTGTGTCGCCCCTGCCGTCATTACTGGCAGGCACAGCCGCACAGCGCGCTGCACGCGGCCATGCCTGAAAACAGTGCCGGGGGGCAGCGGCGGCAATCAAGCAGCGGAGCGGGGGGTGCAGGAAGGGGGCCCCGATGAAGAAGGGGTCATGATTAAGGGAGGCCCTGAAGAAGGAAGGCCCCGAGTGGTGCCTTGATGAAGGCAGGCCCTGAGGGGGGCCCTAATGAAGATAGGCCCCGAGGGGGGCCCTGATGAAGTGCAGGCAATCAAACACCGCCAGAGGTCCTCCCTGCGGAGATGCTGGGGAAGCGGTGTGGGCCCCTCTGATGGTCCAGGGCCTGTGATGGCCATCAGACAAGCCGGCGGCCCTGCACAGCTGGACCGGACACAAGCCAAGGGGCAGGTGAGTGAGGCTTGTGTCCCCAATCCCCATATTAAATATATTTCTAATGTGTCTTGTGTGTATCTCAGTGTGTATGACTGTGTATATATATATTTATGTCTGTTTTATGCGTTTTTAAGAATGTGTTCAAAAATGTACGTATGTCTGTATGTGTACTTATCTGTGTATCTGTTTGTGTATGTGCATATCTGTGAAACCATGTGCATGTCTGCTTACCATGTGCGTGCATGTCTGCTTACCGTGTGCGTGCATGTTTGTTTACTGTGTGCGTGCATGTCTGCTTACCGTGTGCGTGCATGTCTGCGTACCATATGCGTGCTTGTCTGCGTACCGTGTGGTGCATGTCTGCGTACTGTGTGTGCGTGCATGTCTGCGTACTGTGTGCGTGCGCATGTCTGCAAACTGTGTGTGCATGTCTGCGTACTGTGTGTGTGCATGTCTGCGTACTGTGTGTGTGTGCATGTCTGCGTACTGTGTGTGTGCATGTTTGCATACTGTGTGTGTGCATGTCTGTGTACTGTGTGTGTGCACATGTCTGCGTACTGTGTGTGTGCACATGTCTGTGTACTGTGTGTGTGCATGTCTGCATACTGTGTGTGAGCGTGTCTGCGTACTGTCTGTGTGCATGTCTGCGTACTGTGCGCATGTCTGCGTACTGTGTGTGTGCACATGTCTGCATACTGTGTGTGCGCGTGTCTGCATACTGTGTGTGTCTGCATATTGTGTGTGTGCATGTCTGCGTACTGTGTGTGTGTGTATGAGTGTCTGTGTACTGTGTCTGTGTGCATATCTGCATACTGTGTGTGTCTGTGTCTGCGTACCGTGTGTGTGCATGTCTGCGTACTGTGTGAGCGTGCATGTCTGCGTACTGTGTGTGTCCGCATGTCTGCATATTGTGTGTGCATGTCTGCGTACTGTGTGTGTGCATGTCTGTGTACTGTGTGTGTGTGCATGTCTGCGTACTATGTGTGTGCATGTTTGCATACTGTGTGTGTGCATCTCTGCGTACTGTGTGTGTGCGCATGTCTCCGTACTGTGTGTGTGCACGTGTCTGTGTACTGTGTGTGCATGTCTGCGTACTGTGTGCATGTCTGCGTACTGTGTGTGTGCGCATGTCTGCGTAATGTGTGTGCGCGTGTCTGCATACTGTGTGTGTGCGCGTGTCTGCATACTGTGTGTGCACGCGTGTCTGCGTACTGTGTGTGTGCGTGTCTGCATACTGTGTGTGTGCATGTCTGCGTACTGTGTGTGTATGCGTGTCTGCGTACTGTGTCTGTGTGCATGTCTGCGTACTGTGTGTATGTCTGTGTCGGCGTACTGTGTGTGTGCGTGTCTGTGTAATGTGTGTGTGTGCTTGTCTGCGTACTGTGTGTGTGTGTGCATGTCTGCATATATGAAGGATGAGGTGACAGCCTGGGCCCTGTGTACTATACCTATATTTCTCTGCCGTATCTGTGCATCATGAATGTTGGTATGTATTAAAGGGCCTACTGAGACTCTTTCGCCCGGGGCCCACGAAAACCTGAGGTCGGCCCTGGTTGATAGCAATGATGGAGGAGGGAACGTCATGTGACACTCTCTCTCCCATCATTCCTCCTCTGCGTCTGACGCAGCGGAGTGATGAAGCTCCACGCTCTGTCAGACAGTGGAGCTGGCAGCTGCTGAGGTGATGACAGAGACGCGCTGCAGAGACTGAAGCAGCGGGGAACGAGGAGCGGTAAGTATGTATTTATTTATAAATCAGTGAGTACTGATAAAACTGGAGGACTGGGGGCTGCATTTTACCCTATGGTGGGGGGGAAGCTGCATTTTACCTTATGGGGGGCTGCATTATACTGTGTACAGGACCATGGGGTGCATTATACTTTGTTGAGGACCATTGGGAGTGCATTATACTGCATGGAGGACCAAGGGGAGAGCATTATACTGTGTGGAGGACCATGGGGAGTTCATTATACTGTGTGGAGGACCATGGCGAATGCATTATACTGCATACAGGACCATGGAGAGAGCATTATACTGCGTAGACGACCATGGCGAGTCCATTATACTGCGTGGAGGACCATGGCGAGTGCATTATACTGTATGGAGGACCATGGCGAGTGCATTATACTGTGTGGAGGACCATGGCGAGTGTCTTATACTGTGTTGAGGACCATGACGAGTGTCTTATACCGTGTGGAGGACCATGACGAGTGTCTTATACCGTGTGGAGGACCATGGCGAGTGTCTTATACCGTGTGGAGGACCATGGCGAGTGCATTATATTGTGTGGAGGACCATGGCGAGTGCATTATACTGTGTGGAGGACCATGGAAAGTGTCTTATAGTGTGTTGAGGACCATGGCAAGTGTCTTATACTGTGTGGAGGACCATGGTGAGTGTCTAATACTGTGTGGAGGATCATGATGAGTGCATTATACTGAGTGGAGGACCATGGTGAGTGCATTATACTGAGTGGAGAACCATGGCGAGTGCATTATATTGTGTGGAGGACCATGGCGAGTGCCTTATACTGTATGGAGGACCATGGCAAGTGCATTATACTCTGTGGAATGTGGAGAGGTGTGGGGCCATTATATTGTATGTAGGCCCATTATACTGCATGGAGGGCTGTGTAGGGGTCACAGTTGGGGTACTCATACTGTGTTGGGGTCACCATACTTTGCCTTGGGAGTTGAGGTGGGGTACAACAGGGTCATTATACTGTGAATGTGGAGGAATTCACCATGGGGGTATCATACTGTGTTTGGGGACACTTTTGTTGGCATTGTTGGCATCACACTTTATGGGGCAATAAAAAAGGAATCTAGGACTTCAGCAGGAGGAAAATTACTATGTAAAGGCTGGAAAGTTGTGAGATCTGCTCTTCTGTGACCCCAACAATTATTTACTTTTTTTTGGGGGGGGGCCCAATTAGAACTTCTGCTATGGGGCCCTATGATTCCTATGTACGCCCCTGGAGAAGCATATATATATATATACAGTACAGACCAAAAGTTTGGAGATACCTTCTCATTTAAAGATTTTTCTGTATTTTCATGACTATGAAAATTGTGCATTCACACTGAAGGCATCAAAACTATGAATTAACACATGTGGAATTATATACTTAACAAAAAAGTGTGAAACAACTGAAAATATGTCTTATATTTTAGGTTCTT
This sequence comes from Phyllobates terribilis, assembly GCF_046119375.1. Lineage (NCBI taxonomy): Eukaryota > Metazoa > Chordata > Amphibia > Anura > Dendrobatidae > Phyllobates > Phyllobates terribilis. The sequence continues at coordinate 72,895,682 of NW_027362770.1, read as the reverse complement.
CAAAATAGCCACCTTTTGCTTTGATGACTGCTTTGCACACTCTTGGCATTCTCTTGATGAGCTTCAAGAGGTAGTCACCGGAAATGGTTTTCACTTCACAGGTGTGCCCTGTCAGGTTTAATAAGAGGGATTTCTTGCCTTATAAATGGGGTTGGGACCATCAGTTGTGTTGTGCAGAAGTCTTGTGGATACACAGCTGATAGTCCTACTGAATAGACTGTTAGAATTTGTATTATGGCAAGAAAAAAGCAGCTAAGTAAAGAAAAACGAGTTGGCATCATTCCTTTAAGAAATGAAGGTCAGTCAGTGCGAAAAATTGGGAAAACTTTCAAAGTGTCCCCAAGTGCAGTTGCAAAAACCATCAAGCGCTACAAAGAAACTGGCTCACATGAGGAACGCCCCAGGAAAGGAAGACCAAGAGTCGCCTCTGCTTCTGAGGATAAGTTTATCTGAGTCACCAGTCTCAGAAATCGCAGGTTAACAGCAGCTCAGATTAGAGACTAGGTCAATGCCACACAGAGTTCTAGCAGCAGACACATCTCTTCAACAACTGTTAAGAGGAGACTTTGTGCAGCAGGCCTTCATGGTAAAATAGCTGCTAGGAAACCACTGCTAAGGATAGGCAACAAGCAGAAGAGACTTGTTTGGGCTAAAGAACACAAGGAATGGACATTAGACCAGTGGAAATCTGTGCTTTGGTCTGATGAGTCCAAATTTGAGATCTTTGGTTCCAACCACCGTGTCTTTGTGCAACGCAGAAAAGGTGAACAGATGGACTCTACATGCCTGGTTCCCACCGTGAAGCATGGAGGAGGAGGTGTGATGGTGTGGGGGTGCTTTGCTAGTGACACTGTTGGGGATTTATTCAAAATTGAAGGCATACTGAACCAGCATGGCTACCACAGCATCTTGTAGCGGCATGCTATTCCATCCAGTTTGCGTTTAGTTGGACCATCATTTATTTTTCAACAGGACAATGACCCAAAACACACCTCCAGGCTGTGTAAGGGCTATTTGACCAAGAAGGAGAGTGATGGGGTGCTATGCGAGTTGACCTGGCCTCCACAGTCACCAGATCCCTGAACCCAATTGAGGTGGTTTGGGGTGAGCTGGACCGCAGAGTGAATGCAAAAGGGCCAACAAGTGCTAAGCATCTCTGGGAACTCCTTCAAGATTGTTGGAAGACCATTTCCGGTGACTACCTCTTGAAGCTCATCAAGACAATGCCAAGAGTGTGCAAAGCAGTCATCAAAGCAAAAGGTGGCTACTTTGAAGAACCTAGAATATCAGACATATTTTCAGTTGTTTCACACTTTTTTGTTAAGTATATAATTCCACATGTGTTAATTCATAGTTTTGATGCCTTCAGTGTGAATGTACAATTCTCATAGTCAAGAAAATACAGAAAAATCTTTAAATGAGAAGGTGTGTCCAAACTTTTGGTCTGTACTGTATATGAAATTAAATAATAAAGACATGGATGTGTAAATGAAGAAAGTGAAATTACATAAAAGTTACAAAATTTATACAAAAATTATAAGAGAGTGACAGAATATATAATCACATAGACATGTGAAAATGACAGTGCATAAATAAATAAATGTACATGGCAATAAATAAAGTATCACATGCTATAGGACATATTATTATTATTATCATATTCATAATAAAGTCTAAGTGTCCAGCTCAACCTAGGGCATCTCATATACCATCACAGAAATAAACACTGCTCAAAAAAATAAAAGGAACATTCAAATAACACAGCCTAGATCTGAATGAATGAAATATTCTCATTGAATACTTTGTTCTGTACAAAGCTGAATGAGCTGACAACAAAATCACACAAAAATCATCAATGGAAATCAAATTTATTAACCAATGGAGGCCTGGATTTGGAGTCACCCCCAAAATTAAAGTGGAAAAACACACTACAGGCTGATCCAACTTTGATGTCCTTAAAACAAGTCAAAATGAGGCTCAGTATTGTGTGTGGTCTCCACGTGCCTGTATGACCTCCCTACAACGCCTGGGCATGCTCCTGATGAGGTTGCGGATAGTCTCCTGTGGGATCTTCTCCCAGACCTGGACTAAAGCATCCGCCAACTCCTGGACAGTCTGTGGTGCAACGGTGACATTGGTGGATGGAGCGAGACATGATGTCCCAGATGTGCTCAATCGGATTCAGGTTTGGGGAACGGGCGGGCCAGTCCATAGCTTCAATGGATTCATCTTGCAGGAACTGCTGACACACTCCAGCCACATGAGGTCTGGCATGGTCCTGCATTAGGAGGAACCCAGGGCCATCCGCACCAGCATATGGTCTCACAAGGGGTCTGAGGATCTCATCTCGGTACCTAATGGCAGTCAGGCTACCTCTGGCAAGCACATGGAGGGCTGAGCGGCCCTCCAAAGAAATGCCACCCCACACCATTACTGACCCACTGCCAAACCGGTCATGCTGCAGGATGTTGCAGGCAGCAGATCGCTCTCCACGGCATCTCCAGACTCTGTCACGTCTGTCACGTGCTCAGTGTGAACCTGCTTTCATCTGTGAAGAGCACAGGGCAACAGTGGCGACTTTGCCAATCCTGGTGTTCTGTGGCAAATGCTAAGCGTCCTGCACGGTGTTGGGCTGTGAGCACAACCCCCATCTGTGGACGTCGAGCCCTTATACCACCCTCATGGAGTCAGTTTCTAACCGTTTGTGCAGACACATGCACATTTGTGGCCTGCTGGAGGTCATTTTGCAGGGCTCTGGCAGTGTTCCTCCTGTTCCTCCTTCCACAAAGGCGGAGGTAACGGTCCTGCTGCTGGGTTGTTGTTACCCCTCCACGTCTCCTGGTGTACTGGCCTGACTCCTGGTAGTGCCTCCAGCCTCTGGACACTACGCTGACAGAGACACAGCAAACCTTCTTACCACAGCTCGCATTGATGTGCCATCCTGGATGAGCTGCACTACCTGAGCAACTTCTGTGGGTTGTAGAGTCCGTCTCATGCTACCACGAGTGTGAAAGCACAACCAACATTCAAAAGTGACCAAAAAATTAGCCAAAAAGCATTGGTACTGAGATGTGGTATGTGGTCCCCACCTGCAGAACCACTCCTTTATGGAGTGTGTCTTGATAATTGCCAATAATTTCCATCCATTGTCTATTCCATTTGCACAACAGCATGTGAAATGGATTGTCAATCAGTGTTGCTTCCTAAGTGGACAGTTTAATTTCACAGAAGTTTGATTTACTTGCAGTTATATTCTGTTGTTTAAGTGTTCCCTTTCATTTTTTGAGCAGTGTATATAAATACATATCAAAAGAATATTAAAACATATATAAATATATACAGATTTCAGGTTAATGTATACAAAAAATGTCTTATAGAAAAAGCGTCAACATGCCTTTATAAAAATTGGACAGGCAACATATGTATAGAGGCCATCCAAAGAATGAAGGAAAGAAATTTTTTCTTATAGTTGTAGTATCATCATGAGGCCTTGTCACCAAACAGCAATATATGTGGGTACTCCATATGTTTGATGAAAAAGATTATTATGGCTGTGTGCCCACGATGCGCTTTTCATGCGTTTCCGCTGCGGAATTTCCGCAGCGGAAACGCATCAAAAACGCTTGGTAATCCGCACCCCATGGTCCCCAATGGCATTCCGCAATGTCAATGCACATGCTGCAGATTTTTCCGCAGCGTTTCTGCAGCGCTCATAAATCCGCAGCATGTTCATTAATTTTGTGGAAGCGCAGCGGAATTGCCGCCATTGACTTGCATTGAGACGCATATAATCCGTGTCTGTACATTTGTATACGCGGATTATATGCGTTTCAATGTGCGGATGGTACCCAGTTCTAGAAGAGAGAAGACTCTCATCCAGACCTGGGTACCATTGTACCTGTAAAAAAAAGAATAAAATAATAAATAAAGTTTATATTCACCTGTCCGGCGGCTTCTCTCTGCTTGCCGGCAGCGCTTATCTTCCAGGACCTGAGATGACGTCGCGGTCATGTGACCGCAGGCTGTCTCGCGAGAGCCCGGCAACAAGGAAGAAGCCAGGAAGAGCGCGACAGCACATGCGGCGAGGCATCGGAGGTAAGTATAGCTTTATTTTTTTATTTTTACGGTCACACTATATAAATCCATGCCGTTTGTGTGACCTAGTTGTCAAGCACTTTCCAAGTGATGCTATCACCTGGAAAGTGCTTGTCAGTCCGCATGCGGAAACATGCGTTAACGCATGTGGATACGCATGTGAATCCGCATGTATTCTGCAGGAAAAACGCATGCACAATCTGCATGCATTTTTTCTGCCAGGGAGATGCAGAAATGCTGCAGAAATTTTCTGATTCATTTCTGCATCGTGGGCACATAGCCTATCACGCAGAAGAATGCTAAGAAAAGAAAAACAAACCATTAATAAATGAGTAATTGAATAAACCACCCTGCCCTGAGGATATGCGGGGTATATTAGAATAGAACAATACTACAAAAACACTAAAACCTCAATGTGTGGATAATCAGAGAAATGGGGCATAGCTGATCTGTTCATTCAAGCCACGTGGATGAAGCGTATTCAACTTCCATATTCATCTGCTTTCTTTTTGTGCAAGTACTTGACTAGCTCTTCCTTCCCAAATATTAGTTGTAATTTTGTCTATACCACGAACCCTCAACAAGGATGCGTCACAATTATGGTGTAGACGAAAATGTTTTGGAATCGTTTTGAGTACCGAAATGTCGGTTGCATCAATTGCTGCTTCAATCCCCAAAACATGTTCGTGTATTCTTACTTTCAATTGTCTGGTTGTGAGTCCTACATATATCTTGGAACACGGGCATGTGGCATAATAAACCACAGATTTGGACGTGCAAGTAACAGATTTGGTGATCTGATAAGTTTTGGAATGCTGGGAATCCATAAAAGAGGAAACGTATTCTACATTTGGACACGCTACACATCTTCCGCAAGTTTGCACCCCATTACAGGAGAAGATCTTTCCAAAAAATTACAAGTTGACTCCGGATAGTAGTGACTCCTCGTGAGGTGATCACGAAGGTTTCTGGCTCTCCTGAACGTGATTTGTGGTCTTTCAGGTAAGTATTGAGTTAATATGGGATCGGCCTTCAATAAAAGCCAGGATTTGTAAATACATTCTCGTACCGCAGATGCTTGGGAATGGAAATCTGTGACAAACTGTAGTGTATTCAATTCTTTGATGGGTTGTGTGGAATATAGTGATTCATGACGTGTGGTATGTTTAGCTCTATGAAAAGCTTTCTTAATAGCATGATGGCTATATCTCCATTCTCTGAATCTCGATGTCAGATCTTTTGCTTGCATGAGAAAATCGGCCTCGGTGGAACCCTCCCAGTCGAAGAAACTGACCCACAGGGATGGTGTTCATCATATGCATTGGGTGTCCTGATGATGCATGTAGTAATGAATTCACCGCCGATGGTTTGAGGTGAATTGTACTTTGTAGTGTGTTAGTGGCATCTCTTGTTACACTAACATCCAAGAACTCAATTTTATGTGGGTCAGCCTGATATGTCAGATGAATATTAAACTCATTATCATTGAGTCTCATCATGAAAGAATTTAATGAGTCAAGGGTACCCTGCCAGATCAAAAAGATGTCGTCGATGTACCGCGCCCAGAAGAGGACGCGGTCCATCGACGGCATCCGATCAGACAGGAAGAGGTCCCTCTCCCACTGCCAGGAACAGGTTAGCATAGGATGGGGCTAAAGGTGCACCCATCGCTGTTCCCTGGAGCTGCAGGAAGAAGAACCCCTTAAAAACAAAAAAATTGTGAGAAAGTGAAAATTCCAGTAGTTGAACAATAAAGGAAATCAATTGAGTCGGGTAATTAGATGTTTGTAAATAAAAATGAGTAGCCTTAATCCCATCAACATGTCTTATGTTGGTATAGAGTGACTCAATGTCACAAGTGACTAATAGAGTGTCATTCCCAACATGTATCCTGTAGCATCGGCGTCTCTGCCCCCTGACAGGCAGATACGCCGTCCCCCTTACAACCGCGCTCTGGGCCCGGCGTCTTCCGGCTCTCCTGCTGCTGCTGCCGGCGCGTGCAGCTTCCCGGGCACTGTGCTTAGGGCGCGCGCGCGCTCCCTCCCTCTTAAAGTGGTTGCGCGCGCCGACCTAAGGAGTCCCCGGCCAATGGCCAGGGACTTCTCATATAAAAGGCACCTCCTCCAAAATGGAGGTGCCCGTGCAAGGTTGTAGCTCTGTGTACTTACTCTGCTTCAGCCCTCAGGTCCCGCTGCCAGCCTGACTACAAGTCCAGTCCGCCAGCCTGACTACCAGTACAGTCCGCCAGCGTGACTACCAGTTCAGTCCGCCAGCCTGACTACCAGTCCAGTCCGCCAGCCTGACTACCTGTCTTTGCCAGCCAAGTACACTCTCCAGCCCAACGGTCTGCCTACGGTCCAAACCCGCCAGTCTGTCTATGGACCAGGCTTGCCTGCCTACCCGGAGAACGTACCAGTTACCTGCCGTGCCTACCAGCCAGCCTACCTGGAGGCTCCTGCCAATTACCCGTGGTGTCTGCCAGTCTGTCTATCTGGATCACCCGTCAGCCTGCCTGCTGTGCTCTTCTGCTGTACCTGTCAGTCCCTGCCTTCTGACTCGTGGGAGTCACCTGCTCTCATACAAGGACTGGTTCAGAGTAGCACCTGGTCCCTCTGCTCGGTCCTTCCCTGTTTCATGGAGTTGATTGAGCCGCCATGCGACCTTGGTCAGTCCGAGTTGATACCTAGTTACGCCCCTCTGGTCCCTCCTTGCACCGCAGCACAGAGGTTCCACCACACAGATCCGTAACAGTTTGCACGGGCCATGGAACCCGGTGGCCCCCAGGCTCCTTCGCTTGCTGACCTGTACCAGGAGGTTTCTCGTCAGAGATCCCAACAGGAAACCATCCTGACCTCCCTGCAGTCTGTCAGCTCTCGCCTGGACACGCTGTCCGTCCCACCTGTGTCCGCCTCGAGCCGAGCGACACCCGCTCCGGCGGCGCCTCTGCCTACCAGTACCACGGCATCCAGCTCTGGACCCCGGCTCTCGGCGCCTCCTCGTTTTGGGGGTGACCCCGTCTTATGTCGTGGTTTTCTGAACCAGTGCACGCTGCACTTTGAACTACTGCCACATTAGTTTCCCTCCGACCGGGCCAAGGTGGCGTTCATCATGTCTCACCTCACCGGGGAAGCATTGGCATGGCTAAACCCTCTATGGGAGAGAGGGGATCCCCTGGTGTCCGATCTTCCGGCTTTCCTCACTGCCTTCCGGAAGGTCTTCGATGAGCCCGGACGAAGGACTTCTACTGCCTCCTCATTGCTCCGTCTCTGCCAAGGGAGTCTCACCGTGGGCCAGTATGCTATACAGTTCCGTACCCTCATCGCTTCTGAGCTTGCCTGGAACAACGAGGCCCTGGTGTCCACCTTCTTGGAGGGTCTTTCCGGACGGATCAAGGACGAGCTAACCGGCCGGGACATTCCTACCACCCTGGATGACCTTGTGTCACTAACTACCTGGATTGACATCCGTTTCCTGGAACGAGCTAAGGAGACTACCCGGGAGAGAAGATTTCCTCGTCTTGCTCCTGTTTTCCAGAAACCTGCCTCCCAACCAGCAACTCCCTGGGCACACTCGCCCGAACCCATGCAGATTGTACCCCTTGTCGCTGGCCGAAACCCGGGCCATGTCGGAGTACATCGAAGAGACTCTGGCTAGGGGATTCATCCAGAAATCTACCTCCCCAGTTGGTGCTGGATTCTTCTTCGTAAAAAAGAAAGACGGTTCACTACGCCCCTGTATCGATTATAGGGGACTCAACCAGATTACTATCAAAAATAAATACCCCCTGCCGCTCATCTCAGAGCTGTTCGACCGCCTTAAAGGCGCGAAGATATTCACCAAGCTCGATCTTCATGGGGCGTATAACTTGGTCCGGATCCGCCAAGAAGACGAGTGGAAGACGGCATTCAATACCCGGGATGGCCACTATGAATACCATGTGATGCCCTTCGGCCTCTGTAATGCTCCAGCCATCTTTCAAGAACTAGTTAACGACATCTTCCGTGACCTCTTATATTCATGTGTGGTGGTATACCTGGATGACATCTTGGTCTTCTATCCGGATCTACCCACACACCGGAGGGATGTTCGTCAGGTCCTGCTTAGGCTCAGGCAGAATCACCTATACGCAAAATTTGAGAAATGCCTCTTCGAGCAGACCTCTCTTCCGTTCTTGGGCTATATTATCTCTAAGACTGGTCTACGGATGGACCCCGAGAAGGTCTCTGCCGTCTTAAAGTGGCCCCGACCGGAGGGGTTGAAGGCGATTCAGCGATTCCTGGGCTTTGCTAACTATTACCGCCTCATCATCCCCCATTTCTCTTCCCGGACTGCACCCATCTCTGCGCTCACCCGTAAGGGAGCAAATCCTAAGGAATAGACGTCCGAAGCGGAGGAGGCCTTCCTCTCCTTAAAACAAGCCTTCTCTTCTGCCCCGATGCTGCACCATCCGGATTGCAACAAACAGTTCTTTCTGGAGGTTGATGCTTCCTCTTCCGGAGCCGGAGCGGTGCTCATCCAGAAATCTCCGTCTGGGAGAATGGTAACCTGCGGCTTCTTCTCCAAACTTTTCTCCTCGTCCGAGCGCAACTAATCCATAGGAGACCGAGAACTGCTAGCCATCAAATTGGCGCTGGAGGAGTGGCTTTACCTGCTAGAGGGGGCTCTGCACCCGGTGGTCATCTACACTGACCACAAAAACCTGGCATATCTACAAGATGCCCAAAGACTCAATCCGCGTCAGGCCCGGTGGTCTTTGTTATTCGCCCGTTTCAACTTTACCCTACATTACCGCCCTGCGGACAAGAACCTTAAAGCCGACGCTTTGTCTCAATCATTCCTCTCTTCCGATCAAGAGGAGGAGCCTATGCATATCATCGATCCCTCCAAAGTGACGAATGTGGCTCCCTTGGGCTTGTCTCGTCTCCCACCCATTAAGACGTTCGTAGCGGTTCCGGATCGTAAGAAGGTTCTTCACTGGGGTCATTCATCTAAACTAGCCAGCCATGCTGGCCAGAGGAAGACCATCCTGCTCATTACCCAGCATTACTGGTGGCCTTCCCTGCGCAAGGATGCTGTAGACTTCGTCACGGCCTGTTCATCCTGTGCCCACAATAAGGTTCCCAGACATCTTCCAGCCGGCCATCTCCTGCCTCTTCCCATACCTGCTGCCCCGTGGCAACACATTGCTATGGACTTTATTACTGATCTCCCTGTTTCTGCCGGTTGTACTGTCATTTGTGTGGTCGCTGACCTCTTTTCTAAAATGGCCCACTTTATCCCTCTGCCTGGTCTCCCATCTGCATCTGTGCTGGCTAAGGACTTCATCCATCACATCTTTCGTCTCCACGGCCTACCCCTCCACATTGTGTCTGATCGAGGGGTCCAGTTCACTTCGCGCTTCTGGAGAGCTACGTGTAAGCTGCTGGATGTCTCCCTGGATTTCTCCTCTGCTTATCATCCTCAGTCCAATGGCCAAGTGGAGCATATCAACCAGATCCTTACCAGCTTCCTCCGGCACTTTGTCAACGCTCACCATACCGATTGGGTAGAGCTCCTACCATGGGCCGAGTTCTCCTATAACAACCATGAGAGCGAATCTTCTTCCAAGTCCCCGTTCTTTGTGGTTTACGGTCAACATCCCCGGATTCCGTTTCCCATCTCCGCTTCAGTGGACAATCCTGCCGTGGAGTCTCTGGTCAGCGAATTTTCCACCATTTGGGAGGACACTAGATCCGCACTTTTTCAATCCTCCGAGCGGATGAAAAGACATGCCGACAAGAGACGTCTGGACCCACCTCAATTCCATCCGGGAGACAAGGTATGGCTCTCCTCCAAACATGTTCGTCTCAAAATACCCTCCTATAAGTTGGGTACACGGTTCATCGGTCCATTTGAAGTCCTCAAGCAAATCAATCCAGTGGCCTACAAGTTAAAATTCCCATCCACCTTACGGATTCCGAACTCCTTCCATGTATACCTCCTCAAACCGGTTGTTCTTAATTCTTTTTCCGACGAGCCAGGTACCTCCCCAGCTCCGGTCTCCGCTGAGGACATCTATGAGGTAGAGAACATTCTGGCCACCAAGTGGGTAAGAGGAAAAACCTTTTTTCTGGTTGATTGGAAGGGGATTGGCCCAGAGGAGAGAACTTAGGAACTCAGGGAGAACATCCATGCCCTGCTTCTTCTTAAAAAAAAAATTTCAGGCCTAAAGAAGAGCGGGCGTAAAGGGGGGGTACTGTAGCATCAGCGTCTCTACCCCCTGACAGGCAGAGACGCCGTCCCCCTTACCACCGTGCTCCTGGCCCGGCGTCTTCCGGCTCTGCTGCTGCTGCTGCCGGCGCGTGCAGCTTCCCGGGCACTGTGCTTAGGGCGCGCTCCCTCCCTCTTAAAGGGGCCACGCACGCCGTCCTAAGGAGTCCCGGGCCAATGGCCGGAGGACTTCTCATATAAAAGGCACCTCCTCCAAAATGGAGGTGCCCGTGCAAGGTTGTAGATCTGTGTGCTTACTCTGCTTCAGCCCTCAGGTCCCGCTGCCAGCCTGACTACCAGTCTAGCCCGCCAGCCTGACTACCAGTCCTGCCCGCCAGCCTGACTACAAGTCCAGTCTGCCAGCCTGACTACCAGTCCAGTCCGCCAGCCTAACTAACAGTCCAGTCCGCCAGCCTGACTACCCGTCCAGTCCGCCAGCCTGACTACCTGTCTCCGCCAGCCAAGTACACTCTCCAGCCCGACGGTCTGCCTACAGTCCAAACCCGCCAGTCTGTCTGTGGGCCAGGCTTGCCTGCCTACCCAGAGAACGTACCAGTTACCTGCCGTGCCTACCAGCCAGCCTACCTGGAGGCTCCTGCCAGTTACCCGTGGTGTCTGCCAGTCCGTCTATCCGGATCACCCGTCAGCCTGCCTGCTGTGCTCTTCTGCTGTACCTGTCAGTCCCTGCATTCTGACCCGTGGGAGTCACCTGCTCTCATACAAGGACTGGTCCAGAGTAGCACCTGGTCCCTCTGTTCGGTCCTTCCCTGTTTCACGGAGTCGTTTGAGCCGCTGTGCGACCTTGGTCAGTCCGAGTTGATACCTAGTTACGCCCCTCTGGTCCCTCCTTGCACCGCAGTACAGAGGTTCCACCACCCGGATCCGTAACATAACCCATCAATTTTTCTAAGCAAGTCACCTTAAGTTAATTATTAAGTCTGCACTTTACCCATATAAATTCTATTCAGCAGCTTACATTGATGGATGTCTAATGAACTTGTATATATTATACCTGATGTTATTTATTGCACCTTCTCCACTGGTGCCCCTCCACTGCTTTGTTTTTAACATTTCCTGTGTTCTGTGATTCATCACCTGTGCTTGTCAAAACGTAATAAATATATTTCCATGATATACTTGACCATATTTCGAAGTGTGTTTCTCTCGTTCCTCAGATCTAAGTATCTGTACATACAGACACTGCTCAGTACCACTTCTCCTGTCCTGTATATATACACTGCAAAGTACCACTTCTCCTGCCCTGTATATATACACTGCACAGTACTACTTCTCCTGCCCTGTGTATATACACTGCACAGTACCACTTCTCCTGTCCTGTATATATACACTGCACAGTACCACTTCTCCTGTCCTGTATATATACACCGCAGAGTACCACTCCTCCTGTCCTGTATATATACACTGCACAGTACCACTCCTCCTGTCCAGTATATACACTGCACAGTACCACTTTTCCAGTCCTGTTGTCGGAGAGGCATTAATATTGGTTTGGTATTTTCAATATTACTATGGCCAAATAAAAATAAATTTTGGAAAACCTGTTTAAATTGATTATCCCAAGTAATCTCCTCTCCTCGTCCAATCGCTGGAGATCCGACTGTTGGGACCCCCATGATCCCGATAATCGGAGCTCTGTAGAGCACCATGTAAATGGAGCTGTGTCTGATCATACGCACTGTGGCGCCATTCACATGCGGCTCTTCAAATAACTCCTTTTAGGAGAGTGAGTGACACGACAAAGTAAAGCAAAATTTACAGAACGGGGGTAATGAGTGTTAGGGTGCATGCACACGATCAGTAATTGCTGCGGATTGCATGCAGCGCACATGTTAGAGCATAGTGGATGGGATTTGTAGAAGTCCCATGTCCACTATGCGTCTCCGATCACCTGTGGACACGGATATGTGGAGCGTCTTTCCAGACCGCAGCATGTCAACTTCTCTTGCGGAGACGCTAGTTTCCACAAGAGAAATTATATCAGTGCAATGTATAAGATGCGGTAACTCCGCATGGTTCAATGAACACATGTGGATTCACCTGCCTGCAGCCCTTTGGACACAGCATAAAGTATGCTGCGTTAAAAGCGCTGCCAATACCGACCGTGTGCACATACCCTTACATTATGTGGGCTGGTGGGGTTTGTGTGGCAGGGCTGCTTTTTTGACCCAGTCCAGCCCTGACTCCCACCACCCAAGTGTAAGGGCTCATTTAGACATCAGTGATTTTTCTCATACATTACAAAAAAAACATTCTGAGTTTCATCAGCGTTTTTGATCAAAGTGTCATCAGTGACAGCGCTCTCCTCAAGCGACGCCAGTCGCACACACAAGCGTGTTTTTCTGGGAGTTCCATATCTAAAGCATTCAGGTACTCTCCCTTCCCACCCCCTCCCACCACTCTGGAAATCCCCCGGAGATCTCCATGACTGAAACTTGGGACGTCTTGTGACGCTCACAGCCCTCCCTGGGAGATGGGGGTACTCGGAGCCGGGTCAGATGTTTGGTGGGTTGTAGCCGTGGCCTGGACCCGTTCCGTGCCCAGGGCCATCACATTAAAAGGGTGGAATGGGCTTTCAGAGTTGGTCTTAATCGAGTGGTTGTATTGACTACGCCACCTGTGGTTTCCGGTGATCCTCCACCAGCACTGCGTTCAGCCCTCTGAGGCGGGATGTAGCGGCAGCAGCAGATGGTACTACTCCCCACAGGCGGAGCAGGGCCTCAGGGCAGAGAGAACAGGAGGATGGGAATAGTAGCGGGAGATGTGGTGCGGTGTTGTGCGGTGCCGCGTTGCAATAAGAAACCGGAGGCCATAGGGGTAGTCTTCCAAGCTTTACTCACGGTAGAATGCACAGCTGCAAGGCTTCTCCCTGCTCCTCACGGCGTGCTGCGGCCACCAGGACCAGGGGTCCGACAATCCTCCGGGTAGTTCAGGTGCTTCAGTCAGGACCCCGCACCAGAGTGTTCCTAGACTTTCCCACTAGGTCCACTCCTGTCCGTATGTGGTGCGTGTACTAAGGCCGGGTCTCCCTCTGGACTATGCACAGAAAAAGGGTATGGGTGGCGACTCCGCTCCGTCCGTTGCCCGGTGGGATCCACTGAGCCTCCGGGCTTCTCCGACTAAGACTTGAAGTGACAGAGTCAGATATCGGGGGCCGGTACCCCTCTCGCAGCAGGAATCCCTCTGACTAGGCCAGAATAGTGAGGACAGGTGGCGTATACCGCTCCGTATGCATCCCCCTGGGATCCTTTTGCCTGCGGAGCTTTACTCCTCCTCTCCCCTCCAGGCCCTCTTAAGTAAGGACCTTGACCGGGTAGAGACAGCCGTTAACTCTTGCCCGTTCCTCGACCAAGAGTACGAGGACCGTGTCCCCATCAGCTGCAGGTTCACACAGAAAACCAAGTTGAAGATCACAATCAAAGACCTTGAACTTAAGATGGCTGGCTATTAAATATGAATTTTGTTGTGTAACCTAAATGTGCGTCCTCCACCCTCACCCACTACTAGGTTCCCCCTTACTTTGCTTCCCCCATCTCCACTTATCCTGGCTGGGGCAGCACCCTCGTGCATATAAGCCCCCCTCAGGTGGGAGAGGTGTAGTGTTGGATGCAGAGGTGGAGTCCTGACAGATACACCATCCTTACCTCGAAGGAGAGATACCACACCTCATTAAAGAGATGCAGTACCCCTGTGGTGACCGAACCCTCAGGGGCCCCACATTCCCCCCTGGTGAAACACAGCACGTCCGCGGGCTGCAAAGAGAGCAAAACATGGTACAGACTTTTTAAATTTTTGCATAACAACATAACAATCTTCCCATTATGGGAGGCACTTCTTCTTAAACGTTGCAAACTTTAAATAGTACAAAAGTATACAAAAGTATAAAAACACCACAGAGACATTATGCATATAGACAGACCGATTAAAGTGCAGCACGAAAGAGTCAGTTCAGAAGCAAGAGGGACCAGTCCCAAACCCTCAACGTAGGCCCTGGGGTGGCTGCAGGGCACGAAGATCCTGAGTTGGACCTCCAGGAGAGCCACTCCAGACAGGTTTTTCTTCTGAGGTCTGAGGTAGTAGTAGAGCGGTTTTACATAAAACCAATAGGGAGCACCTAAATAGATGCATAACTATATACAATGGAAGAGTCTGTCTACCGCCAGTCCACAGGGACAAATGTCTCTATAATCCGGGAGGAAAACATGGGGTTAACATAAAACAATAACAAGTAAACTGCAAAGAAAGGTTACAGCCGCCGGGGCCGCTTATTCCATATATATATCCCCACTGAGGAAAAGGTTCATTCCTCCCGACGGAGGCTGGTCGGTCCTCGACTGTCGAGCGCGAGGGGGCGTCACTCCTGGACACTTTATGAACATCCAGGGCGTACCACCCCCACACCCCGTGGTGGCGGGTGTACGACACAAGGTCACCCGGGAAGAGGTTCCGGCCAGGGTGTCTCTTCTTCAGCCGCGGCTCGACGTCCCGCCGGCTGACAAAGACGTCTTGCTCGAACTGGGGACTCCTAATGAAGCCCCATCCCGCCTTCTAGTGGAGGCGGACAACTTGCCCTTGCTCCCGGGGGCTTGGACAGGCTGCCTCCTCCTGTCGGGCCTTGGATTTGGCGGCTTTGGCGCGCACCTCCAGGCGCTCGCAGCGGATCTCCCTCTGCCATTGCTCCCTGTCAAGCTGGAGGATTTGCTGCCTACACAGCTCGCTCCTCCTCCGCCCTCCAGCCCGAGTCTCCTGGGGGAAGCCCATTAGGTCCCCCCCCTGGTTGTCCCAGGCCATCTCCTCCGCCGCCGGCCAGGCAACTGGAGGTGCGGGTAGCGGTTACAGCAGGGGTTGCTGCAGGTCCTCGGTCAGTGTGGACCAGTCCGGGTTGGGGTCGGTGGACTCCCCAGCAGGCACAAGTTCCTCCGAGACGGGAGGCGGAAGGCATTGCAGGCCTCCGGTGATGGCGGAGGCTTCCAGCTCCGGGGCAAAGACTTGCTCCCAGGTTACCGCACCAGGTAGCAGGTACTCCGTCATCAGATCCAGGAGGTGCACGGTGGGCTTAGCAGCCGGGACGGGGGTATCACTCTTACCCGATCCTGGGCTGCACGCGACCTCCGTTGCTTCTTCCTCCTGGGTTGCTGCTCCTTGGCGGCGGGCCCGGATATTTTGCAACATCTCTTTCTGCCACGCGGCGGACGCTGCTTGCTGGGCCTCAGCAACCCTTCGGGCAAGGTCCGGAGATTCCCTACGGAGGAATTCAGTATCTGCCAGGGTCAGGAACATGCCTCCCTCCTCTCCGACAGGAGTAGGACTTGGGCCGACTTCGGAAGGCTCTGGTGGACTTCCCTCAGTAGCGTCCATGACTGCTCCTGAGTATGGTGAGTCTCGGACTGTTATGGACGCACCTTATGGTCTCCTTCGTTCCCTCCTCTTTTGGGGCGGCTCCAGGGCAGTAGGCTGACAGGCACTCCTCTAGACATCCCATCCGCTTTGACGGACACTACCCCGCGGACAGTCTCTAATGGAAGGGGCGGTCTGCTCTTTTGGCGCCATGGGGGAGCCAGGCTCACGATAGGAGGTGCTAGGAAGCTGTCCTTTCTGCACATTATGGCGTCCGTTCTTCTTGGGCGGGCGCCATTTTAAGTGGAAAATGACAGTCTAAGGTAAAAAGGTGCACAGTACCCGGTAGCAATGGGCAATCTCCTTCCGTTGCTGCGGGCACGCAATCCTGCCGACTACGCCAAGTATGTGACGCTCACAGCCCTCCCTGGGAAATGGGGGTAATCGGAGCCGGGTCAGATGTTTGGTGGGTTGTAGCCGTGGCCTGGACCCGTTCCGTGCCCAGGGCCGTCACATTAAAAGGGTGGAATGGGCTTTCAGAGTTGGTGTTAATCGAGTGGTTGTATTGACTACGCCACCTGTGGTTTCTGGTGATCCTCCACCAGCGCTGCGTTCAGTCCTCTGAGGCGGGATGTAGTGGAAGCAGCAGATGGTACTACTCCCCACAGGCGGGGCAGGGCCTCAGGGCAGAGAGAACAGGAGGATGGGAATAGTAGCGGGAGATGTGGTGCGGTGTCGTGCGGTGCCGCGTTGCAATAAGAAACCGGAGGCCATAGGGGTAGTCTTCCAAGCTTTACTCACGGTAGAATGCACAGCTGTAAGGCTTCTCCCTGCTCCTCACGGCGCGCTGCGGCCACCAGGACTGGGGGTCCGACAATCCTCCGGATAGTTCAGGTGCTTCGGTCAGGACCCCGCACCAGAGTGTTCCTAGACTTTCCCACTAGGTCTTCTCCTGTCCGTATGTGGTGCGTGTACTAAGGCCGGGTCTCCCTCTGGACTATGCACAGAAAAAGGGTATGGGTGGCGACTCCGCTCCGTCCGTTACCCGATGGGATCCACTGAGCCTCCGGGCTTCTCCGACTAAGACTTGAAGTAACAGAGTCAGATATCGGGGGCCGGTACCCCTCTTGCAGCAGGAATCCCTCTGACTAGGCCAGAATAGTGAGGACAGGTGGCGTATACCGCTCCGTATGCATCCCCCTGGGATCCTTTTGCCTGTGGAGCTTTACTCCTCCGCTCCCCTCCAGGCCTTCTTAAGTAAGGACCATGACCGGGTAGAGACAGCCGTTAACTCTTGCCCATTCCTCGACTCAAGGCCAGAGTACGAGGACCGTGTCCCCATCAGCTGCAGGTTCACACAGAAAACCACGTTCAGTGATGAAGATCACAATCAAAGACCTTGAACTTAAGATGGCTGGCTATTAAATATGAATTTTGTTGTGTAACCTAAATGTGCGTCCTCCACCCTCACCCACTACTAGGCTCCCCCTTACTTTGCTTCCCCCATCTCCACTTATACTGGCTGGGGCAGCACCCTGGTGCATATAAGCCCCCCTCAGGTGAGAGAGGTGTAGTGTTGAATGCAGAGGTGGGGTCCTGACAGATACACCATCCTTACCTCGAAGGAGAGATACCACACCTCATTAAAGAGATGCAGTACCCCTGTGGCGACCGAACCCTCAGGGGCGCCACAGTCTCACTCCATCTAGTAATAAATCAGTGACCTATGCCTGGATCCCTCCCCACTTCTCATATGGAAGTTCCTGTATTCTTTTCTCCCACCTTGATTACATCAGCTTTTCTGATGAAGATCTGTACCAGGACCAAAAACGTTTAACAATTCTATATATATGCAAATAAAAGGAATTTATTTTCAAAGAGTGACAAGTTTTTTTTGCTATATGTCATCAGTGTTTGGTCAGTGTCCGTTTCTACCATCTGAGTTTGGTCAGAGTTTCATCAGTTTGAAAAAAACGATGATTAGAGTTACTCAACCTTCTCTTATCAAACACTCTATAAAAATGCACAAGGATGGCATAAAAGTGCTGTCCAAGTATTTCACATGAACATAGACTAGTACTGATAACATTGATCCGAGACTTGGATCAAAGTCAGACATGTCTCTGAGATTTTGAGCGAACCACTCGATCCGAGGAAAAAATAGGACATGTGAACAGCCCCATAGGCTATAATGGGAACTTATCGCATGTGGTGAACACCTTAACAATAGGTTCACACGACAGTATAAGAAATCATTCAGAGTTACATCCTGAAATGTGGGACGATTTTTTCTTGCTTGTCATCCGTGTGCTTTCTGTATACAATCCTTCTTTTACAGCAACAGCTATTAATATTTTAGAATACCATTTAGAGTTTCCTATGTTACAGAGTTGCAATGTATCCGTAAAAATCAGATGCTATACTGTGCCTCCGTATGGCATCCAATTTTTTCTTCTCACACTCACATACTTGAATAGGTGAGTCTCATCCGATTTTCGGAGGAAAATCATGCATGTTCCGTTTTTTTTTTTGTACACACGCAGATTCAGTCAGTAAAAAAAATCGCTCATCTGCACTTGCCCCATTGAATAACATTGGTCCGAGTGTGATCCGTTTTTTTAATGAATACCACTCGGACTGAAAATACGGTTGTGTGCATGAGCCCTTACAGAAAGAAAATCATAGTGGAGGAATTGATTTTTTACACCTCTCCCACAAAATGGAACAAATAGAGATCAAAAAATCATAAAACTTCAAAATGGTACCAAAAAACTATAGCTCGTCAAGCAAAAAGCTAGCCATCATGCCACACTATCGACCAAAAAAATAAAATATTATGGCTCTCAGAATATAGCAAATGAAGATATATATATCTAATACTGTATATATTTTTTGCAAGGTCTCTTATGTTTTTCAAGTAGTAAAACAATAAAAACCAATATAACCATTGTATCACTATATATTACTTATAGAACAAAGTTATCAAGGCAAATATCAAGGCCAGCACACCTATTAGGCTGTCTGCAGTCCTTCTCACCCATGATCTTCATCCCTATATCCACCTAGTGCAACGGCTGCATGGACCTGAAAGCCCGAGTCTCTGAGAGTCTCTGCAGCCCTCTATCTCCGGCGTTAACACGCCATCTGAACCCATTTTCTGCAATACTCACGGCTTGTTCTACAGACTCCAGCACTTGTCCATCACCTCTAGTTGCAGTTGTGACTTCTTCAAAGGAACCCTGGAAGCTGCACGAGTATATCTACATTTGGGCTACCTTTTTCTCTAACACAGGTAGGCATCACTCTTTTTGTATTTTATGAGTGGTTTGCAGCGCATCTCTTTTCTTTTAATCAAAGTTATCAAGGCATTTTTAAAGAAAAGTGAACGGCGAAAAAACAACTATAAAATTGTTGCTTTTTTCACCGCACTTTGAATTTCTTTTCATGTTTTTCAGTCCATTGGGGGTGATTTATCAAACTAAATGTGACAAAATGTTATTTATACACTTTTGGGCCGGGCCAATTCCTCAAAAGTTTTTTGTCAGAGTTGTCAAAAAACTATCACAAAATGTTTGTGCAGATTGTACGTAATTGCACAAAAATTTTGCAATTTTTGGCATTTTCACGTCTGTCGCAAATAGCTTTGCCCATGTTTTGTGAAGTGGGCAGAGCTCAGTCAAGACGGGGTGTAACTTAGCATGGCTGACAAATTCATCATAATTTATGCTGTAAATTTTGATTGTAATCCCAGCGTTTTACTCCAGTAGTGTTGACCACGGACGTCATGCATAACGCCAGTCTTCATGAATTGACGCCTTTCTCTGAGGATGTGGCTCATTGGAAAAGGCTTCTTTGGGAGCATCATGCTATGTGGACAGACTGTGGGGGCATCATTTTGTGTGTGGGGACACTGGGGGGAAGCATACTGTGTGGGTGTGATGTTGGGGTCATCATAATGTGTGTGAGGGTACATTCCCGCACATAGTATGATGGCCCCACATTAGCTTGATTACAGTATAAGGGCACTGTTCATGGACCCTGTATGGTAGCACTCAAATTCTCTAAGGGTGAATAATAAAGACATGTAGGTGTTAGGAATTTTGGTTCTGTGCTCTCAGCTGGGAATGGAGCAGGTTCAATGCTGCGCTGCTCTGATCGCAGGCGTGACCATTGTCAGAGTACAACGCATGCAGGGAAACAGTCCCAATCTTATGGAGTGTCATGTTCTGGAGTGGTGGGATGTGTGTATCTCCCACAGATTTCACTGCCCAGGGAACCTGGGACGCTGTATTTCCCGGTTGCCAGGCAATGCAGGACGCTGCTGTGTCTGGCACTAGGCTGTGGTGGGATTGTGTCCATTCTGCTGTGCAAGTTAGCATCGAGTGGTTGTCTGGGAATGACTGGGAGGTATTCAACACCTGATCATTTAATTCAGCATTTGGAGGGCCATTTAACCCTGTTCCCTGCTTACTCCTTTGCTGGTTATCGCAGTTCCTATGTGCTGTGGTTGTGAGTGGTGCTAGCATTATTGGCTGTTATTTTTCTAGGGTTTTTCTTAGGGGTCTTCTCCTTCCCTCTTCTATCTGCCTATGTGGTTTTGCAAGGTTCCCACCTGGTTATTGGCTAGGCACCGGCAGCGTCACCAGATGCCAGCTGACTGGTAACAGTGGGCCTGGGAAGGGCTCTGCCAAAGTCCCCCTTCCATTACTGGGAGCTGGGTGAAGAGTATTCCCGGGCTCGCCTAACAGGGCAGTTTGCGCCAAGTGTGTCTGTGGCTGTGCCTTTGCTGGTTTGCTGCCAGTCTTGCTGGGTTTTCCTGCGTTAGCGCATAACAGTAGGTAGTCTGTGTGCCATAGTGAAGGAGACTATATAGGGCATTATACTGTCTAGGGCATTGTACTTTGTGTGGGGGCTTTATACTGTGTGTGGAGGATACTGTAGTTGGGGCAACATACAGTGTGGGGAATATACTGTAGGGGCATCATACTGTGTGTGGGGAGAGGGTGAATGAGCATGATACTATGTGGATTGGCGGGCTGAGGGGCATCATATTGTGTATGGTGGGCAAGGGACATCATACTCTTTGGGTGACCACAGTGGTCAACATACTGTATGTGGCGGGCTCTGTGGGGTAATTATACTGTTTGTGGTGATAGCGGGAGCATCATACTTTAGTTGAAGTGTACTATGGCGGCAATATTCTTTTTGGCGAATGTATTATAAAGACATCATGAACTGTGGAGGAATGTAGTGCAGGGGCATCAAACTGTGGGGGGGGCTGAGGGGGAATCATACTGTGTGTGGGGGTAGGACTGAGGGGCGTTATACTGTGTGTGGGGGTAGGACTGAGGGGCATCATACTGTGTGCGGGGGTAGGACAGAGGGGCATTAAACTATGTGTGGGTGTAGTACTGATGTTCGGGATACCACTGATATTTTAACTAAGATTGATGGCATCTGTTTGGAGCATGATATATGGTTGGTCACAGCTGATATTGAATCTCTTTATACTTGTATCTCACATGAGGATGGGATTAATGCTGTCCACTTTTTCCTGGGGACTTCCAACTGGGACGGCCCTTTATGTGAATTAATTTTGGAATTATTGAGGTTCATTCTCTCACATAATATGTTTGTATTCAAGGATCGGTTCTTCCTGCAGAAACGGGGAACAGCTATGGGGGCAGTTTGTGCCCCATCCTATGCCAACCTGTTTCTGGGCCTCTGGGAGAGATCCATTTTTCATACAGATGGGATTTCGACCATTGACCGGGTGCTGTGTTGGCATAGGTATATTGATGACACTTTGTTTATATGGAAGGGAACTGAACTTGAATTGTCATCTTTTATGGAGGAATTGAACAATAATTCATTGAATATAAAATTGACCAATAAAGCACATCAAAGGAGAATTGAGTTCCTGGATGTGCGATTGGAGGTTGACAGCATGGGCATGATCCAGACAGACGTATATAGGAAAGACACCTCGGTAAATGCATTATTACATGCGGTTGCTTTCCCTGCAATGACTGTGTGGCATGTAGGGAAAAGAATATCATTAGGAGTAATAAATTTGAATCTGCTGATGGAAGTAAGACCTTTGACATTGTCCATTATATTTCATGTACTAGTACACATGTTATATATTATGCCACTTGTCCTTGTCGGAAAATTTATGTGGGGCTTATGTGGCGCCCCTGAGGGTTCAGTCGCCACAGGGGTACTACAACTGGTGGTGCCTCACTCTCTGGTAAGGAAAGGAGTGAAGCCCGGGACCCCAACACCTGCATCCACTACACTGCTCCAGGCCGGCTGGAAGGGCAAGATGCGCTGTGTTCTGCTGAGCCCTGTCCCTGGCTGTAGTGGGGGGAACCTGAGTGAGGGGGAACCAAGTAGTGGGTGTGGGTGGAGGAAGCAGTTTAGGGGAGCATTTGTTAGGAGTATAAATAGGGGATCCATCTTAGTTAGAGAGAGAGTGTAAAGTAGTGAGTAAGAGAAAGTAGGCAAGAAGAAGAGGAGCAGGTGCTCTACAGGAGCTCTACTCAAGAGTGGGCCTAGTAAATGAGGCCCAGCGGAGGAGAGAAGAGGAGGGGAGCAGAGGAGGAAGGCTCCAGTAACTGAAGGGGTCCCAGGGGTACGGAAGGAGCAGGAAGCCACCCGTACGCTCTAATCTGTCAAGTGTCAGAGGGACCAGGCCGCAAGAAGGGAACCGGTCCCTGGGCTAGTCATGTCGCTTCAAGCCTCGGCTAGGAAACCGGAGGCTTCTGACTTTTATGGTGCAGTTGCCATACTCGCATCCGAGTAGCCAAGAAAGGTAGCCTTGTAGTGTGGTGCCCTGCTGCGCATTGGTGCCACAGATCCCAGAGGGGTGCATGGACAGATTCCTCCACAAGAGGCCCTCATAGCATTCACACACCTCCACCTTCCACCTCAGACCACCAGAGGGAGCCCGGATAGAGATATAAAAAGGGGAGGTGGAGCTAGGCAGCCAGTCTAGTCTGGAGTCCACAGAGAGTGCAGTCTGTGAGAAAGTCAGTCCAGCTCAGACTCAGGAAGTTCAGTTAGTGAGCCTAAGGCGTGCCGACGCCGTAAGAGCGTTGAAGAGTAGCGAGGCCTACTGCCAATGTGAAGCCTAGTGAGGGCCTGAGCATGGCCGAAGGCAAGTGGAGTAAGCAAACTACATAGGGGGCAGAGGAGCTTAGTCTGCTCACCCCAAGACCATATACCGGACACCGGGTCCACGTCTGCAGAGATCTCTACGACCAGCAGAAACTACCGGAACCCCTGGCAAACTATATGTCCCAGGAACACCAAAAGCTGACTATTATACGAGGGTCAGGAGTCACGGAGGCCCAGGAGACCAGGGAGTGTGATCTCAAACAGAAGGCCCCACCACCTGGTCAGCCGGTGCAAGACAGAGACCAAGTTAGGCCTAGCTCCAGGCAGGTCATAAACTTATCAGGAAAAGGCAAGAAACAGGAGGCCCCACACCCGCTCACTGGGGAGAGTCCTGATATGCACCCTTCACCCTACAGTGCCCTGGATCGTGCCTGAAACACCACCAGTAAAGGTACTGAAGTGAACTGTTGTGAGTCTGCCTATTCTTCCTCTGACCCGGCTGGGTCCCCTCTGTCCTGCATCCTTTTTCCTACGCTGCCCTTAGGTCCCGCTCCACCTGTGGGGAGCCGCACCAACTAAGCTGCCTGACCACCGGCCTCAGAGGACTGTAGCAGTGCTGGTGATCCTTACCAGACACCACGGGTGGCGTCACGAACATTCCCCCTTTCCCATACACCTTTCCCCCACCATTCCTTTCTTTTTAAGAGTGACCCCAGGGAACGGGCCCGGGAGTCGGCCACCGCGACATCCCCCAAAGCTAACAGCAAGTCCCGGGCTCCGAGTCGTCTCCATCCCCTGGGCGCGTCATCTCGAACAGGGAACTCCAGGTGTCCCTGAAGGATCCAAGGACGCCATCTTGGGGCTCAGTTTGTGAGGCACAGGGCAGGAGGGAGAGACCCAGCGCGGAAAGTCGGCTGAGGAAAGGAACATATAGAAAGGGGGTCCCGATAAGTACTCTCCAATTGCCGGAGGGACTTCTGAACCCCAGCTTGGTGAACGCAGTGCGACGCGGGAAGCCGTAACCTGTACAGTGTACCCGAGGATTCTAAAAAGAACTGTGAGTAAAATCGGACGACTGCACTCCACTGTCTCTGTCGGTTATTGCCACTGCGCCATCATCCCTCCTACGTTACAACACCCTACATCCCTGCTATCAACTCTGCCCCAGGGGCCCGCTCCACCTGTGGGGAGCAGAATCATCCCAGCTGCCATCCCATCACCCCCGGAGGTCTGCAGCAGCGCTGGTAACTATTACCAGAAACCACAGGTGGCGTCACGAAACAAACTGTTAAACAACACTAAAATCCCTTTTAAAGAGTGACCCAGAGGACGGGCCCGGGAGCCGACTGCCGTGACATCCCACAGAAGGTATAGGCCCGGGTACCGAGTTTCCCACGTATATCCCCCCCTGGGCGAGACACTTACAACTAGGCAACTTCGTGTTCGTGTCCGGGAACACGTTCGTGATATCCTCAGTGCACAAAAAACTGAGGACGTGTCAAAGTTGAAGACTCTGCCCAAACATTTTTATATCCATCATGGTTGTGAGCCAAGATTGTTGAAGGTTAGAGGTATTGATCGCCTACACTGTGGCATCAGGGGTGGGAATTTGAGACGTACCCTAGCACAGAAGGGGTGCAGGTGGATTGCTATTTTAGACACCATGTCCCCTAAAGGATTAAATTAGAAACTTAGTTTTGCTCCATTTTTGTAAGAAGTGGTTGTATTATTTTGTTGTTTTTAATGTTTATGTATTAAGTATGTCTCTGTTTATTTTGATTTTTAGTGGTGCTTATCAAGCATTGTTCTTTGTGGAGATTGTTCATTTGGCCACATGATGAGATCTGAGGTGATGGAAAAATCTTTTTCTGAACATATTGGAAGGCACTTTATAATGAGGGACATATAATAATAATCTTTATTTTTATATAGCGCTAACATATTCCGCACGCCTTACATACATTATCGTTGCTGTCCCCATCGGGGTTCACAATCTAGATTCCCTTTCAGCATGTCTTTGGAGTGTGGGAGGAAACCGGAGAAGCAAGATGAATCAATTTATCTGAGAAAGGACTTTGCGTACCCCATAATCTATTATTATCTCCGTACCTTCCTGTTCTTTTAACATATATGTTTGTGATAAATGATTATCTGACTTTTCTCAGATTTTTTACTGGTATCTGTTGCGACATATTTGGGGGGGAGCTGTTTAGAAGGGGTTAATTGATGCATATGTGACACCCAGCTGCGCTTGGTATCACAGATCCTAGAAGAGTGCATTGATGGATTCCTCCACAAGAGGCCCCCATAAACATTCACACATCTCCACCTTCCACCTTAGACCACCAGAGGGAGCCCGTTAGGGATATAAATAGGGAAGGTGGAGCCAGGCAGTTCAGTCTAGCCAAAACAGAGTTCCTGCTCACAGTCAGAGAGGGACAGAGTTCTCAGTTCGGTTCCTGCAGAAATCAGTCTGCAGAGGTAAGCCCAGTCTAGACTCAGTTGAAGCTCAGAATAGGGAGCTTAAGGTGTGCCAGCGCCATAAGATCGGTGAAACGCGGCAAGCTGCCGTTGGTATGTATAGCCTAGTGAGGGCCCGAGTAGGCCGAAGGCGAGTGGAGAGTTAGTACATAGGGGGCAGAGGAGCTTAACTAGCTCACCCCGAAGCAGTTACCGGACACCGAGTCCGAGCTTACCGGGATCTCTATGACCCAGTAAGGCATAACCAGAATCCCTGGAGAACTACAAGTCCCAGGATCGCTAAAGTGCTGATACGTAACAGAGCTGGGAAACACATAGGCCCCGTAAGCTGAGGAGTGTGTATTCCAAGAGAAGGCCCTACCACAAAGTCAGCCAGCCCAGGACAGAGACAAAGTTAGGCCTAGCTCCAGGCAGGTCAGAAACTTACTACGCAGAGGCAAGAAACAGGAGGCCCTACACCCGCTCATTGGGGAGGATCCTGATATGCACCCTTCACCCTACAGTGCTCCGGGATGTGCCTGAATTTCCATCAGTAAAAGGTACTGAAGTGACTATCGTGTCTGTCCCTGTTCTCGCTCTGACCCGGGTGGGTCTCACCTGTCCTGCATCCCCCTCTTCGTACGCTGCCCTGAGGCCCAGCTCCACCTGTGGGGAGCTATACCATCGAGCTGCCTTATCATCGGCCTCAGTGGACTGCGCAGCGCTGGTGATTCTCACCAGAAGCCACAGGTGGCGTCACGAACTTTTATAAAATGAACAATTATCCACCCTTTTAAAGAGTGACCCCAGAGTACGGGCCCGGGAGCCGACCACCGCGACATCCCCAAGGCCAGGCAAAGGCCCGGGTACCGAGTCATCCCCATCCCCTGGGCTGGTCACATATATTAAGAAATGGGAGATATATATGTACATATATTGTACACATTTTCAGTGGGATTATATTCCATTTTTATGATGGCCTTAAAATCATGAATATTGGGTTGTAGGCCTTTTTAAACTGGGGATGTACACATATTATACTTGTTTTGTATATTATTTATTGGGGTATACAACACATCGTTTTGTTTTTCTTTCTTGTTTTTGTTTTTGTCACCTTCCCTTCGTATATTGAATTTTTATGAAGGCTTAAAATTGTCACATTTTTTAATAATTTCTTTCACGTTATTTTTTTCACTATTTTGGATTATTATTATTCATATTATATGAATTTATCCTCGTAGGGGGGTTGTGTCTTTGGTCAATTGCCCGGAGCATTTTAGTAGTAGTATCACTTTAAATGTGTCTTTTTGAATATATATGTACCTTCCCACTATCCATTAAATTGGTATGTGATATGACCCTGATTGATTAATAAGCATTATATTGGTAGTCCTGCTATATCCGGATAAAAAATAGTGTTACCATCAATCGAAAAGTATTTAGGTAGGGTGTAATATCTTACCAGGATTATACTTGTGTATGGATATGTAACATCCTCTCCCCCTCCTATGGTGTAAATTGCACTGGGCACCGGTGACTAGTCAGCGCATGCGCCTCACGGTTTCACGGGGGGAATCCACTGACGGCTTCAGTATAGTTAGTGTGCATGTCAGTGATGTCAATGAGGGATTTCCCTATGACGTGCGCGCTATGTGAATGCCGGAAGTGGATTTCTTCTTCCGTGGCTATAGGGCGATGCGCATGCGCAATTGAGACCAGTTCATGATAGCTCCACTATATAAAAGCGGCACAGCATAACGGGGTCAGTACATCCTTGTTGACAAAGCTAACGCGAAACGCGCGTTCAAGGGTGTCTCCCGGGTGTGAGTATCACCATTGTGATGGGTAAGTCACTATATTGAAATTTTATGTACATAATTGCCGCATGATTCGTGTTTCCTATGTTTGGTGCAAGGATTAACTTGATGTGTGGCTGTATAAACAGCATATCGCATATATGGAGACATTTATGGGAGTAATGCTGTTCATGACTAGATATTAAAGACATGTGCATATACTTAAATATACGAATATATCCTTAAGTGACTTGCTGTATAATTTGTGTTGCTGCTCACCCTACAGGAACTATAATCTGAGTCCTTCTGATTACACCTCCATGTATTTTTAAACAATCTAATTGTGGTATGTGTATTTATGTTTATCTAATAAATTTCATGATTTTAGAAGTGTATGACTCCGGTTGTTGTTTGTAGGTATTATATTTATGATGGAGTTCACTTTCCATAAATATTGTGTTCCGATTGGGACAAATGGTGGGAGATCACTGTGATTTACTATTAAGATTCCCCAATATGTGGTTTTCTGTGAATTTAATAATAAACTGTGGGGGGGGGCTGAGGGGGCATCATACTGTGTGTGGGGGTAGGACTGAGGGGCATTATACTGTGTGTGGGGGTAGAACTGAGGGGCATTAAACTATGTGTGGGTGCAGTACTGAGGGGGTATCATACTGTGTGTGGGGGTAGGACTGAGGGGCATTATACTGTGTGTGGGGGTAGAACTGAGGGGCATTAAACTATGTGTGGGTGTAGTACTGAGGGGGTATCATACTGTATGTGGGGGTAGGACTTAGGGGCATCATACTGTGTGTGGGGGAAGGACTGAGGGGCATTATACTGTGTGTGGGGGTAGGACTGAGGGGCATCATACTGTGTGTGGGGGTAGGACTGAGGGGCATTAAACTATGTGTGGGTGTAAGACTGAGGGTGTATCATACTGTGTGTGGAGGTAGGACTGACAGGGCATCATACTGTGTGTGGGGGTAGGACTGAGGGGCATTATAATGTGTGTGGGGGTAGGACTGAGGGGCATCATACTGTGTGTGTGGGTAGGACTGAGGGGCATCATACTGTGTGTGGGGGTAGGACTGAGGGGCATTATACTGTGTGTGGGGGTAGGAGTGAGGGGCATTAAACTATGTGTGGGTGTAGGACTGAGGGGGTATCATACTGTGTGCGGGGGTAGGACTGAGGGGCATCATACTGTGTGTGGGGGTAGGACTGAAGGGCATCATACTGTGTGTAGGGGTAGGACTGAGGGGCATCATACTGTGTGTGGGGGTAGGACTGAGGGGCATTATACTGTGTGTGGGGGTAGGACTGAGGGGCATACTGTATGTGGGGGTAGGACTGAGGGGCATCATACTGTGTGTGAGGGTAAGACTGAGTGGCATCATACTGTGTGGGGGGTAGGACTGAGGGACATCATACTGTGTGTGGGGGTAGGACTGAAGGGCATCATACTGTGTGTAGGGGTAGGACTGAGGGGCATCATACTGTGTGTGGGGGTAGGACTGAGGGGCATTAAACTATGTGTGGGTGTAAGACTGAGGGTGTATCATACTGTGTGTGGAGGTAGGACTGACAGGGCATCATACTGTGTGTGGGGGTAGGACTGAGGGGCATTAAACTATGTGTGGGTGTAAGACTGAGGGTGTATCATACTGTGTGTGGAGGTAGGACTGACAGGGCATCATACTGTGTGTGGGGGTAGGACTGAGGGGCATTATACTGTGTGTGGGGGTAGGACTGAGGGGCATCATACTGTGTGTGGGGGTAGGACTGAGGGGCATCATACTGTGTGTGGGGGTAGGACTGAGGGGCATTATACTGTGTGTGGGAGTAGGAGTGAGGGGCATTAAACTATGTGTGGGTGTAGGACTGAGGGGGTATCATACTGTGTGTGGGGGTAGGACTGAGGGGCATCATACTGTGTGTGGGGGTAGGACTGAGGGGCATTATACTGTGTGTGGGGGTAGGAGTGAGGGGCATTAAACTATGTGTGGGTGTAGGACTGAGGGGCATCATACTGTGTGTGGGGGTAGGACTGAGGGGCATCATACTGTGTGTGGGGGTAGGACTGAAGGGCATCATACTGTGTGTGGGGGTAGGACTGAGGGGCATACGGTGTGTGGGGGTAGGACTGAGGGGCATCATACTGTGTGTGGGGGTAAGACTGAGTGGCATCATACTGTGTGTGAGGGTAAGACTGAGGGGCATACTGTGTGTGGGGGTAGGACTGAGGGGTATAATACTGTGTGTGGGGGTAGGACTGAGGGACATTATACTGTGTGTGGAGGGAGGACTGAGGGGCATCATACTGTGTGGGGGGGTAAGACTGAGGGGCATACTGTGTGTGGGGGTAGGACTGAGGGGCATCATACTGTGTGGGGGGGTAAGACTGAGGGGCATCATACTGTGTGGGGGGGTAAGACTGAGGGGCATCATACTGTGTGTGGGGGTAGGACTGAGGGGCATCATACTGTGTGGGGGGGTAAGACTGAGGGGCATACTGTGTGTGGGGGTAGGACTGAGGGGTATAATACTGTGTGTGGGGGTAGGACTGAGGGACATTATACTGTGTGTGGAGGGAGGACTGAGGGGCATCATACTGTGTGGGGGGGTAAGACTGAGGGGCATACTGTGTGTGGGGGTAGGACTGAGGGGCATCATACTGTGTGGGGGGGTAAGACTGAGGGGCATCATACTGTGTGGGGGGTAAGACTGAGGGGCATACTGTGTGTGGGGGTAGGACTGAGGGGCATCATACTGTGTGGGGGAGTAAGACTGAGGGGCATACTGTGTGTGGGGGTAGGACTGAGGGGGCGGCTCGGTAATGGCCATAAATGGTGTATTGCACTGTGTGGGAACACTATTTGGGGGCATATAAAAGAGTTAGGGAAGTGGTAAGTAGAAATTGCAGCAGAATGTGTCCCTCTTCCCCATCTTTCTACATTGGGCAGTAAAGTGATCCTATAATCTTAGACCAGACAGTTACACCACATTTATCAAGCAGCACAAACCTTTGTGATAATTCTCCCCCATTATTTGGTAAAACGAGCAAGCCTTCAGACCACTATGTGGACAGCGAATGAAGAAAGTTATGGCTCTCAGAAAAGGGGGGAAAAAAAGTGCAAAAATGTAAACTAGTTGGTTCCTTGAGGTGATAAAGTAAGAACACCCTACTACAAGCTGCATGCAAATATGTGACTATGTATTAGTGGGGAGATATGAGATAAGTAGATGGATGTTACATGGTAGACTGGAATCATAGACAGAATAATGATAGACTATAGACAAAATACATCGCACTGCAGAAGGTTACAGCAAGTGGAACAGTTTACAACATTGACCACTAGATGGTGCCAGCACAGCAAATGCGACCTCAACGTCATCATACCATAGAGAGGTGGCCGAGCACTGAGCAGAGTGTCGCCACCCTAGAGAAGAAACCGGAAGTAGATTGTCGTTTCCGATTCCGTGGCCACAACATAGAAGATGGCGGCGGAGTTCGTGAGGGGCTTCCAGAGCTTCTGTGAGAGTGACAAGCAGTGGCGAGCTAGGAAGGAGTTCTTGTTACAGAACCTCGAACATTTCCAGGGAGAAAATGAGATGGACAAGCTGCTCGCCCTGTCTATGGTGTGGGCCAACCATGTCTTCATGGGCTGCAGGTAGACGCGACCTCTACGGGGCAGCTACGGTGCCCGTGTGTTACCAGAGCTTCCCTTTAAGGGCCAGTCCATTATGTTTATGCTCGTGTGTTCTCTGTTATCAGCCATTTCCGATCGGGGAGAGGGGGGATGCAATGGTAAAAAAAAAACACAATTTCACCTTAGTTCTTTGGTCATTTTTGCGGTGAATTTTCCAGGTCAGTAGGATTACGGTGATACCACAATTCTGTAGTTATATATATATATATTATATAAATTTTTATTTTAGTTTTGTGGCACCATTGTCTGATCCCTGTAATTACTGTTGGGTGGATTTCGCTCGTCCTCCGAGTGGCGAGTGATATTCTGGTGCTTTGGTCTCTTTTTGTGCTGGGAAAAGAAGCTACAATTAAGAAATGGCAATTCTTTTTTCTTCTTTACAGTGTTTACCGTAGGGTTAATGAAATATATTGATCGGCTGTATGCGGATGCAGTGGTGCCAATTTTGTCTTTTTAATCATTCTTTCTTCTGTTGGGAAAGCATTTTTATTTTTTTTTAATCCCTCTCTCGCTGCATTATGATTTTTTTGTTCTTCACCTTCTTCCAAGAGTCCAAACATTTTTCAGTGAGATAGCGGAGATACAAAACTTGTATAGGTTGTTTGTTTGTTTTTTTTTGTTTGTTTTTTTTTAAGTTGTGAATAAAAAATTTAATATTGGTTTGTGCCACCATATTCTGAGATCTGTAAAATATTTCCATTGATGGAGCTGTGTGAGGACTTTATTTTATCATTGTGAGCTGTTTTTATTGACAGTATTTTAGGACACATGTCATGTTGATCTCTTTTTTTTTTTTTTTTTTTTAAAGGGAATCTGGCAGTAGAATCATCCCTCCTATCCTTAGCCGTCTATATGGGCATGTAGGTGATGGGAAGCTGAATAAAATAATTAGTTGATCTCTGCGATCCGATGTGTTATTCCAGAGAAATCCACATGTAAATGACCTGTTCACGACTATAGGCCAGACACTGATCTGTATGAGAATCTGCCTTCAGGGATTATTTTAGATCTATAGAAGAAGGAAATACCACAGGTTTCAAAGAAGTATATAACAAAATACCTCAAACCATACAAAGTAAACCAACAAAGAGGTATAAAGAACTACAATATAGACAATTATTAATACATAATTTTTATTGAATACATAAAGAAATAAAACAGACAACAAGACTAAAATTAAAAATGAATATAAAACACAATTAAAATAAGACTCAAGAGGGGGAAAGGGGATGCTCACAAAAAAAAAAAGAATATTTTTATATCATAAAATGGGTCTATCACATAGATTCAATTACTAGATAAATTTTTCATAGTCACCATTTCAACAAACATACTCATCTAGATGTGGCGGTATGGTGTGAATATATATCAAGAATATAAAAAATATATATAATATAAAGTGCCAGTGCACAGAATATATTTATCAATTTATCCCAACTTAGAAAAAGGAATCCCACTTTATTATAAATTTGGCATCCGTAGTAATATTTATAATAAAGTGGGATTCCTTTGGGCTAATTTGTGTGCTTCTCTTTATATGGCGGTGTTTATAGCAATAAATTAACACATATTGTCTGCTATTTTTACTTAATTTTTCTAAGTTGGGATAAATTGATAAATATATTCTGTGCACTGGCACTTTATATTATATATATTTTTTATATTCTTGATATATATTCACACCATACCGCCACATCTAGATGAGTATGTTTGTTGAAATGGTGACTATGAAAAATTTATCTAGTAATTGAATCTATGTGATAGACCCATTTTATGATATAAAAATATTCTTTTTTTTTTTGTGAGCATCCCCTTTCCCCCTCTTGAGTCTTATTTTAATTGTGTTTTATATTCATTTTTAATTTTAGTCTTGTTGTCTGTTTTTATTTCTTTATGTATTCAATAAAAATTATGTATTAATAATTGTCTATATTGTAGTTCTTTATACCTCTTTGTTGGTTTACTTCAGGGATTATTTTAACCCCTTCCCGATATGCGCTGGACATATACTGCGCTGCGGGAGCTGTGTTCCCGCAAAGAGCAAAATATATATATTCTCAAAAGTTTGGACACACCTTCTCATTTATAGATTTTTCTGTATTTTCATGACTGTGAAAATTGTACATTCACACTGAAGGCATCAAAGCTATGAATTAGCACATGTGGAATTATATACTTAACAAAAAAAACGTGTAACAACTGAAAATATGTCTTATATTCTAGGTTCTTCAAAGTAGCCACCTTTTTCTTTGGTGACTGCTTTGCACACTCTTGGCATTCTCTTGATGAGCTTCAAGAGGTAGTCACCAGATGTGGTCTTCCAACAATCTTGAAGGAGTTCCCAGAGATGCTTAGCACTTGTTAGCCCTTTTGCCTTCACTCTGCGGTCCAACTCACCCTGAACCATCTCGATTGGGTTCAGGTCTGGTGACTGGAGGCCAGGTCATCTGGCGTAGCACCCCATCACTCTCCCTCTTGGTCAAATAGCCCTTACACAGCCTGGAGGTGTGTTTGGGGTCATTGTCCTGTTGAAAAATAAATGATGGTCCAACTAAACACAAACCGGATGGAATAGCATGCCGCTGCAAGATGCTGTGGTAGCCATGCTGGTTCAGTATGCCTTCAATTTTGAATAAATCCCCAACAGTGTCACCAGCAAAGCACCCCCACACCATCACACCTCCTCCTCCATGCTTCACGGTGGGAACCAGGCATGTAGAGTCCATCCGTTCACCTTTTCTGCGTTGCACAAAGACACGGTGGTTGGAACCAAAGATCTCAAATTTGGACTCATCAGACCAAAGAACAGATTTCCACTGGTCTAATGTCTATTCCTTGTGTTCTTTAGCCCAAACAAGTCTCTTCTGCTTGTTGCATGTCCTTAGCAGTGGTTACCTAGCAGCTATTTTACCATGAAGGCCTGCTGCACAAAGTCTCCTCTTAACAGTTGTTGAAGAGATGTGTCTGCTGCTAGAACTCTGTGGCATTGACCTGGTCTCTAATCTGAGCTGCTGTTAACCTGCGATTTCTGAGGCTGGTGACTCGGATAAACTTATCCTCAGAAGCAGAGGTGACTCTTGGTCTTCCTTTCTTGGGGCGGTCCTCATGTGAGCCAGTTTCTTTGTAGCGCTTGATGGTTTTTGCAACTGCACTTGGGGATACATTCAAAGGTTGCCCAATTTTTCGGACTGACTGACCTTCATTTCTTAAAGTAATGATGGCCACTCGTTTTTCTTTACTTAGCTGCTTTTTTTTTCTTGCCATAATACAAATTCTAACAGTCTGTTCAGTAGGACTATCAGCTGTGTATCCACCAGACTTCTGCACAACACAACTGATGGTCCCAACCACATTTATAAGGCAAGAAATCCCACTTATTAAACCTGACAGGGCACACCTGTGAAGTGAAGACCATTTCCGGTGACTACCTCTTGAAGCTCATCAAGAGAATGCCAAGAGTGTGCAAAGCAGTCATCAAAGCAAAAGGTGGCTACTTTGAAGAACCTAGAATATAAGACATATTTTCAGTTGTTTCACACTTTTTTGTTAAGTATATAATTCCACATGTGTTAATTCATAGTTTTGATGCCTTCAGTGTGAATGCACAATTTTCATAGTCATGAAAATACAGAAAAATCTTTAAATGAGGTGTGTCCAAACTTTTGGTCTGTACTGTGTGTATATACACACACACACACACACACACACACACACACACACACACACACACACACACACACACACACACACACACACACACACACACACACACACACCGTGTGCAGAATTATTAGGCAAATGAGTATTTTGATCACATGATACTTTTTATACATGTTGTCCTACTCCAAGCTGCATAGGCTTGAGAGCCAACTACCAATTAAGTAAGTCTGGTGATGTGCATCTCTGTAATGAGGAGGGGTGTTGTCTAATGACATCAACACCCTATATAAGGTGTGCTTAATTATTAAGCAACTTTCTTTCCTTTGGCAAAATGGGTCAGAAGAGAGATTTGACTGGCTCTGAAAGTCCAAAATTGTGAGATGTCTTGCAGAGGGATGCAGCAGCCTTGAAATTTCCAAACTTTTGAAGCGTGATCACTGAACAATCAAGCGTTTCATGGCAAATAGCCAACAGGGTCGCAAGAAGCGTGTTGGCCAATAAAAGGCGCAAAATAACTGCCGATGAATTGAGGAAAATCAAGCGTGAAGCTGCCAAAATGCCATTCGCCACCAGTTTTGCCATATTTCAGAGCTGCAACATTACTGGAGTATCAAAAAGCACAAGGTGTGCGATACTCAGGGACATGGCCAAGGTAAGGAAGGCTGAAAAACGACCACCTTTGAACAAGAAACATAAGATAAAACGTCAAGAATGGGCCAAGAAATATCTTAAGACTGATTTTTCAAAGGTTTTATGGACTGATGAAATGAGAGTGACTCTTGATGGGCCAGATGGATGGGCCAGAGGCTGGATCAGTAAAGGGCAGAGAGCTCCACTCCGACTCAGACGCCAGCAAGGTGGAGGTGGGGTACTGGTATGGGCTGGTATCAAAGATGAACTTGTGGGACCTTTTCGGGTTGAGGATGGATGAAGCTCAACTCCCAGACTTACTGCCAGTTTCTGGAAGACAACTTCTTCAAGCAGTGGTACAGGAAGAAGTCGGTATCATTCAAGAAAAACATGATTTTCATGCAGGACAATGCTCCATCACATGCATCCAACTACTCCACAGCGTGGCTGGCCAGTAAAGGTCCAAAAGAAGAAAAAATAATGACATGGCCCCCTTGTTCACCTGATCTGAACCCCATAGAGAACCTGTGGTCCATCATAAAATGTGAGATCTAGAGGGAGGGAAAACAGTACACCTCTCGGAACAGTGTCTGGGAGGCTGTGGTGGCTGCTGCACGCAATGTTGATCGAAAACAGATCAAGCAACTGACAGAATCTATGGATAGAAGGCTGTTGAGTGTCATCATAAAGAAAGGTGGCTATATTGATCACTAATTTTTTTGGTTTTTGCATGTCAAAAATGTTTATTTCTAAATTTTGTGCACTGATATTGGTTTACCTAGTGAAAATAAACAAGTGAGATGGTATTCTATTTGGTTTTTATTAAGTTGCCTAATAATTCTGCACAGTAATAGTTACCTGCACAAACAGATATCCTCCTAAGATAGCCAAATCTAAAAAAACCCACTCCAACTTCCAAAAATATTAAGCTTGGATATTTGAGTCTTTTGGGTTGAGAACATAGATGTTGATCAATAATTAAAATAATCATCTAAAATACAACTTTCCTAATAATTCTGCACACAGTGTATGTGTATATATATATATATATATATATAAAATTTTTTTTTTTTTTTTTTTTTAAGTTTTGGGGTCCATTTTCTCCTCTTACCTTTGTGAAAATAAAACATTTGGGGCTAAAAGATCATTTTTGTGGAAAATGTGTTGTTTTTTTTTCCCCATGGCTCTACGTTCTAAACTTCTGTGAAGCACCTTGGGGTTCAAGGTGCTCACCACACATCTAGATAAGTTCCCTGATGGGTCTAGTTTGCAAAGTGGTGTCACTTGTGGGGGGTTTCCACTGTTTAGGCACATCAGGGGCTCTCCAAACGTGACATGGCGTCCGCTAATTATTCAAGCAAATTTTACGTTCAAAAAGTCAAATGGCGCTCCTTCCCTTCCTAACCAAGCCATGCGCCTAAACAGTAGTTTTCCTTCACATATTGGGTATCTGCGTACTCAGGAGAAATTGCATAACAAATGGTACGGTGCAATTTTTCCTGTTACCCTAGCGAAAATGCAAAACTTGAGGTTAAAAAAAAAAAAAAACATTTTTGTGCGAAAAATGTAATTTCTTTATTTTCACAGCTCAATATTATAAACTTCTGTGAAGCACCTGAGGGTTCAAGGTGCTCACCACACATCTAGATAAGGTGTCACTTGTGGGGGGTTTCCACTGTTTAGGCACATCAGAGGCTCCCCAAATGTGATATGGTGTCCGTTAATTATTCAAACAAATTTTACATTAAAAAAGCCCAATAGCGCTTGTTCCCTTCTGAGCCCTGCCGTGCGCCCCCCAAAAAAATGTTTTTGTAAATTTTGTTGTAAAAAAATGAGAAATTGCTGCTCAACTTTTAACCCTTATAACTATCTTAACAAAAAAAAGTTTCCAAAATTGTGCTGATGTAGAGTAGACATGTGGGAA
Source organism: Phyllobates terribilis (assembly GCF_046119375.1). Classification (NCBI taxonomy): domain Eukaryota; kingdom Metazoa; phylum Chordata; class Amphibia; order Anura; family Dendrobatidae; genus Phyllobates; species Phyllobates terribilis. The sequence continues at coordinate 72,858,681 of NW_027362770.1, read as the reverse complement.
ATGTTATTTATTAACTATTTTGTGTGACATAGCTCTCTGATATAAACACATAAAGACGAAAAGTTTGAAAATTGCAAAATTTTCTAAATTTTTGCCAATTTCTGATCCCCCCCCCCCCACCCCACAAATAAACGTTTAAGTCACATCAAATAAATGTTACCACTATCATGAAGTACAATATGTCACGAAAAAACATTCTCAGAATCACTGGGGTCCGTTGAAGCGTTCCAGAGGTATTCCTCTAAGTGACAGTGGTCAGAATTGTAAAAATTGGCTCGGTCATTAACAGCCTTTGGGGGTAAAGGGGAGTTACCTGTGTGAGACATGTAAGTAACACAGAACAGGAGACATTAAATTGCAAACACATTTTTTTGCTTCTCTCTGAGCTCTGCTGTATTGTAACAATATCACAACCCTGGCTGTCTGTGATATTGAAGCTGAGAGGAACCTGCAGATGTCAGTTAAGGTATGTGCCCCCGATCCGGAGCCGCTGTGGCCCTGCCGCACGGCTTCTGCCCTCATTTTATGCAAATGAGCAACGCAATTTTTTTTTTTCCACATGTGGACTATCCTCATAGATGTTAATCTATGGGTAAAGTCCACTAGCGGACTCGCAAGAGAAATTGACACACCGCATGTCCGTGGGTGATCAGCAGGTGCTAGAAATTCTAGAAATCCTATCCACTAAGCTGTAGCATCTGGCTGCTGCGGGTTTGACGCTGCATGGACACGCCACGTCAAACCCACACCGGCTTCTGATTGTGGGCACGCACCCTTATAATCACACACAGCTCTGCAGTGAGATCAGGAGAGCACAGAGCGGCCATTACACATCACACTGGGAACTCTTCTTCATGTATAATAATCTCTGGAGGCAAATTCTCTTCCAGACAACGTCCTCCCCAGAGCCTGGAAGACGTTATTCATATAAAGTGGATAGGTCAAATGTGGTGACAGATTCCCTTTGAGAAGGTGCATCGACCAAAAAATACTGCATGTAAGGTTTTTCAATGTTTTTCTTTCTTTAGTTTTTATCATAAGGGTTTAATATTTTCATAGAATAGGACTTTTATTGATGCAGTGTTGCCAAATACCTTTTTTTTTTGTATTTCTTTTCATAACTTTAGTTTTAATCTGGAAAAAATGGGAGTGGGAACTTAGGGGACTCAAATGTGTGATTGTTTGATTGCTTAAAGTATATACTGCACTATATACAGTGAAAATGACATTGTTATATGAAGCCAGCGGCTGAGCTTCATAGGGGAATTAGTTGCATGATGAGTCCCAGTCGATCAAGTATAAGATTTGGATATGCAGTCCATGTCTCCTTTCCCCCCCCTACAGGTGTGGCGACTGTCATGCCAAGCCATTATAACCAAGGCATTTTTTTTTTCCCACTGACACATACTTGCAATGGTCAAATTGATCCAACTATCGGATCAATATCTCCATAAACAACAAAGAATAAAAGGAAAAACTTATCTGAAAAGGAACAACCCCTTTAACTGACCTTTTGTGAAGTAAATAATCTATGAAATCCAGAAACAGAGCTGAGCCGGCACCAGTCAAGGCAGATAGCAGCGGCAGCCAACTCCGATTTGAAGCTGTTGAATCATTTAAATACAGCTGTCAATCACTGACGGAAGAACTTAAACAGCGCACTCTCCATAGACTATTTTCAGTAGTTACACAAGAACGACCAGTGTTGGCTTTAATTGCTGCTGTTGGAGGCATGTGGCTGGCTGTATAACACAGCGGGCATCTGCTATGTATGGTGCAGGCTCATCTCCTGAGCATGCTTTTACATGCACACCTGACATCCACATGTACATGTTTGGCAGATGTTGGCAGTACATCAGATATATTAAACACTAATTTAGGTCTATGCTAATCTTGGTGACTGACTGCTTAGGAGAGGACCTATTGTATGTACATACAAGTAGTAGATATACAGGTTATGAAAAAAAAAATGTCAAGTGACCAAGTTTGACTGTCCATCTGGCTTCTGCGATCAGTCCAGCTTTAGGCCATGTTCACACGTTGAGTATTTCTGAGCCAAAGCTAGGCGTGGGTGAAAAATACAGAAGTGGTGACGTGTTTCTGTTATATCTTTCCTCTGACTGTTCCACTCCTGGTTTTGGCTTACACATACTGAGGTAAAGTACTGAACCTGGCCTTGGGGTATATCAAAGTGCAGCAGAGTTGTTGCCGAGGCTTAGATCTCATTCAGATAGCAGGGATTCTTCTCATAGGTCTGAGTTTCATCAGTGTTTTTGATCAGTGTCATCCGGTTTTTACTGTCAGAGTTGTGATCGGAGTTCCATCAGAAAAAATCAACTGATGGATGTTTCTCCAGCTCCTCATATCAAACAGTCCATGAACAATGGACATATCAGAGATGACATCCCTGTGCTATCAGATTTTTTTTTCACTGACACACAGACTTGCAATGATCAAATTGATCCAATTATCGGATCAATATTGGACAAGTCTCTGTAATTTTGTGCAATTCACTCAAGTCTACAAAAATACATGGATAAGTGAGTTAAAGGGACTCTTCAGCACAGAATGACTGTTCAAACTAAGTCCGGCTGCTCGGTGCATCATGGTGGGGCCCATCATTTAGATACATCTTACCACCCCTTGTTTTCCTTCAATCTTTCCTCAATAGATGGGAAAACAAGCAGGTGTGAAGATGTATTTAAATGATTGGCCACGCCATGATGCATTGATTGAGTGATGGGACTTGGTTTGAACAGTCATTCTCTGCCGACAGTCCCTTTTAATAGGTATGAGTTCTAGCTGTGGGAAACACAGAACTCGTATGAGTAAAACTGCCATCTGAACGAGCCCTCTGTCGTCATGCCTCAAACCATCCTCAAGCTGCCAAGACGTTATTCAGATGATAGAGCTGATGCTGCAGTGTGTGAATTTGCCATCAGGCTTGGTGGCTTCTTACTTCATTCCCCCAATTTTCATTTCTGTTTTTGTTTTTTCAGAAATCCTGGCCAGATGTAAAATGTTGAAACTTCTACAAGGGTCTTTGCTACAAATTAAATACCTATATCTTTTTTTTTTTTTCTTCTCATAGATACAGTGATGAACTTCTGGAAAGGGTGCAGAGTATGGCAGAAGGGATTGAGATAGAAGACGCGCCACACTTTACCACTAGAGATGAGATAATGAAGCGGGTATGTTACCTGATTAACTTGATGCTAATAATAAATTCTCCCTTGGTGGTTGTGATTGATGTTTTCTCCTTTTCTTCAGAATCACTGACATCTGGATCCCTAGAACTGATCTTTTTTACTACGACTGCTGCGATCACACTATTTATTTGTGGGGAACCTGATGAGAAGCAGACCAGTGCTTTTAATTTCTTTGGAAACTGAATACTGATGTGTAACGCTGGAGCCAGATACTGTCTTTTTTTTTTAAATGATTTTTAACATTTTAGACTGAAATTGTGTATTGGTTGGGCAAAGGAAAATTAATTAAACTGGTTTTATACTGTTTTTTACATATGCTTTGTCAAGTTTTGATTTGCATTCACACACTGTGGATGAAGTTACCAATATAGTAGACAAACATGCATCATTTCTTAGACAAATCCTCAGAAACTTAGAACATATCTTCAAAAATACATGTGTTTTTTCATGGTGGATTATGCCAGTAGGTATGGGCTAAAACCACGTTCTTTCCAGAGGCTGGCGTAGAAGTTTGTGACCTTCCCCAATATACCTGGTAAGAGAGATCCTAGCACTTGAGTGTCAGCTGCAGAAAATCTATTAGGGAAAAACTTTACTGCTCTTGCCATACATATTAAAATAATCTTTTAGGGAAAGGCTGATATCTGCCAGAGTGATGTTACATAGTGTTTTCTTCTAGTTCAGACTATGCATTGACACATGGACATGTTCTGTAACTGCCTCATTCAGAGAAACATGGTTTGCCCATATGTGTCTGCTGCCAAATAACCCCATTTCTGCATCAGAATAGTAACTATACCATAAGACTCGCTGCACCAACAGGAAAACATTTCCGAAGGGTATGCTTACACACTATATCTAGGCAAAGCAGCTTCTTCAGAGCATGCCCGCTGTCTTTTTTGTGAAGCAGCTTTGTCGTTGACTTTTTCATCAGCTCCGCAACCGATGTCTCTCTCTGTATTTTTCACTATAGGGGTGAGCAGCCTCTTAGCTGAAGCCATCTAACTTATAAGTGTGCTGCTGCTTTTAACTGCTTCACTGTTTCCAAACCCTAAAGTGACTAAAAGTTGTGGCACTTTTTCAGGTAGCTGCCGGGCAGAATGTGCCTGAAATAAGTTGTGCTCACATGCATACATTTGAGGTGTTTATAGATGTTCTGGATCTGCACTTTTGTGAAGTGTTTGGAGTACATTGCACTACAGTGTCTGACTATATTCCATGAAGACATACAATCTAGGAAACTTCAAGCAGTGACTGGATGATGCAATATTATAGTCCTGTAGAACCCATGGTCAGGAGATGAAACAATACACACAGGATTAGACAAGGTTTTCCGCCCCATGAACAGTACAACTCTTCGTAAACTGTGTCTAGTGCAAGAAATTAAAATGTTTTCCAGGATTTAGATTGATGATCCTTGTACAGCAAAGAACATCAATATTAGAGATTCCTCTCTCCTCCCCCCCCCCCCACTGATCAGTGGCTGCAGAGGCTGCTGTAAGTACAGGTCACACTGTACGAGCAGTTCTCAGATTCTGCTGCTCAACTCCCATTTACATCAATAGGAGCCCAACTGCAGTACCTGTGAATGGTCACTACACCATGCAATGGGCCAACCGTAGGATCAAAATTCACAGGATAACTATGTATTCTGTGAAGACAGATTGTTACATTATGGAGATGACAGTTGCTACTGATAAGATTCTCTACGGCAAGAAGGGAGGAGCTAGAAGCAGAGCTTCTCCCCTCCACATAGGTATCTCAGTAATGTAATATTCTTTATTCACTGAATACAGATTTTACCCAAGAACAGAGAGCGAGTGCCCAGATCCGGAGATCTGGGCCAAAGATTATTTTTCTGAGACTAGTTTTTTTCCGTGTACTACTGATTTCTGAAGTTAAAACGACGGTTATTCTTTAACCCCTTCCTGACCTTGGACGTACCCCGTACGTCATGGAAGGGAATAACTTCCCAACCTTGGACATACGTGATACGTCCTGGCGATTTTGCGTGCTCATGAGCTGTGCACACGCGATTGCCGCAAGGTGACAGCTAACATTATAGCTCACAACCGGCTCTTACTGCCAGAAGTGGTGCCAGCACCGCTCCCTGTAGTTTAACCCCCTAAATGCGATTAATATAGAAAAAAAAAAAAAATGAATGAACCCGATTCTACACCTGCTATGGATTTGTTCATTCTGCCTCCCAAAGATCACAGTAAAGCTCAGCTCACATTTATCCTGCGCTGAGTGCTTGCAGCTGGGTTCCCATGTAAGTCTCTGAAATACGTGATTGAGATGGAACCCCCGGCAGAAGATTCCATATGATGCGGATGGAGGCACTGTGGATGCAGTCTGGCCTGTGATCTGGCAGTGTCTGTCTTCTTAGACGTGCGTAAAAGCACGGTCCGACAGTTTTGTGCACTTCTGAAAAGGACAACGCTGAACAAAGGCCAGACGGAGTCCAGAGTAACTCTGCTGCCTCATTATAGTGAATGGATCCCTCGGTGGTTTCAACTGAATCACTTCACTCGGACATTTAGATGGAACAGCGCAAGAAAAATGTTATGTAAAATGTTCCCAACAAAAGTTTCAAATCAATCCACCAAAAAAAGCAAGTCCCCACTCAAGTCTGTCATATGCTAATGGAAATATAGGGGCTTCCATGTTACTGGTATTACAAAAGCTATGGAAAAGCACTATGGCTCCTTGCCCTCCAAAAGAAATTCAGCAATCCCAAGTCCAAATGCCCCTCTCCCTTCTGATTGTGTCTCAACCACATTTAACAACCACGTTTGGCATTTCTGCAGCGATGAGAGCCTGTCTAATTTACGGGTGCATGTGCACGGATGAGTTCATTAAGAAGTGTAGTTTAAAAAAATGGGATCACTTCTGGGAGGGGGGGGTTGGTTGCTTTTCTTGCAGCTCTGGGGCTCTCCCAGTGGGTCATAGCACCCACAAACCATAACAGTAAAATCTGCACAATATGGCGCTTCTCCCCTTCTGACCTCTGCACTATACCTCCAAAAGTAGTTTTCGATCACATCTAGGGTAGCGGTGTACTCAGAAGAAATTGCACAACATATTTTGGGTTCCATTTTCTCCTGTTATCCTTGTGAAAATAAAATAGTTGGGGCTAAAAACACTTGTGGGGAAAGTTTACATTATAAACTTCTGTGAAGCACTTGTGTGGTGAGCACCTTGAACCCACATCTATATACATTCCTTGAGGGGTCTAGTTTCCAAAATGGCATCACTTGTGTGGGTTTCCACTGTTAAAGCACATCTGGGGCTCTCCAAACGCAACATGGCATCCACACTCTATTCCAGACATTTTTGCGTTCAAAGGGTCAAATGGTGCTCCTTCCGAGCCCTACAATGCTCACAAGCAGTATTTTTCCTCCACAGATAGGGTATCGGCGTACTCAGGAGAAATTGCACAACAAATTTTGGGATCCATTTTCTTCTGTTACTCTTATGAAAATTAAAAATTCAGGGCTAAAGTAAAATTTGTGAAAAAGTAATGCATTTTTTTTCCTTCCACATTGCTTCAGTTCCTGTAAAGCACCTGAAGGGCTAAAACTCTTTGAATGTGGTCTTGAGCACCTTGAGGGGTGCAGTTTCTAGAATGGTGTCACTTTTGGGTATTTTCTGTCATTAAGCCCCCCCCCCCCCCCCTCACCCCAAAGTCACTTCAAATGCGATGTGGTCCTTAAAAATGGTTTTGTAAGTTTTGTTGGAAAAATGAGAAATTGCTGGTCAACTTTTAAACTAACTTCCTAACACAGATGTTTAAAAATGATGCTGATGTAAAGTAGACATGTGGGAAATACTAGGAGTTATTATGTGACATAACTGATTTAAGGGCATAAGAATTAAAAGTTAGAAAAGCGCAGATTTTTTGCCTTATTTCCTATATTTTCACAAACTTGTCATATCGAATAAATTGTACCAGTAGCATGAAGTACAATGTCACTGGAAAAAAAAAAAACAGTTACTAACCCTGGAACACTTCTGGAACAAAGTGACACTGGTCAATTATAAAATTTGGCCTGGTCATGAAGGTGAAAACAGGCTTTAGGGGTTTAAGGTGCATTCATATTAAACAGTCACAAATGGGTGCCGAATGGCTACATGCAAGACGATCAGAGTAGTTTAATTATCTGTTTAGGTCAGGATGAGCGCACTTTCCTGCTCACAGAAGGATTGATAAGATGCTTCTGTGTGCTACAAATGATTATTTCTAAGGAAGCTCAAAGATCACTGCACTCAAATGAACATTTTGTTTGATGGGAGATTGGTAGCCTGTGTAGATTAACCAATTTATTGGAAACGAGCAATCCCTGGACCACCTTCCATTGTTTCCACACTCCTTTTCTGAAAGTCAATCAGTGTAAATGCCAACACAGAACATGTGCATGACAGGTGTCTGGTATGAAGCTCGCCAGTCATGTCGGATAGCTTTATACGAGGACCCTGCTCTCCAGCTGCCACTTTCCCGGAGCTGTAGTCTTGCTACAGCTGGATGGCAGATCAGCCTAATATTTCATAAGTGTCAATGGTGAAAGTCGTGCCTTCCCATGTATGTCCGGTATTGTTCAATGATTGTTGGTAAGAACTGATCTTCTGATAAAACAAGTGAAGAAACAAGAACACCCGGAAACAGTTTAGTCAACTCTATTGTGAGAAGATTAACAGCTTACCTTAAAATATTTAAAAAAAAAAAAAAAAAAACCTGCAAGTGCTCTCCTATAAAAAAAAAAAAAAAAGTTACAGAACTAACTGAAGCATTCAAATATCATCAAGAAAAGAAAGTGTACGGATTTACAAAATGTGTATTTGCATGAAAACTCCATGCCAACCTTTTACATTAAAGTAGGGGTAATAAACAGGATATATTACAAATGTAGCAATAACTTATTCTCAAACCATGCACAACATGCAATAAAAAATACACTAAGATACACAAGCGTTTACACTTTCCAAACAGGAGTATAATGGGGCAGGAGAACCGAAAAGATATTCTGAAAATCTCTAAAACTTGAGGCATTTGTAGTAGTTCTCAATTCTGTCTCTTCCAATGTTAAGACGTTCACAAAGGAGAAGAACCAATGCTGGTAAGTGTGAGCACTTAGGAATCGTTCCAGCTTTGCTCTACAATTGCCGATACCCTCTTTTCATATTCTCGTTTGTTTTCCTGATAAAGTTGTGCTGCTTGACTGTTTGCAGGGCTGTTTGGGTTTGGTTCATCAAGTAAAGACTGAAGGAAAAAAAAAATAAAATAAGGTTTTATATATCGAAAGTAGTAGAAACAACAATTATCACACTGTGCTGTATTAATCGCCTCCTTTGCCCAAATGACTTTGTTACATTTTGGTTAATAGGGGAATAAACATGTACCTATTATGTTGCTCTCACATTTTAGGACAGATTCGCTTCAAAGCATCTGTTATGTGAACCTTAAGGCTACGTCCACACGATCCGGAGCAGACTGTCGCCCTGAGCCTGCGGACGAGCCGCCTCCGGCTTCCGCTCATTATGCAAATGAGCCGCTGCTGGGTTTTTTTTTTCTCTCACAAGCAGGCTTTCCCCATAGAGATTAGGTCTATGGGGAAAGCCCACATGCGGACCCACAGGAGAAATAGACATGCTGCGGTTTGGAAAGACGCACAACATGTCAGTTTCTGCGGGTGTGCCGCAGATGCATAGTGGACATGGGATTTGTATAAATCCCATCCACTATGCCGTAACATCTGGCCGCTGTGGATTGCATGCAGTGCGCTTGCGCTGCATCCAATATGCAGTGAACACTGATCGTCTGCACATACCCTTGTTAATACAGGTCATACCTCTGGAGCTTCATGGATCTTACAACTACATTATGTGTGCACCTTCATAACTCCACAAAGGAAGCCATCTCATCCAGCTCTGCATCACAACTGTGTGCAGAAAGGAGAGGTACAGTGGCACAATGCTCTATGGTAACATTTCCAACCTATGGTGCCATCCCACAGTGTAGGCATGCTGCTAATATCTGTCTTCTGCCGAAAAAAAAAAAAAAAAATCTGACTACTAGGGTATATACTTTGTGCCCAATTAATGAAAGTGTTCTCACCAGTTCTGGCATTCAACACCATCAAATGTTGTGAAGTATTTGCACAGCAAGGAGATGCACAAAGAATTGTAACTGAATTTTCACACCCGTTTTGGCCAGCTCTGCCAAAGTGGGCACACAGCTGAGGTGGGGCATAGTAAAGCCCGCTACATAAATTAATCCAAATCCAAACTTGCAGTGTAACTTACGCCAAAAATGTTAGCACACCAGCATTCGCAGAATTTATTAGGTGGCGTGCGGTTATTAATATAGGTGCATCTTACTCCTGCATGCCCATCATGGAGACTGGTGTACGAAACAATAGTCTTGATAATTGAGATTGGCTTTGTGTGGCTTTACCATGAAGGTCATTGTGGGGGTCCTGTGTGTGCAACATAATTAAGGAACCTAGGCCCCCACTAGTGGAACCCTGCAGGGTCTCACCTGAATGGATGTTAATATGGAAGAGACATCATAAGTTGGGCTCCAGCGGTTCTGAAGGATGTCTAAACATATGCTGCCATCAGCATAAACTGCAAGAGAGAATAAAGCAAATGCTGTACTTTTCAATGTAGATTGAGAAATGCACATACCTGACACCATTCATTAAAACCACAGAATCACAATTATTTGGCTTGTTTGAAGGCTACTTAAGAGAAACTACATTTTTTTTAAAACATTTTTTTGTCCTGCATGAAAAGTCAACTTATTAGGTAACAAAAAGCTGCATGTAGGTGCCTTCCAAATCCCTGCTTCACTCCCAGCCCTCAGCTGCATGGAGATCAGAATGCACTGTGGCGTACTGATGCTGGCAGTGAAGGGGTCAGCATCTGTGTCCTCTGAAAATGGGGCTTGTGGAAGCAAATCCAATGCATCCATTACAGTATCCAGGGTGCGGGGAGGCTCTGCTTATTGGCATTAGTTATCCTACTGGAGACCAGTAGATATAGCGGTGGGTTAGACCAGCCACATAATGTGACAGGAGCTGCTGCAGGAGACTGCTGGTAAGCACAGCTTCAGAGGAGGGGACAGAGGGGAGCCTTTCACTGCCAGCATCTGTACTCCAAATGAGTACGGTCTGATATTAACGCAGCTGATGGCTGGAAAAATGGGTTTGAAACCCACTCGTGCATTTTTTTTGCAAATCCCCTATTAAAAAGATTTCCAGAGTTTCAGATCTTATTTTTTTTTTTTTTTTTTTTATAATTAGTCCGTCATGAAAAATTTAGTTAACTCTTTAAATGTTCAATACAACATACAAATAACCTTTTTGGTTACTGCACATACCAGGTAGATTTTACCCTGTGCTTTGCAAATTATGTAAGAACATTTCTGAGCAAACAATGCCTGTAGATACGAAAATTCTCATCCCCCTTGGCTGCTACAGTATCATACACCAAATCAGCCTGATGTGCATTTACTACTAGAGCCATAAGGAACATCAGTAATCCCAGCTTGTGATTGTCCTGTTGTAGAACTACAACTCCCAGCATGTCCAAGGATCCCAATAAGTAGAAGATCACAAGATGGCAACTTCTGCTCTATAGAATAGGGCAGTAATCTACCATTAGGAAAGAATAACATTTTACTTCATCCACTTACCATTAGGATGAAACATTTTTGAGGCAAATCTAACAGTTGGAGGTTTATTTGGATATTCTTCGGAAAATTCTATCAAGAGTTTAAATGTACCTTAAGAAACAGAAAAATAAGCCATTCAGTAAATTGTAGTCTCCAATAAGCGTCCAATACAAATAAGTATAGATCACAACACCAGTGGTATTACTGGAGACAGGAGGAACTGGGGGCGGCAACAGAATCAGTGTTCACAAAATCCCATATATTGTTTATTTGCTTTTTTTTCCCCTATTTCTTGCCATTACATATTTCTTTAAACCCAATTACATTTCTGCATTAGCATTAAACGCTACATTGCTACACAACTGGATTTGGATGCAGGATCTCTTGCATACCCATTGTATTGCCATGGCGTGACCTGCCTCCAGATCAATGTAATGGCAAGTGAGCTGTATAAAAGATTTTTTTTCTGAAGTTCTTTGTCAGACTTCGCTTATTTTAGTGCATGTAATTTTAATTAGGAGATGGAATAAAAGGCCAGTTACATGTCTCAATGTGCAGCGTTAAGTATGTTTACCGGTCAGCTGTCGTTTAATATCCCGTTTACACAGGCATAACGGAGCGATCTGTAATAATTCACTCAGTGTACGTAGGCTCCCATTGTTCTCGGCAGCACATGCCCTGTTTACACAGAATGATGTGCTGCTGAGAAGGATGATTTTTATGCAAAACCAAAAGATAGGCAGCAGCTTCTCTCACAGATGCCGCAAACTAACACAGAGGTTTTCTGTCCCCCGACAGTAGGGTCTCCCCCACACACATTAGTCGGCTGGTTCTGCTTGCATCTACAATTCTTATGGGCATCTTTATGTTTGGGACATCGCCGGCCTCAGATTGTCAGCAGACATAGCCAAAAGGTAGCTACATCTGTTAGTAGCCTGCAGGTAAATATCTTTATATATGGCTAGCTTTAACCCATTCACGACTGAGCAATTTTCCTCCCCTTCTTCCAAGGTTCCCAGATTCCAAGATGTGTTGTGAAACGTCTTAACAGTAAATGCTGAGAAAACGGCACCAAATCCCACAGATTGTGATGCAGAGATATGGATTTTTTTTGCATACTTCCTTGACCTCCCCTGGCAGTTGTGCCATGGTCCCCTGCTGGTCTCTGTATCCTGGCCATAAGCCATGCCATGTTGCATCAGCTATCAAAAATAAGAAGCATTATGACCATACTAATCATAACATTTATGCAGGCAGAGAATACAAAAAAAAAAAAAATGTGATGTTCCAACTTACACAGACACTGTCAGACTTTATAAAGACTTCCGTGTAAGCAATGCGGTTTTGTATCTCTTGCCTGAATAAGGCAGATTATGCAGACTTCTGGCTTTCCATTTGACTGTCCTATGACAGGTGGACTGATCGCTGAAGGAATTTTGTATTTCTGTTAGGACTGTCTTTATTTTACGACTTCGGTGCTGCTCCTACTTATTTCTATTTGGAGCGCACTATATCAATACATTTTTTTCTCATTAAAGTACACTTTGCACCCAATCTTGATTGAAAAAAACAAATGTAGAAATTTTTGCAAATTAAAAAAGAAAAACTGAAATATCACATTTTCATAAGTATTCAGACCCTTTGCTCAGACACTCATATTTAAGTCACATGCTGTCCATTTCCTTGTGATCCTCCTTGAGATGGTTCTACTCCTTCATTGGAGTCCAGTTGTGTTTAATTAAACTGATAGGACTTGATTTGGAAAGGCGCACACCTGTCTATATAAGACCTCACAGCTCACAGTGCATGCTAGACCAAATGGGAATCATGAGCTCAAAGGAACGGCCCAAGGAGCTCAGAGACAGAATTGTGGCAAGGCACAGATCTGGCCAAGGTTACAAAAGAATTTCTGCATTACTCAAGGTTCCTAAGAGCACAGTGGCCTCCATAATCCTTAAATGGAAGAAGTTTGGGACCACCAGAAGTCTTCCTAGACCTGGCCGTCCAGCCAAACTGAGCAATCGTGGGAGAAGAGCTTGGTGAGAGAGGTAAAGAAGAACCCCAAGATCACTGTGGCTGAGCTCAAGAGATGCAGTAGGGAGATGGGATAAAGTTCCACAAAGTCAACTATCACTGCAGCGCTTCACCAGTCGGGCCTTTATGGCAGAGTGACCCAACGGAAACCTCTCCTCAGTGCAAGACATATGAAAGCCCGCATAGAGTTTGCTCAAAAACACATGAAGGACTCCCAGACTATGAGAAATAAGATTCTCTGGTCTGATGAGACGAAGATAGAATTATCACCAAAAAGTTCTAAGTGGTATGTGTGGAGAAAAACAGGCACTGCTCATCACCTGTCCAATACAATCCCAACAGTGAAACATGGTGGTGGCAGCATCATGCTATGGGGGTGCTTTTCAGCTGCAGGGACAGGACAACTGGTTGCAATTGAAGGTAACATGAATGCGGCCAAGTACAGAGATATCCTGGATGAAAACCTATTTTTATGCAGCGTCAAAACCGCAGCGGACAGATGTTACAGCATAGTGGATGGGATTTTTTGGACTCCCATGCCCACTATACGTTTTTGTGCACCTGCGGATCACCTGCGGAAACGGACATTGGGTGCGTTTTTCAGATCTGCAGCATGTCTATTTCTATTGCGAAAACACATGCGGATTTCCCCATAGACTTGCATTAGATGAAGAAAATCCGCATGCAGCCAAACCGCAAGTAACCTAATTTGCATATTAGGTACAGAAATGGTGCAGAAATTCTGCAGCGTCAAATCCGCAGCAAATCCGCATCGTGTGCACATACCCTTACAATCTGGTGCAGCTGCAGTTTTCCTAAGTGAAGCCGATTCAAAAAAATACCAGCAATCGTTCTCCAGAAGTGGCTTCACCGGTGGTGTTGCCATCGTTCTTACAACAGTGACCCACCAGAAGAGCAGAAGCCGCATGGAGTATGAGCAAGCCACTTCTTTTAATGACCTCAGGGATTCCCTATTCTTTTGACGTTGCTGTGCATTATGTATGTGGGGCACTTTTTCAAGCAGATTCCGGGTGGAATCCATTTGAAAAAGTAGTGTGCACACAGCCATATGGACGTTAAAATCCAACATGCCCAATTCTTTTTTTCTCCAGCTGAGACTTGGGGACCACCATATAATTTGATAGCTGTCATGCATAAATCATCATGTTCAGCCAGCATTTACCAAATATCTGTAGGCACCATATTTAAAATGGGTTTTGCAGAAATCATTCGCATCCTGCAGAAACAAACCCATCCAATAATGGGCCAGATTTCTTGCAGGCATTTTTCTGCCATGTGAATAAGGTCCAAAATGTTAAGGTACCTAATAATTGACCAGCATTACAGACAATTCCTGAGACAAAGAACTGTGGTCCCAGTTGTATTTATCACGTTTTTTTTTAGCAGGACATTTCATGACATGCACGCCAGGAATACAAGTCTCAGGGTTATGCAAGAATTGAACTTACCATCCTCAAATGGTGTTCCTTCTGGCCTAAAGAAAAAAGCAAAATATGACAGCAGCTCAGTCACATCCAAACTATTTTCGCTTTAAGTACAAACAAAATACTATAATAAAATAAACGTATAAAAATACAGTGGTTATAATATCTAAGATCAGTAAAAGTTCAGGGTTGCAATCACTTAGCAGATATTGTAGCAGTTAAGACTTGTAGGTCTATAGCTTCTATGCAGATCTATACCATTGGTTACATGGTTTTAGGAAACAGTCCCTGTAGTCTAAACCAGAGGTCCCCAACCGCCGGTCCGCGGACCAGGACCGGGCCGTTGGGGTTTTTCAGGCGGTCCGCGGCACCGCTGACAGCTAGCTCCGCGGCCCTGCGCCTGGTCAGAGCTCGCTCTGTGTGGATTTATAATGTTTTCTGCTATAGCCGTGACAGCTCGCAGCTCCCGGCAGAGAACATTATGCAGGACGGGGTGGGGCGTCGGGCGGGTCTTAGTGACGCAGCCCTCCACAGCACAGCATGGTACCTGTTGTACGTCACGGGTCGGGTCTTAGTGACGCAGCCCTCCACAGCACAGCATGGTACCTGTTGTACGTCACGGGGCGGGTCTTAGTGACGCGGCCCTCCTGCACAGCATGGTGTGTTCCTGACGGGGTGGGGCGGCAGGCTCTCCTCACTGACACGCCCCCGGCAGAACATGTTATGTGGGGCGTGCTGGGGCAGCAGACTGGCTTCAGTGACGCGGCTCCCGGTACCGGTGTTCATTGTGTAGCGCTGCTAAGCAGCAGCGCTGTATACACTGACGCTCAATGTACAATGCTGCTACTTAGCAGCGCTGTACACCGAAGTCCCGCCAGCATCCTCCCCATACAGCTCCACCCCTCCATAACCCCACCCCCATATGACCAAAGCCCCGCCCCCACCCCCACCGGGCCATGGAAAACTGGTCTTGCTTAAAGCCGGTCCCTGGTGCAAAAAAGGTTGGGGACCTCTGGTCTAAACAAACCATGACATTTTTTGTCTGATATTTCTTGCCAATATCGCATGTATTGGTAGCAGAATATAACTTATGAGTTACTGTGCATACACTCCTACCCATTGAAATTTCAACAAGAAGGAAAAGTCATGGCAGTATGGAAATCACACAATCACGTTACGGATATGTAATTATCATATGTGCACTTACACACTTTGGCATGCAATTAATGAGAATATTATGGTTGTCTGCAGAATGTTCTGCAATGGTGAATGCATGCAAATCGTCATGATCCGCTGCTGGCAGCTCCCTGTGCAATTGCCTATCAATGACATGCCAGATGTGCTGGAAGGGAGGCAAGTCTGGAGACATTGCAGGCCATGGTAGCACAATTAGGCCATGCAGGCTGTTCACAGAAGCACGAGCAACATGCACATTTGCAGGTCCATAAATATCGATCCTGTGATTTCTATAATTTGACAACGTTTCCTTCCTGGTGTTGTAAAGTGTACATTTAAATAGATCCTCAATACACATCCACACCATTCAGAAGTTTTGATTGCAAGTACAGTATTGTATAATACAGTTAGGTAATAAAGCCATATTTCTAAACTTACCCAAATATAACTGCATTCCAGACCATAATATTGTTCTCAGACGGTGCACCACTGACTCCAACAGGGGGATCTTCCTGTAACCTAAGATTTGGATAGCAAATACTGAGACTATAATATCTGGATGCACATACAAGCTATTAAATAAATACAGGATTCATATCAACAGTAATCCTGCCAGAGAGTTATACAGGTTATAGGGGAATGTAACCAAAATCCCTAACTTAATAGCTAGACAGAAACTGATCCATGTGTACATTACAGAGGAGGAAACCCTAATACAGTTTGCAATGGAGAATAGAAAATCAGGCGCAGTAGGGGACAACTTGGGCCCCTAAACTTCTGCAGGGGCCGTCCATGTGAAGAGCTAAGTTCTACTGAATGAGCTAGACACAAACAATGATCATTTTAGTAACCACTTATGCCAACAGGATCTCAAATCTTTATCTCAAAAGGGCCTTATATCTCAGAATCAAAAGAACATGCCATCATCTTATAAGGGAGATCAGCCTCTGGGACCCCCCATAATAGTGGGAATACACAGCGCCAAATCCCCTTCAAGTTTCTATCTTCATACTGAAGCTTAAATAGGACCACATGCTCCTGAAGGTCAATAGGTTGGACCAGTGGCATGGTTATGTAGATGGTCTAAAGGGAGTCCTCCACCAAGCTGCTAGCAGTGGCAGCGTTACCTCTGCAGCATTGTAGAAGCATAGAGGCTGGTCGTATACAGCCAGCTTCAGAGAGGTATGAGCAGGCTCGAGTGCACAGATCCTGCTAGTGACGCATGCCCCTTACCTAGGTAACCGACCACTCACACTGCAGAGTGGCTGGTAATCTAGGCAACGAGCATTACACTAGACAATTAAAAATCCCTCCATTCAGATTTTAGTAAGAAGTAAATTGCAAAGTTGTGTTTTTGTTTTTAACAAGCACTTTGCAATTTTTACAACATAAAAACTCCTTTACATAAGAACTCCTTTAGGATGTATCTAATATGTCCCTGCAGGATGGCAACTCTGTAACCAAGGACATAGTGAGATACCTACTGGCTACTGATAGCCATTTCTCAGCGAGATTCGCAGATACAACAGATCATCAGCTTAAGGCCTCATTCTGACATCCGTTTTTCATGTACCCATTATAATATGGTTACTCTTCATAGGTGAGTATTTTGCGGATCCTTTGCGCACACAAAAAAGAATCAGAGACATGTTCAGACATCACAAAGAATCAGTGTACAATCCATGTGCTGCCTGTGATTAACATTGTAATGGATAGTTGAAGTTGTCACAGGACTGTCTACACAAAGCGCATAACCTCTAGGTATTTTGATTACAGAAACCCTGCACCAACGTTTTATTTTTTTCCACAGACTACAGAGAGGTCAATCGTGACAGATCAGCCTGGTGAGCCAAGCTTCAAAGAGTGGGCTGATGGTTATTATAACCAGGCTGGATATTTCCCATTTACTATATGGAGGCGGGGAGGGGTAGGACTGGAGACGATCTGAGTCTGTGGAAATCAGACTGCACTCAGATCTCATCCGAGTGCTGTCCAATGTTTTCCACACACTCAGACTTGAATGGGTGTTTTCTAATTTCGGAGTGAAATCGCACCATACTAAAATTTCTACTAAAAAAAAAATAAAAAATCGTTCATTAGAACTGCCCCAGTCCTATCCGATAAAACATGATAACACTCGTTCCATGAATATGCTTGTGTGACCATGGCCTAAAAAGGTATACAAAATTGTATAAGACCGGGCTAAATTGTATGTTTGGACTCTGCACACAACCAAGTAACTTCTTAGTAAACTCTGTTGGAATCTATTCAAAATCGACACTGTCCAATGAAAAGGCTGGAAAAACACTTCACAGAAAAAAAAATTATAATGTCTCTTCAGCTATGTGTACATTAAGTTTTTCAAGGAGTTTTTGGAGCAGGAACTGAGTAGAAACTCTCCAAATCCTCCACCAAAACATTAAGTTTCTGCTCAACTCCTGCTCTGAAAACTCAGTAAAAAGACTTGGTGTGCACATAGCCTCCCACAAGTCTTCAATACCTCTTCAGGAACAAGAAAAACTGCTATAGAATAGAAACAACAAAAAAAATATCCGTTTCTCAAAGTGTTTTCTGCTTGATGAACTGGTAATCGCCTCAAAAAGGTCATTGTGAACTAAGCCTTGGGCTATGGGTATTTATAGTTAGTTGCAGATTTTCTGCACCTATCAAAAATTACTAGGCAAATTAGGTTACTTTGTTTTGTATTTTTCATTGTGCTATTTTTACATGTGTTTTTTTCTCTTTTTTGGATATGTCATGAAAACCTGCACACTGCACTCCGCATATTAACAAGATTAATTGATATGTCCCATCCATTTTGCCGAAACAGTAAGGCGCTGTGGGTTTTTTTGCCTAGCAGTAATACGCAGCATGGAAAACGGAGCAAAAACTCATTGTGGGAACATAACCTCAAGGTACATTGCAGATAGAGGGCTGCGATTCACTGCACATGTCACCCATTGCATTACAATGACATCCCCTTATCTGCACTGTGTGAATGAGAAGCTCATCCACAACGCTGGCACTCTTATATGGATAGGGAAAATCTGCTGCAAATACACCATGTGGGAACATACCTAAAGTTGTCTCTTGGGCATGCTGCTACAGATGCAACGCAAAGCTCATAACAGGTTTAGCACAAAAGCACAGCACTAACATCCTGCAAAACTACATATTAAAGAATCACTAAACATAACTTGTCTTCACTGGACAACCACCTTAAATATCAACACCTATCCAGTTTATGGGTGGGTGTTCGACCATTGGAACCCACACAGATCGGCAGAATGGAGACATTTTAATCCCAGTTACAAAATGACATGACAGATCTGACGCCCAACCATGGGCCTATTTATTCTATATGGGGTTGCCAGTAAAAGCAGAGCTCAGCAGCCACATAGGGAACGACTGGAGCGGTGGGTGAGCATGTACAATGTCGCTCTATTCTAATGAGGAAAAAAAAGTTTGCCGATCACTGTGGGTCCAGATGGCCTGATACTCACCGAACATCAAGATATCACCTATCCTGTGAATAGGAGATACATTCTTTTTCTCCAGAGAACCATTTTGAACTATGGAGGGGGAAAAAAAAAAAAAAAAAACTAAAATCCTTGTTTTGTCTAATTGCACAATTCGAGAAGCGGTGAATACTTCCCAGAAGCAGCCATGTTTCCTTCCTCTCTAATGCGCGTACCTTTTGTCTACACAGTAAGTATACACAGCGATCTCCTACCAATAGTGGTAACAGTACCAGAAGCAGTACACATACTGGCACCAGAGGGCTGTGCCTGACAGGCAGAAGCAAACCTCAATCACTGACAGCTCATACAATAAGCCTTTGTCCCAATACTACATTTTATACACACATACATATATCTCAATATTACAAGATCAGCCACCCATCTTCAATAATAGATGTGCCAGAATTGTGACTCACGGTAAGCATTTAGGAACTCTACGTGCCTCATCTGATAAGTGGGTGTGGCTTAGCGGGAAATGGGCGTGACCTATCAAAAAGGAATTGGGGGTGATCATAAGTTATACATTCTGCACTAAAACTGTGGTGCAAAATATTGGCATAATAAATCAGTAGTGCTACAAAAAGTGTGTGTAACCCTAGTCTTACCATCATGTCGCTCAGTTTTCAACCACATCATGCAGACATGACAAGCCAGCCAAAGTATACCACACCTAGAACATGCTGCATTAGGTGATAAATACAGAAGTGGTGACGTGTTTCTATTATACTTTTCCTCTGATGCTTCCACTCCTGGTTTTGGCTTACACATACTGATGGAAAATACTGAACATGGCCTCATAGAAAGAAAAGCAGAACTAAAACAAATGAAAAGCAACCAGTATGAGAACCCCCACAGGTTCCACGGCTCCCACATTGCAGTAACATATCAGGATTAGAAGTCATTCTGACATCTTTTTCCTTGTACGTGAAGAGAACATACTGCTTCTCATCAGTGTGCTGCATCACATATTCATCCATTTTTGTTCAATCTGTTGGTTTTTACAATAAGTGTGCCACCTGTTTTTCTCGTATATTTAAGGAAAAAAAAAAAAGTTTCCAAGGTTCTGCTACCAATGAAAGGGATATATATTGTCAACATGTGTCTTCATCAGCACACAGCTCTCCAGTCTCTTCACTTCCTTCTTGCTGGAGGAGGGGTTGAGGGGCAGGAACTCCTCCTAAGGGGACCGTTCTGGCCAGTATCTGCACCAGTAATGCCACAGTCTGACTCCACTTCACTGCTTGTGTGGAGCATGTACACAAATTACTCAGATGGTTTTTTGTTTTGTTTTTTTACACAATGCAGTAAGCTATGCCTAATT
This sequence comes from Phyllobates terribilis, assembly GCF_046119375.1. Classification (NCBI taxonomy): domain Eukaryota; kingdom Metazoa; phylum Chordata; class Amphibia; order Anura; family Dendrobatidae; genus Phyllobates; species Phyllobates terribilis. The sequence continues at coordinate 72,838,300 of NW_027362770.1, read as the reverse complement.
TATTAAGAGGTGCATGGTTTTAAAGGGAACCTGACATGCTGTCCAATCCACGAGCAGCATGTATCGGAGGCTGGCTGTATTATCGCAGCCAGGTATGCTTAGCTCTGTAACACTGCGGCATTTCAGAAAAATACATACTCGGCCGCTGCTGCTCTGGATTGGCGTTATCTGCCTATGGCTTTTAAAGTACGCTTTGCAGTGTTTTTCAGAGTCAAGGATACCTGGCAGAGATCGGGTTCTCTAACAAATGCTGTACATGTCACTTTCTGGTGGAAATTAAGATAAGTTTCTCGGGCCACAGGCAGAACATCTGCAAGAAATGCATCTGATGCCTTCTTTGGCACCAGCTTACTGAACTTTAGTTACTTTTTGGGAAAAAATAAATAATAATAATAATAATACGCACCAATCAGCCCTAGCTGCATACACTCCATATACACTCTGTGTGAAAAGGTTGTCCAGCCACAAAACATCAGCCCCTTGAAAAATAATCTAATTACATGACTGTCAAGTGTAAAATAGTAAGCGGCACCAATCCATTGCTGATGACCACTCACCCTTAATGGAATCTGTCACCCTGAGAGATATCAGACCTCTACTATGGCCATACAGGTTATAGGAAAGTAAATCATACATACCTGTATGGCCCATAGTAGAGGTTTGATTGCAGAGAAAAGTGTTTTTATCCACTCTGATTTCCACAGACTTGGCATCCCCCGGATGCTAAGAAATCCCCACCTATCTGTTTATTATTCCCCTAAATCCCCGCCTATATGCTTAGTTACCATATCCTCCCCCCTCCCCTGCACGTCACAGGGCCCTGTGATGTGACTGTGCTCCCTGACTTCCGGGCATGCGCAAAGCGCCGCTCACATAGAGCGCGCTTTGCTTCATTCCGGCCCAGTCCGCCTGCGCGCTGCAGGTTTCTATTGCGCAGGGCCGGGGAGTCACTGTCATTTCCCGGCGCCTGCGCAATAGAAACCTGCAGCGCAGTGCACAGGCAGACGTGGCTGGGATGAAGCAAAGCGCCGCTCTGTGAGCGGCACTTTGCGCATGCCTGGAAGTCAGGGAGCAGTCACATCACAGGGCCCTGTGACGTGCAGGGGGGGAATATGATAATTAAGCATATAGGCGGGGATTTAGGGGAATAATAAACAGATAGACGGGGATTGCTTGGCATCCGGGGGATGCCAAGTCTGGAAAACAGAGTGGATAAAAAAAAACACTTTTCTCTGCAATCAGACCTGTACTATGGGCCATACAGGTATGTATAGATTTACTTTTATATATCCTGTATGCCCATAGTAGACTGATATTTCCCAGGGGTGACAGATTCCCTTTAAATGAACTTATGGTGCTTCAGAGCAAAAAAGACAAAATTGTTGACAGAGAGAGAGAGAAAGAACAGCAGAACTCACCATTGCCCATTATAGAGCACAACATGTTGGCGGTGTGCGGGGGAATCAAAGGACGACGGCCATTTCTCGTCTGCTCTGACGCTTCCACAGGTCCAAGTGAGGACTAACGTGAAACTGCTTCCTTTTAGGGCAGTGCAGCAGTATACTTCAATAAAATCCCAATGTTAATAAATAAAATTATCAAACTGTTTGACAAAAAGACGGACAGATCTAATCTGTCATGTAGAGTTAATGGGCCTTGGGCTCCTGCTTTTTTGATCCATTTGGCTTCTCTTAATAGTAATTTATTATAGTCACCTCTTGAGGAGGATATTTGACCTGTTCTATACCTGCAAAGCGTAATACCTTAGGATCTGCTCCATGGTACTCTTGAATATGTTGAATTAGTTTAGGGGAACCTAGATTAGTAGCAATAGATTGGAAATATTCACGAAAGTGTACAAATAGAGGACGAACAGTTTTTCCAATGTAGTAAAAATGACATGGATAGAAAAGAACGTATACTACATACTTGGTTCTGCATGAGATAAAGTCAGTTACTTTGTGAATAATAGGGCCTATTTTTATTGGATTACTACTGTTTTACTGACAAAAAGAGCAGTGACCACATTTGTAATTACCTTCAGGTTTATGTATTTCCAACCAATTATTTGTAACCACTGGCATTCTATGCCTAATTAGTATATCACCTAGACTATGGCATATTCTGTATGAGAAAAGGTGACAGAAGATGTCATAGTCTAGGTGACATACTACATTGGAAAAACTATTCGTCCTCTATTTGTAAACTTTCGTGAACATTTCCAATCTATTACTACTAATCTAGGTTCCTCTAAACTAATTCAACAGTCCCATGGAGCAGATCCTAAGGTATTACGCTTTGCAGGTATAGAACAGGTTAAATATCCTCCTCAAGGAGGCGACCATAATAAATTACTATTAAGAGAGGAGCCCAAGGCCCATTAGGTCTACATGACAGATTAGATCTGTCCGTCTTTTTGTCAAACAGTTTGATAATTTATTAACATTGGGATTTTATTGAAGTATACTGCTGCACCGCCCTAAAAGGAAGCAGTTTCACGTCGTTCCTCACCTGGACCCGTGGAAGCGTCACAGCAGACGAGAAATGGCGGTCGTCCCTTGATTCTCCCGCACGCCACCAGCATGTCTTGCTCACTGCAATAAAGAACTCTATAATTGGCAATGGTGAGTGCTGCTTTTCATTTTCTCTCATATGAACAATTACATGACTGCATTTGTCTTTTAAAGTTCATTATAGGCAACTCCACTGTGTGGTACATGTTTATAGAATATAAAGATACTCACTTTAAGAAACTTATTTCATCACACATTGAAAATGTTCAGACTAGTCGGAAGGTGGGCAACTCCACGCTGACCAGTCCCGACCATCTGCCAATAGCACGCCTACTGAGGTGTGACCGATCCCTGAGCCGTCCATACATTCTCCTCCTGGAACTTTTAATCCCACCGCTTTGGACATGTGCAGCGGACCTTTCGCTGTGTGTCAGAGGCTTGTTGTCCACGGCTTATACCCAAAGTCACAGTATTCACACACAGCCATGGGATTCAGTTCTAGGAGGAGAATGTGAAGAGGGTTCAGGGATGTCAGTCACACCACAGTAAGGATGCAGAGCAGCGAGGAGTGCACACTTTCCAGCTAGTCTAGACATTTGAATGTGCTGCAAAATAAGTTTCTTAAAGTGAGTATCACTATATACCAGGGGTGCACAACTTGTGGCCCCCAACAATCTGGTCATAGCCATGCTTGTCTGGTGGATTCTGTCACAGAAGAGGTCGGGTGTAGTGAAGCACAAGGATAAATACCTATCGTTCGCAATGTATCCCCATATAGAACCCCCAAATATTAGCAGAATATGGGTCTCCTGCTCCCATGTAGTACTTCAGAAAGAAGTAGATGACGTGGGAAAGTGGCCATACATGAATGAGGTGCTCCTCAATGTAGTTTTATTGCAAGAGCGACACACATTTTAGCACAAGTTACAATAAGAACAGTAGAAGGCATGCTCTCTGCCTTTCTAGCACCCAAACGGGCGAGAAGGTGACGCCTCATTGTCGTCCAGGAACTGTTAGTTGCAGCTGACATTTATCTCATTTAATTACAATATTCTATAAATGGCCCAGATCATAATACTGCTTTAGGCTTTACTGCGGCCTTTGGAAATAGTTCAATCTGACAATGTGGCCCTTGGCCCAAAAAAGGTTGTGCACCCCCGATATGTACTGTAAACTTATCCCACACAATGGGGTTGTCTGTAATCTATTTTTAAGGACAAACGCAGCCATGTAATTAGGCGTTAATACTGCTGTTAGCTTCCTTTAAAGCAACCCACCCGCAGATACATGATGCCCGAACCACTTGAACACGTATCAGACACTGTATGTTTTCAGATATACATGTATAACTCTGAAATGCGATTAAAAGCTGCCAGGCACCAAGCAGACAGGTGACTAGCTGAGAAGGGGAGTCCCCGGCAGCTTCTCCCCACCTACTGATAATGACTGACAAGTCTCTCCCAATACACAGAGGGACTGACATCACTCAAGGGTAGCAGGAGGGAGAAGCTACCCGTGCGGCTTTCTCCCCAGCATCTTTTAAAGTATGCTTTCTGCTGTGTTTCAGAGCCCAACATACCTGGCTGAAATCATACAACCTGGCAGTTTGGCCAGCACATACTGTATCACCTGTCAGGCTCCCTTTTATGATATCACTTCATCTGCAGGGCCGCTAGCTTCATAGGCAATTACTGTTTTGTTGTGTCTCTAAAGACTACAACTGCACATCCTCTATGGGGCATTATTACATTGCAAATAAGGGGGGCATGATTACTATGTTGGGGCAGAAAGGAGTCTTTATAAATGTGTAAGCCACATTTTTTCTGTATAGGGACACACCGGTGGCCATTATTATTATGTGGGAATACAAAAGGGGCATTAGGGAGGGCATGAATATTATGCACAATCTATGCATGTGGTCTAACACTTACAGTATTACAAGCTATGTAATCCTCCTCGGCTAAGAATACTCCAAAAAGTTTCTAGAGGAGTATTTTTACACTGCTGTAAAATATGTAGTGCAGCCTCTGCCTGCGATGGAAATACAAGTCATTCAGTGTTAAGAGGTTAATGGGATGAGACGCAACTGTATAATTATATACAAGAGGCGAGCAAACATATGAACTAACCTGGTACGGGTCCAGGACAGTGCTCTGTTGCTGACGGACCAGGGCTTCATTCACTTGTGCACTGTCATGACTTAAGTCATGCCGTAACATCATGAAGTCCTAGTAAGTAGAAGATGTGCCCAGGAAAATACATTTCAGAGAAGCGAACTCTGCCCCAGTCCAGCTGCCATGGAAAACTGCACGGGACCAGTGTAGTCTGCTGTACACTTGGCGGACCATGTCACATAGCCCCATCGCTTGTGCACATCAGTATCAGTGAATATCTGAACCTTCACAATGTATATCTGCATGCAGGGAGAAGAAATGTCCAGGGGTCAAGCTCCAGGCACCGAGCGCTGTTCTGAGGGGGATATGCCCGCATGACAAATGCCCTTTGTAACTGGAGCACAGCTCTGTAATTGCACAATATACAGCACATAACTCATATCTTAGTTTTCTAGGAACTGCTGCTCACAGATTTATGTTATGCTGACTCATGAGAGGGGGTCACACCCTCGCCCCATAGTTTAACAGGCTGTTTACATACAAGGTCCTTTTTGGCTCATCTGCATTTTTCCTGCTTTGTTTAGATTACAGTTCACTTAGACTGAGGCTTAACCCCTGTCCCCAATCACAGCTTGTTTAAAAAAAAAAAAAAAATATTCACCCTCCCCAGGCCAAGGCTGAGTCTTCACCACTGCTCCTGATGTCTGTAGCGCTGACATCACATGGTCAGCACTGCAGCCAATCAATAAGCTCAGCGACTCTGCCCAAGTAGAAGGGATAAGCCACTCAGAGCCATCATCAGCGCTGCAGAAGTGGAGACTCAGTGGTGGACCTGGGAAAGTTAAGTAGAGCAGGGTTTGTATTTTTAAAACAAACACGGGTTTTCTCATCCTGGAAACCGCTTTAAGGCTATGTGCCCACGTTGCAGAAATGAAGCAGAAAATTTCCGCAGCATGTGCATAGAACTTGCGGAATCCCCTTGGGGACCATGGGGTGCGGATTACCAAGCGTTTTACAAGCGTTTACGCTGCGGAAATTCCGCATCAAAAACGCTTGTAATCCGCAACGTGGGCACACAGCCTAAATCACAAATCACTGCTCCATATGGAGAAAAGATTTATTAAAAAAAAATCACCTTGTAGTAAGGAAATGATCACAGCAGATCAGTGGATAGATCCTATTTAATTTTATGGGACTGATACAAGAGACTTTGTCAAACTTTGGCTATGGCTACACGAAGTCCCTGAGATCAGAGTGTGAAGTTGTGACATCACACTTATTGATTTCCTATGATGTCACATAGCGACCTGCCACCAATGCATCACAAAAAATTCCAATTGTGTTTGACTTTCACCAGACTCACTTGCCATTGACTTCAGTAGAGGTTGTATGAGACTCGTCTGATCTGGCTGTTTATTTATTTAGTATTTATTTATGTACAGCAAAAGTCAAAGCAGTAAAATAGACTTGTATGAGAATTGCCATAATGTGTCACAGAGCAGTCGCGGCCCAAGAGTGCGTCCACACAGAACTGATACTTTCCACATCATCAAAATCTGAACCAAATTGTGCAGATTTGGTTGGAGTTGATATAAAAGATTTGGAGGATGAAACGCTGCAGTGAATGTCCGCAGTATAAAATGACATGCCGTAAGTCCAAATCCACAGTACAGGTGAGAATTCAGCCACATGTAGAGGAGGATTCCTATAATCATATAGACAATGCTGGTCTGTAATATGCAGAGGATTGTCCCACCCAGAAAAATACACTGCTATCCAACCAGGGGGGACGCTGTACAAATCTCTGGCAGCGAGCATGCTGGGAATTGTAGTTCTGCAGCATCAACTGTGCAGCCTAGACACCGGGCCCAGGCTACACAACTGGCCTAATGGGCACTGTTCCCTTCATAAGTGCATGGTCACACATGGCAGGTTTCTGGCAGTTTTCAGCTGAGGGTTAGTTCTGTGACAGCCCCATGTCTCTGAACCGATCCCATTCATATTGGAGAAATTTAAGTCTGCAGTTGGTAATTCCCCCGAAATAGGGCGGCTGCGACAGCACGTACTCCAACGTCCAGAAACCGAGGGCATTTCTGCAGCGGGCAATACGCCCTGTTACCCGGCTTTGAGAAAACTTTATTGATACAGCCATGTGCAGGTTACATGCGCTTTACTGTAATTCCGAGGCAGAAACGCACTAAAGGCGCATATGTTTTGTCTGTGGATTTTCCTCACCTCATTCACATCTATGTGGAAAATCCACAAGTAAAACAAATACGCCCCACAAAGGATCTGTCACGGTGCAGGCTCCGCACCTCCGCTTACCCCGAGAAAAGAAGGAAAACACAATGGCTTGTGAGGTTCCTAGAAACCCCAGCGACTTGGCTGGAACTGTAAGAAGTGCCCTATTTTACACAGTGCAAAAAAAGCAGCAAATTCTCATAGTGTGAATTGAGCCCAAGACAGCGGCCAAAAAAGACGTACAGGTGTGCGGCAGATGTCACCGGACCTAAAGCTTCACTGAAGGGCCACAAAGGGGAAAGAGTGGCCCCGCTCTCATCTCAGGAAGCCACAGGGGAGACTACAGAAACCCCAGGGGCAACGTGGGGCACAGGACGTCACCAGGGTCTTCACAGATCACTGGGCGGGCGGCTGGAGGGCTAGGTCCTACTCCCCAGGACCAGCATGGCACCTCGAGGCCTGGGCACTACACAGGGAAAGTCCGTGCCCTACTCACCTCTTGAAGTCCCTCATAAGCCTCCTCCTGGCCGGGGTGGACATGGCCTTCGCTGAGGCGGACGGAGGAACAGACGAGGAGAGCGGGTGTCGGGAGCCCAGGCCCGGCCGCCGCCGCTGCTCGCTCTGTAGCCCTGGCACAAACAAGCCTCGATGACGTTTACAGCGCCCCAAAAAGGGCAGCACAGAACGTTCCACGGAGCGCACCACTCGTGCAGTCACAGAGGGGTGCTCAAACTTCTCCCACTCCTTCCCAGGTTGGGAAACGCGCTCATTGCATTGCTGGAAACAGGAACAATCTTTTTCCATAATTCTGTGCGTACTAAATGTGGCGTTCTACGACACCCAGCCGACGAATTGTATGTTACCATTACCCCCCTCCTGGTGGAACACATGGAACATTCCAAGAGTGACAACCGAAAAGTTCCTGGAGAAAGGTTGCGTCAGATCATGTGACCCGTGATGCTCCGTGTGTACATCGCGTGTCACTGTCACTGTAAAATGGGGTCATTACTGTCCCAGGCTGACATTGCGCCATACGTGCGCCTAGCATGTAACACCCACATTCTGCCGTGTGTGAGTCATCTGCATGGGGGTCCTCACCTCACACCTGCTGGAGCCTCACAGAGGAACATGCTGCAGGGCGTCCATGGGAGCTGCCCTCATCGGGGGACCATGTCATTGGTGTAGCCTGTGCGGCCACACAGGGGCCACATCTACCGCCACTATTCATTATAATGAGCTATGGCCAGGGACGTATATAGGAAAAATGGGGCTCCATAGCAGAAGTTCTAATACGGCCCCCCACCCCTAAAAAAATGTAAATAATTGGGGTCACAGAAGAGCAGATCTCACAACCTTTCAGCCTTTACATAGTAATTTTCCTCCTGCTGACGTCCTAGATTCCTCTTTCATTGTCCCATAAAGTGTAATACCAACAAAAGTGTCCCCCAAACACAGTATGATACCCCCATGGTGAATTCCTCCACATGCACAGTATAATGACCCTACTGTACCCCACCTCAACTCCCAGGGCAAAGTATGCTGACCCCAAGACAGTATGATCCCCCAACTGTAAGCCCTAGAGCTAAAGAGGATGGTACATAATAAGGGAGGCTGCTATACATAATAAAAGAGGAAACTGTAACAAAGGATGGCGCTATACATAATAAGTACATTATATACCAAGGGACTGTGCTATACATAATAAGGCTACATTCCTGCATCAGTGTGCAGTGTCGGTGTGCTGCCCTGTTTTACTGACGCATTGAGCATGTCCTATTCTAATCCTCAAAATCGGATCAGAACAGGACAGTCTCTGACCCTCACAGATCTCATTCTCAGATCCGTGATTTTCATGGATGTGTGAATGGATCTATAAAACTGTACGAGTCCGTGGACCATCCGATAAAAAAATCTGTCAGCACACGGACAAAATGTGAGAATGCAGCCTAAGGGATTTTACAGATAACATTATCACTCCAAGTCACACAGTGCAGATACAGAGTAATATTTACATCCAGGAACTTACCGCTGATGTCTCATCTGATCAGAGTCGGTTTCTGCTGTTTCTTCTCCATCTGGTCAGACCTTCATGTCGACATCTCCCAGCCTCGACTCATCTTGTCACGATGATCTCCAGCCTACAAAAATAACAAGGTCAAATATATATTGTATAGATTCATGTGTCTCCCCCACACTGCACCCCTGACTACAGATATGTACCCCACCATTAATATACTATTAGCCACTTAGTAATCAAAATATAAAGTGACAAGCAGCACTGTGCCCCCCATTGACTATAATCTCCACCGGCCAATAATATAAATTATTCAGTCTCTGTGACTCTCCCCAATTAACTGTAAGGCTATGTGCACACGGAAAACATACAAGGCTTTACAGTACAAGCAAAATGAAACCCTTATCATTGCTCTCTCCCAGCATCCCCATCATTGTTCTTGACCAGCACCCCATCACTGCTCTCTCCCAGCACCCCCATCACTGCTCTCTCCCAGCACTCCCATCACTGCTCTCTCCCCGCACCCCCATCACTGCTCTCTCCCAGTACCCCCATCACTGCTCTCTCCCAGCACCACCATCATTGCTCTGTCCCAGCACCTCCATCATTGCTCTCTCCCAGCACCCCCCGTCATTGCTCACTCCCACAACCTCCATCATTGCTCTCTCCATCCTCATCATTGCTCTCCCCATCCCCACCATCCCCATCATTGCTCTTCCCATCCTCATCATTGCTCTCCCCATCCCCATCATTGCTCTCCCCAACCCCATCATTGTTCTCCCCAGCCCCATCATTGCTCTCCCCAGCCCCACCATTCCCATCATTGCTCTCTCCAGCCCCATCATTGCACTCCCCATCCCCATCATTGCTCTCCCCATCCCCATCATTGCTCTCCCCATCATTGCTCTCCCCATTCCCATCATTGCTCTCCCCAGCCCCATCATTGCTCTCACCATCCTCACCATCCCCATGATTGCTCTCCTCATCCCCCCATCATTGCTCTCCCCATCCCCATCATTGCTCTCCTCAGCTCCACCAACCCCATCATTGCTCTGCCCATCCCCATCATTGATCTCCCCTGCTCCATCAGCCCCATCATTGCTCTCCCCAGCCCCATTGTCCCCATCATTGCTCTCCCCAGCCCCATCATTGCTCTTCCCAGCCCCATCATTGCTCTCCCCATCGCCACTATCCCCATCATTGCTCTCCCTATCATTGCTCTCCCCATCATTGCTCTCCCCAGCCCAACTATCCCGATCATCCCCAGCCCCATCATTGCTCTCCCTATCATTGCTCTCCCCATCCCCATCATTGCTCTCCCCAGCCCCATCATTGCTCTCACCATCCCCATCATTGCTCTCACCAGCCCCCCCCCCATTGCTCTCCACATCCACCCCATATCCATCATAGCTCTCCCCAGCTCCACCAGCCCCATCATTGCTCTGCCCATCCCCATCATTGATCTCCCTAGCCCCACCATCCCCATCATTGCTCTCCCCAGCCCCACCATCCCCATCATTGCTCTCCCCAGCCCCACCATCCCCATCATTGCTCTCCTTTTACCTCCCCTCATTCTCCTGTTCCTCTCCCCAGCATTTCAGTAAAAAAAAAAAAAAACTTACCTCTCAGCACGCTCCCCTGCAGCATCCTCCTCATAGCAGGCAACTTTCTACCTAACCCAGGCGCTCGCAGCATGATGACGTCATCAAGCTGCGCGTGTCTGTGTCAGGGAGGAAGCAGAGGACGGATCCATCTAGCTCTGCTTCTAAAATAGAAGCAGAGCTGCAGGGATCACTCCCTGCCCGCCGTGTGCAGGGAGCAGCGGCACCAGTGGGTCCCCCGGTGCAGCTGCACCAGCGGCAGCATGTCCGCCCCTGGACTGCTATGGGGCCCCCCCCCCAGCTCACGGGCCCCATAGCAGTCGCGAGGCCTGCCGCCATTGGCGACAATGCTGGGACGCCACTGGCTATGGCCCTAGAGCATCTTAGAACAGGCTTTTTCTTGTAAGACATGTAATGACACACAGGCCTGCTTTCCTCACAGATCTCGCTGCTGGCTTTTACTGTGTATAGTAGCGCAGAGCTACGTGTCATTGCAAACACCACTTGCAGATCTCTCACAGTCAGTGTAGGGAAAAGAGAACAGCAGAGATAAGAGCACTTTGTTTTTGTAATGACACATAGCTCTGCTCTACTCCCCCATCCACTCCACACTGGCTACCATGAGATGAGAACTGTAAGAGATGTTTGTAATGACACATAGCTCTGCTCTACTCCCCCTCCACCCCACACTGACTCCGATGAGATGAGAACTGTAACAGGTGTTTGTAATGACACATAACTCTGCTCTACTCCCCCCTCCATTCCTCAAGGACTGCCATGAGATGAGAGCTGTAAGAGGTGTTTGTAATGACACATAGCTCTGCTCTACTTCCCCTCCACCCATACTGACTGCCATTAGATGAGAACTGTAGGAGGTGTTTGTAATGACACATAGCTCTGCTCTACTCCCCCGACACTGACTGCCATGAGATGACAACTATAAGAGGTGTTTGCCATAACACATAGCTCTGCTCTACTCCCCCTCCACCCCACACTGGCTGCTATTATGTTACGGGTCCGGATGGTTGAACCACTGTGCCATGGTACAAGGAGGGACCAGAGGGGCGTAACTAAATGCCCACCCGGACCGACCCTGGCTACACGGCGGCTTAGTCCACTCCGTGAACCAAGGAGGGACCGGGAGGGTGGACCAGGTGCCACTCTGGGACCGACCTCGTGCGAGAGCAGGTGACTCCCACGGAGCTGACAGCCGAAGCTGACAGGCATGGCGGTGTACTGGCAGCGCAGGAAGACAGACACGCGGTAACAGATGGTAGTCCGGCAGCCGGGCACGGCTGGTAGTCAAACTGGCGGGCACAGCTGGTAGACGGGCTAGCGGGCACGGCTGATAGACAGGCTAGCGGGCATGGCTGTTAGATAGGTTGGCGGGCATAGCGGATAGACAAGCTGGCAGGCACGACTGATAGGCTGGCGGGCACGGCTGGTAGCCAGGCTGGCGGGCAGCACGAGGACCTGAGAACTGGAGAGGCAGTTTAATGCAAAAAAGCAACACCATTGCACAGGCACCTTGAATTTTGAGGAGGGGCCTTAAATATTAGCTGTCCTCTGGCCATTGGCCAGGGACATATTAGGACGGCGCTCGCGGCCCCTTTAAGAAGCAGGGAGCGAGCGCACCCTAAGCACAGTGCCCGGGATCTGCGCGCACCCAGGGTATGCGCCCCAGGCACGCGCAACCAGTGGAGAGGAGGACGCCGGAACAGGGCCGTGGCAGAAAGGGGATCTGTGTCTGCCGGGCAAGAGGCAGAGACACAGGCACTACAGTCCCCACCCTTTACGGCCCCTCTTCTTCAAGCCCACAAGAAATTTTTCCAGAAGAGGAGCATTAATGTTTGTTATCCCTGGGCTCCCATGACCTCTCTTCAGGACCAAACCCCTTCCAATCCACAAGAGAAAAGGTTTTTCCTCTTACCCTCTTGGTAGCCAAAATGTTCTCTACCTCAAAAACGTCCTCAGCGCTGACTGGAGCTGGAGCGGTACCCGGATCGTCAGAGAAAAGATTGAGGACAACAGGCTTGAGGAGAGATACATGGAAGGAATTGAGGATCTGTAACGAGGCAGGAAGTTTCAACTTGTACGCCACTGGATTAATTTGGCTCAGAATTTCGAACGGACCAATGAACCGCGGACCCAACTTGTAAGACGGCATCTTGAGACGAACACACTTGGAGGAAAGCCAGACCTTGTCCCCTGGACAAAATAGAAGCGTGTCCAGACGTCTCTTATCAGCGTGTCTCTTCATCCGCTCAGAGGATTGTAGCAATGCCATCTTAGTGTCCTCCTAAATCACTGAAAAGTCTCTGACGAGGGACTCCGCACCAGGCTTGTCAACAGAAGCAGAAACAGGAAACGGAATATTGGGATGCTGTAGCGCCGGCGTCCCTGCCCTCTGCTAGGCAGGGACGCTGCTCCCCTCACCGCTCTGCCCCGTGCCCGGCGTCCCTCTCCCGCTCTGCTGTCAGCGCGCGCTCCTTCCCGGCGTCCTCCTCCCGCTCTGCTCTCAGCGCGCGCTCCTTCCCGGCCCCTGTGCTTAGGGCGCTCGCGCGCGCGCTCCCCTCCTCTTAAAGGGGCCGCGCGCGTCGTCCTAAGGAGTCCCCGGCCAATGGCCGGAGGACTTCATCATATATAAGGCACCTCCTCCAAAATGGAGGTGCCCGAGCAATGTTGTTTGCACCTGTGTCTCACCTGTGCTTCAGCCCTCAGGTCCCGTTGCCAGTTACCTGCCAGTTACCTGTCAGATTCCTGCCTGATTACTTGCTACCTGTCTGCTAGTCTGAGGTCCGACGGTCTGCCTTACTACTCCTGTCAGTCTGTCTAAGGACCAGCCTGCCCGCTCACCTGGGAGCGCTTCTCCGCTACCTGCCTGCTTGCCTGCCCGGAGGCTCCGCTGTCACGTGCTGTGACCACCAGCTATTCCAGAGACTCTTGCCCGCTCACCTGGGAGCGCACATCAGCTACCTGCCTGCCTGCCTGAGGTCCGACGGTCTGCCTACCAACTCCTGTCAGTCTGTCTATGGACCAGCTTGCCCGCTCACCTGGGAGCGCACATCTGCTATCTGCCTGCTAGCCTACCTGGAGGCTCCGCCGTCACGTGCTGTGACCACCTGCCTGTCCAGTGACTCCTGCCCGCTCACCTGGGAGCGCTCATCTGCTACCTGTCTGTCTGCCTACCCGGAGGCTCTGCCGTCACGTGCTGTGACCACCCGCCTGTCCAGAGACTTCTGCCCGCTCACCTGGGAGCGCTCATCTGTCGCCTGTCCGCTGGTCTTCCTGGAGGCTTCGCCGTCACATGCTGTGACCACCTGTTCATCCAGAGACTCTCGCCTGCTCACCTGGGAGCTCTCGTCTATCTTCAGCCGCCACAGGTCGTACCAACCCTATACCTAGAGACTGCCCCGGTCACTTGCCGTGACCTCCAGCCCCGTTCACTCAGAGACTGTCCCGTTCACTCAGAGACTGTCCCGTTCACTCAGAGACTGTCCAGGTCACCTCCTGTGACTGCCTGCCTGGTCGCCACCCGCTCCCTTACAAGGACCGCCCCCTTGTATTGTAGCCCAGAGGTTCCGTCTCCCAGACCCGTTACAGATGCTGACCGTACACTACAAAAAATGGAGATTTGGCTAAGGATTCACGCACATGGTTATTGTAGGAAAATTCAACCCAAGGTAGGAGCTCCACCCAGTCGCTATGATGAGCATTGACAAAATGCTGAAGGATACTAGTGAGGATCTGATTGATACGCTCAACCTGACCATTGGATTGAGGATGATAGGCCGAAGAGAAGTCCAAAGCGACATTCAGCAGCTTACATCTGGCTCTCCAGAAGCGTGAAGTAAACTGAACGCCTCTATCTCAGACAATATGGAGAGGTAGGCCGTGGAGACGGAAGATGTGAAGGATGAAGTCTTTGGCTAACACTGGCATAGAAGGAAGACTAGGCAAGGGAATGAAGTGAGCCATCTTGGAGAAGCGGTCAGCGATCACCCAAATGACAGTACAACCGGCCGATACAGGAAGATCCGTGATGAAATCCATCGCGATATGTTGCCAAGGCATGGGAAGAGGAAGAAGTCGACCAGTCGGAAGTTGTCTAGGCATCTTTTTACAGGCACAGGAAGAGCAAGCAGAGACAAATTCCGCAATGTCCTTGCGCAGAGTTGGCCACCAATAATGTCAGGAAATTAGCAGAAAAGTCTTCCTCTGACCGGCATGTCCAGCCAGTTGGGACGAATGACCCCAGAGTAAGACCCTCCTCCTATCTGGAGCTGCCACAAAGGTCTTACCAGGAGGAAGATGAGGCAGGTCAAGCGGGGTGACAGTCATTATTCTGGAGGGGTCTGTTACGAGTCCAGGTGGTGGAACCTCTGTGCTTCGGTGCAAGGAGGGACCAGAGGGGCGTGACTAAGTGCCTACACGGCCTGACCAAGGTCGCACGGCGGCTCAATTGACTCCGTGAACCAGGGAGGGATCGGGCAGGTGGACCAGGTGCCACTCTGGGACCAACTTTGTGTGAGAGCAAGTGACTCCCACGGGTCAGATGGCAGGAACTGACCGATACAGCGGATGAGCACGGCAGGAAGGCTGACGGGTGGACCAGGTAGATAAGCAGGCTGTTTCGGCAGATAGCCAGATGGGTGCTCCGGGTAGGCGAGCAGGCGGGCACGGCAGGTAACTGGCAGGTGCTTCGGGTACACTGGCTGGCGGGCACGACAGGTAACAGGCAGGTGCTCCAGGTAAGCAGGCTGGCAGGCACGGCAGGTTACAGACAGGTGCTCCAGGTAAGCAGGCTGGCGGGAACAACTGTAGACAGACTGGAGAACAGAACTGTTAGACAGACTGGCAGGCTGGACTGACAGAAGGCTGGCAGGCAGGATTGACAGGCAGCGGGACATGAGGGCTGGAGCAAGTGTTTAGCACACGGAACAACAACCTTGCACAGGCACCTCCATATTGGAGGAGGTGCCTAATATAGGGGAAGTCCTCCGGCCATTGGCCGGGTACTCTATAGGACGGCACGCGCGGCCCCTTTAAGAGGGAGGGAGCGCACGCGTCCTAAGCACAAAGCCCGGGAAGCTGCGCGCAGAGTGTGCCACAGCAGCAGGGGAGAGGGAGGACACCGGACCTGGACCGCGGCGGTGAGGGGAACAGCGTCTCTGCCCAGCTAGAGGCAGAGACGCCGATGCTACAGTACCCCCCTCTTTTACGCCCCCTCTTCCTCAGGCCGCAATAATTTTTTTAAGAAGATGAGGGGCATGAATGTTCTCCCTGGGTTCCCAAGACCTCTCCTCAGGGCAAACCCCTTCCAATCCACAAGAAAGAAAGTCTTTCCTCTTACCCTCTTGGTGGCCAAAATGTTTTCTACCTCAAAGACGTCCTCAGGAGAGACAGGAGCTGGAGCGGTACCTGGATCGTCAGAGAAAGAATTAAGGACAACAGGTTTGAGGAGGGATACATGAAAGGATTTGGGAATCCGTAAGGTGACCGGGAGTTTCAGCTTGTAAGCCACGGGATTGATTTGGTTCAGAACCTCGAACGGGCCGATGAACCGTGGACCCAACTTATAGGAAGGTATCTTGAGACGAACATATTTGGAGGAAAGCCAGACCTTGTCTCCCGGATGGAATTGAGGCGGATGCAGGCGTCTCTTATCAGCATGTTTCCTCATCCACTCGGAGGACTGAAGAAGTGCAGATCTAGTGTCTTCCCAAATGGCTGAAAATTCGCTGACCAGAGACTCTGCGGCAGGAGGAGGAGATGGGAACCGGAATCCGGGGGTGTTGACCGTAGACCACAAAGAACGGGGATTTGGAAAAGGACTCGCTTTCATGGTTATTATAGGAGAACTCAGCCCAAGGCAGGAGCTCAACCCAATCGTTATGGTGAGCATTGACAAAGTGTCGAAGAAAGCTGGTAAGAACCTGGTTGATACGTTCCACTTGACCATTGGACTGAGGATGATACTGTAAGCAGAGGAGAAATCCAAGGAGACATCCAGCAGTTTACACGTAGCTCTCCAGAAGCGCGAAGTGAACTGAACCCCGTGATCAGACACAATGTGGAGGGGTAGGCCGTGGAGACGAAAAATGTGATGAATGAAGTCCTTAGCCAGCACAGATGTTGACGGAAGACCAGGCAGAGGGATGAAGTGGGCCATTTTAGAAAAGCGGTCAGCGACCACCCAAATAGCAGTACAACCGGCAGAAACAGGGAGATCCGTAATAAAGTCCATTGCAATGTGTTGCCACGGAGCAGAAGGCACGGAAAGAGGAAGAAGACGGCCGGATGGAAGGTGCCTGGGAACCTTGTTACGGGCACAGGTGGAACAAGCCGCGACGAAGTCCGCAACATCCTTGCGCAGGGAAGGCCACCAGTAATGTCGGGCGATGAGCAAAAAAGTCTTCTTCTGGCCAGCATGACCAGCTAGTTTGGATGAATGACCCCAGAGTAGAACTTTCTTACAATCCGGAACCGCTACAAAGGTCTTACCGGGTGGAAGATGAGACAGGTCAAACGGAGCCACAGTCACTACTTTGGAGGGGTCGATGATATGTAGAGGTTCCTCCTCTTGGTCGGAAGACAGGAATGAGCGGGATAGAGTGTCAGCTTTAATGTTCTTGTCTGCCGGGCGGTAATGCAGAGTGAAGCAGAATCGGGCAAAGAAAAGAGACCACTTGGCCTGGCGCAGATTTAATCTTTGGGCGTTCTGCAAATAAGCGAGGTTTTTGTGGTCAGTGTAGATGACCACCGGATGCAGAGCCCCTTCCAGCAAGTAGCGCCACTCCTCCAGAGCTAATTTGATGGCCAGCAGCTCACGATCTCCTATGGAGTAATTGGGCTCAGACGAGGAGAAGAGCTTGCAGAAGAAACCGCAGGTTACCATTCTCCCGGATGAGGACTTCTGGGTGAGCACCGCTCCGTCTCCGGAGGAGGATGCATCAACCTCCAGGAAGAACTGCTTGTTGCAATCCAGACAGTGTAGAACAGGAGCGGAAGAGAAGGCTTGTTTCAGGGAGACCAAGGCCTCCTCCGATTCGGAACTCCATTCCCTGGGATTTGCTCCTTTACGGGTGAGCGAGGAAACGGGAGCAGTCCGGGAGGCGAAATAAGGAATGAAGAGGCGGCAATAATTTGCGAAGCCCAGGAATCACTGAATCGCCTTCAACCCCTCTGGACGGGGCCACTTTAAGACGGCAGAGACCTTCTCGGGATCCATCCGCAGACCAGTCTCGGAGATAATATAGCCCAGGAATGGTAGAGAGGTCTGCTCAAAGAGGCATTTCTTGAACTTAGCGTATAGGCGATTCTGCCAGAGCCTTAGCAGAACCTGACGAACATCCCTCTGGTGTGAGGGCAGATCTGGAGAGAAGACCAAGATATCGTCCAGGTATTCCACTACGCTAGAATACAGAAGATCATGGAAGATGTCATTAACCAGCTCCTGGAAGACGGCTGGAGCATTGCAGAGACCAAAGGGCATCACACGGTACTTGTAGTGACCATCCCTGGTTTTGAATGCCGTCTTCCACTCGTCTCCCTGGCGGATCCGGATCAAATTATACGCCCCACGAAGATCGAGTTTAGTGAAGATCTTCGCGCCTTTAAGGCGGTCGAACAGCTCCGAGATGAGAGGCAGGGGGTACTTATTTTTGATGGTAATCTGGTTAAGACCCCTGTAATCGATACAGGGATGTAGGAAGCCATCTTTCTTCTTGACGAAGAGGTGGATGTCTGGATAAATCCCCAACAAGATTCTCCTCTATGTACTCAGACATGACCCGGGTCTCAGCCAGCAACAAGGGGTAGATATGCCCTGCGGGGAGGAGAAGCACCAGGTACCAGGTCGATGCGGCAATCATACGGCCCATGAGGTGGTAGTGTCTCTGCTTCCTTTTTGTCGAAGACGTCCGCATAGGACCAGTAGGGTGCCGGCAGACCAGGTAGATTAGCCAGAGTAGACGGGGGTCGAGCTGGACGAACCGGAACCAGACAGGACTCATGGCATTCCTGACCCCAATGGAGCACTTCACCAGATCTCCAATTCAGGTTGGGCTCATGTCTTTGTAACCAGGGTAGACCAAGCAAGAGGAGGTGAGAGAGACCACACAGCACATGAAAGGAGATCTTCTCCGAGTGCAGCATTCCCACCTGAAGGGTTACAGGCTCTGTGACGAGTAAGATGGTCTCCAGAAGAAGCCTCCCATCCATGGAGGCATCCACCAATGGTGCAGCCAGGCATACGGTAGGAATCTGAAACCGCTCCACAACAGCCTGTTGAATGAGATTCCCAGCGGCTACGGAATCCAGATGGGCAATCTCGAAGAAGCGGGTCTCACCACTGGAAATAGAAACAGACAGAGTCAAGGACGGAGAGGATTTATTCTAGCCTAGGATGACCTCTCCGAGCGATCCTAGACACTGGAGTTTCCCGGCCTCACAGGGCAGGAACGGATCAGATGCTCTTTGCTGACATAGTAGAAGCAACTCCCCTCGGCTCGGCGCGTCTCCTGGCGAGACTTAACCATCCTGGTTTGGTCAATTTGCATGGGCTCAGGCGAACATGCCCGGGGAATTGCTGGTTGCGAGGCTGGCTTTTGGAATACAGGAGCGAGACGCGGAAATCTTCTCTCCCGGGTAGTCTCCTTAGCACGTTCCAGAAAACGGATGTCAATCTAGGTAGCTAATGACACCAGATCGTCCAGGGTGGAAGGGATGTCACGACCGGCTAGCTCATCCTTGATCCGTCCGGAAAGACCCTCCCAGATGGTCTACACCAGGGTCTCGTTGTTCCAGGCAAGCTCAGATGTGAGGGTTCGGAACTGTATGGCATACTGGTCCACGGAGAGACTCCCTTGGCGGAGACGGAGAAGTGAGGAGGCAGTAGAATATTTTCGTCCTGGCTCATCGAAGACCTTCCGGAAGGCAGCGAGGAAAGCCGGTAGATCGGACACCAGGGGATCCCCTCTTTCACACTGAGGTTTTAGCCATGCCAATGCCTCCCCGGTGAGGTGGGACATGATGAATGCCACCTTGGCCCAGTCGGAGGGGAACTGATGTGTCAGGAGTTCAAAGTTAAGCGTGCACTGATTTAAGAAGCCCCGACATAAGACGGTGTCACCACCAAAACGTGGAGGCGCAGAGAGCCGGGGTCCAGGGCCGGGTGCCATAGCGCCAGTAGGTTGAGGTGCCGCCGGAGCGGGTGCCGCTTGGCTAGAGACGGACACAGACGGGGTGGACAGCGTGTCCAGGTGGGAGTTGACAGTCCGCAGATAGGACATGATAGTCTCCTGTTGGGATCTCTGACATGAGACCTCCAGGTACAGGTCAGAGAGTGAAGGAGCCTGAGGGCCACCGGGTCCATGGCCTGTGCAAACTGTTACAAGTCCAGGTGGTGGAATCTCTGTGCTTCGGTGCAAAGAGGGACCAGAGGGGCGTGACTAAGTGCCTACACGGCCTGACCAAGGTCGCACGGCAGCCCAATCGACTCCGTGAACCAGGGAGGGACCGAGCAGGTGGACCAGGTGCCACTCTGGGACCAACCTTGTGTGAGAGCAGGTGACTCCCACGGGTCAGATGGCAGGAACTGAGCGATACAGCGGATGAGCATGGCAGGAAGGCTGACGGGTGGACCAGGTAGATGAGCAGGCTGGTTCGGCAGATAGCCAGATAGGTGCTCCGGGTAGGCGAGCAGGCGGGCACGGCCGGTAACTGGCAGGTGCTTCGGGTAGACTGGCTGGCAGGCACGACAGGTAACAGGCAGGTGGCTCCAGGTAAGCAGGCTGACGGGCACGGCAGGTTACAGACAGGTGCTCCAGGTAGACAGGCTGACGGGCACAACTGTAGACAGACTGGAGAGCAGAACTGTTAGACAGGCTGGCCGGCTGGACTGACAGAAGGCTGGCAGGCAGGACTGACAGGCAGCGGGACCTGAGGGCTGGAGCAAGTGTTTAGCACACGGAACAACAACCTTGCACAGACAGGTCCATATTGGAGGAGGTGCCTAATATAGGGGAAGTCCTCTGGCCATTGGCTGGGGACTCTATAGGACAGCGCGCGCGGCCCCTTTAAGAGGGAGGGAGCCTGCGCGCCCTAAGCACAGAGCCCGGGAAGCTGTGCGCAGAGCATGCCACAGCAGCAGGAGAGCAGGAAGACACCGGACCTGGACCGCGGCAGTGAGGGGAACGTCGTCTCTGCCCAGCTGGAGGCAGAGACGCCGATGCTACAGGGTCAATGATGTGCAGGGGCTCCTCCTCTTGATCGGAAGACAAAAATGAGCGGGAGAGTGCATCTGCCTTAGTATTCTTGTCAGCTGGACAGAAATGGGGAGTGAAGTTGAAGCGAGCAAAGAATAGGGACCATCTGACCTGACGAGGATTGAGACGTTGAGTGGATTGCAAGTAGGAGAGATTCTTGTGATCCATATAGATGACCACTGGGTGCAAAGCCCCCTCTAGCAAGAACTGCCGTTCCTCCAATGCCAGTTTAGTAGCAAGCAGTTCTCGATCACCAATGAAGTAATTGTGCTCCGAAGGAGAGAAGTGCTTGGAAAAGAAGCCGCAGGTTACCATACACCCGAATGAGGACTTCTGGGTGAGAACTGCTTCGGCCCCAGAGGAAGCAGCGTCAACCTCCAGGAAGAACTGCTTGTTACAGTCAGGACAATGAAGCACCGGGGCAGAGGAGAAGGTTTGTTTCAAGGATACAAAGGCGTTTTCCACCTCAGGAGTCCATTCCTTGGGGTTAACCCCTTTGCAGGTCAGAGCAGAGATGGGAGCTGTCCGGGAGGAGAATTGAGGAATGAACAGGCGGTAATAATTAGTGAACCCCAGAAACCGCTGAATAGCCTTCAACTCCTCCAGTTGGGGCCACTTAAGAACGGCAGACACCTTTTCGGGATCCATCTTAAGCCCGGTCTCCGAGATTATGTACCCCAGGAAGGGAAGAGAAGTGTGTTCAAAGACGCATTTCTCGAATTTGTCATACAGACGATTCTTCCTGAGCCTCTGCAGCACCTGTCGAATGTCTCTTCGATGTGAGGGTAGATCAGAGAACACCAGGATGTCGTCCAGATACACCACCACGCACGAGAACAGAAGATCTCGGAAGATATCATTCATCAGTTCTTGGAAGACAGCCGGTGCGTTGCAAAGTCCGAAGGGCATCACACGGCACTCGTAGTGGCCATCCCCGGTGTTGAATGCCATCTTCCACTCGTCACCCTTGCGAATCCGGATAAGATTGTATGCACCATGGAGATCGAACTTAGTAAAGACCTTGGCACCCTTGAGGCGGTCAAAAAACTTGGAGATGAGAGGCAGAGGATACTTATTTTTGATAGTGATTTGATTCCGGCCGCTATAGTCGATACACGGGCGAAGAGAGCCATCCTTCTTCTTGATGAAGAAGAATCCTGCTCCAGAGGTAGATTTCTGGATAAATCCCCTAGCAAGATTCTCTTCGATGTACTCGGACATGGCTCGGGTCTCGGCCACCGACAGGGGGTAAATTCGACCTCGGGGAGGTGAAGCACCAGGGATGAGGTCAATAGGAGAGTCATACGGCCTATGTGGTGGTAGTGTCTCAGCCTCCTTCTAGTCAAAGACGTCAGCATAAGACCAGTAGGGTGCCGGCAAGTCGGGCAAATTAGCAGGAGTGGACAGAGGTCAAGCAGGATGGACAGGAACCAAGCAGGTCTTGCTCCTGACCCCAACGGAGCACCTCTCCTGAACTCCAATTCAGAACCGGCTCATGTGTTTGAAGCCAGGGTAGACCAAGCAGTAAAGAGTGGGAGAGGCCGGACAGCACGTAGAAGGAGATTTTCTCCGAGTATAGCATTCCTACCTGAAGAACTATAGGCTCGGTGATGAACAAGATGTATTCTGAAAGAGGCTTCCCATCCACGGAGGAAACCGCTAATGGATCCGCAAAACGTTGAATAGGGATCTGATACTGCTCCACAATGGCCTGTTGGATGAGATTCTCAGCGGCATCGGAATCCAGATAGGCAGTCTCGAAAAAGTGTGTCTTACCGCAGGTGATCGATACAGACACAGTCAGAGATGGAGAGGAAGAAATTTTGCCCAGGATGACCTCTGCAAGCGATCCTAGGCACTGGAGTCTCTCTGGACAAGAGCAGATAAGATGTTCTGGGCTTCCACAGTAAAAGCATCTTCCCTCAGCGCGGCGGGCCTCCTGGCGAGACTTGCCCATATTAACCTGGTCTACCTGCATAGGTGCAGGGGTGGAAGCCGAGGTGGAGGCCTGTAGAGAGACTGGCCTTTGGAAGGTTGGTGCAAGACGCAGAAATTTCCTCTCACGGATCACTTCCTTAGAACGCTCCTGGAACCGGACGTCGATCCAAGTGGCCAAAGACACCAGGTCGTCCAGAGAGGTGGGTATGTCATGACCAGCAAGTTCATCCTTGATCCATCCAGAAAGGCCCTCCCAAAAGGTAGACACCAGGGCTTCGTTGTTCCAGGCCAGTTCAGTCGCGAGGGTACAGAAACGCACAGCATACTGGCCTACAGTGAGGCTCCCTTGGCGTAGACGAAGAAGAGAGGAGGCAGTCGAGGATGTGCGGCCGGGTTCATCGAAAACCCTCCGGAAGGCCGCGAGAAAAGCTTGGATGTCAGACACCAGAGGATCCCCTCTCTCCCAGAGGGGGTTGAGCCACGCCAATGCCTCTCCGGTGAGATGCGACTTGATAAACGCCACTTTAACCCGGTCTGAAGTGAACTGATGAGCCAGGAGCTCAAAGTGCAACGTGCACTGGTTGATGAAACTCTGATCCCAGAAGTGGCCGCTGTTCACCACCAAAGCGTGGTGGAGCAGATAGTCGGGGTCCTAAGCTGGGTGTCACAGCGCCACTGGGTTGAGGTGCCGCCGAAGCGGATGCTGCTTAGTTAGAGGCGGACACAGCCGGGGTGGACAGCGCGTCCAAGCGGGAGTTAACAGTCCGCAGATAGGACAGGATTGTATCCTGTTGAGATCTCTGGCGGTAGACCTCTTGGTACAGGTCAGAGAGCGAGGGAGCCTGAGAGCCACCAGATTCCATAGCCTGTGTAAACTGTTACGGGTCCGGATGGTGGAACCACTGTGCCGTGGTACAAGGAGGAAGTAGAGGGGCGTAACTAAGTTACAGACCCTGGCTACACGGCGGCTTAGTCGACTCCGTGAACCAAGGAGGGACCGGGAGGGTGAACCAGGTGCCACTCTGCCACTCTGGAACCAACATCGTGCGAGAGCAGGCGACTCCCACGGAGCTGACAGCCAAAGCTGACAGGCATGGCGGTGGACTGGCAGCACAGGAAGACAGACAGGCGGGCACGGCTGGTTTTCAGACTGGCGGGCACAGCTGGTAGACAAGCTGGCAGGCACGGCTGGTAGACTGGCTGGTGGGCAGCACAGGGACCTGAGAACTGGAGAGGCAGTTTAATGCAAGCAAACACCATTGCACAGGCACCTCCATTTTGGAGGAGGGGCCTTAAATATCAGCTGTCCTCTGGCCATTGGCCAGGGACATATTAGGATGGCGCACGTGGCTCCTTTATGAAGCAGGGAGCGTGCGCACGCCCTAAGCACAGTGCCCGGGGATCTGCGCGCGGTGCGCACCACGGGCATGCAAAGCCGGTGGAGCGGAGGACACCGGACTCGGGCCGCGGCTTTAAGGGGATCGGCGTCTCTGCCGGGGCGCTACACATTAGATGAGAACTGTAAGAGGTGTTGGCAATGACACATAGTTCTGCTTTACTCTACACCGTAAATGCTAGCAGTGAGATCTGTGAGGAGAGGAAAGTCGAGCTGTGTGTCATTAGCAGCAAATAAAGAGGAAGAGCCAATTCACCATGGTAGCCTGAAGCCCTTTGGAGCTCGGAAAAGAGTCTCTACCAAGGACAGGAACAACACGAAAGAAGCTATCTCTCCATTACCTCCCCAGTACACATTAGATGACTGTTAGCCAATAGCTATCTCTCCATGACCTCCCCAGTACACATTAGATGGCTGTCGGCCAATAGCTATCTCTCCATGACCTCCTCGATACATATTAGATGTCTGTCGGCCAATAGCTATCTCTCCATGACCTCCTCGATTCGTATTAGATGACTGTCAGCTAATAGCTATCTCTCCATGACCTCTCCAATACATATTATATGACTGTCGGACAATAGCTATTTCTCCATGACCTCCCCGATACATATTAGATGACTGTTAGCCAATAGCTATCTCAGCATGACCTCCCCAATACACATTAGATGACTGATGGCCAATAGCTATCTCCCCATGACCTCCTCGATACATATTTGATGACTGTCAGCCAATAACTATCTCTCTATGACCTCCCCAATACATATTAGATGACTGTCGGCCAATAGCTATATCTCCATGACCTCCCCGAAACATATTAGATGACTGTCAGCCAATAACTATCTCTCCATAACCTCCCCAATGCATATTAGATGACTGTCGAGCAATAGCTGTCTCTCCATGACCTCCCCGATACATATTAGATGACTGTTGGCTAATAACCCATGACCTCTCCAATACATATTAGATGGCTGTCGGCCAATAGCTATCTCTCCATGACGTCTCCGATACACTTTAGGTGACTGTCAGCCAATAGCTATCTCTCCATGACCTCCCCGATACATATTAGATGACTGTCAGCCAATAACTATCTCTCCATAACTTCCCCAATGCATATTAGATGACTGTCGCACAATAGCTATCTCTCCATGACCTCCCCAATACACATTAGATGACTTATGGCCAATAGCTATCTCTCCATGAACTCCTCGATACGTATTAGATGACTATCGACCAGTAGCTATCTGTTCATGACTTCCCTGATACAAATTAGATTACTGTCCACAATAGCTATCTCTCCATGATCTCCCCGATACATATTAGATGACTGTCCACAATAGCTATCTCTCCATGACCTCCCCAATACATATTAGTTGACTGTTAGACAATAGCTATCTCTCCATGACCTCCCCGATACATATTAGATGACTGTTAGCCAATAGCTATCTCTCCATGACCTCCTCGATACATATTAAATGACTGTCAGCCAATAGCTATCTCTCCATGACCTCCCCCAATACATATTAGATGACTGGCGGCCAATAGCTATCTCTCCATGATCTACCCGATACATATTAGATGACTGTCAGCCAATAGCTATCTCTCCATGACCTCCCCAATACATATTAGATGACTGATAGCCAATAGCTATCTCTCCATGACCTCTCTGATACATATTAGATGACTGTCAGGCAATAGCTATATCTCTATGACCTCCCCCAATACATATCAGATGACTGTCAGCCAATAGCTATCTCTCCATGACCTCTCCAATATGACGCGCCCCCTGGGCCAGTGTTGTTGGGGATACCCGGAGCCGGATCAGATGGGGGTTGTAGTCTCCGAGTGGCGGTGACCCGGTCCGTGCCCAGGGTGTCAAGCTCAGTGTGTGGCAGTCCTTACTGATGTTACTAAAGTTCTTTATGTCGACTACGCCACCCGTTGAATTGCGGTCACTATGGCCGCCGCTGCAGCAGGGTCCGCTGAGGCTGATGGTGTTTGTGCAGCCTTGGTAGTATAACCCCCAACGGGAGGGGTATAGCCTCAGGGGGTCAGGTGCAGAGGATGGTGGTTGTGGAAGTGCAGGGATGATGGTAATGAGAGTCAGAGTCGGGTTGTGCAGTTCAGGGTTCTTTACTTACTGCAGATGTTCCGGTCACTCCGGCCTTGAGTGACCACCCGAGCCGT
This sequence comes from Phyllobates terribilis, assembly GCF_046119375.1. Lineage (NCBI taxonomy): Eukaryota > Metazoa > Chordata > Amphibia > Anura > Dendrobatidae > Phyllobates > Phyllobates terribilis. Next base: position 72,812,031 of record NW_027362770.1, on the reverse strand, counting down.
GCTGCGTCCACCAGGTCCTGGACTCGGCCAACCCCCAAGTAGTTCTGGAGCGTGGTTCTGAGCTCCCGCTCTGTCCTGTCCTCGTCTCTGGCCTTCCCCACCAGGGATCCACCTAAGTCCGGCTCCCTCGGGCCTTCTGTTGGTAAAACCCGACTCTGGGTTCCCTGACCCTTTGCGTGGTCTGCCTTCCAGGTGGATTTGGTGGGTGGCCGTGGCAGATGCTGCCCACGGCCTCCGGTCTCTGGCTGAGGTATGCTGTAGCCCCCACCAGTTTGGGATCCGGTACCCTGTTGCCAACTCTTCACCCTGTGATTGTATTTGGGTTCTCAGAGTTCCTTCTTTCTCCCCCTCTGGGTCTTTCGTTCTCTCCTCTCTCACTCTGGCTCTGGGGCTGCTCTGCTCTTCTGCTCTCTTCCTCTGACTCTGCAAAAGACTGACTGACTGACCCTGATCTTAGATGGTTCCCACCTTTTATACTCCCTCTATGTGTGAGCTCAGGTGACCAGCACCCAATGAGCTCCTATCTTTACCCAGGCTGCTCCCCCTATCTGCCCCTACACTACTGGGATGTACCACCCCCCTCCCACTCCAGCCAGGAACAGACTCGGTCGTACCTGCACATTTCTAAGTGGGAGTACCGTTGGTCCGTTCCTCGGAAATGGGATGTGTGTAGTGCATGCAGCTAACTGAGCTCAGTTCCACACTCCATCCTTACCCGGGAGTGGAATATCACACCTCTGGCTTGAGGTGCAATACCCCTGTAGCAGCCGAATCCTCAGGGTGCTACAAATACACTTTAGGTGACTGTCAGCCAATAACTATCTCTCCATGACCTCTTCGATACATATTAGATGACTGTCAGCCAATAACTATCTCTCCATAACCTCCCCAATGCATATTAGATGACTGTCGCACAATAGCTATCTCTCCATGACCTCCCCAATACATATTAGATGGCTGTTGGTCAATAGTTATATCTCCATGTCCTCCTCGATACATATTAGATGACTGTCAGCCAATAACTATCTCTCCATGACCTCCCCGATACATATTAGATGACTGTCAGCCAATATCTATCTCTCCATGACATCCTCAATACATATTAGATGACTGATGGCCAATAGCTATCTTTCCATGATCTCTCTGATACATATTAGATGATTGCTCGCCCTTTGTAAGCAGCCGGTCTTGATTGCTCCTGACTTCAATTAGGAGTTTGTGGTCCAGACGGACGCCTCAGAGGTCGGGTCATGTTGTCCCAAGAAGTGAACGGGTGTAACATACCTGGCGGCGTCCTTGCATAGTGGTCCATCTCCCACTGTGCAAGAGCGCGCACTTGATCTCCAGTCCAGAATGTCTCTCTGGCTTCCCTCCATGCTGTCTGTTTGTGTCTGTTTCTGCTGCTTAAGGGCGGCGCCCGATCACTTCCTGCTTTTTGGACCTGCTGTGGGTCACACCCCTTGTGCGTCCTCAGCCTATTGCTGTCTGTCACCTGGTATATAGCTCAGCTGCTCCAATCATTTCCTGCCTGAGCATAGTGTTTCATTCAGTGTGTGCTTGCACTCTGAAGGTGCCAGGTCCCGTTCTGTGTTCTCTTGTCTGCCTATCCTGGAGGCTGTATTTCCAGGCCTGTCTGAACACGCTCCTAGCCTGTTCCTCCTGCCTTCTAGGGGCCGATTACCTAGACCCGCTCCTGTATCTTGTCTGTCCTGTCTGAACACGCTCCTAGCCTGTTCCTCCCGCCTTCTAGGGGCCGATTACCTAGACCCGCTCCTGTATCTTGTCTGTCCTGTCTGAACACGCTCCTAGCCTGTTCCTCCCGCCTTCTAGGGGCCGATTACCTAGACCCGCTCCTGTATCTTGTCTGTCCTGTCTGAACACGCTCCTTGCCTGTTCGTCCTGCCTCTCTGGGGGCCGTATTCCCAGACCCGCTCCTGTATTCCGCTGCAGTGTCGGTCTCCTCCGTACACTCAGTTCCAGTCTGAACTCTCTCCTATCCTTTACCTGTTTTGCCTCTATGTCCGTTCCCTTCCTTTTTCTGCAGAGTCTGAACTCGTACCTAACTCCTGCTTGTTGTCTCTGTACTCCCGTTTGTGAGTTTGTGGTCCACTCGCTACTTCACTGCAAGTACCCTGTGGGTATCTGGCTCTGCCTTTCCCTTCCTGTCTGTTCCGTGTGAACAGAGCCCTGTCCCCCCTGCTCAGTCTAGCCTGCTCTGACTCCTTTGCTCACCGCTCCGGCGGTTCTAGCCTGCTCTGACTCCTTTGCTCACCGCTCCGGCGGTTCTAGCCTGCTCTGACTCCTTTGCTCACCGCTCCGGCGGTTCTAGCCTGCTCTGACTCCTTTGCTCACCGCTCCGGCGGTTCTAGCCTGCTCTTACTCCTTTGCTCACCACTCCGGCGGTTCTAGCCTGCTCTGACTCCTTTGCTCACCGCTCCGGTGGTTCTAGCCTGCTCTGACTCCTTTGCTCACCGCTCCGGCAGTCTCGCTCCGCTCTTATCCTTTTGCTCACTGCTCCGGCAGTCTTGCTCCACTCTTGCTCACCACTCCAGGCGGTCTCGTCCTGCTTTACTCTTGCTCACTGCTCCGGCAGTCTCGCTCAGCTCTGACCCTTTGCTCACCGCTCCTGGCGGCCTTGTCCTGCTCTACTCTTGCTCACCGCTCCAGGCGGCCTTGTCCTGCCCTGTTCTCGCTCACCTCTCTGGGCGGCCTCACTCTGCTGTGTTTGTCCGCCACATCTGTGGTTCTGTTCCTGAGTCCCAGTGTGTACTGGGTCCTATCCCGCCAGTGTCCCTACCTGCTAGTGCCTCCCTGTCTGCACTCTAGCTGTGCTTGCCTGTACCCCTCTGCCTGTATTGTTCCTGAGTCCCAGTGTGTACTGGGTCCTATCCCGCCTGTGTTCCTACCTGCTAGTGCCTCCCTGTCTGCACTCTAGCTGTGCTTGCCTGTACCCCCCTGCCTGCATACCCGCCTGCCTGCATACCAGTCGTGCCTGCCTATACCCACCAGTCTGTGCGCCAGCCTAACCAGCCTGTTCCTGTATTTCCCTGTGTGGGTCAACAGCCGTGTCCGGGGTCTGTCCTGGAGTAGCACCTGGTCCCTCTGCTCGGTTCCTCCTTGGTGCACTGGCGTCGTATGCCGTCGTGCGACCCTGGTCGGATCGGGTGAATACCTAGTTACGCCCCTCCAGGCATTCACTCTCCGGCACGGTCCAGTGGAATCACATGCACACGCCGCTCAGCCCGGGCGTGTGCATTACAGCATGCTCAGGCCATGGTTCCCGTTGAGCCCCACGGCCTTCGCTCTCTGAGAAGTTTTCCAGCGAATACATGCATTAAAATAAATAAATAATTTTTTTTTTTTCCTTAGCTGAGTTCCAGGCGAATTACGCACCGTCCAGATGGATCTATCAGCTCTCGTTCCTGCGGATCCGCCACGTTACTATGGGGATCCAAGACAGTGTCGTGCATTTGTGGAGCAATGCATGCTACACTTTAAGGCCTACCCTCTCTATTTTCCTTCCGATTGGGCTAAAGTGGCCTTTATGATTGACTACCTAGCGGGTGATGCCTTGAAATGGGTCACCCCCCTATGGGAAGCATGGGATCCTGTCGTCCTTGACCTGCAGGCCTTCCTGGTGGCCTTTCGTATGGTCTTCGAGGACCCTAACCCTGAAGCCCCTGCTGAAGCTTCACTTCCCAATATCCCGGAGCAGCCCCGACGGGTAATGTGTGTGGGTAGCGCAATAGTCCTCCAGCCCAATGAGACTACTGCCCACCCAGAATCCTCACAGGGTGACTACGCTTTCCGGAATACTTCTCCCAACCTCAAGAGGCAGTCCAGACGTGCTAGACGTAGAGGCAAGCCGTCACGCCAGGGTCTGTCCTCCCTGAGACCTCCTGACCCCAACCTTGAAGTCCCTACTGAAGCTTCATCTCCCTGTATCCCGGAGAAGCCCCAACGGGTAATGTGCGTGGGTAGTGCACCAGTTCTCCTGCCCGAAGAGACTTCTGCCCATCCAGACTCCACACAGGAGAACTTCCTGCACCCGGCATCAGATGCTTCACCCACTTTAACCGGTGTGCATGTTCAAGGATGCTCCAAAGCTGTGGTTACCTCAGAGTCTGTGCACCTCTACTACCTGGTGGAGGACCCCCTGTTGCCTCCTGAATCCTCCGGGATACCACTCGATGACAAATGGAGAGAGACTTCTCTACACCCGGTACTCGATACTTTGTCCGCTTCGTCCTGTGAGCCTGACAATGGGTACCCCAAAGTGGTAGTTACCCCCGAGTCTCTACACCCCTCCGACCAGGCGGAGGACCTGCAGTTGTCTCCTGAACCCTTCGGGGTGCTACCTGGTAGCGAAAGGACAGAGACTCTCCTATACTCTGTACCTGATACCTCGCTCGCTTCGTCCACTGAGTCCAACCTAGTGTACTCCGAAGCAGTGGTTACTCCCGAGTCTCTACACTCCTCTGACCAGGCGGAGGACCTCCAGTTGTCTCCAGAACCCTTCGGGGTGCCACCTGGTGGTGAATGGACAGAGACTTTCCTATATCCTGGATCTGATACCTCGCTTGCTTCGTCCAGTGAGTCCGACCTAGTGTACTCTGAAGCAGAGGTTACCCGTGAGTCTCTACACCCCTCTGACCAGGCGGAGGACCACCAGTTGTCTCCAGAACCCTTCGGGGTGCCACCTGGTGGTGAATGGACAGAGACTTTCCTATACTCGGTACCCGATACCTCGCCTGCTTCGTCCAGTGAGTCCGACCTAGTGTACTCTGAAGCAGATGTTTTCTCTGAGCCTCTGCACTCTTCTGACCCGGCGGAGGACCTCCAGTTGTTTCCTGAATCCTCCGGGGTACCACCAGATAACAAAGAGACAGTGACTTTTCCTCATTATGTACCTGATAACCCGTCTATTTCTTCCTGTGAGCTTGACAAGATGTACCTCGAAGCAGAGATTACCCCCAAGTCTCTGTCCCCCTCCAACCCGGTGGAGGACTTCCAGTTGTCTCCTGTACCCTCTGGGGTGCCACCTGAAAATATGTGGAGAGAGACTTCCTTGTGTGCTGTTCCTGGTACTCCACCCGTTTCGTCTGTTGCTGAGGATGGCTGGATAGGAGGTAGCATCCTAGCTACCCAGAGGAGACCAGTTTTTCCGGTGGACAATGGAAGTGATCTCTTCGAAGTGAAGAATTGGCCCTCGAATTCCCTGCGGAAGATTCTGGCAGGCCTGAAGAAGAGGGGGCGAAAGGGGGGGGGGGGTACTGTAACATACCTGGCGGCGTCCTTGCATAGTGGTCCATCTCCCACTGTGCAAGAGCGCGCACTTGATCTCCAGTCCAGAATGTCTCTCTGGCTTCCCTCCATGCTGTCTGTTTGTGACTGTTTCTGCTGCTTAAGGGCGGCGCCCGATCACTTCCTGCTTTTTGGACCTGCTGTGGGTCACACCCCTTGTGCATCCTCAGCCTATTGCTGTCTGTCACCTGGTATATAGCTCAGCTGCTCTAATCATTTCCTGCCTGAGCATAGTGTTTCATTCAGTGTGTGCTTGCACTCTGAAGGTGCCAGGTCCCGTTCTGTGTTCTCTTGTCTGCCTATCATGGAGGCTGTATTTCCAGGCCTGTCTGAACACGCTCCTAGCCTGTTCCTCCTGCCTTCTAGGGGCCGATTACCTAGACCCGCTCCTGTATCTTGTCTGTCCTGTCTGAACACGCTCCTAGCCTGTTCCTCCCGCCTTCTAGGGGCCGATTACCTAGACCCGCTCCTGTATCTTGTCTGTCCTGTCTGAACACGCTCCTAGCCTGTTCCTCCCGCCTTCTAGGGGCCGATTACCTTGACCCGCTCCTGTATCTTGTCTGTCCTGTCTGAACACGCTCCTTGCCTGTTCGTCCTGCCTCTCTGGGGGCCGTATTCCCAGACCCGCTCCTGTATTCCGCTGCAGTGTCGGTCTCCTCCGTACACTCAGTTCCAGTCTGAACTCTCTCCTATCCTTTACCTGTTTTGCCTCTATGTCTGTTCCCTTCCTTTTTCTGCAGAGTCTGAACTCGTACCTAACTCCTGCTTGTTGTCTCTGTACTCCCGTTTGTGAGTTTGTGGTCCACTCGCTACTTCACTGCAAGTACCCTGTGGGTATCTGGCTCTGCCTTTCCCTTCCTGTCTGTTCCGTGTGAACAGAGCCCTGTCCCCCCTGCTCAGTCTAGCCTGCTCTGACTCCTTTGCTCACCGCTCCGGCGGTTCTAGCCTGCTCTGACTCCTTTGCTCACCGCTCCGGCGGTTCTAGCCTGCTCTGACTCCTTTGCTCACCGCTCCGGCGGTTCTAGCCTGCTCTGACTCCTTTGCTCACCGCTCCGGCGGTTCTAGCCTGCTCTGACTCCTTTGCTCACCGCTCCGGCGGTTCTAGCCTGCTCTTACTCCTTTGCTCACCACTCCGGCGGTTCTAGCCTGCTCTGACTCCTTTGCTCACCGCTCCGGCGGTTCTAGCCTGCTCTGACTCCTTTGCTCACCGCTCCGGCAGTCTCGCTCCGCTCTTATCCTTTTGCTCACTGCTCCGGCAGTCTTGCTCCACTCTTGCTCACCACTCCAGGCGGTCTCGTCCTGCTTTACTCTTGCTCACTGCTCCGGCAGTCTCGCTCAGCTCTGACCCTTTGCTCACCGCTCCTGGCGGCCTTGTCCTGCTCTACTCTTGCTCACCGCTCCAGGCGGCCTTGTCCTGCCCTGTTCTCGCTCACCTCTCTGGGCGGCCTCACTCTGCTGTGTTTGTCCGCCACATCTGTGGTTCTGTTCCTGAGTCCCAGTGTGTACTGGGTCCTATCCCGCCAGTGTCCCTACCTGCTAGTGCCTCCCTGTCTGCACTCTAGCTGTGCTTGCCTGTACCCCTCTGCCTGTATTGTTCCTGAGTCCCAGTGTGTACTGGGTCCTATCCCGCCTGTGTTCCTACCTGCTAGTGCCTCCCTGTCTGCACTCTAGCTGTGCTTGCCTGTACCCCCCTGCCTGCATACCCGCCTGCCTGCATACCAGTCGTGCCTGCCTATACCCACCAGTCTGTGCGCCAGCCTAACCAGCCTGTTCCTGTATTTCCCTGTGTGGGTCAACAGCCGTGTCCGGGGTCTGTCCTGGAGTAGCACCTGGTCCCTCTGCTCGGTTCCTCCTTGGTGCACTGGCGTCGTATGCCGTCGTGCGACCCTGGTCGGATCGGGTGAATACCTAGTTACGCCCCTCCAGGCATTCACTCTCCGGCACGGTCCAGTGGAATCACACGCACACGCCGCTCAGCCCGGGCGTGTGCATTACAACGGGGAGGAACATCCCATCCTGTATCTAATCAGGAAACGCTCTGCCTGTGAGAAGAACTACGCCATCGTAGAAAAAGAGTGCTTGGCCATCAAGTGGGCAGTTGACACCCTGAGATAATATCTGTAAGGCCGAAAGTTCAGACTAGTATCAGATCATGCGCCCCTGAGATGGATGAGGGAAAGGATGGGGAAGAATGCCCGGGTGACTAGGTGGTTTCTAGTGACGCGCCCCCTGGGTCGAGGGGTACTCTGTAGCCGGGCCGGTCGGTGCTGGTGGATGTCACAGTGGCGGTGATCTGGTCCGTGACCCAGGGCGGTCATTAAAAAGGGGATTACAGTTTTTATAGTTTAATGTTCGTGACGCCACCTGTGGATGCGGCTATATGGACCCGCCGCTGCGGTGCAGATCCTCTGGAGCTGAAGGTGACGCAGCAGAGTTGGTTTAGCTCTCCATAGGTATAGCTAAGCTCCAGGGCTGTATAGATGGTGATTTGGTAGATGTTGCTGTGCAGTGTAGTGCAGGTGATGGCGCAGATAATAATCATAGGACACAGTGGGGGTGCAGTCTTCAAGATTTACTCACAGTTGTCAGACTCCTGGTTCCCAGCGCCAGGTTAACCTCCCGCGCAGTCCTGTGTTCACTCAGGGAGGGATTCAGAAATCAAGAGCACTTAACAGGACCCCATGCTGTGTGCCTTCCTCGGTCGTCTTCCTGCGCCGGCTCTCACCCTCCTGCCCTGTGCCTCGCAACCAGTGTCCCAAGCCGGTAGCCTCAGATTTTGGTGGGCAACCTGCAGTCCCCTGAATCCTATGTGGCTACCTTTTTAGCAATTTAGTTGCGGTGGTGAGCAGCTGCACCCTGAAAGTACAGTAGCCTCCGGTTTCTAGCTGAACCTTGTAGTTCTCCACTAGTTAAGGGCTGGTCCCCTCTGCGGCCTGATCCCTCCACGTTCTGGTAGATTCGGTCGCACGGGTGGCATCCGCACTTCCCGTGCCCCTGGGATCCCCTCTGTTCCTCTTGGAGCCTTCCCTCTGCTCCCGTCCTCTTCCAGCATGTCCTCCTGGGCCTCTCAGTCTAGGCCCTCTCCTCTGAGCAGAGCTCCTGCTCCTCTCAGACTTCCTGCTCAGACTGTCTGGTCTCACTAGACTGCTTCTAGATGATTCCTTGCTTTCTTATACTCCTTCTGAAGGTGCTCCCCTGAACTACTTCCTCCACCCACACCCACTAGTTGGTTCCCCCTCTCTAGGTTCCCCCCACTTCCAACCAGGAACAGGGCTCAGCATAAGCCAGTGCATCTTGCCCCGCCTGCTGGTCTGGAATGGTGTAGTGTTGGATGCAGGTGGGTGGGTCCCGGGCAGTACTCCCTCCTTACCTGAGAGTGAGATACCACACCTCTGGGTGAGATGCAGTACCTCTGTGGTGACTGAACCTGCAGGGGCGCCACACTAGCGCTCCAGGACTTTAATTTTCATGTAGAGCACAGGCCAGGGAAACTACATAGTAATGCAGATGCCCTGTCCAGACTTCCCTGCTTAGCGAGTGAAGGAGCCAAAACCCCCGGCTTTGGGCACAGGGGGGGATATGTGACAAAGTCACTGGTAAGGTGATAGAGGGAAGATATGTTTCACGGAGGCTATTAGCTTCTGTGAATTGAAACCATGAAGTTTGCTCCAGCATGTTATTTGCTGAGAGGGCTAAACCGCCATTTTAAAAGGGAGTATTTTTTGTGAATGACCATTGTGAAGGGTGGGAGGTCATTCGTCATATCTCCACCTCAGGGTGTGGTCTGAGGTTTAAATACAAGGCCTGCTGGGGCATTCAATGTTCAGTGTATCTGGAGAGGCCTACTCCAGACAGGAGATGTGTGTTCTGTGCTGACCTGCGCCATGTGGAGTTGATAAACTCTGAGCAAGTGGAGCCCTGCTAACATAAGGACTGTGTTGTGCGTGACCACTTTGCTTTGTTTGTTTTCCCATTTTACCCAAAGGGCTGTGTTTATTTTCATGGACTCAATGTAGGTTTATGCCACATTCCAATAAACCAACAAGAGATTTAAAGAGACAGCGTACTTGTGTCTACCTCCGTGTGCAGCTGAGTGAGCGATGTACCACACCACATTTTGGTAAAACATGGGTAACATTCAGTTTTGCTAATTATTTTACATACAATAATAATGTGCACACGGTGCGTTTTATGTGCGTAAATCTACGCGGAATTGGCTCAAAAAAATGCATTTCAAACCTTATCCCAGCATTTCCTATGAGACTTTGCAAGATCTGTGCACACGATCAGGATTTTTCCTTACAAAATTTCATGTGCGTTAAAAGAAGTAGCATGTCCATTCTTTGTGCGGATTTCCTGCGTATTTCCCCTAAAATGCATTGGAAAAAACGCATGGGAAATCCGCAGGCAAAAACGCACAAAAAGGCACCAAAAACGCCAAAAAATGCATAAAAAACGTGCTGATTTTCTGCAAGCAAATCCTGATCGTGCACCATAACCTTAGGCTACATTCACACATCCATGTGACACATCCTAGTGCTATCTGTTTTTTTTTTCTCAGACAGCACACTGATCCCTAGTGTTTCATTGATCTATACATAAATCAGTTTTAAAAATGGATCTATGTCTCCGGTCTGTGAGAGTCAGATCATATTCTCATCTCATCTGTTTTGCGGATCAGTCTATGTCATAAAAGCCTATAGGAATCCGTATAAGGGCTTATTCACATGTCAGTATTTGGTTAATATTGTTGCATGAGTGTTTGAATGTCAAAACCAAGCTATAATTGAGTGATTTGAATGATTGACAACTGGTCTGTATTTTTGAGACACTCCTGGTTTTAAGCACACAAATACTAATGAAATACTGATCAAAAATAATGATGTGTGAATAAAGCCTAAAATGGATGACACACAGAAGACAGACTTTGTACTTCAGAGCTGCATTCGAGTTTCATGTGTTTTTAACTGATCTGTTGATAAGTCAATGGATAAACAGTTCAGTCTACCGGCTTCAGATGACAAAAATGGAAGAGAAAATAAAATGGAAGCGCCTAAGATGACACCTGAGAAGAAAGCCGGTCCTTTTCCCATGGATGATAACAGTCAGGCTAAGTTCACATGAGCTTATAAAAATCGCCCCAGTATCATCTAGGAAAAAACGGCGATTTTCATCTCAACTGTCGTCCATATGGCATCCATTTTTATACATCAGTTATTAAAACTTATGAGGCCAAATACAGTTTCCCATATTAAAGAATTACAAAGTATCCATAACATTCAGATGCTATGTGGTGGATTTGATTTTTTTGCACATCCATTGACTTGTATAGCGAGTTTCATCTGAAATACGGAACAGGCGAGTACATGACGGCCTCTTAGACATATTTGTAGCGGTCAGCTTGAGGTCAGAAGATCCGCGGACAGTCCGCGGTGGGACCGTGACACAGATGTGTGAATGTCGCCTTAGACTGTATTCTATTTTCAGGAGCAAACTAAATAAGAACTATTACATTATTGATGCAAAAGGAAGGAGCGGCCCCGCTGATCACTACAGGTCCGTCTGGGATCTGTTTTGAGGTGGTTTTTAGAACAGAAGGAAAAGCATCGCATGAAGTTTTTCTTTACGAGACATGTCACCTTCACCATTAGTAACTGAGGTAAATACGGTGACTGTGGGAAGTGTTTCCCTAGCAACAACAGCCCGGGTCCTCCCACCACCTTTCCTTCATAACGTGGCTGAACTGTTCGCTGTGCTTGGCAGGATAAGCTTGTTGCCATAGTTACTATACAGCTGTAAACAGAAGAGTCCACACTGAGTACAACTCTGCAGAGGAACACTAGAGGGCGCCCAAGAAAGGAAACCATCTGTGTCACCTTCAGGGAAGCTCTGAGCTAATGCTGCGGTGATGTCATTCTGCTGCAGATGCCCGCTGTGCTTGGTGTAAAGAAGCCAGGTTATAGGGGGACAGCAAATCCAAGAACTTACTGCCCCCTAAGGGGAGAGAGAGAGAGAGAGAGAGACAGAGAGAGAGAGAGAGAGACAGAGAGAGACAGAGAGAGAGAGAGAGAGAGAGAGATAGAGACAGAGAGATAGAGACAGAGAGAGAGAGAGAGAGACAGAGAGAGACAGAGAGAGAGAGAGAGAGAGAGAGACAGAGAGAGAGAGAGAGAGACAGAGAGAGAGAGAGAGATAGAGACAGAGAGAGAGAGAGATAAAGACAGAGAGACAGAGAGAGAGAGACAGAGAGAGAGAGAGAGAGAGAGAGATAGAGACAGAGAGAGAGAGAGAGACAGAGAGAGAGAGAGACAGAGAGAGAGAGAGAGAGAGAGAGAGATGAATTTTTGATTTGATTTAATATATATAAAGAGAAATAGATATAAGATAGAAAGATATGAAATAGATAATAGATAGAAGATAGATATTAGATAGATAGATATATAGATATGAATTAGATAGATATATAGATAGATATGAAATAGATAATAGATAGATAGATTAGATAATAGATAGAAGTTAGATATATAGATAGATATGAGATAGATAATATATATGAGATAGATAATAGATAAGTAGATAGTAGATAGATATGGATATATAGATATATACTGTATATATATATATATATATATATATATATATATATATATATGGATAGATAGGGAAATAGTGTTGAGCGAGTACGTTCTGTTAACCCTTTCGGCGAGTATGCTCGGGCCGAGCTCCGAGTATTTATAGCTGCTCGGTGATATGGTTGAATCGCTCCCGTGTGCATGATTTGCAATTGTTTGACAGCTTTATTACATGTGAGGAATGTCTATTTCTTACACATTCCGCACATGTAATAAAGTTGTCAAACAGTCGCAAATCATGCACACGGGAGCGATTCAACCATATCACCGAGCAGCTGTAACTACTTGGTGCTCGGCCCGAGCATACTCGCCGAAAGGGTTAACAGAACATACTCGCTCATCACTAATAGTGAATAGATAGATGATAGAGAGATAGATAGATATATAATAGATAAATAAATAGAATAGATAGATATGAGATGGATATATAGATTGATAGATAGATGATAATTCTGTACATAGATACCCTACCAGGGTATTTGCCAGCACGTCTGCCTCCAATCCATGATTGACAGGTCACTGCTTTTTCAGTAACCTACCTCCTCTGGCCGAAATTTTGCGTAGGTGCCAATATTTCCGGGGATGGACATGCACAGATCGATTTCTCAGCTCAGTGACATCATTTGGTAGTTACTGCACATGCCCAGCCCCCAGGAATTATGGTCGGTGTCTGCATGAGATTTCAGCTAAAGCAGGCCAAAAAAACATACCTTAGATCGATGTAAACAATGGCAAGCCACTCAATTATGCATAAAAACATAGGAACTGGGATACAAAAAAATAATCAAATGTGAGATATTTGGCTATAACAGAAGGAGGCACTTTGTTCACCAAATGGCAATATAACAATGAGTGTCTGAAGGCAACAGTGAAGAAAATTTGGGTCTGAATTTCAGCAAATAGAGTTGGATTTTGCCAGGATTAATGGACTCCTCAATGCTGAGAAATGCAGGCAGATACATATCAACCATGCAGTATCCTCAGATTGACTCCATATTTATTTTACAGCCGGATGTCAACCCCAAGCTGCAGCCAGTCATTAAAGGGACAAACTATTTATATGCTCATGTAGCTCTTTCAAAGACAAATTCAGCAATACCTTAGCATGGCCACTAGTGATGAGCGAACGTGCTCGCCACTACTCGGTACTCTTTCAATCATCACGGTGCTCGACAAGCTCGGCGAGTATTTCCAGGTTGCTCGGGCGGGAGCTCGGGGCCCCTCCCTGCATGTTTGGCGCTCTTTAGAGAGCCAATGAACATGCAGGGATTGCCTGCCACGCACTGTAATGCCATAGCCATGTTAGTTGTGAGCATTACAGTGATTGGCTGGCCGCACAGCGTCATCAGGTGTATATAAGACCTGGCGCCGCTATGCTCGTCACAGTCACTCCGGATCAGACAGTGTAGGCAGAGGTGCTGAGCAAGAGAGAGATTTGCTTGTTTATCATTAGTATAGGTATTCCACAACATACAGGTGCATCTCACTAAAATTGAATATCATCAAAAAGTTAATTTATTTCAGTTCTTCAATACAAAAAGTGAAACTCATATATTATATAGAGTCATTACAAACAGAGTGATCTATTTCAAGTGTTTATTTCTGTTAATGTTGATGATTATGGCTTACAACCAATGAAAACACAAAAGTCATTATCTCAGTAAATAAGAATACTTTATAACAACAGCTTGAAATTTTTTTTAAAAAAGACGCCAATCCACCCTAGCTACCGGTCTGAGGGTCTTTGGGATACTTTAATTAGGGTAAGCGGACCTGGGCTCTTTGGTCCATTACTTTAGCTCCTACAAATTTGTTGATGGTGGCTCCAGGAGTTTGTAGTTTAGTGGCACACTGTGTGCTTATATTTTTGCTACTTGCCCTATACACACTACCTGGATTCACTAGTCATCACTAGCCTCATATATTCCATTTTTCCCGGCCCATACCTATTATATAACTACAGATAACCTCTGCCGGGTTCCTTTTTCCTAGGGGGGTTCCTTCTGATACTGTTTCTTTTGGCACCTCGGTACTCGGTCCGCAGCCGCCACTATTTCTCCCAGTGTGCCGTGACCTCAACAAAGCAGTTACTGGAAAAGTCCACCTTACCACCGACACGTGGACAAGCGCTTGTGGGCAGGGACGGTACATCTTGCTGACTGCACACTGGGTTAATATAGTGGAAGCCGGGATCCAGTCAGACTTTGGGACGGAACACATCCTCCCGACGCCGAGGATTGCGGGCCCTGGGTCAATCAGGGTTGCCCCCACATTCTACAGCTCCTGCACCTCCTCCTCCTCTTCAGCCTCCATCTCCGAAATGACCACATCAGTCACAAGCTGGAAACACTGCTGCACTGCTTCGACCATGCAGCAACAGGCTGTGCTGAAGCTAATATGCTTAGGTGACAAACTGCACAATGCTGAAGAGTTGTGTACAGTTCTGAAAGAGCAGGCAGATCTATGGCTGACATTGCTGAACCTACAGCCAGGCATGGTCATGTGTGACAATGGCCGGAGCCTGGTGGCGGCTCTGTAGCGAGGCAAGCTCATACACGTACCATGCCTGATGCCTGGCCCATGTGCTTAATGGTTCAGCAGTTTCTCGAAACCTACCCAGATCTGACGGATCTGCTTGTCAAAGTACGCCATATGTGCCCATTTTAGAAAGTCAGCTACAGCCTCCGCCGCCCTTGCCGTGCTTCAGCAGCGTTTGCAGCTTCCAGCTCACCGACTGGTGTGCGATGTTCCCACGCATTGGAACTCTACATTGCAGATGTTGGGAAGGATTTGTGAGCAGAAGAAGGCTGTTGAAGACTACCAGCATCAACACGACCGTCGGTATTCAGTTAAGACTCCACACATAAGACCTCAGGAGTGGACATGGATGTCAGACATATTTACCATCCTCCAAAACTTTGAGGACTCCACCAAGATGGTGAGCAGCAATGACGCCATAATTAGCGTCACCATCCCGCTTCTCTGTCTTCTGAAATGCTCTCTGCTCACAATTAAAGAGCATGCATTGCAGGCGGAGCATGATGAGATGGAGCAAAGAACCATACAGGGTGATTGCACACAGCCCAGCCTCATCTCATCCCAACCTGGATTGGGTGACAATGAGGAAGAGAAGAAGGAGGAGGAAGAACAGGAGCTAGTTTCCTGTGCTATAGACGGTACTACCTGCACAACTGTCATACCGTCTGTTCAGAGTGGATGGCCTGAGGACAGGGAGGAGGAGGAGGATAAGGAAAGCATGGTGGTCAGTCGTCCTCTTGGTGAGGACATGGAAGTTTTGCCTGTTAGCAGTCTGGCACACATGGCTGAGTTTATGTTACACTGCCTTTACCGTGACCCTCGCATTGTCCAAATTTTGGGTGACATTCATTACTGGTTGAAGACACTTCTAGACACACGCTACAAGGTGAACTTTCTACTTCTTATTCCCGCGGCGGACAGGCCTAATAAAATGGGGCAGTAGCAGAAAGCCATTGTTGCGGAATTATTAAAAAAATTTCCATCTGAAAATGCTGGCGGCAGAGGTCACAGTTCATTGGACAACCAAGGAGTACAGACGAGAGAGACACAAATCCAATCCAGCGCAGGCAGGGGTACACTGTCAAAGTTCTGGGACAGTTTTCTCAGACCCTCCCATCAGACAGTCCCTGATGCGCGGGGTACTCTCACAAGGAGGGAAAAGTTTGGGAAGATGCTGAAGAAGTACCTTGCCGACCATACCAACGTCCTCTGTGATTCCTCTGTACCTTATAATTATTGGGTATCCGAGCTGGACACGTGGCATCAACTGGCCCTCTACGCCTTGGAGGTCCTGGCCTGCCCTGCGTCTAGCGTTTTGTCAGATCAGGTTTTTAGTGCCGCCGGGGGAATTATAACTGATAGGCGCATCCGCCTGTGAACTGAAAATACTGACAGAATGACTCTTATAAAAATGAACAAGGGCTGGATTAGACCAGACTTCTCAACACTAGTGATGAGAGAGCATGCTCGCCACTGCTCGGTACTCGCCCGAGAATCTCAGTACTCGAGATGCTCGGAGCTCGCCGAGCACTTGCGCGATGCTCGGGCGGGAGCTCGGGTCCCCATCCTGCATGTTTGGCGCTCTTTAGAGCGCCAATCATGCAGGGATTGTCTGTCACTCACTGTAGTGCCACAGCCATGGTGGTTGTGGCATTACAGTGATTGCCCAAATCGATGGGAACAGTGCTCACAGTGAAACATGAAAAGCCGGCAATTCATCAGCTGACAATTTAGAACAGAAAGAATAGAGCATCACACATAGATTAGATAGAAACATGTCAGTCACATATATAATAAGTACAGTGACAGTGTTGGTTACTGTACTTGTCATTTAGTGTTAAAATAAAGGATTTATTAAAAAAAAAAATTGCGTGGGGTTCCCCATAATTTTAGTCTCTAGTGGATGTTACGGATCCGGGTGGTGGAACCTCTGTGCTGCGGTGCAAGGAAGGACAAGAGGGGCGTAACTAGGTATCAACTCGGACTGACCAAGGTCGTACGGCGGCTCAATCGACTCCGTGACCAGGGAGGGACCGAGCAGAGGGACCAGGTGCTACTCTGGGGACCGACCTTGTATGAGAGCAGGTGACTCCCACGGGTCAGAAGGCAGGGACTGACCAGTATAGCAGATGAGCACGGCAGGTAGGCTGATGGGTGATCCGGGCAGACGGACTGGCAGGCATGGCAGGTAATAGGCAGTAGCCTCCAGGTAGGCTGGCTGGTAGGCACGGCAGGTAACAGGCAGGTGCTTCTAGGTAAGCGGGCTGGCAGGCACGGCAGGTAACAGGCAGGAGCCTCCAGGTAGGCTGACTGGCAGGCACGACAGGTAACAGTCAGGTGCTTCCAGGTAAGCAGGCGGGCAGAGCCCATAGACAGACTGGCGGACTGGCAGTAGGCAGACTGTCGGGCTGGAGAGTAGACAAGCAGACGGACTGGACTAGCAGTCCAGATGGCGGACTGGACTTGTAGTCTGGCTGGCGGGCTGGACTTGTAGTCTGGCTGGCGGGCTGGACTTGTAGTCTGGCTGGCGGGCTGGACTGGTAGTCAGGCTAGCAACGGGACCTGAGGGCTGAAGCAGAGTATCACACACAAAGCTACAACCTTGCACGGTCACCTCCATATTGGAGGAGGTGCCTTTTATAGGGGAAGTCCTCCGGCCATTGGCCGGGACTTTTTAGGACGGCGCGCGCGGCCTCTTTAAGAGGACGGGAGCGCGCACGCGCCCTAAGCACAGGGCCAGGGAAGCTGCGTGCACCAGCAGCAGCTGCAGGGAGGCCAGAAGACGCCGGAGCAGGACCGCAGCGGTAAGGGGGACAGCGTCTCTGCCAGGCAGGAGGCAGAGACACTGATGCTACAGTGGAGGTTAAGCAGACGGCTGGGGCAGATGTTTGAAGTCTGGGAAGTGGATATTGCCCACGGAGCTTCCCAAGCTACTAAGATCAGCCCCTAGCTGAATACCTAGCCTTTACTGGCTATTAAAATGGGGGACCCCAAAAAAAAATGACGTGGGGTCCCCCTATTTTAATAGCTATCAAAGGCTAGGCAGACAGCTGGTGGCTGATATTAATAGCCCAGGAAGGGTGCCATGAATATTGGCCCCCTCCCAGGCTAGAAACAACAGCCCTCAGCCGCCCCAGAAATGGCGCATCCATAGGCTGACACAATTCTGGCACTTAGCCTCGCTCTTCCCACTGCCCTGTAGTGGTGGCAGTGGGGTAATAGGGCTGGGGTTGATGTCAGCTTATAATGCCAGCTGACATCAAGCCCAGGTTAGTAATGGGGAGGCGTCTATAAGACACCCCCATTACTAAACCCATAGTGAAAGTTAAAAAAAACACCAACACCCAGAATAAAGTCCTTTAATTGAAATAAACACACATTCCTTTAATGTTCTAAATTAAACTCTACTTACCGTATCGCCCATTCCAGCTGAAGCCAATGTCTTCTGCAATAAAAGTAAAATAATAAACCAACCTCATCCTTACCTTTCCATGGTTCCCAGGACGGCTTCAGCTCTGCTACATTGACATGACAGGCTGGATCGCAGCTGAACGCTGCCATCCAGCTTGTCATCCATCAGAGACACTGAGGAATGCAAGCATGCCTGCGCTCCGCAGTGTCTCTGAAGTATGACAAGCTGGATTGCAGCGTTCTGCTACCATCCAGCCTGCCATCTCAATGCCATCCCAGCGTGGGAGAATTCTCCTGCTCAAGCGGTAACGTTTTGCCGGCACAAAGGAGAATTCTCCCACGCTGTCAGTGACGTGCATGAGGTGAGCTGAGTTCATTTGACATGAACTCGGCTCATCTGGATGCCGTCAGAGCGAGACACTGAGGAGCTTCTCAGTGTCTGCGGCATGGCAAGCTGGGTGGCATCGTTCTGATCTCAACATCATCACGTATGCCTGGGATTACACAAGCCTACATCCACAGAAGATCTGTGATTAGTTCTCTGAGATGTTTGAAACAACTTCCCTGCTGAGTTCCTTCACAAACTGTGTATGTAGAAGCAGTAGCGTAGCTACCGGGGGGGTCAGAGGGGACGGTGGCCTCGGGCCCCGTGCTCTGAGGGGTCCCACCCAGAGCTACGTTAGTGTAACTGTATTGGCATGTGCAGCACACTGATACAGCTACTGTCACACAAGGTGTGGGACAGACTTAGTGCAACACAAAGGGAAGAGGGAAAGGGAGCCCAGACTCTAGGGAAAGGGGAGAAGTGGAGACCTCCTAGGTTGATCTAGCGTCACCCTGTCTCCCCTAACATCCCTGTATTGGCTCTTCACCAATCGTCGCACGCCTGCCTCGCCCTGTCTTTCCCTGGCGTATGGCTAAGGCTAGGGAAGGGAGGAGATGAGCACTAGTCGCTCTCTACTAAACACTATAGACAACAAGGGTACACAAACAGGGGTAAATTACTTACCTTTAGACGACTCCAGACAAATGCGCACATGTCCTCAAGCTCCAGAGAGGATGAAGTACTTCTCTTGCTAAAGCCTTCACAAGTAGTAATGAATATCGCCGGAACCTCCCTCTGAAACACAGCAGGTATTTATACACCCAGGCCGGGTGTTAATTAGCCAGAGGAAGGTAGCCGCTGGGTCCTAGAGACAGCCTCTAAAAACATGTCTGGAATGCCAAATGTAGAGATCTCCTGCAACCAGCTGCCCCGTGACAACTACACTGTGGGGCAGAGCAGGGAGACTCGATGTACCTGCACAGCCCAGCGGCCACTATAGGTGCCATGAGCAGGAGAGCGGGGGTCCCTGGTGCCAGCATCGAGTCCCCCCGCCCATCACCGCAAGCTCAGTGATGAGAGAGGGAGCGAGATGCTCCCTCTCCTATCAGTCCCACTCTGCGTCTGACGTCAATGATGCAGACACTGACTTCATCACTTGGCGCCCGGCCGGCTGTTCTGAAGATGTGCGGGCGCTCGGAGCAGCGGAGGAATGAGGATGAGAGGTGAGTATTGTGTTTATTTATTTATTTTTTTCTAATGGGGCTGTGCATTACACTACAGACTCTGCCTATGGGGCTATGCGTTACACTACAGCCTCTGGCTATGGGGCTGTGCATTGCACTACTACTCTGCCTATGGGGCTGTGCATTACATTACAGACTCTGGCTATGAGCCTATGCATTGCACTAATGACTCTGCCTATGAGGAGTGCATTGCACTACAGACTCTGCCTATGGGGAGTGCATTATACTACAGACTCAGCCTGTGGGGAGTGCATTATACTACAGACTCTGCCTATGGGGAGTGCTTTATACTACAGACTCTGCCTATAGGGGAGCATTATACTAAAGACTCTGCCTATGGGGGTGCATAATACTACAAACTCTGCCTATGGGGAGTGCATTATACTACAGACTCTGCCTATAGGGAGTGCATTATACTACAGACTCTGCCTATAGGGGAGCATTATACTACAGACTATGCCAATGGGGGTGCATTATGCTACAAACTCTGCCTATGGGGGAGCATTATACTATATAGAGTCTGCCTATGGGGGTGCATTATACAACAGACTCTGCCTATGGGGAGTGCATTATACTATATGAGGACTATCTGGTGCATTATACTATATGTAGGCTATTTATACAGTGTGGGGATTACAGTTAGGGTCATACAGTGTGGGAGATAATGTGGGGTCTTTGTATACTGTGGTGGCCATCATACAGTGTTGAAGACATCGGTTTGGAGGCTACTAAGGGGTCAGTATACTGTGTGGGGGGTACTATACAGCAGAGTTCCCCAACTCCAGTCCTCAAGGCCCACCAACAGGTCATGTTTTCAGGATTTCCTTACTATTACACAGGTGATAGGATTATTGCCTGTGCATGTGATGCAATTATCACCTGAGCAATACTGAGGAAATCCTGAAAACATGGTCTGTTGGTGGGCCTTGAGGACTGGAGTTGGGGAACCCTGCTATACAGTGAGGGTGAATTATACTGTGTATAAGAGAGCATCATACTGTGTAGAGGGGAGCTGTACATGGGGGGAGACTCAGGACATTATTAAATGTTAAGTGGGCACTTATCCATTATAGGGGAACTCAGGTTATTGTAACTGTCAAAGGGGCAAGCAGAGGGCATTATTACTTTCTAGGGGGCAAAATGTGGGCACTGTTTTATATGACACTTACACACGGCATTATTATATTCTAGAGGTTTGTTTCACCATCCAGAGGGCACACAGTAGGTGCAGTAATAGGACACATACGGCAACAGAGGCTCAGTATTGGGGTATCTGCAGGACGAGGCGTTTTGTGCAGGTTGGGAATAGATATGGACATGCCTGAAATGTAAGGAGTCAAATGTGTCTTTGTTGTGATCTCTGCAGACCTGAGACTGAGTCCTGGCTGGAGAAGTTGTCATGTCAGTCTGGGCCAGATGGAAAAGACGGGAAAAGTGAACAATTTAATCAGAAAGAACATCAGCTGTAACTTACTATATATAACTGAGCTGTGATCTCTTATATGTTCTGCAGGACTGGCATCTATCAATATATGGTCACCATATATCAGTAATATCAGTGCTGGTCTTTGTATAGACATTATTTTCAGTAACAGCGCAGTCATCTGCTGAGGGTCTCCTACATTCACTATCTGGGTGAGCCATTATAGTTGTAATCAGGGTTGCCTGTTTAGGGGCCCATTAAGAAGTTTGCCCCCCCCCGAACCAAAACCCTAGCTACGCCCAATTGATGCAAAGGGTGGTCACACCAAATATTAATTGATCAATATCAATTAATAAAATCACTCCATTAACACTTTTGTTTAAAAAACGTTCTTACTTTGCAGCATTTTCTCCACAGCTGCCTAAAACATTTACATAGTACTGTAAGTCACATTATTCTGTTGGGATCATCCAGGAACACTGGTACCACGTTGCGGGAGTGGCAGGGATTTAACGGGGAAGTGAAGTATTTATTTTCTGTATTTTTTAACTTCTTACCATTTCCTGCTCTTAGACATCTTTCTTAATATCATGGGCAACTCTTTTAATAAGAATAGGATGTTGGATCTAAAAAACAATACAGTTGACATCTTAAGATTTAAAGGGCTATCCCCAAAATAACTTGTTGATTTTTGGAGGTCCAACTGCTGGGAACCCTCAGCAATCCTATGCACAGGAATCTGCGGCCCCATCCTGGATCCAGTAGAGGTGCACATGGTGAACCTCTGCTCCATTCATGGTCTACGGGACTGCCAGGAGCTGTAATTGGCTTTTTTGGCTGTCCCATAGACAACAAATGGATTGGATGCCGAGCATTCAGTACTGGGCTATGTAGCCCTGTTCTTGTGAATCAGCAAGTTATCCCGATCCTATGGACAGGGTATAACTTGTTATTTTGGGAATAACCCTTTCAAAGTAACATATTAAAATGATGCCATACACTAGAGTGGAAGGCTTCTTTCTTGGTGTGAGAAATGATCTTTGTTGAATATGGAGACACATTTATGACTACTACACTTGTTTGAAGAACTGAACAGTTTGTATTCATGAACACAGTGCTTGTCTTATAGGGTGTACAGTTTTACTAAGATTTTGTATTCTTTTTAACCATTGTTTGTTTGGTTTCTAGAGCGGTGTTGTCTTCAGGGGACTTCTAAGTTAGCTAAAGAGCCTTCAGAACATGATGTCTGCAGGACAAGCTGCGGCTTGTGAATACTTGTCTGTGTAGCATCCGTTAGCTAGGTTACCAGAAACTGAAGTTTCATCCACCCCCTCGCAGATGCTCTGTGCACGTCCATCTGCAGCTACAGAACGCCAAGCTGAGCAGCCTTCTTCTGATATGGTTTCCTTAACCACTAGTTACTGGGTTTCTTTAGATGATTTAGTGTGTCCCCGTCATGGGCATAGTCTGCTACTGAGCTGCTATAGTGGCCAATGTATTATCAGCATGGTCTGCTTTATGAAGAGGACGTGCAGTACAAAGTTCTGTAGATATGTCAGACTAACCTGCATAAGTACATAAAAGAAGATATATTGCACACTAATATTCAGTCTTTACAGCTGGGCGGAAACTGTTTCTATGTGGGTTATGAGGTAATTCTTGTCCTTATTTTCTTCTGAATGTCTGTGGAATAAAGGGAAGGTGAAGCACTAATATACTTAGAAATTATTTAAAGGGGTGCAGTCAGTTACCATAAGTATATCATTTTTTTACCCAGTGTAAATGCTGCTGTTCTCCTGAATTTGGCATTGTTTTTCTTTTGTCCCTATGAGGCTATGTGCCCATGTTGCATTTATGAAGCAGAAAATTTCTGCTGCATAAATGCAAGTCCTCTCCCGGAAAAACGCATGCGGAATTCCGCACGCGTTTATCGCGCATTTTTCGCGCGTTTATCACGCGTTTTCCACATGCGGAATTGCCTTGCGTTTTTTATGCATTGGACTAAGGCAATTCCGCTTGCGGAAACGCAAAATTAAATGACATGCTGCGGATTTTTGAACGCGGCATAAACGCTGCGGAAAAATCCGCAGCATGTGCATAGAAGTTGCGGAATCCCATTGGGGACCATGGGGTGCGGATATACATGCGTTTTTCAAGCGTTTACACTGCGGAAATTCCGCAGCATATACGCTTGAAAAATGCTACGTGGGCACACAGCCTGACTCTCTGTTCCAGAGATAAGACCCCCTCTATCCTGTATGTAAATCTAGTCTTTTTAGCCAAAGGAGCTTAAAGGAGTTGTCCACTAATCAGAAAACCCCTTCTTAATCAGCATGTTTGCACATGTAAAATAAAAATACCTATACTCACCTCCGGTGTAGGCGCCGTTCCGGCGGTGTCGGCACAAGCTCTCCCAGGGCTTGCGTAGATTGTTATGTCACATGAGCCATGCGCCCAATCAGTATTGACTGCCCTCTTTCCACCTTCAGACGTATGAGATATCAAGAGGAAGTGAGCAGCCAGCTGGTTGAGACAGGATTGTTGTTACGGACAGGTTGGTGGAACCACTGTGCGGTAACCCGAGGAGAGCCTGGAAGGGCGTGACTAGGTGCCACACTAAGTCTGACCTCAGATGCACGGCAGCTGACGATACTGTGATCCGAGGAGAACGGAGGGAGTCAAAACCAGGTGCTACACCAGGACTGACATCAGATGCATGGCAGCTGACCCCCAAGGGGCTGCAGGTTGGAACAGCCAAGAATGGGTAGACTTGGCAAGTACAGGCAGACACGGCAAGTATAGTGACTGGCACAGCTGACACACAGGCAGGCAGGTGCTGGCTTGCATGACTGATATACTGGCAGGCAGGTGCTGGCAGGTACGGCTGGTATACAGGCGGGCAGGTGCTGGCGGGCATGACTGATATATTGGCAGGCAGGTGCTGGCAGGTACATCTGGTATACAGGCAGTCAGGTGCTGGCGGACACTGCTGGTATATGGGCAGGCAGGCGAGCACGACTGATATAGAGGGAGGTGGGCACTGCTGATATACAAGCAGGCAGGTGAGCTAGAAGATATACAGTACTCCCCGCCAAAGAATGTTCTCTACCTCAAAAACATCTTCAGTGCTGACTGGAGCAGGAGTGGTTCCAGGATCTTTGAAAAAAGGACTGAGGACCACAGGTTTGAGAAGAGACACATGAAAAGAATTGAGGATCCATAAAGAGGCTGGGAGTCTGAGCTTGTAGGCTACTGGTTTAATCTGTTTTAGAACTCCTAGAAGCAGAGGGTGAGACAGACCCGACAGCACATAGAGATTAATCTTCTCCGAGTGTAGCATTCCTACTTGAAGTTCTATAGGCTCGGTCATGAAAAGGATGGTTTCGGAAAGGCCTTTTCCATACACCGAAGAAACCACCAACGGATCCTGAAGACGTTGGATTGGAATTTGATACCCCTCCACAACGGTCTGCTGAATGAGATTACCTGCAGAACCGGAGTCCAGATAGGCCGTCTCGACAAAACGGATGCTGCAACAGGACACAGACACTGACAGAGTCAGAGATAGAGAGGAGCGATTCTCACTTAGGGTGACTTCTCCAACAGACCCTAGGCTCTGGAGTTGGGCAGGAGCTGATTAAATGCTCAGTACTGCCACAATAGAAGCACCTTCCCTTGATACGACGGGCTTCCTGACGATGCTTGGCCATCTTCACTTAGTCAGCCTGCATGGACTCTGGAGAACGTACCAGAGTTGAGGCTTGCTGCATGACCGGTCTTTGAAAGGTAGGAGCCAGACGTGCAGGTCTTTTCTCGAGGTTCACCTCATTGGAATGCTCATGAAACCTGATGTATATCAATGTTGACAGAGACACCAGGTCATCCAGTGAGGTGGGTATATCACGACCGTCCAGCTCGGTCTTGATTCACCCAAAAAGGCTCTCCCAGAAGGTGGCTACCAGAGCCTCATTATTACAGACGAGTTCAGACGACAGGGTGCAGAAACAAACAGCATACTGGCCCATTGTGAGGTTTCCCTGGCGCAGTATAAGGACAGAAGATGCTGCTGAGGAAGCACGGCCAAGCTCATCTTTAAACTTTAATGAAAGCTTCTAGAAAGGATTGGAGGTTTGACACAAGAGGATCCCCTCTCTCCTATAGGGGGATGAGCTACTCCAGAGCTTTGCCAGAGATATGGGACATTATTAAGGCCACTTTGGCCCTATCTGAAACAAACTGATAAGCCAAGAGTTCGAAGTGTAGCATGAACCCCAGATATAGAGCAGAGTTACCGTCCTAACTTGGAGGAGCTGACAGACGGTGACCAGAGCCGGGTACAAAGCTGGCAGACTGATGAGTCATGTCTGAAGTTGTTGCAGCTTGGGTAGGTGCGGATGCGGCCGGAGTTGTCAGAATGACTAGACGGGTGTTTTCTGTCCGCAGGTAAGATAGGATTTTATCGATGTTGGTCTTTCTGACGGGAGACCTTCTGGAACAGGTAAGAGATGGAGATAGCCCAAGAGCCAGCGGATTACATGGCCTGTGCAAACTGTTGCGGACTGGGTGGTGGAACCACTGTGCGGTGACCCGAGGAGAGCCAGGAGGGGAGTATCTAGGTGCCATACCAAATCTGACCTGGGATGTACGGCAGCTGACGAAACCACGATCTGAGGATTAGGCGAGGGGGGCGGAACCAGATGCTACACCAGGACTGACCTTGGGTGCATGGCAGCTGACCCCCAAGGGGCAGGAGGCTGGAATGGTCACAAATGGGTAGACTTGGCAAGTACAGGAAGACAAGGCAGGTATAGTGACTGGCACAGCTGACACACAGCCAGGCAGGTGCTGGCGGGTTCGGCTGGTATACAGTCAGGCAGGTGCTGGCGGGCACTGTTGGTATACGGGCACGCAGGCAGGCACGACTGATATACTGATAGGCAGGTGCTGGCGGGCATGGCTAGTATACAGGCAGGCACATGCTGGCAGACACAGCTCATATACATGCAGGCGGGCACGGCTGATATACAGTCAAGCAGGTGAGCTGGAAGATATAACTGTATAAATAGTCAGGCATGGCAGGCGTGGATATACAGGACAGGTATATTGAGATACATGCCTGAGAACTAGCAAGCGGAGGTGCCTAAAATGGAGGTGGAGGAGCCTAAAATAGTAAGTGTTCCCCAGTCATTGACTGGGGACACTTTTAGAATGACTCGCACAGCCCCTTTAAGAAGGAGTGAGCACGTGCTCTAAGCACATTGCCCAGGGATCTGTACCCCGGGCAGCAGCCGACGAGGAAGGAGGAGGGAGTGCGGGACGGTAACCATGGCGGTGAGAGGGGCAGCTTACAGGGACGCAAGCACTACTATTGCCTGAGTAGTGGAAACCCGTTTAATCCACATGAAGACACCCACAGAGAAGAGTTGAGGATCACACCCCATTTGCTATAAAGCTTAGATTTTCATACAGGGAAGAGAAGACCATATCTCAAGAATGAAGGAACACAGAAAAGGAAAAAAAACACAGGAGGACAGCTGCATTTATAGCAATAACATACTAAAGATTCACTCTGGACTTTTTTTTGTATTTCACCTCTAGATTGGTATCTTTAATGTCTGTTCCCTGCCTGTAGTAAAATACTCACCAGTTGCTCTCTTCTGCTTTTCCAAGCACCACTCCGGTCCATCTCCACCATCTTCTAACTGCAGCTCCTGACTGACCAGAAGTCACAGCAAAGGGTCACAGTGTTAGTCTATGAAAGCCTCGATCTGGCCTTGTTCTGGCTCTCATAGACTTCTAGATCCCAACCTGCGGAAGACCAACCGGAGTGATGCCAAGCACAGCAGAAGATGGCGGCTGGGGAGTATTTTACTACACAGAGTGAAAAGACATTAGTGATACCACCACGGAGATTGAATTAAAAATATACAAGAGAAGGGTGCTTTTATTGGCAAGTGACAGGTCCTACAATTTTTTGGTTTTTATTGCATTTTTATTGTAGTTTTTTAGGGAGGTGTGGTGTCATTTGGGCATTTTAATTTTTCTTCCCGCTTTTCGCGGTAATTAAATTTATATTTTGATAGATCTGACTTTTATGGCAATGGCAATGCCAAATCTTTTTACTTTTTTTATTCATTTTCTTTATTTTTAATGGGGGAAAATGGTGTTTATTACAATTGATATATACAGGTGCGTCTCACAAAATTAGAATATCATCAAAAAGTTAATTTATTTCTGTTCTTCAATACAAAAAGTGAAACTCCTATATTATATAGAGTCATTACAAACAGAGTGATCTAAACAAGTGATAAACAAGTGTTTATTTCTGTTAATGTTGATGATTATGGCTTACAGCCAATGAAAACACAAGAGTCATTATCTCAGTAAATGAGATGCACCTGTATTTACAATTTAGTTTTATATTTTTTAATACTTTTTTTTACTTAATTTTTTAGGCCCCTGAGAGGAATTTAACCCGCAATCATCCAATCATTTGTACTATATATGGTACTCTAGTAACAAAGTATAGAAGTATATAGTGTAAGTCGCAGTCTCCTTTAATAAACATATAGCTGAGCTTTAGAGGAGGACCAAGATGACAGCATCCGGCTGTCATACTAATACATCAACACTTTGCAGTCACCTCATGGGGGGCCAGTCAGTACCGGCATGCATGCATCGGCTGTGAAGCCATTTAAATGCCGTTGTCAGAGAATGACAGGGGCATCTAAATAGTTAACAGCGATGGTCAGAGCTGCCGCTGTTAGAGACAGATACCAACTATTTAATAATTTAATATAGCCGGCATCAGCCATGTGGTAGAAGGAGCTCATCTCCTGAGCCCTCTCCACTCACGATCTCCCCAGCGCAGTTTGTACAGTTACGACCATATGTGCATAGGGGTTAAGCCCTTCCCACATTAGCCCATGTATTACCGTCCTGGGAGAGGTCAGCATGTGTGGAGATGGCTCAGGAGCTGAGATCTCTCCACATGGGGCAGATGTCGGCTATGTTACATAGCTGGCATCAGTCTCTACTAGCCACGGCCAGAGCCGTCTTCCAGCTCTTAACCATTTAAACTCTGCTGTCAATTTCTGATGAAGACATTTAAATGGACGCAGCCCATGCTTGCGAACTCTGGCTACCATCAGTCCTCTTCAGGGAACTGATGAGTCACTATGACGGCTGTGGGTCTGTTGAAGAACCGTGTCACTGTTGTAACAGGTCTGGGAGGTGGAACCTCTGAGCTACTATACAAAGGGGCAGTCCTTGTAAGGAAGTGGGTGGCTCCCAGGGAAGGTGGGCAGGTAGACACAGCAAGTGACAGGAACAGTCTCAGGGTAGAAGGGCAGGGGGTCACGGCAAGTGACAGGGAAAGTCTCTTGATAGGCGGGTGGTCACGGCAAGTGACAGCAGGGTAAGAGTCTCTAGACAGGCAGGTGGTCACGGAAAGAGACGGCAAAGCCTCCAGGTAGGCTAGCAGGTGGGTAGCAGGAGAGCGCTCCCAGGTGAGCGGGTAAGAGTCTCTCGGCTGGCTGGCAGGTGGTCACGGCAAGTGACGGCAGAGCCTCCAGGTAGGCTAGCTGGCGGGTAGCAAGTGAGCGCTCCCAGGTGAGCGGGTAAGAGTCTCTCGGCTGGCTGGCAGGTGGTCACGGCAAGTGACGGCAGAGCCTCCAGGTAGGCTAGCTGGCGGGTAGCAGGTGAGCGCTCCCAGGTGAGCGGGTAAGAGTCTCTCGGCTGGCTGGCAGGTGGTCACAGCAAGTGACGGCAGAGCCTCCAGGTAGGCTAGCTGGCGGGTAGCAGGTGAGCGCTCCCAGGTGAGCGAGTAAGAGTCTCTCGGCTGGCTGGCAGGTGGTCACGGCAGGTGTCAGGCAGGTATCAGGCAGGTATCAGGCAGGTGCTTCCTGAACCGCAGGCGGAATGGTCCATAGACAGACTGGTAGAAGCTGGTAGACAGACTGTCGGACCGCAGGGAATGCAAGCAGGTAGACAGAGCTGGAAAACAGACTGGCAACGGGACCTGAGGGCTGAAGCAGAGGTGAAAGGCTTTGCAACAACTTTGCTCGGGCACCTCCATTTTGGAGGAGGTGCCTTATATATGGGAGCTCCACCGGCAATTGGCCGGGGACTCCTTAGGACGGCGCGTGCGGCCCCTTTAAGACAGAGGGAGCGCGCGCGCCCTAAGCACAGTTCCCGGGAAGCAGCGAGCGCTGCCAGCAGCGCGGGAGGAGGACGCCGAGGACGGAGCAGGGAGGTGAGGGGGAACGGCGTCTCGGCCTAGCAGGAGGCAGGGACGCCGATGCTACAGTACCCCCCCCTTTAGGCCCCCCCCTTCTTTAGGCCAGAGAGAAATTTATCAAGGATGAGCGGGGCATGGATATTCTCCCGGGGCTCACACGTTCTCTCCTCAGGACCAAACCCCTTCCAATCCACTAGAAAAAAAGGTCTTTCCTCTTACCCTTTTGGTGGCCAGAATGCTCAGCGGAAACCGGAGCAGGAGGCCTACCTGTAGACTTGGAAAAAGAGTTAAGTACCACAGGTTTGAGGAGAGACACATGGAAGGAGTTAGGGATCCGCAAGTTGGCCGGGAGTTTCAATTTATAGGCCACCGGGTTGATTTGTTTGATAACTTCCAGTGGGCCGATGAACCGAGGCCCTAACTTGTAGGAAGGAATCTTGAGCCGGACATATTTGGACGAGAGCCAGACTTTTTCTCCAGGACGGAATTGGGGCGGATCCAGACGTCTTTTGTCAGCCTGTTTCTTCATCCGCTCGGAGGACTGAAGAAGTGCGGACCTGGTACTTTCCCAAATGGAGGAGAATTCGCTAACAAGAGATTCCGCGGACGGATTATCCACCGAGGCGGAGACGGGAAACGGGATCCGAGGATGTTGACCGTAGACAATAAAAAAAGGGGATTTGGAGGAAGACTCGCTCTCGTGATTATTATAGGAAAATTCGGCCCACGGTAAAAGATCCACCCAGTCCGAATGGTGGGCATTAACAAAGTGCCGGAGGTAACTGGTTAAGATTTGGTTAATCCGCTCTACTTGACCATTGGACTGTGGGTGATAAGCAGAGGAGAAGTCCAAGGTGACCCCCAGCAGTTTACACATGGCTCTCCAGAAGCGAGAGGTGAACTGAACTCCTCGGTCGGATACGATGTGGAGAGGGAGACCATGGAGACGGAAAATATGATGGATAAAGTCTTTAGCCAACTCAAATGCAGACGGGAGACCCGGCAGGGGAATGAAGTGAGCCATCTTAGAGTAGCGGTCAGCGACCACCCAAATGACCGTACAACTAGCAGAAACAGGGAGATCCGTTATAAAATCCATGGCTATATGCTGCCACGGGGCAGCAGGTATGGGAAGAGGCAAAAGGCGGCCAGCTGGCAGATGTCTAGGAACCTTCTTGTGAGCGCAGGACGCACAGGCTGAGACAAAGTTTATTACGTCCTTGTGCAGGGTAGACCACCAGTAATGCCGGGTAATAAGCAGGAGGGTCTTTTTCTGGCCAGCATGGCCAGCTAGCTTAGACGAATGTCCCCAGTGTAGGACCTTCTCACGATCAGGTACTGCTACGAACGTCTTACCGGGTGGAAGACGATTTAGATCCACGGGAGCCACCTGCATTACCTTGGCGGGGTCGATGATGTGCTTTGGCTCCTCCTCTAGATCGGAGAACAAAAAGGATCGGGACAAGGCATCAGCTTTGATATTTTTGTCTGCTGGGCGAAAACGAAGAACGAAATCAAAGCGAGCGAAGAACAAGGACCACCGGGCTTGGCGCAGGTTAAGTCTTTGGGCACTCTGGAGATAAGCCAAGTTTTTGTGATCCGTGTAGATTATTACCGGGTGAAGAGCCCCCTCGAGCAGGTAACGCCACTCCTCCAGTGCCAACTTAATGGCTAACAATTCTCGGTCTCTTATAGAATAATTGCGCTCAGATGAGGAGAAGAGTTTGGAGAAGAAGCCGCAGGTTACCATTCTTCCGGAAGACGACTTTTGGGTGAGCACTGCTCCGGCTCCGGAGGAGGAAGCATCTACTTCTAAGAAGAATTGTTTGTTGCTGTCCGGACGGTGCAGCACAGGAGCGGAAGAGAAAGTTTGGTTCAAATACAGGAAGGCCTCCTCTGCCTCGGGCGGCCATTCTTTGGGATTAGCACCCTTACGGGTGAGCGTAGAGATAGGGGCAATCCGGGAAGAGAAGTGCGGAATGAAGAGGCGGTAGTAGTTGGCGAAGCCTAGGAACCGCTGGATAGCCTTCAAGCCCTCCGGTCGGGGCCACTTCTGGATGGCAGAAAGTTTCTCAGGATCCATTCGTAGACCGGTCTGAGAGATGATGTAGCCCAGAAATGGAAGCGAGGTCTGTTCAAAGAGGCACTTCTCAAATTTTGCGTAGAGGTGGTTCTGAGTGAGCCTGAGCAGGACCTGACGAACGTCTCTCCGGTGTGTCTGGAGATCCGGAGAGAAGACCAAGATGTCGTCCAGGTATACCACCATGCAGGAGTAGAGAAGGTCACGGAAGATATCATTGACCAACTCTTGAAAGACGGCGGGAGCATTACAGAGACCGAAGGGCATTACGAGGTATTCATAGTGGCCGTCCCGGGTGTTGAATGCCATCTTCCATTCATCCCCCTGACGGATACAAACCAGGTTACAGGCCCCACGGAGATCCAGCTTGGTGAAGATTCTAGCACCCCTCAGACGATCAAATAATTCAGGAATGAGCGGAAGGGGGTATTTATTCTTCACCGTGACCTGGTTAAGGCCTCTATAGTCTATGCAGGGACGGAGTGAGCCGTCCTTCTTTTTAACGAAGAAGAAGCCTGCTCCCACCGGGGAGGTAGATTTCTGGATAAATCCCCGGGCCAGGTTCTCCTCGATATATTCAGACATGGACCGGGTCTCAGCAGCGGACAAAGGGTAGATACGCCCTCGGGGCGGAGTAGCGCCAGGTACCAAGTCGATAGGGCAATCGTATGGTCTATGAGGAGGTAATGTCTCTGCTTCCTTTTTATTAAAGACATCAACATAAGACCAATAGGGTACCGGCAGGCCGGGTAGATAGAGTCTTATGGCAGTCCTGTCCCCAGCGAAGGACTTCTCCAGTCTGCCAATCAAGCACAGGTGCATGTCTCTGGAGCCAAGGTAGGCCAAGCAAAAGGGAATGAGAAAGTCCAGGTAGAACATGGAAGAAGATGCTCTCAGAGTGCAGCATTCCCACCTGCAGAGTTATGGGTTCGGTGATAAGTTGGATGGGATGCGGTAAGAGACCCCCATCCACGGAGGTGACAGATAGGGGTTCAGCCAGAGGTTTGGTGGGAATGCGGTATTTCTCTACCAGGGACTGAGAAATTAGATTTTCGGCAGCTCCAGAATCAAGTTGAGCTAGTTCGAAGTAACGGTTCTCCCCGCAGATGATAGAGACCGACAGCATCAGAGATGGAGAGGGTTTATTCTTGTCTAGGACGACCTCTCTGAGCGATCCTAGACACAGGCATTTCCCGACCTCTCCGGGCAGGAACGGATCCGGTGCTCCTTACTGCCACAGTAGAAGCAGCTCCCCTCGGCACGGCGTGATTCTTGACGGGTTTTGACCATCTTGGTCTGGTCGACCTGCATAGGCTCGGGTGAGTGCGCCTGGGGAGTAACAGAGGAAGTGACGGGTTTCTGGAAGGTAGGAGCAAGGCGAGGAAACCTCCTCTCACGGGTGACCTCTTTGGTACGCTCCTGGAACCGGATGTCAATCCGGGTGGCAAGTGTTATTAAGTCGTCGAGAGTGGTAGGAATGTCCCGACCGGCAAGTTCATCTTTAATTCGACCGGATAGACCCTCCCAGAAGACGGACACCAGGGCGTCGTTATCCCAGGCAAGCTCAGAAGCAAGGGTACGGAACCGTATGGCATATTGGCCCACGGTGAGACTCACTTGACGGAGGCGTAGCAGAGATGAGGCGGATGAGGTCTTTCATCCTGGTTCATCGAAGACTTTCCCGGAAGGTCGTGAGAAAGACTGGCAGGTTGGACACCAGGGGGATCCCCTCTCTCCCATAGAGGATTTAGCCAAGCCAGCGCCTCCCCAGTGAGATGGGACATGATGAAGGCCACTTTGGCTCGGTCGGTGGAAAACTGGTGTGCCAAAAGTTCGAAGTGCAGGGTGCACTGGTTAATGAAGCCCCGTGCCTGACCGGGGTCTCCACTAAAACGAGGCGGGGCGGAAAGGCGGGGACCGGGAAGGGATGCCATGGTATTGATGGGCAGCAACGCTGCCGGGGTAGGAGTCGTGCGACTGGAAGCAGGTCCCGAAGAGGTAGTCAGTGTGTCCAGGCGGGAGTAAACATTACGCAGGTGGCTCAGGATGGACTCCTGTTGGGACCTCTGACGGGATAGTTCATGGCATAGGTCCGAGAGCGAGGGAGCTTGGGTGCCACCGGGTTCCATGGCCCGAGCAAACTGTAACGGGTCTGGGAGGTGGAACCTCTGAGCTACTATACAAAGGGGCAGTCCTTGTAAGGAAGCGGGTGGCTCCCAGGGAAGGCGGGCAGGTAGACACGGCAAGTGACAGGAACAGTCTCAGGGTAGAAGGGCAGGGGGTCACGGCAAGTGACGGGGAAAGTCTCTTGACAGGCGGGTGGTCACGGCAAGTGACAGCAGGGTAAGAGTCTCTAGACAGGCAGGTGGTCACGGAAAGAGACGGCAAAGCCTCCAGGTAGGCTAGCAGGCGGGTAGCAGGTGAGCGCTCCCAGGTGAGCGGGTAAGAGTCTCTCGGCTGGCTGGCAGGTGGTCACGGCAAGTGACGGCAGAGCCTCCAGGTAGGCTAGTTGGCGGGTAGCAGGTGAGCGCTCCCAGGTGAGCGGGTAAGAGTCTCTCGGCTGGCTGGCAGGTGGTCACGGCAAGTGACGACAGAGCCTCCAGGTAGGCTAGCTGGCGGGTAGCAGGTGAGCGCTCCCAGGTGAGCGGGTAAGAGTCTCTCGGCTGGCTGGCAGGTGGTCACGGCAGGTGTCAGGCAGGTGTCAGGCAGGTATCAGGCAGGTATCAGGCAGGTGCTTCCTGAACCGCAGGCGGACTGGTCCATAGACAGACTGGTAGAAACTGGTAGACAGACTGTCGGACCACAGGGAATGCAAGCAGGTAGACAGAGCTGGAAAACAGACTGGCAACGGGACCTGAGGGCTGAAGCAGAGGTGAAAGGCTTTGCAACAACTTTGCTCGGGCACCTCCATTTTGGAGGAGGTGCCTTATATATGGGAGCTCCACCGGCAATTGGCCGGGGACTCCTTAGGACGGTGCGCGCGGCCCCTTTAAGAGAGAGGGAGCGCGCGCACCCTAAGCACAGTGCCCGGGAAGCAGCGAGCGCTGCCAGCAGCGCAGGAGGAGGACGCCGAGGACGGAGCAGGGAGGTGAGGGGAACGGCGTCTCTGCCTAGCAGGAGGCAGGGACGCCGATGCTACAACTGTCATCTCAATCCTCCTTATCCTTGGGTTGAGATCAATAGCTAATATAAATTTTCAGTATATACTGCAATATTGTGGTATTACAGTATATAGTACAAACAATTAGAGGTTCAAGTTGCGAGTCCTTTAAGAGGTTGTCTGGGATATTTACATTTGTAAGAGTGGTGGACTGTACTATTGTGTTGTGCTGTAAAGCCAACAATTGCGTTGTGCTGTATATTATATTGTGAAAAGTGTCATGCGGTTTTAGATAACATTCTGTAATGTATAATGTATAGAGTGTGATAAACATTATAGGTGTAACCTGGTTCATGTTTTTTGGGGAACAGGTATTTTTGGTACAATAGGCATAGGTTGCAGTAGGAATATAGGAAGTGTAAGATTAGTGATATCATACATAGGTTAGGTTTTAGGACGTAAGATAGTGACCAGAGAATAAGATAGACTTTGGTAAGCTAATGTATGTAAATGCAATACATAGTGTTTGTAAAAGTATATCTGTCAACTACAGACATAGTTAAGGTTCGGGACTAGCCCATAGTGGAAGGGGAAATCCCCAGTAAAAACGTACTGCTTCCTGATAGCAGATTAGATAGGGAACTACAGTAACCAAGTACAAGTTTCAGTGGGCAGCAGTGGGCAGTGGTAAGCCTTACTGGAATCCCTTGCAGACATTCCTGCAACGCCCAGAGCTCAAGGCTCGGTACAGGTACTATGAAGAGTGCCTTATTCTCTGGTGTACAGGAGACGATGTTCTTGGAACCGCGTGAAGGAAAGGTAATGGACGGGAATGACAGGAAATCCATGGGGCTGACAGGAACAGTAAACATAGGGATAGTCCAGGAGGAATGGATAGTAATGCTAAAGACATACTGTAGTGAGGAAACAAGAGCTAAGTGTGAGTAACAACCAGCCTGAGAAGATGGGGCATGGCCATGCCTCCTGTTCTATGCAGAGAAACAGCTATCAGAAGACTGGCTTATAGTAACAGCATGGAGCTGCACACTGCTGTAATGTCCCAGACGGAGGGTGAGCAGTGAGGAGCAGCTCCGGTCACACCAGCTCCCTGATAATGTCTCCTTGTCTGCAGTCCGAGGTGAATGGGTGTGGCCTACCCCCGGCTTCTAGTAGCAGCCAGCCCCCTAATAATGTCTCCTTCTCTGCAGGGCTACTAGCAGGGAGCAGGCCACACCCCCTCACTTCGGACTGCAGTCAGGGACACATGTAGTTCATTACACAAGGGGGAGCTAAACACTGGTGTGTGATGTAATGTCCCACACAGAGGGGTGAGCATTGATGAGCAGCTCCTGTCACACTGAATTACAAGTGTTGTAAAGATAAGAAAAGTGTACTGGGCATCTCATCTTTATAGTTTATGAGGGCAGGGACCGTACATACATTTTTTATCTCACCGGAGAAACCCTTTAACATAACCATCTCAATTCTTTCACATGAAAGAATTGACAGCCATGTGACCCCGGCCTAAATGTGACCCAGAAGTGTGTATTTTTATGGACTCACCTGGAGAGGTGGATTCTCTCAACTGTATGTCAGGGTGAGCATCACAGATCAAAGTTGCTGTTGCAGAAGGTCTTGTCGTATGACACATGGATCAGCAAAGACCACAACAGCATGGTATGCAGGACAGCAGACAAAAAAATGGAGCAACTACTGCAGATGAAGCAGAGACAGGTGTGCAGATACACAAAGGAGCAGTAACTGTATAGGAAACTGGTATATTCTGTGCAGGGAAGCAGTTAATCACAGGAAAGCAGTGAAGTATTTTCCAGCAGAGAAATGGTTAACACATGAGTAACAGAGAAGAAAATGCAGTGTGGTATCTTGCAGCAAGGCAAATTGGACTTTTAGATAAAAAATGGTTAACCACAGGAAAGTAGTGAAGTTTAGGCAAACTGGATACTTGCTTAAAGAAATGTGTTACCTTGATTGCAGATGACAGTTGTGAACAGGATCAAGAACAGTTGCGAGTAGATGACAAATTGTGTGTAGAAAATTATGTGTGGACAACACCTATCAAGCTGTACTGAGCTTGGAAATAATGCTGGCTGTAGAATGGATGTCAGGAGTAGCAGAGGAAACTATAGACACCTGGCTAGAGCAGAGGCAAGTGTAATAAATGAAATCTCCTGACAAACTTGAGAAAACTGTGAACAATGCTAATAAAAACCTAAGCACTTGACCTTTCCTTGATCTAGCTTTAAATGGCCTGGGGTGATGATGTCAGAGGAGTTTGCTGCATTAACTAAGGAACCTGGCGTGGACTACTGCAAAGAGAGGTGGCCATAGGTGAAGAAAGTATGCCTGGCACTGTAGCCAGAACAGGTGAGAAAAATGTATGGCTCCTACCTGCATTGCATGTACTCCTGACAATGTCTGGGCATGCTCATGATAACACGGTAAATGGATCCAGGGATATCTCATCTCAGACCCTGATCAGGTCATCAGCAAGCTCCTGAGCATTCTGTGATTCTACTTGGATGCATTGATACATTATAGTCCAAAGGTTCTCAATTGGATTCAGCTCTGGGGAACATGATGGCCAGTTATGGCATCAATGATTTTGTCACAAAGGAAATGCCTGCACACATTGATCACGGCAGGCCAGTCATTGTCCGATACAAGAGGAACCCAGGATCCGCTGCACAAGTGTTATGTCTGACAATGGCCCTGAAGATTTCCTCCTGATATGCATGGCCAATTCTAGCTTTTCTACTGCCTGTGTCAAAAATTTAAAGGCTCCCCTTACAACCACACCTCCCAATCTCGCCTCCTGTTCCAAAAAAATTCATTACTAAAAATTTTTAAAAAAATCTAAAATTGTCTCTCTATAACTAAATTGAGCGTCCATGAGCCATGGCAAAAATATACACTAACAGGGAATATACCACACACATAAATATATCCTAAGGGTAAATAAACTGGGCACATAAATCTAGTCCAGCAATAAATAAACTGCACACAAAAAAACAATATATACAAGCAGGTGGTTTGCATTTGGCAAAAATATCAAAATTAAAATCAAGTCATCCAGCGCAGGCGGCTCCTTGGTGTGGGCCGGCACTGGACTTGATGACATTCACAGGGCTATGATAGGCTGCAGCAGTCAGGTGGCTTGAACAGTGGGTCATCTGGTATTTTTCTGATGACCCCAGGAAGAAGCAAGCGAGGCAAAACGTATGTCAGGGCAGTGGTACAGTGATACATCAAGCCTGCCACACTTGGATTTATCCACATTGGAAGTAACCACCATAGACCAGGTAACATTTGTACTGATAACTAAGTTGTATAGGGGAACTAGCAAGCAGGGGATTACTATCATAGTCATGGGACCTGGGCAAACCTCAGTAATTTGTGTAAAATAGAAGTTATGCACTAGCATAATATTAGATTATACTCGAATGGGGATTTGCCCCTTTTCTTGGCCTATATAATTGTCATCATATGCAGGTTCTGATGTTCCTCTAGAGGCATTCCTTGTTTTGTATGTTTTTATCTGCAATTTTTATGTATTTTCTCAATAAACTTTATAGTTTTAAATATGCCATAGATCTCTTCTCTTTTTCTGTGATCATATACAGTAGCATCACAGATTTTGATTTATATTTTTCTGATGACACCTGACTGACTCCAATAACAAGGCACTGCTAACCTACAGCTGGTAAACAAGCACACCATCATTTTGAGTGTCAGCGCAGACAACAAAGTGGCCTGCGTAGGATCAAGTTGGGTGACAACAGGTGAGCGAAACCAAATTTAACCTGGACAACTGTTATACGCATGTCGCCCAAGTTCAGATAGGGGCGAGACCGGTTACATAAATTCATTGGAATCCTGGTGGAACCATTATTCAGGGTGACCATAGGCTGCAGCTTCTCTCAGGCACACGATAGATTCAGTTGCGGACCAGACACATCTGACAAGAGTCTTCATAGACGGTAGAACAGTTACATTTAATGAGGCACGGCCAGTGCAATGCAAATGTCTCTTTGAGCAACAGGCTCCAGTAATAACAGTACAGTCTCTTTTGTAGCACTGCAGTACACAGTCTATTATCCGGTATCACAGTACAGCACAGTTTTAATGCATACATAACCACAGGCTTTTCCTTCGCAATGACTCAGTAGTACAAAGCATTCTTTATCCTGCATGGAGATGGAGGGGGGGAAGGGTGTGATGAGGGAGATGATCTCCCTCCTTCCAGTCCTTATCTTCCTGGCCAATAATACTCCATACTGTTAGCTCAGCGAGTCTAACTGACCCTTGTTTAGTTTCCCTCCTGATCTGAATTATGTTCCCTTGACTTCTGTGAGATACAGATCATAAGCCACCTTTCTCTTAAACACTCCCCTTCTCCTGTGACTGTGTTAACCCCTCTAGTTGCTGGATGCTTCTGGAGCAGAACACTTCCTGTCTCCTGTGCTTGTGTTACTTCTAATAGTTGCTGAATGCTTTTAAAGCAACAGCACTACTTCTGCATGTCACACAACCCCTTTAAATTAACCCCTACAAAGCAAGTTGATAAATGTTTTAGCAGTGCTGACAGTGGATTTATCAAGGATTGTCATGAAGGGCTAATATGACTTCTGTACACACATGTAACTTCTGTAGGGGCATGTTACATCTGTAGTGGTTGATATTTCTATAGCAGCTAATAATCAACTAACAAAATTCATATCTTCCCTGGTCTTAACCCTCACTGCTGAAATAATATCAGGGGGGATGGCCAAGGCCAAAATGAACAACAAAGAGGTGATGTTATAGATATAAAAATGCTTTATTACACATGCATCCATAGAAAAAAGGGAAAGATACAAATATTGGATACACAAATATAAAAACAATAACAACGGCTGTCCATCACGGTGGCACATTACAATATAAATAATTTGCTCTGCATAAATAATTTCTGTATATATCAGCTGTACAGAAACTATACAAAAGGCTGGCGTAGTTCAAGTATGGCAGCATATTACAAATACTTTTCACAACTTAATGTGTATATAATAATCATTCACTCCCCTCATCAGATTATGATATTCCACATTTCAGTAATCATTTTAACACCCCTCAAGTTAATCATTAAAAAAAATCAATGTAATAATTGGTAGTATAACAATGAATAATTAATCACTGTGCCACACATTTGCTCTCAAACACAGTGGCACGCAAGCAGCAGGGCTCTACAACCAATTTTAGTTCACAGAAATGCTGCCTCTGTCTCCCATACTGTATTACAGTCAGATTGATTCCAGAGTAATGGTGACATATCATGATTCTTGCCCATAATCTCCGCTCTGACTGGTAGCATATTAAGTGGAGGTAATGAGAGGCTGAGCCAACAGCCTTAGAAAGAGATGTCCTCCACAGAACCATGTAATGATGGCCAATGTGTCGCAGGACCAGGATAACTATGATGTGCTCCACTTTATTGTAATATGCAAATGAAGGTGCTCAGTGGACCCTGGGTGGGAATAAATACCTTGGTGCACCATTTCACCCACTTAATAAATTATTGCCACTTCTATGTTGATTGACAGCGCTAGCTGACTTTTCATCTGAAGATAAACTTCCATCATATGTACACTGTCCCTGTACAGCAGAAAGCACACAAATCACTCTCTTCTCGCTGCTGACATTGCTTATGTCCTTTGCTATCACTTCAGTGGAGGAGAGAGCACACAAATCAATCTCTCCTCTCTGCTGACATAGCTAAACAGCTATTCCCGAGTGACAGCAAGGAGAGATTTGTGTGATTCTCCTGTACTGAAATAATAGCAGAGGAAATGAGCAATGTCAGAAGTGATGCAACTCTGCTGCCACCAATCGTCAGGAAAATTCTGTAATTGACTGATGAATGATGGACAAGGCGTGGCTGCTTCCACTACTAGGCCAGTTATTGGGGAACTCACAGTGAGCATATGGTAAATACACCTCCGATTCCAACGCATGGAATATATATATATACTCCAGTACAATCACTGCCAACAAACAAAACAATAACAAAATGAACTACTAGCTGCCACCACCAATCATTTATATAGGTTGATTGAACATGTTTTACAAGTAGCGTATGTGTCACAGGCATAACGTGACAGATTGGGATCAGACGATCGCAGCGTCTGGTGAGACATACACCTGTGGTAGTTACAATGACTTCACCGTCCTATTAGCAGTTTTGGCTTTCTTTTCTCTGGTGCTGCAAGGGTTAAACTACTTAGTTGGACTCCTGGAGTTCTCTGTCTTGGGTTGTATCAGCTATTCTGAGTTTGTTTCTCCCTTTAGGTATAAGGACCCTTCTCCTTGCTTCTGACCTTGCAAGTGATAGTTTTACCACTTACTGATTTGGCATTGTTGGAGTGTTCAGAGTTTGTAGCAGGCGATTGGAGTTGTATTCAGGAGATTTCTGCGTGAATTTGGTTTGTGTGATTCCTCCTAATCCGCTTCTCGTTTGTTTTTTTCCCACCTATTCCTTCCTTATTTCCCACTCGGTTGTTTGGTGAGTGTTTTTATATGTTTGTAGTCTTCTTTTATCCCTGTCTCTTTACCCCTGTCTATCTGGTTTGTGTGATTTCTATACACTTCTGTCTCATACCTTCCTGGGAGGGTGTGGGAACAGATAAGTGTTTTATTATAGGAGCATAGCAAGATATGAGACACCGAAGACTCCACCATCAAGAATAATTCGGGGGACAGGGATGAATTAGGTTTCCACTAGCTTGAGGGACAGGGTAGGTGCTCATTGACCCTGGCAATAACGTGACAGTATGGCTTCAGAAGTGCAGTTTACAGAGCAAGAGGAACAGAGCTATTACATTTTATATATTTAATCCAGAAAAATAGTCAGTGTTTATAAAAATATACAAAGATGTTACAATATGGGATAAAACAATACAGTATATACAAATTCCAGATATAGGGCCTGCTGGCACCGGATAGGCTGGGCAGACTAATCTCTGCAGGACACAGCACGGTAAATTCCTGCAGAGACCGTCCACTATCCTCTAAGGCAAAATGGAAATCACTGTAAGACTCAGCAGTGCTGCAACAGGCAAAACTCAGCGAACCACGTGATGACCATGGTGAGTAGGGTGGCACTGAGGAGGCATACTGGTTACTGCCATGACATTATTGGTGCTCCATCTCCTACAAGGCTATGTGGATAGTTTGAAGTGTAAATTTGAGGTGACAGACTACCTCTAAAGCAGGGGTCTCAAACACGCGGCCCGCGGGCCGCATGCGGCCCCTGAGGCTGCTTTATGCGGCCCGCAGGCACAGACCCCTTGACGATCCCGACCTGGTCCAGGAGGAGCCGCCGACAGCAGCGCTGTATTGCCGCACAGAGACTGTTTCCCAGCACTGCATTTCCAATGCCAGCCGCCGGCCAATCAGAGGCCAGCAGCTGATATCTGCGTGTCGGCGCAGCGAGTATGACGTCATTGCCATACGCAGCTATCAGCTGCTGGCCTCTGATTGGCCGGCGGCTGACATTGAAAATGCAGTGCTGGGAGACAGTCTCTGTGCGGCAATGCAGCGCTGCTGTCGGCGGCTCCTCCTGGACCAGGTCGGGATCGTCAAGGGGTCTGACTCTGTGGTGCCTGCGGGCCACATCTGCAGGAAGGCCGCCGAGGGAACGGAGGACAGGTGAGAATCATCTTTTTTTTTTTCTATTTTATGTGTGTGAAGAACAGGGGGCACATAGCCACAAGAGGGGACCTGGATGGGGCACATAGCCACAAGAGGGGACCTGGATGGGGCACATAGCCACAAGAGGGGACCTGGATGGGGCACATAGCCACAAGATGGGGACCTGGATGGGGCACATAGCCACAGGATGGGGACCTGGATGGGGCACATAGCCACAAGATGGGGACCGGGATGGGGCACATAGCCACAGGATGTGGACCTGGATGGGGCACATAGCCACAGGATGTGGACCTGGATGGGGCACATAGCCACAAGATGGGGACCGGGATGGGGCACATAGCCACAAGATGGGGACCGGGATGGGGCACATAGCCACAGGATGGGGACCTGGATGGGGCACATAGCCACAAGATGGGGACCGGGATGGGGCACATAGCCACAGGATGTGGACCTGGATGGGGCACATAGCCACAGGATGTGGACCTGGATGGGGCACATAGCCTCAAGATGTGGACCTGGATGGGGCACATAGCCACAAGATGGGGACCTGGATGGGGCACATAGCCACAAGATGGGGACCGGGTTGGGGCACATAGCCACAGGATGGGGACCTGGATGGGGCACATAGCCACAAGATGGGGACCGGGATAGGGCACATAGCCACAGGATGTGGACCTGGATGGGGCACATAGCCACAAGATGGGGACCTAGATGGGGCACATAGCCACAAGATGGGGACCTGGATGGGGCACATAGCCACAAGATGGAGACCTGGATGAGGCACATAGCCACAGGATGGGGACCTGGATGGGGCACATTAGTACAAGATGGGGACTTGGATGGGGAACATTACTACAAGATGTTTGCCATTATTACTATATGATGCTAATTGTAAGACAATATTACTGAATGTGGCCAATTGGGGGAAACAAAATTGTAAAAATCTAAAAAATAAAAATAAAGCATGAAAAAATATTGGGCACTAAAAATGCTGTTTTATATGTAAACTAAAGTAAACACAAAAAAGTGCACGTTTATTATCGCCACATCCATAACGACCCAAGCCATAAAAAAATAAACACGGAAAAAATGTTCAAAAGGTGTATACAAAAAAAAAATGGTATCACTAAAAATGTCTCATTGAACAAAGAATGCGGCCCCCCAAATTCAAATTTTTTCCATGTGCGGCCCATATACCCAGCCGAGTTTGAGACCCCTGCTCTAAAGGGTATCCATCACTAATCTGGGGCTGCCCTTTTTATCTAATAAAATAGTGGACATCTCCAGATGATTTTGATGTTGATGGTGATTTTTCTAAATTAAAATCTAGTATCAAAACCTCTTAGAAGTAGCCCTAATGTCCCACAACTTCCGGATTTTGGGATCCCGGCATGCAGGGCAGGATCCTACAGCCACTCTTGCAGTGAATGTCCCCAAAATGAATATTAATTTACTTTATGTTTGGCAGGCAAAAAGACATATTGAACAGATTTTTCATTCCTTATGCTGTTCTGACATCTGTGACATAGAAATTGTAATTGAAGTTAAATGATAGAACAGAATGTGAGGCACAGCTGAAAATATATCATGTTTCTTCATTAGAGTGAGCTATTTACTAAGACAGAAACATCAAGGAAGAGGATACCATTCACTTCTCTGATCGGACAATAGAAGGAGCTACAAAAATAGCTGTGTGAGCTACAAGGCACAAAAACAAACACTGATTGGAATCATTTTGTAAAAAGAGTTGAGCACTACTTGGACAACTTCTTGATCGAAATGTTTGGCGCCGATAAAATAGAAAAGCTTATACTCACCTCCTGTGCTGGTGCCATTCCAGCGGTGTCGGCACCCATATTCCCGGGTTTCTCAGTCGGTTGGCACCCAATCAGCGCTGGCATCACTGTCTCCGCCTTTGTACGAATTGAACATGAAGAGGAAGTCTGGGCTGCGGCTGCTCTCACTTCCTTTTCATGTTCAATTCGTATGAAGGCGGAGACAGTGACACCAGTGCTGATTGGGCTCCAGGCTCACGTGTCATAACAACAGCACGAGAGCTCTGGGACCACGAGTGCCGACACCACTGGAATGGCGCCAGCACGAGAGGTGCAGGTGAGTATTAGCTTTTTTATTTTATCGGGGCCAAGCGTGGGGTATGAGAAGGGATTGTCCAACTTCTTCAAATACCTGTCTGGACTGGCTGCCTTGATGCAATGTGAGAGATTTTTCAAGCTAATCAGTATTCTGATGCATTTTGCCCCCAAATATGTCTTTTATGACTTGCACCAAATTTATCATGTATTTTAGACACTTTTCATTTTGACTTTCCACGGGCAAATGTGGGGCTATCAGGTTTAGGTTCTATTTTGCCCATGTCTATTTTGAAGCCTGCTGGCACCTAGCGGATGAGTCACCATCCTGATGGGTTACACCTTGTTGTGGTGGGATGGTTTTTAATGTTCTTTTGATCAAAATAATGTCAACTGAGTACTCTATGTACTACAGAGTATTTGCTCATTGTGTTTATTTCTATTTTGTCTGTTAATGGCCACAGTGGGAATTTGCACCTACACATTGAACTTATATCAATAGGTGAGTCTGCCCATTTTTTCAGTTTTACTTTTTGCACTTTTGATTAAGGAGCAAGACTTACCTGTCACCGTGCACCAAAATATGTATCAGAATTGTGGCCCCCATTTCTGGCACAAAGTAATCCAATTAAAACTTGGAATTAATTAAGATTAGACAATCTTAAATGGAACCTGTCACATGAAAAGACACTATTAACCTGCAGATATGGGATTAATCTGCAGTTTAATAGCATTCTGAAACTGCCCGATGCTCGCACTGGGAGTCCCGCTGCCATGAGGAAATTAATTTTATTCCTCTCAGCACCGTTCGGTCACAGGGGTGGGGCAAGTTTGGGTTCAGCCATGCTCTGTGTATAGAGAGTGG
This sequence comes from Phyllobates terribilis, assembly GCF_046119375.1. Classification (NCBI taxonomy): domain Eukaryota; kingdom Metazoa; phylum Chordata; class Amphibia; order Anura; family Dendrobatidae; genus Phyllobates; species Phyllobates terribilis. The sequence goes on along the minus strand of NW_027362770.1, from coordinate 72,767,073 downwards.
TGGCTGTAACTGCGCCCCCAGCTCTGTTGGTATATGCAACAGTTGTGGACTTCTTTGTTTGTGTGAAGGAGGACTTTATGCTGATCTGACAGTAGATGGCGATGTTGTGTAAAGTTTCCTTGTTTACTGTATTGTAAAAAGAAAAAAGGTCTCTCATACTTTCTGTTTTGTTCTTACTTCCTGGTGCAGTACTGTGTGACTGTGCGTTTTTTCCTTTACCTCATGTTCTGAGAAGTAAAAGCTTGTTATCCCATGTAATCTGCTCTGTGAAGTTTCTACCGCAACTGTGGGTATCCAAAAGCTGTGCAACAGGTTATGGGCCCAGGCACCGAGGACCCCAGAAACCCAGGACACTGGAACTCTCAGCAAGACCCAGGTGAAAGCAGAAGAATTCTTCAGTACAATTCTCTCCAAACAAGTAAGGCAAGTTAAAGATGACAAGTAGTACAGAGCTAAATCTCACAGTAGCTAAGCTGAATAATGAGAATTATCAGTTATGGAAGTTCAAAGAAGAAATGTTATTGTCTAAAGATGATTTATGGGAAGTAATCACTACAGATTGACCCAATGAGAATAATCAGACATGGGATAAGAAAAATAGACAAGCAAGAGCTACCATCAGCATATTATTGGATGATGCTCAATTAATCCACATAAGGAATGAGGATACAGCAAAGGGAATGTGGGAAGCACTAAGATAGCTACATGAAAGACCCAGCTTAAATCACAAGTTATTTCTGCTAAGAAAGCTTTACTGTATGAGACTAAGTGCAGACAATGACATGCAGAAGCATATATTCTCTATTATGGAAGTGATATCACAGCTGAGATCAATTTGTGAAGATATTAAGGAAAGCCATGTAGCAACAAAGCAATATTATTGTGCAGTTTACCGGATTCATATACTGCTTTGATAAATGCACTAGAGACAAGACCTGAAACAGACATTATATTAGAGTTTGTGAAGACCAGACTCATAGATGAATATTAAAGAAGGAAAGAACAAACAAATGATTCTTCTACTGAAAAAGATAATGGAAATGCTCTTAAAGCTACAGAATCAAAAAGACCCTATAATAAAGAGACAAGAGAATGTTTCAGATGTAAGATAAAAGGACATTTAAAGAAAGACTGTACTATATGGAAAGCAAAACAACAGAAATTACATCATAAAGAGAATACACAGAAGGTGAAAAACACAATTTCTGATTCATGTGAAAATAATTGGAATGGCACATTTAAAGTGACTGATAAGAAATCATCGTTGGGTTGGTTTATTGACTCAGGAGCAACAAGTCACATGACAAGTAATAAAATTTTCTTTACTGAACTTTATTTAAATAAGAAGGAAGCCATTTATCTTGCAGATGGAAGAAAAATAACTGCAGAAGGTATTGGACAAGGAATGGTAAACTGTTCTAACAAGTTTGGGCATGATTCAAAAATACTTGTACAGGATGTGTTATATATTCCAGGATTAGAAGGAGGATTGTTATCTGTAAAATGTCTAACAGCTAAAGGACTTACTGTAAAATTCAAAGATGATGAGTGTACAATCCTAGCAGGAAACAAGGTAATAACCAATGTCAAGGCAGATGAACAATTATATCATCTAGACACATTAAAGGAACAGATGAAGTTGTGTACACATGATCACAAGAATTGTGTTCACATGTGGCATAGACGTCTAGGACACAGACATCCTGAAAGTATAATGGAGCTACAAAGGAAAGAATTGACAAAGGATCTATTGAGATCTGATTGCTCAATTACCGTAAGATGTGAATGTTGTATAAAATCAAAAGCCTCAAGGATATCTATTCCTAAAGAAAGTGAAACGAAAAGCACAAGACCACTTGATTTGGTGCATACTGATGTATGTGGACCCATGAAAGTGACTACATCAGGAGTCAATAGATATATGGTGACTTTTATAGATGACTACTCAAGATACACAGTCACATACTTGATCAAGAACAAAAGCGAAGTTTTCAATAAACTAGTAGAACACGTGACAAAGTTGAATAACAAATTTCAGAGGAAGCCAATTGTCATTAGAAATGATAATGGAGGTGAATTCACAGGACACCAAATAGAAAACTACTTAAGAAAAAATGGTATAGAGCATCAAAATACTGTTCCATACACACCTGAACAAAATGGAGTAGCAGAAAGGAAAAACAGAACTCTGACTGAAATGATAAGGTGTATGCTGACAGATTCCAAACTATCAGAGAAATATTGGGGCGAAGCAGCAATGACATCTACATATCTACAGAATCGACTTTTTTCAAGAAAACTGAAAAAAACCCATATGAAATGTGGCAAGGTATGAAACCAAGTGTAAATCATTTAAGAGTTTTTGGTTGTAAATTTTTTGCATTCATTCCAACAGAAAAACGTTCCAAACTTCAAAATAGGTCCATGGAAGGAATATTAGTGAAAATTGCAAAGGATATAGAAACCTAGATCCCAAAACAGACAGAGTTATGGTGAGTAACAGTGTGACATTCATTGAGGATCTAAATGAAGACACAGTGATTTCACTGTAAACAAAAAATGAAAAAAAAAACAGCAATGATATAGCTGAAAGAATATCTGATGAAAAAGAGAGATACAACTACAAACAGACACAGAACCAAGATGTTCAATAAGAGAAAACAAAGGAAAATCACCAATACGCCTTTCATACAAGGCAAGTACAAGTAAAATTTACGAACCTACCTCTTGGGAAGACACATCTCGACTTCCTGAAGAAGAAGCCAATAAATGGATAGAGGCAACCGAAATAGAAATGAAATCCATGCATGACTCAAAAACATGGACACTAACAGAATTACCAGAAGGAAGAAAAGCTATAGGATGTAAATGTGTTTTTAAAGTTAAGTACCAAACCGATGGCTTAAGGTTATTCTCAAAAATATGGAGAAGACTATGATGAAACATTTACTCCAGTTGTCAAACATACTACAATAAGAACTTTGTTTGCAGTTGCAGCAATGAAACAAATGGAACTTAAACATCTGGATGTAAAGACAGCATTTTTAAATGGAAGTTTAACAGAAGATATTTACATGGAACAACTTCCAGGATTCAAAGATGAAAGTAACCCAAACATGGTTTGCAAATTATAGAAAAGTATATACGGTTTAAAACAAGCTGCTAAAGCGTGGAATGATAAAATCACGGAGGTGCTCACAAATGAAAAATTTTAAAGAAGCAAAGCTGATCCTTGCCTATACACAAGAAGACTAATGGACATATGGATCTATGTACTCATATATGTTGATGACATTTTAGTTTGTTTTGAAAAAGAAAGTGATAAAGAGGACATACTAAAAATCCTGAATCAACATTTCGAGATCAAAGACTTGGGAAATGTGAAACAGTACTTAGAAATACAGATAGAAAGAGAAGAAGATGGAAGTTTCCTACTTAATCAAAATCACATGCTTCAAGACATAACCGAAACATTTGGATTGAAGGATGCAAAACCAGCAAAGTCTCCAATGGAAACTAATTATCTTAAAGAAATGAGTAGTGAGAAAAATGTGTTACCAAATAATGAAGAGTACAGAATGGCGATAGGAAAATTACTGTATCTAGCAACTGTTACAAGGTCAGACATTGCAGCAGCAGTAGGAATTCTGAGTAGAAAAGTGTCCAAGCCAAATAAAGCAGATTGGAATGCTGTGAAGAGAGTAATACTTTATTTGAAAGAACCAGCAATATTAAACTGAAACTGCCTACAAGTGATAAATGCATTTTAACTGGATACGTTGATGCAGATTGGGCTGGATATCCAACTGACAGAAAATCTACCAATGGCTATCTTTTCTTTCTCTCAGGAGGACCAATTACACTGTGTGCAGAATTATTAGGCAAGTTGTATTTTACAGGATTACTTTTATTATTGATCAACAACTATGTTCTCAATCAACCCAAACGACTCATAAATATCCAAGCTTAATATTTTTGGAAGTTGGAGTGGGTTTTTTTCAGATTTGGCTATCTTAGGAGGATATCTGTTTGTGCAGGTAACTATTACTGTCCCGAATTATTAGGCAACTTAATAAAAACCAAATATAATTCCATCTCACTTGTTTATTTTCACCAGGTAAACCAATATCAGTGCACAAAATTTAGAAATAAACATTTCTGACATGCAAAAACAAAAACCAAAAAAATTAGTGATCAATATAGCCATCTTTCTTTATGATGACACGCAACAGCCTTCCATCCATAGATTGTCAGTTGCTTAATCTGTTTTCGGTCAACATTGCGTGCAGCAGCCACCACAGCCTCCCAGACACTGTTCCGAGAGGTGTACTGTTTTCCCTCCCTGTAGATCTCACATTTTATGATGGACCACAGGTTCTCTTATGGGGTTCAGATCAGGTGAACAAGGGGGCCATGTCATTATTTTTTCTTCTTTTAGACCTTTACTGGCCAGCCACGCTGTGGAGTAGTTGGATGCATGTGATTGAGCATTGTCCTGCATGAAAATCATGTTTTTCTTGAACGATACCGTCTTCTTCCTGTACCACTGCTTGAAGAAGTTGTCTTCCAGAAACTGGCAGTAGGTCTGGGAGTTGAGCTTCACTACATCCTCAACCCGAAAAGGTCCCACAAGTTCATCTTTGATGATACCAGCCCATACCAGTACCCCACCTCCACCTTGCTGGCGTCTGAGTTGGAGTGGAGCTCTCTGCTCTTTACTGATCCAGCCTCTGGCCCATCCATCTGGCCCATCAAGAGTCACTCTCATTTCATCATTCCATAAAACCTTTGAAAAATCAGTCTTAAGATATTTCTTGGCCCATTCTTGACGTTTTATCTTATGTTTCTTGTTCAAAGATGGTCGTTTTTCAGCCTTCCTTACCTTGGCCATGTCCCTGAGTATCGCACACCTTGTGCTTTTTGATACTCTAGTAACGTTGCAGCTTTGAAATATGGCAAAACTGGTGGCGAATGGCATCTTGGCAGCTTCACGCTTGATTTTCCTCAATTCATGGGCAGTTATTTTGCGCCTTTTTGGGCCAACACGCTCCTTGCGACCCTGTTGGCTATTTGCCAGGAAACGCTTGATTGTTTGGTGATCACGCTTCAAAAGTTTGGAAATTTCAAGACTGGTGCATCCCTCTGCAAGACATCTCACAATTTTGGACTTTTCAGAGCCCGTCAAATCTCTCTTCTAACCCATTTTGCCAAAGGAAAGGAAGTTGCCTAATAATTAAGCACACCTTATATAGGGTGTTGCGGTCATTAGTCAACACCCCTCCTCATTACAGAGATGCACATCACCAGATTTACTTAATTGGTAGTTGGCTCTCAAGTCTATGCCGCTCGGAGTAGGACAACATGTATAAAAAGTATCATGTGATCAAAATACTCATTTGCCTAATAATTCTGCACGCGGTGTAGTTGGACTAGTAAAAAACAATCAATAGTAACGCTGTCGTCAACAGAAGCAGAATATATTGCAGCAGCACATGCGAGTCAAGAAGTTCTATGGTTAAGACAATTGCTAACAGACCTAGGACAAGCACAGATGGAACCAACAAAAATAAATGAGGACAATCAGGGATGTCTTGTTCTTGCTCAGATGGAAAGAGTTAACCCAAGAACGAAGCACATTGATGTGAAGTATCATTTCTTGAGTGACCATCAGGAACAAGGAATCCTGAAATTAGAATATTGTCCAACTGAAGATATGACAGCAGACATTTTCACAAAGGCATTGAATGCTGAAAAACATCAGCACTAATGAAGAAATTGGGTTTGACTGAATAAGTCCTTACTGTTGAGAAAGGGTGTTGATATATGCAACAGTTGTGGACTTCTTTGTTTGTGTGAAGGAAGACTTTATGCTGATCTGACAGTAGATGGCGATGTTGTGTAAAGTTTCCTTGTTTACTGTATTGTAAAAGAAAAAAAGGTCTCTCTTGTACTATCTGTTTTGTTCTTACTTCCTGGTGCAGTACTGTGTGACTGCACGTTTTTTCCTTTACCTCATGTTCTGAGAAGTAAAAGCTTGTTATCCCATGTAATCTGCTCTGTGAAGTTTCTACAGCAACTGTGGGCATCCAGAAGCTGTGCAACAGGCTCTGACTAACAGCAACTCAGCATTGCTGCCGGCTGTGAATCAGTGCTCTAAGTGCAGGCACCGGGCAGGTTGAGAACATTATTAACCTGCACATTAACCCCAAATCTGCTGGTTAATATAATTTTTTTTCACATGACAGGTTCCCTTTAAAATACACCAGATTTACAAAACAGCATGACCAATATGATAAATCTGATGCATTTTAAGTTTGCCCTGTCTAGGTTTGACTGTCTAAGAATTAGACAGTATTCAAAGATTTCTGCTATAAGAGAGATTTAGCAACCTTAGGGCCCGCTTCATTAAGACTACCATTTTGACACTAGCCTTAATGAAGGCACTGCTGGAGTAATTGCTATGGGTGTTCATTTCTGGGCAAAATTTTAAGAAATTTTCTGAGTGGGCTTCACCACATGTCATCCCACCCAAGCTTTACCCACTTTAACAGAACTGGTTGAGCCTGGAATGTAACGCCAAAAGTCACAAAAATTTTGTGACATTTCAAAGTGTTTTATGCCAGAAATCTGATGAATAAACACTGGAGGGACAAGGAAAAGAAAAATAAGGTGTTATCCAGACAACAGACGTAAAAAATGCAGAAACTGTTCATCTGATGACGTTTTCAGTAAACACAAAATTTGGAAGGGCTCAGAAATAAAGGGTCCAGCAATTGCAGCTCCACTGGTTTGAAGATTCAATTTAGAATTGAAAAGACGTGGAGAAATGGATAAGCTGTGCTGCTGGCATCTCACCAGATAGATATGTCACAAAATACTTGAGATAGTGGAGTTTTGAAGTGTACTTTTTCATCAGGAGAACCAAGAGGTTGGACATCTTCAGCTAGGTTCTACCATTAAACTAAACTATGCTACTCTGTGTTGCCATCTGAAATATCCAACTCTACTGCAGCTTCATTAGTCTGCTGTTGGGCTCTGACTGATGAAGGTGCATCATGACATATCCAGCTTTGATTAACCTTACCAATCTGTACCATCTTAGACTTTACTTCATTAACAACTGTGCTAAACCATTGAACCTGCTCTGCATCGAACACCACCACATACTGTAATGCACACGCCCGGGCTGAGCGGCGTGTGCGTGTGATTCCACTGGACCGTGCCGGAGAGTGAATGCCTGGAGGGGCGTAACTAGGTATTCACCCGATCCGACCAGGGTCGCACGACGGCATACGACGCCAGTGCACCAAGGAGGAACCGAGCAGAGGGACCAGGTGCTACTCCAGGACAGACCCCGGACACGGCTGTTGACCCTCACAGGGGAATACAGGAACAGATTGGTTAGGCTGGCACACAGACTGGTGGGTATAGGCAGGCACGACTGGTATGCAGGCAGGTGGGTATGCAGGCAGGGGGGTACAGGCAAGCACGGCTAGAGTGCAGACAGGGAGGCACTAGCAGGTAGGAACACAGGCGGGATAGGACTCAGTACACACTGGGACTCAGGAACAGAACCACAGATGTGGCGGACAAACACAGCAGAGTAAGGCCGCCCAGAGTAGTGAGCGAGAGCACGGCAGGACGAGACCGCCTAGAGAGGTGAGCGAGAGTAGAGCAGGACGAGGCCGCCTGGAGCGGTGAGCGAGAGTAGAGCAGGACGAGGCCGCCTGGAGCGGTGAGCAAGAGTAGAGCAGGACGAGGCAACCAGGAGCGGTGAGCAAGAGTAGAGCAGGACGAGGCCGCCTGGAGCGGTGAGCAAGAGTAGTCAGAGCAGAGCGAGACTGCCGGAGCAGTGAGCAAGAGTAGTAAGAGCGGAGCGAGACTGCCGGAGCAGTGAGCAAAGGGTCAGAGCGGAGAGAGACTGCCGGAGCAGTGAGCAAAGGGTCAGAGCGGAGCGAGACTGCCGGAGCAGTGAGCAAAGGGTCAGAGCGGAGCGAGACTGCCGGAGCAGTGAGCAAAGGGTCAGAGCGGAGCGAGACTGCCGGAGCAGTGAGCAAAGGGTCAGAGCGGAGCAAGACTGCCGGAGCAGTGAGCAAAGGGTCAGAGCGGAGCAAGACTGCCGGAGCAGTGAGCAAAGGGTCAGAGCGGAGCAAGACTGCCGGAGCAGTGAGCAAAGGGTCAGAGCGGAGCAAGACTGCCGGAGCAGTGAGCAAAGGGTCAAAGCAGAGCAAGACTGCCGGAGCAGTGAGCAAAGGGTCAGAGCAGGCCAGAACCGCCGGAGCGGTGAGCAAGGCAGAGCAGGCTAGAACCGCCGGAGCGGTGAGCAAAGACAGAGCAGGCTAGAACCGCCGGAGCGGTGAGAAAGGCAGAGCAGGCTAGAACCGCCGGAGCAGTGAGCAAAGACAGAGCAGGCTAGAACCGCCGGAGCGGTGAGCAAGGCAGAGCAGGCTAGAACCGCCGGAGCGGTGAGCAAGGCAGAGCAGGCTAGAACCGCCGGAGCGGTGTGCAAGGCAGAGCAGGGGGGACAGGGCTCTGTACACACGGAACAGGCAGGAAGGGAAAGGCAGAACCAGATACTCACAGGGTACTTACAGTGAAGTAGCGAGTGGACCACAAACTCACAAACGGAAGTACAGTGACAACGAGCAGGAGTTAGGTACGAGTTCAGACTCTGCAGAAAAAGGAAAGGTACGGACATAGAGAAACACAGTAAGCAGGCTAGAACAGTATACAGACAAGAACAGACACAGTAGCAAGATACAGGAGCGGGTCTAGGTATGCAGCCCCTAGAAGGCGGGAGGAACAGGCTAGGAGTGAGTTCAGACAGGCCTGGAAATACAGCCTCCAGGAAGGGCAGGCAAGCAAACACAGAAGGGGACCTGGCACATTCAGAGTGAAAGAGCACACTGAATGAAACACAATGCTCAGGCAGGGTTTTCTGGGAGGAGCTGGGTTAAATACCAGGTGACAGACAGCAATAGGCTGAGGACGCACAAGGGGTGCGCCCGCAGCAGGTACAAGAAACAGGAAGTGATCGGGCGCCGCCCTTAAGCAGCAGAAACAGGTAAGCAAACAGCATGGAGGGAAGCCAGGCTAGAAGACTGGACTGGAGCTCAAGTGCGCGCTCTTGCACAGTGGGAGATGGACCATTATGCAAGGACACCGCCAGGTATGTTACACATACCTACAATATCTCTTTTTAATTACTACTTTCGACTCTGACGCACACTCATCTTTTCTTCATCACTGTGTCTCCATTTTTTTTCTGCTATACTTGTACAGCTTGTGACTCTACCACTCACTTAGCGCTGCCACATTGCTTAGTCTACTCCATTGTGTCACTATTTGAACTCTGCTCTATCAGTCTCCTTTAGCTGAGTCTTCAATTTGCAGTCCATCCTCTTCAGCTTGCGTTGTTCCTAATGAACCATCAAGCTGCACCAACGTCATCAGTCTGCTGCATTATAACTAGTGTTGAGCGAGCACTAAAATGCTCGGGTGCTCAAAGCTCGGGCCGAGCTCACCGTGATACTCGGGTGCTCGACCCAAGCAACGAGCCCAATGAGCCCCTCCACACCTTGGGCTATGTTCACAAATAGCATTTTTTATGCGTTTTTGCACTTTTGTATTGCTTTCAACCGTGACAAATGCATTCACCGGGAAATGTAATTTTAACATTTTACAACCTTATCTGGCCATGTGCTGTGTGCCACATGCATACAGTGCTGAAAAGACATGGGAACAGCATGAGGAAGACCCCTGGAAGCATCTCTGACACCCAGGTCACTGCCTAAAAGTGTGCCCATCAGAAGTGATCCTTGCCGCATCAGAAGATGCAGACTTGCAACTATCCCCGTGCAAGTCCTTGTCCCAGGGCAGTGTTCAATTGTACCTCCCCCATTCCTTGCAATGCAAGCGCAAGTATGCAGCCTGGGGGTGGGTGGGTGGCAATACCATACTGCTTGCTTGCATGCACTTGAAATTGGGCCTTTTAGGCATGTGGAGGAGGAATCTGGCCACCACGTCATGGCTGCGTTGGCGGCCTGGTATCCATACTCAGTCCCCAGCCGCCCAGCAGCCGGTTGTCCACGCTTTGTCCCCAGCCGCCAGGGGGCGGCCGGGTGTTTATACTCGGTCCCCAGCCGCCCCACGGCCGGGTGCCCAAACACGGTCCCCAGCTGTCTGGAGGCGGCCCGGTGTCCATAAACGGCCCCCAGCCGCCCCTATTTGAAGGACAGCCTAACCACAAACACGTGGACAAGTGAAAGTGGCCAGGGATGGTCCATCTGACTGACGCCTTCACACTGGGTTAATATTGTGGAAGCCGGGACACAGTTGGACACTGGGATGCAACACGTCCTCCAGACATAGAGGATTGCGGGTCCTGGGTCAATCAGGCTTCAAAACAAAGTTCAGAAGGTAGACAGCAGCAGTGGTCGGCCTCCTACACAACGAGTAAATTATTCATGATCATGAGGCCATCCATTTCCTTAGCATTCTGTTCCTTGGAATGCAAGCGTACAGTATGTATGTAGTAGCGGCTAGGCCTGAGGTGGTCAGCGTTTTGGCGCATATCCTACCTCCTCCGAGGATTGCTGGATGTTTTCCTGCTACTATCCCAGTTCTATGACTCCCGTTAAAACAAAGCTTCAGGTGATGAATGATGGATGAGGTGGTGGCAAAGGAGAAAGAGCAGGAAGAACAGGGACCATTCACATCAATATCAGGCCAGTCAACCACACATGTCTTGTAGAATATGTTTCTGTACCAAAAGGAGAAGTTCAGCTACACAGTTATAGGGCATACAGTGAGTGCAATGCCTACCAAAAATATCGAGGCACTCCAGTGCCCCTTGGAAGTGACATGAAGGTCAGAGGGCCTTAACTAAACCGTTTTTTTCCATTTATAGCAACTGGGTCTTCTGTACACTGTTGGCCTAAGCAGTGAATGGAAGGCTTTCCAAAAATTATGAGGAACTGCAATGCCTCTTGAAATAGACGTGGATTACAGCGTACTAAAAACCTTCTACCCATTATTGGGGAGTGGGTCTCCCTTAGTGTTCGCCTATGCATTGAAAAGCAAAAGCTGACTAAAATTAGGAGGAAATGCAATGCCCGTTGGAAGAGTCGTGGACGTTAGAGGTAATTAAAAACAACATTTCAATGTCCCTTTGAAGAGCTGTGGACTTCAGAGTGGTTTAACAAGACGGTTTTAATGCCCCTTGGAAGAGACGTGGAGGTCACAGTAGCTTAACAAGACAGTTTTAATGCCCATTGGAAGAGTGGTGGAGGACGCAGTGGAATAAAAAGACATTATCAATGCACCTTGGAAAAGTAGTGGAGGTCACAGTAGCTTAACAAGAAGGTTTTAATGCCCCTTGGAAGAGACGTGGAGGTCACAATAGCTTAACAAGACAGTTTTAATGCCCCTTGGAAGAGTGGTGGAGGTCGCAGTGGAATAAAAGACAATATCAATGCCCCTTGGAAGAGCGGTGGAGGTCAAAGTAGCTTAACAAGACGATTTTAATGACCCTTGGAAGAGTGGTGGAGGTCACAGTAGCGTAACAAGACTGTTTAAATGCACCTTAGAAGAGACGTGGAGGTCACAGTAGCTTAACAAGACGGTTTTAATGCCCCTTGGAAGAGACGTGGAGGTCACAGTAGCTTAGCAAGACAGTTTTAATGCCCCTTTGAAGAGTGGTGGAGATCGCAGTGGAATAAAAAGACAATATCAATGCCCCTTGGAAGAGTGGTGGAGGTCACAGTAGCTTAACAAGAAGGTTATAATGCCCCTTGGAAGAGACGTGGAGGTCACAGTAGATAAACAAAACAGTTTTAATGCCCCTTGGAAGAGTGGTGGAGGTCGCAGTGGAATAAAAAGACAATATCAATGCCCCTTGCATGACTGGTGGAGGTCACAGCAGCTTAACAAGACAGTTTTAATTCCCCTTGGAAGAGCTGTGGAGTTCAGAGTGGTTTAACAAGACGGTTTAAATGCCCCTTGGAAGAGTGGTGGCGGTCACAGTAGCTTAACAAGACGGTTTTAATGCCCCTTGGAAGAGACGTGGAGGTCACAGTAGCTTAACAAGACCGTTTTAATGCCCCTTGGAAGAGTGGTGGCGGTCACAGTAGCTTAACAAGATGGTTTTAATGCCCCTTGGGAGAGACTTGGAGGTCACAGTAGCTTAACAAGATGGTTTTAATGCTCCTTGGAAGAGACGTGGAGGTCACAGTAGCTTAACAAGACGGTTTTAATGTCCCTTGGAAGAGACGTGGAGGTCACAGTAGCTTAACAAGACAGTTTTAATGCCCCTTGGAAGAGTGGTGGAGGTCGCAGTGGAATAAAAAGACAATATCAATGCCCCTTGGAAGAGTGGTGGAGGACACAGTAGCTTAACAAGACGGTTTTAATGCCATTTGGAAGAGCTGTGGAGTTCAGAGTGGTTTAACAAGACAGTTTTAATGTTCCTTGGAAGAGATGTGGAGGTCACAGTAGCTTAACAAGACAGTTTTATTGCCCCTTGGAAGAGTGGTGGAGGTCACAGTAGCTTAACAAGATGGTTTTAATGCCCCTTGGAAGAGACGTGAAGGTCACAGTAGCTTAAAAAGACAGTTTTAATGCCCCTTGGAAGAGTGGTGGAGGTCGCAGTGGAATAAAAAGACAATATCAATGCCCCTTGGAAGAGACGTGGAGGTCACAGTAGCTTAACAAGACGGGTTTAATGCCCCTTGGAAGAGCTGTGGAGTTCAAAGTGGTTTAACAAGATGGTTTTAATGCCCCTTGCAAGAGTGGTGGAGGTCACAGTAGCTTAACAAGACGGTTTTAATGCCCCTTGGAAGAGCTGTGGAGTTCAGAGTGGTTTGACAGGACGGTTTTAATGCCCCTTGGAAGAGACGTGGAGGTCACAGTAGCTTAACAAGACGGTTTTAATGCCCCTTGGAAGAGTGGTGGAGGTCGCAGTGGAATAAAAAGACAATATCAATGCCCCATGGAAGAGTGGTGGAGGTCACAGTAGCTTAACAAGACGGTTTTAATGCCCCTTGGAAGAGTGGTGGAGATCACAGTAGCTTAACAAGACGGTTTTAATTCCCCTTGGAAGAGCTGTGGAGTACAGAGTGGTTTAACAAGACGGTTTTAATGCCCCTTGGAAGAGTGGTGGAGGTCACAGTAGCTTAACAAGATGTTTTTAATGCAGTTTGGAAGAGACATGGAGGTCACAGTAGCTTAACAAGACAGTTTTAATTCCCCTTGGAAGAGCTGTGGAGTTCAGAGTGGTTTAACAAGACGGTTTTAATGCCCCTTGGAAGAGTGGTGGCGGTCACAGTAGCTTAACAAGACGGTTTTAATGCCCCTTGGAAGAGACGTGGAGGTCACAGTAGCTTAACAAGACCGTTTTAATGCCCCTTGGAAGAGTGGTGGCGGTCACAGTAGCTTAACAAGATGGTTTTAATGCCCCTTGGGAGAGACTTGGAGGTCACAGTAGCTTAACAAGATGGTTTTAATGCTCCTTGGAAGAGATGAGGAGGTTACAGTAGCTAAACAAGACAGTTTTAATGCCCCTTGGAAGAGACGTGGAGGTCACAGTAGCTTAACAAGACAGTTTTAATGCCCCTTGGAAGAGTGGTGGAGGTCACAGTAGCTTAACAAGACGGTTTTAATGCCCCTTGGAAGAGACGTAGAGGTCACAGTAGCTTAACAAGACGGTTTTAATGCCCCTTGGAAGAGTGGTGGTGGTCACAGTAGCTTAACAAGATGGTTTTAATGCCCCTTGGAAGAGACATGGAGGTCACAGTAGCTTAACAAGACGGTTTTAATGCCTCTTGGAAGAGACGTGGAGGTCACAGTAGCTTAACAAGACAGTTTTAATTCCCCTTGGAAGAGTGGTGGAGGTCACAGTAGCTTAACAAGACGGTTTTAATGCCCCTTGGAAGAGTGGTGGCGGTCACAGTAGCTTAACAAGACTGTTTTAATGCCCCTTGGAAGAGACGTGGAGGTCACAGTAGCTTAAAAAGACAGTTTTAATGCCCCTTGGAAGAGTGGTGGAGGTCGCAGTGGAATAAAAAGACAATATCAATGCCCCTTGGAAGAGACGTGGAGGTCACAGTAGCTTAACAAGACGGTTTTAATGCCCCTCAGAAGAGCTGTGTAGTTCAAAGTGGTTTAACAAGATGGTTTTAATGCCCCTTGCAAGAGTGGTGGAGGTCACAGTAGCTTAACAAGACGGTTTTAATGCCCCTTGGAAGAGCTGTGGAGTTCAGAGTGGTTTGACAAGACGGTTTTAATGCCCCTGGGAAGAGACGTGGAGGTCACAGTAGCTTAACAAGACAGTTTTAATGCCACTTGGAAGAGTGGTGGAGGTCGCAGTGGAATAAAAAGACAATATCAATGCCCCATGGAAGAGTGGTGGAGGTCACAGTAGCTTAACAAGACAGTTTTAATGCCCCTTGGAAGAGTGGTGGAGATCACAGTAGCTTAACAAGACGGTTTTAATGCCCCTTGGAAGAGACGTGGAGGTCACAGTAGCTTAACAAGACGGTTTTAATGCCCCTTGGAAGAGTGGTGGCGGTCACAGTAGCTTAACAAGACGGTTTTAATGCCCCTTGGAAGAGACATGGAGGTCACAGTAGCTTAACAAGACGGTTTTAATGCCTCTTGGAAGAGACGTGGAGGTCACAGTAGCTTAACAAGACAGTTTTAATTCCCCTTGGAAGAGTGGTGGAGGTCACAGTAGCTTAACAAGACTGTTTTAATGCCCCTTGGAAGAGACGTGGAGGTCACAGTAGCTTAACAAGACGGTTTTAATGCCCATTGGAAGAGTGGTGGCGGTCACAGTAGCTTAACAAAACGGTTTTAATGCCCCTTGGAAGAGACGTGGAGGTCACAGTAGCTTAAAAAGACGGTTTTCATGCCCCTTGGAAGAGACATGGAGGTCACAGTAGCTTAACAAGACAGTTTTAATGCCCCCTGCAAGAGTGGTGGAGGTCGCAGTGGAATAAAAAGACAATATCAATGCCCCTTGGAAGAATGGTGGAGGTCACAGTAGCTTAACAAGACAGTTTTAATGCCCCTTGGAAGAGACGTGGAGGTCACAGTAGCTTAACAAGACAGTTTTAATGCCCCTTGGAAGAGTAGTGGAGGTCGCAGTGGAATAAAAAGACAATATCAATGCCCCTCGGAAGAGTGGTGGATGACACAGTAGCTTAACAAGAGGGTTTTAATGCCCCTTGGAAGAGCTGTGGAGTTCAGAGTGGTTTAACAAGACAGTTTTAATGTCCCTTGGAAGAGACGTGGAGGTCACAGTAGCTTAATAAGACAGTTTTAATGCCCCTTGGAAGAGTGGTGGAGATCACAGTAACTTAACAAGATGGTTTTAATGCCCCTTGGAAGAGACGTGGAGGTCACAGTAGCTTAACAAGACAGTTTTAATGCCCCTTGGAAGAGTGGTGGAGGTCGCTGTGGAATAAAAAGACAATATCAATGCCCCTTGGAATAGTGTTGGAGGTCACAGTAGCTTAACAAGATGGTTTTAATGCCCCTTGGAAGAGTGGTGGAGGTCACAGTAGCTTAACAAGACGGTTTTAATGCCCCTTTGAAGAGACGTGGAGATTACAGTAGCTTAAGAAGACGGTTTTAATGCCCCTTGGAAGAGTGGTGGCGGTCACAGTATCTTAACACGACAGTTTTAATGCCCCTTGGAAGAGACGTGCAGGTCACAGTAGCTTAACAAGACGGTTTTAATGCCCCTTGGAAGAGACGTGGAGGTCACAGTAGCTTAACAAGACAGTTTTAATGCCCCTTGGAAGAGTGGTGGAGGTCGCAGTGGAATAAAAAGACAATATCAATGCCCCATGGAAGAGACGTGGAGATCACAGTAGCTTAATAAGACGGTTTTAATGCCCTTTGGAAGAGCTGTGGAGTTCAGAGTGGTTTAACAAGACAGTTTTAATGCCCCTTAGAAGAGTGATGGAGGTCACAGTAGCTTAACAAGACGGTTTTAATGCCCCTTGGAAGAGACGTGGAGGTCACAGTAGCTTAACAAGATGGTTTTAATGCCCCTTGGAAGAGTGGTGGCGGTCACAGTAGTTTAACAAGACGGTTTTAATGCCTCTTGGAAGAGACGTGGAGGTCACAGTAGCTTAACAAGACAGTTTTAATGCCCCTTGGAAGAGTGGTGGAGGTCGCAGGGGAATAAATAGACAATATCAATGCCCTTTGGAAGAGTGGTGGAGGCCAAAGTAGCTTAACAAGACAGTTTTAATGCCCCTTGGATGAGTGGTGGAGGTCGCAGTAGAATTTTAAAGACAATATCAATGCCCCTTGGAAGAGATGTGGAGGTCACAGTAGCTTAACAAGACGTTTTTACTGCCCCTTGGAAGAGCTGTGGAGTTCAGAGTGGTTTAACAAGATGGTTTTAATGCCCCTTGGAAGAGTGGTGGAGGTCACAGTAGCTTAACAAGACGGTTTTAATGCCCCTTGGAAGAGACGTGGAGGTCACAGTAGCTTAACAAGACGGTTTTAATGCCCCTTGGAAGAGACATGGAGGTCACAGTAGCTTAATAAGACATTTTTAATGCCCCTTGGAGGAGTGGTGGAGGTCGCAGTGGAATAAAAAGACAATATCAATGCCCCTTGGAAGAGTGGTGGAGGTCACAGTAGCTTAACAAGACGGTTTTAATGCCCCTTGGAAGAGTGGTGAAGATCACAGTATCTTAACAAGATGGTTTTAATGCCCCTTGGAAGAGACGTGGAGGTCACAGTAGCTTAACAAGACAGTTTTAATGCCCCCTGGAAGAGTGGTGGAGGTCGCTGTGAAATAAAAAGACAATATCAATGCCCCTTGGAAGAGTGGTGGAGGACACAGTAGCTTAACAAGACGATTTTAATGCCCCTTGGAAGAGCTGTGGAGTTCAGAGTGGTTTAACAAGACAGTTTTTAATGTCCCTTGGAAGAGACGTGGACGTCACAGTAGCTTAACAATACAGTTTTAATGCCCCTAGAAAAAGGGGTGGAGGTTGCAGTGGAATAAAAAGACAATATCAATGCTCCTTGGAAGAGTGGTGGAAGTCACAGTAGCTTAACAAGACGGTTTTAATGCCCCTTGGAAGAGACGTGGAGGTCACAGTAGCTTAACAAGACAGTTTTAATGCCCCTTGGAAGAGACGTGGAGGTCACAGTAGCTTAAAAAGACAATTTTAATGCCCCTTGGAAGAGACGTGGAGGTCACAGTAGCTTAACAAGACGGTTTTAATGCCCCTTGGAAGAGACGTGGAGGTCACAGTAGCTTAACAAGACAGTTTTAATGCCCCCTGGAAGAGTGGTGGAGGTCGCTGAGAAATAAAAAGACAATATCAATGCCCCTTGGAAGAGTGGTGGAGGACACAGTAGCTTAACAAGACAATTTTAATGCCCCTTGGAAGAGCTGTGGAGTTCAGAGTGGTTTAAAAAGACAGTTTTTAATGTCCCTTGGAAGAGACGTGGACGTCACAGTAGCTTAACAATACAGTTTTAATGCCCCTAAGAAGAGTGGTGGAGGTCGCAGTGGAATAAAAAGACAATATCAATGCCCCTTGGAAGAGTGGTGGAGGTCACAGTAGCTTAACAACAGTTCAAGAAACCTCGGCACTCAAAATGTCCTTTATATGTGAAAATTTATTTTAGCATGATAAACACACAGCAATATAACAACAAAACGTTTCGGTCATAATGACCTTCTTCAGTTGGCTGTAGAAGATAAAAAACAATGTAAGGTTTTGTCGGGAAATATGATTCATTATAAACAATAATGATAAGGACAAAACATAGCGTACAAAGGTAATAGTAGTAATCACGAAATACAATTGGTAGTCGGAAAAACAACATAGTGCCTAAAGGGCATATTAGATAAATGAATAAAGCAATCTGATGATAGAAAAAGGGGGAAGGAAGGGAGAAACATATGGAAAAGAAGGAGTGGGGGAGGGGGAAGTTTAAAATTGTGAAAGAGATATTTTGTAGAAAGTGTGTGAGACCACGAGAAAGAGGAGGTAAATGTGATATCACTGGTACTGTGCAAGGTGAATATCAAAAGAAATTGAATGTTGCACACAGTACAGGATAGGGAGGACAGGATAAAACAAGGGGGAGTGATGAGAAAGCGGAGGGATGAGGAAGAAAATAGCGAGCAGCTGTAGAAGAAAATGTGGAGGAAATGCTAGAGGAGCCGTAGTGGAGGGTATAAACATACCAAAAAGAACTGCTGGTGTAGTTAGAGAGGTAGGGTCCCAAACGGGCTGCCTGTAGATGAGGGGATAGGAAGAAGCAAATAAGTATTTAGGGCAACAAAGATTAAAACTAGCATATCCAGCAGTGGAGAGAAGGTTACCTTAGAGGAGCGTACGTAGGCTCCAGTTGTGCATCGCGGTGTCCACCGCTCGATGTGAGACCAGAGTGAGAGAAGGGGTGTATATAGGGGGAGAGGCTGATGAGTGAGCCAATGCAAGCGCGAGTACAAAAACAGGTGACCGCGTGAAACCGGAAGTGGCAAGTACAATACCTTCAAGTTGGACATGGAACTACAGCGCTTCTACCGCTCCCTTAGACTTAAGGTTCACTTTGACCAAACCCCTTCCCCTCCCGATACGACAACCCCAACATCTGATAACGTGGCCATCACGGCCTTTACACAAAGAGCACATATAGACCCCCTCATGGTTCCCACGCCCTTGAGACTTTTATAGGCTTTGTCAATACGGCCTTCAAAGAATTACGATCTAAGGTCGACCGAGGGTCGCTACATTATGAGCCCAATTTATCTGCCCTTGACCAACAAGCTTTCCGCAGTCTGAAAGACGATCATGATCTGATCATCAAACCTGCGGACAAAGGCGGAGCTATTGTGGTCATGGACAAGGTCCAATACATCAGAGAAGTGGATCGCCAATTAAGTGATGCCACGACCTATCGGGAACTATCCCGTGATCCCACATCTGAGTTCAAGGACCTGATACACAGCACCATTAATCGCCACCTCTTAGCCGGGACCATAGACAACAAAACAGCAGAATACCTCACTAAAACTAACCCTATCACTCCGGTCTTTTACATTTTACCCAAAATACACAAGAGTCTCACGGAACCCCCAGGCCGTCCTATAGTAGCCTCAACAGATTCGCTATTCTCCCCATTATCCATTCTCGTCGAAAAAATTTTGACACCACTCACACAGAAGAGCCCATCATTTTTACTTGATACTGGTGCCTTCCTCAAAATAATATCAGACCATAGACAAGTCCCTGTCTCTGCCCTGCTGGTTTCTCTCGACGTTACGAATTTGTACACGTCCATCCCACATGATCGAGGCATTCACACAACAAGGTCTCTACTTATACAAGCCGAGACAGATCCAAGGATTGTAGACTTGGTGGTTGACCTACTATCTATCATACTCCAAAAAAACTACTTTCTCTTCCAGGATAAGTTTTTCCTGCAGATAAAAGGCACCGCTATGGGCTCGAACGTTGCCCCCCCTTATGCCAACAGCTACATGGTGGCATTCGAAGACCTCATTGTATACACCCATCCTCTCTTCCAGACACATTGTGTCGTCTGGAAGAGATACATCGATGACATCTTCTGCATCTGGGACGGCCCGGTATCCACCCTCGAGTCTTTTTCCATTGACTTGAATTCAGCATGGCCTGACCTGAACTTCACGGTCACACATGATCAGCACATGGTCAGTTTCCTGGATACTCTCGTCATCAAGGACGATAATGGCATATTATCCACAGATCTATACTCCAAACCCACTGATCGTAACAATTTACTGCACTATACCAGCAATCATCCAAAACACATCAAGAGATCCATCCCTAAGTCACAATTCAAAAGGGTCGAACGTATCGTATCCAATCCCACCATACGAGATTCCAGGCTCCAGGACATGAACCAGAAATTCAGAAGGAGAGGCTACCCCTCCTCCTTACTTCAACCCACAGAAGATATACCTCGGGCACATCGTGATAATTCAGGACGTATTCCCTTTGTTCATACGTTTCACCCCTTTACATATATATTACACAAAACCATCCGCAAACACTGGGGCATTTTAAGCACTGGCTATCCATCCATTTCCCATTTTCAGAAACCCTTTATGCCCTGCTACAAACGAGCCCCCAATTTGAGAGATTCCCTCGTTAGAGCAGACATCGGCACCAACAGATCCCGACCAACTCAGCGCTTTCTCCAACATCCCAAACAGGTACCTTCCCTTGCCTCCAGTGTAGGCAGTGCAACAACGTCACCAAAGGCAACTTGATCCTCACACGGGCAAGAAATTCAATATCAATGGATACTATACCTGCGACAGTGCCTATGTCGTATACCTGATTAAATGTCCGTGTGGACTCCTCTACATAGGAGAAACCACACAACCCATTCGAGATAAAATCTCAAAGCACAAATCGACAATCAGGTGCAAAAATCTACTTCTACCTATCCCCCACCATTTTATCTCCTCAGGACACAGTGTTTCCCAATTAAGATTTCAAGTTCTCGAACAAATAGCACCACCACGCCGTGGCGGTGATAGGATTCGCCTCCTCAAACAACGAGAGGCTTTTTGGATCCACACCCTCGATTCCCTTCATCCCAGGGGCCTCAACAGGGAGTACGACCTCCTGTCATTTAGTTGATACCCCTATCAGTACCCACCCATGTGTATACTTGCCCCTTATCCCAACAGCCTCCTCTATTTTACCATATATAGTATACCCTTAGCCGTTAGTCACCTTTCACACTCATCACAGCCCACTGACCGCGTCTCATCTCTGTTATATCGCCTATTCACAGAAGCCATTACCAAATGTCATAACCATTGTATTTCTCTCGTATGTTACAACATATAATGTCATTATAATGTCCATGTAATGCACACGCCCGGGCTGAGCGGCGTGTGCGTGTGATTCCACTGGACCGTGCCGGAGAGTGAATGCCTGGAGGGGCGTAACTAGGTATTCACCCGATCCGACCAGGGTCGCACGACGGCATACGACGCCAGTGCACCCAGGAGGAACCGAGCAGAGGGACCAGGTGCTACTCCAGGACAGACCCCGGACACGGCTGTTGACCCACACAGGGGAATACAGGAACAGACTGGTTAGGCTGGCACACAGACTGGTGGGAATAGGCAGGCACGACTGGTATGCGGGCAGGCGGGTATGCAGGCAGGGGGGTACAGGCAAGCACGGCTAGAGTGCAGACAGGAAGGCACTAGCAGGCAGGAACACAGGCGGGATAGGACCCAGTACACACTGGGACTCTGGAACTGAACCACAGATGTGGCAGACAAACACAGCAGAGTGAGGCCGCCCAGAGAGGTGAGCGAGAGCAGGGCAGGACGAGACCGCCTGGAGCGGTGAGCAAGAGCAGAGCAGGACGAGACCGCCTGGAGCGGTGAGCAAGAGCAGAGCAGGACGAGACCGCCTGGAGCGGTGAGCAAGAGCAGAGCAGGACGAGACCGCCTGGAGCGGTGAGCAAGAGCAGAGCAGGACGAGACCGCCTGGAGCGGTGAGCAAGAGCAGAGCAGGACGAGACCGCCTGGAGTGGTGAGCAAGAGCAGAGCAGGACGAGACCGCCTGGAGCGGTGAGCAAGAGCAGAGCAGGACGAGACCGCCTGGAGCGGTGAGCAAGAGCAGAGAAGGACGAGACCGCCTGGAGCGGTGAGCAAGAGCAGAGCAGGACGAGACCGCCTGGAGCGGTGAGCAAGAGCAGAGCAGGACGAGACTGCCGGAGCAGTGAGCAAAGGAGTCAGAGCAGAGCGAGACTGAGCAGGGGGAACAGGGCTCTGTTCACACGGAACAGACAGGAAGGGAAAAGCAGAGCCAGATACCCACAAGGTACTTGCAGTGAAGTAGCGAGTGGACCACAAACACACAAACGGGAGTACAGAGACAACAAGCAGGAGTTAGGTACGAGTTCAGACTCTGCAGAAAAAGGAAAGGAACGGACATAGAGGCAAAACAGGTAAAGGATAGGCGAGTGTTCAGACTGGAACTGAGTGTACGGAAGAGACCGACACTACAGCGGGATACAGGAGCGGGTCTGGGAATACGGCCCCCAGAGAGGCGGGACGAACAGTCAAGGAGCGTGTTCAGACAGGACAGACAAGATACAGGAGCGGGTCTAGGTAATCGGCCCCTAGATGGCGGGAAGAACAGGCTAGGAGCGAGTTCAGACAGGACAGACAAGATACAGGAGTGGGTCTAGGTAATCGGCCCCTAGATGGCGGGAGGAACAGGCTAGGAGCGAGTTTAGACAGGACAGACAAGATACTGGAGCGGGTCTAGGTAATCGGCCCCTAGAAGGCGGGAGGAACAGGCTAGGAGCGTGTTCAGACAGGCCTGGAAATACAGCCTCCAGGATAGGCAGACAAGAGAACACAGAACGGGACCTGGCACCTTCAGAGTGCAAGCACACACTGAATGAAACACAATGCTCAGGCAGGGATTGATTGGAGCAGCTGGGTTATATACCAGGTGACAGACAGCAATAGGCTGAGGACGCACAAGGGGTGTGACCCACAGCAGGTACAAAAAGCAGGAAGTGATCGGGCGCCGCCCTTAAGCAGCAGAAACAGACACAAACAGACAGCATGGAGGAAAGCCAGAGAGACATTCTGGACTGGAGATCAAGTGCGCGCTCTTGCACAGTGGGAGATGGACCACCATGCAAGGGCGCCGCCAGGTATGTTACAGTCCATACCATCGGTGCACTCATGTGTTTGTATTATCATGCCATACTGCTCATTCATTGTTTTGTGACCTGCCTTTTTGTGCCCTTCCCACAGATTCTCCTCCTACTCTACGGTCCTCCCCTCCCCTCCTCTTACGCCCCTCCTCTCCACCGCAATCTTAGGAAATCCTGCCGCTCCCTCTGGCTATACTTAACATTGTGGAACGCAAGCTTCGCCTCCTGGAACGCTCACATGACCGGAGTCCGTCACTTCCGGTCACGCGACTTGCCACTTCCGTTTTCGCGCGGTCACCTGTTTTTGTACTCGCGCTTGCATTGGCTCACTCATCAGCCTCTCCCCCTATATACGCCCCTTCTCTCACTCTGGTCTCACATCGAGCGGTGGACACCGCGATGCACAACTGGAGCCTACGTACGCTCCTCTAAGGTAACCTTCTCTCCACTGCTGGATATGCTAGTTTTAATCTTTGTTGCCCTAAATACTTATTTGCTTCTTCCTATCCCCTCATCTACAGGCAGCCCGTTTGGGACCCTACCTCTCTAACTACACCAGCAGTTCTTTTTGGTATGTTTATACCCTCCACTACGGCTCCTCTAGCATTTCCTCCACATTTTCTTCTACAGCTGCTCGCTATTTTCTTCCTCATCCCTCCGCTTTCTCATCATTCCCCCTTGTTTTATCCTGTCCTCCCTATCCTGTACTGTGTGCAACATTCAATTTCTTTTGATATTCACCTTGCACAGTACCAGTGATATCACATTTACCTCCTCTTTCTCGTGGTCTCACACACTTTCTACAAAATATCTCTTTCACAATTTTAAACTTCCCCCTCCCCCACTCCTTCTTTTCCATATGTTTCTCCCTTCCTTCCCCCTTTTTCTATCATCAGATTGCTTTATTCATTTATCTAATATGCCCTTTAGGCACTATGTTGTTTTTCCAACTACCAATTGTATTTCGTGATTACTACTATTACCTTTGTACGCTATGTTTTGTCCTTATCATTATTGTTTATAATGAATCATATTTCCCGACAAAACCTTACATTGTTTTTTATCTTCTACAGCCAACTGAAGAAGGTCATTATGACCGAAACGTTTTGTTGTTATATTGCTGTGTGTTTATCATGCTAAAATAAATTTTCACATATAAAGGACATTTTGAGTGCCGAGGTTTCTTGAACTGTGTCCTAAAGGGTTTGGCCCCTGCTCGAGCACCTACAAAGGGAGTGCAGTGATATTTATTTTCACTAACAGTAGCTTAGCAAGACGGTTTTAATGCCCCTTGGAAGAGTGGTGGACGTCACAGTAGCTTAACAAGATGGTTTTAATGCCCCTTGGAAGAGACGTGGAGGTCACAGTAGCTTCACAAAACATTTTTAATGCCCCTTGAAAGAGCTGTGGAATTTTTCATGCCCCTTACAGGAGAGATGCAGTACAGCATATTAAAATCATTATTCCCATTATTGGGGAGTAGGTCTCCCATAGTCTTTGCCTCTGCCTTTCAAGCAAAATCTGCCAAAAATTAGGATGGAGGAACTTGCAATGCTGGCAAACAAGAGCCATGCAGTACAGCATATTAAAAACATTATTCCCATTATTGGGGAGTGGGTCTCCCATAGTCTTTGCCTATGCCTTTCAAGCAAAAGCTGCCAAAAATTAGGACGGAGGAACTTGCAATGCTGGCAAACAAGAGCCATTTTGTACAGCATATTAAAAACATTATTCCCATTATTGGGGAGTCGGTCTCCCATAGTCTTTGCCTATGCCTTCCAAGCAAAAGCTGCCAAAAATTAGGACGGAGGAACTTGCAATGCTGGCAAACAAGAGCCATGCAGTACAGCATATTAAAAACATTATTCCCATTATTGGGGAGTGCGTCTCCCATAGTCATTGCCTATGCCTTCCAAGCAAAAGCTGCCAAAAATTAGGACGGAGGAACTTGCAATGCTGGCAACACGGACCATGGTCACCCTGGTGGTATAGTGGTGGTGGAGGCTGAGGATAAGGAGAAGAGCAAAATATAGCCGAAATGAGGAAGCGTATACCCATGTGTGGGTGTGAAGCGGTGCATGGGAATACACCTCCCAAAATAACAGAGTGGATTTGACTTTATGTTACTCTGCTGTCATTTGGTGGTGATGAGAAGTCTGGCCCAATCCAGCCCTTGTTCATTTTGATAAGGGTCAGCTTGTCAGCATTGTCAGTTGACAGGCAAGTGCGCTTATCAGTTATAATTCCCCCAGCGGCACTAAAAACACGCTCCGACACGCTAGCGGCGGGGCAGGCCAGGACCTCCAAGGCGTACAGAGCGAGTTAATTCCAAGTGTCCAGCTTGGATACCCAATAATTAAAAGGCACAGAGGAATCACGGAGGACGCTGGTATGGTCGGCAAGGTACTCCCTCACCATCTTTTGAAACTTTCCACTCCTTGTGAGAGTACCCCGCGCTCAGGGCCTGTAAGCTGGGCGGGTCTCAGAAAACTGTCCCAGAACGTTGACAGTGTTCCCCTGCCTCTGCTGGATTGGAGTTGCGTCTCTCTCGCCTGTACGCCTTGGTTGGGCAACGAACTGTGACCTCTGCTGCTAGAGAGTGTTCAGATGGGAATTTTTTTAACGGTTCTGCAGCAAGGGCCTTCTGGTACTGCCCCATTTTTGTAGACCTCAACACCTCAGGAATAAGAGATATAAAGTTCTCCTTGTAGCGGGGGTCTAAAAGTGTCACCAACCAGTAATTACTGTCACCCAACATTTTGACAACGCGAGGGTCATGGTTAAGGCAGCGTAACATAAAGTCAGCCATGCGTGCCAGACTGGTAACGGGCAAGACTTCCGTGTCCTCACCAAGATGACGACTGACCATGCTCTCCTCCTCTTCCCCCCTGTCCTCAGGCCACACACGCTAAACAGACGGTATGACAGTTGTACTGGTACTACCATCTACAGCGCATGATACCAGCTCCTCTTCTTCCTCCTCCTCCTACTCCTCTCCCTCATTGTCCCCCAATGCACGTTGGGATGAAATGAGGCTGGGCTGTGTGTAATCGCCCGTTACGGCTTCTTGATCCATCTCAACATACTCTGGCAGCAATGCCTCCTCTTTAATTCTCTGCAGAGAGCGTTGCAAAAGACAGACAAGTGGGATGCTGACGCTAATGATGGCGTCATCGCCACTCACCATCTTGGTTGACTCCTCAAAATTTGTCAGGATGGTAGATATGTCAGACATCAAAGTCCACTCCTGAGGTCTTATGTGTGGAGTCTGACCTGAATATCGACGACCTTGTTGCAGCTGGTACTCCACAACTGCTCTCTTCTGCTCACAAATCCTTTGCAACATGTGGAGGGTAGAGTTCCAACGTGTGGGGACATCACACACCAGTCGGTGTTCCGGAAGCTGCAAACGCTGCTGCAACACAGCAAGGGCGGCAGAAGCTGCAGCCGACTTCCGAAAATGAGCTGACAGGCAGCGTACTTTGATGAGCAGATCTGGCAACTCGGGGTACGATTTAAGAAACCGCTGAACCACGAGGTTAAGCACATGAGCCAGGCATGGTACGTGTGTGATCTCGCCTCGCCTCAGAGCCGCCACCAGGTTACGACCATTGTCACACACGACCATGCCTGGATGTAGGTTCAGCGGTCTCAGCCACAGATCTGCCTGCTCTTTCACAGCTGTCCACAACTCACAAGCGGTGTGAGGTTTATCACCTAAGCTTATGAGTTTCAGCACAGCCTGTTGCTGCTTGGCTGAGGCAGTACTGCAGTGCTTCCAGCTTGTAACTGATGTGGTAATATCTGAGATGGAGGCTGAACATGAGGAGGAGGATGATGCGCAGGAGCTTGTTTACTGTGGGGGCAACTCTGACTGACATAGGGCCCGCAATCCTCGGTGTGGGTAGGATGTGTGCCGGCCCAAGGTCCGACTGGGTCCCGGCTTCCACTATGTTTACCCAGTGTGCCGTCAGAGAGATGTACCGTCCCTGGCCACAAGCACTTGTCCACGTGTCCGTTGTCAGGTGGACTTTCCCAGTAACTGAGTTGTTGAGGGCACGGCAGATGTTTTGGGACACGTGCTTGTGTAGTGCGGGGATGGCACTCCAGGCAAAATAGTGATGGCTGGGGACCGAGTACCGAGGGATGGCCACCGCCATAAGGTTGCGGAAGGATTCCGTCTCCACCAGCCTAAAAGGCAGCATTTCCAACGCAAGCAGTTGTGAAATGTGCAATTTTAGGACTGTGGCCTGTGGGGCGTTGGCTGCGAATTTGCGCTTTTGTACAAAGGTCTGGGATATGGGCAATTCAACGCTGCGGTGGGATGTGGACGTGGACGTTGATGTTGTTTATTGAGAAACTACCATAACAAGTGAAGACTAAGAGGAGGGGGCATGTTTGCATGCAGTATGGACAGGGGATTGCCTTGCACGCACAATAGGGGGTTCTCTTACATGCACATTTCGAGCGTAAGCAGTCGTGAAATGTGAGAATTTAGTAGTGTGGCCTGTGGGGTGTTGGCTGCATATTTGCGCTTGCGTTCCAAGGACTGGGGTATTGTCAACTGAACGCTGTGCTGGGACAAGAACATGGACGTGCATTCTGATGCTGCTACTTGAGAGTGCGCAATGACAGGTGCAGGGCAGGAGGCATCTTCGCATGCACCATGGACAGGGGATTGGCTTGCATGCTCAACAGCGGAAAAAGCAGTCGTGCCACCCGCTGACACTGGTCATGGACCCTGGGGTTCGCCCCACAAAGTCGGGTGCTTTGCTGACATGTGCCTGATCATGCTGGTGATGGTCAGACTGGTAGTTTTGTCACCCCTGCTGATGCTGGCATGGCAGGTGGTACAAATTGCCTTTTTGGGGTTATCAGCAGAGTCTTTAAAAAAATTCCAGACTCTGGAAAACCTACCGGTTGTACTGGCAACGTCCCTCGTGTTGGTGTTACGGGGAACTGTTGCCCGCCTTCTGTGTGTAGCCACCACACTGCTTCTTCCTGCCTGTTGGGGTACTCTGCCTCCCTCCCCCTGTGTGCTGCTGGCCTCGCTCTGCGTGTCCTCCTGCCACGTTGGGTCAGTTAATATATCATCCACCACATCCTCCTCTTCCACTTGCGCACCATGATCCTCCACACTTCGTGACAATTGTGTCTCGTCATCGTCCACCTCTTGTGACAAATTGCCAGCGTCTACTTCCTGTGGCCGTGGCTGTTCAAATATTTGGGCATCGCTACATGGGATCTCCTCTTCCAGCACTTCAAGCAGAGCAGGCGAGGGGCAAAAATATGGAAATTGACCAGTGATCAGCTCTTCAGAGTGTCCAACTGTGGGATCAGTTGCTGTCTGACGACACTCGGCATGGTGGGAGGAAGGAACATCAGTGTGAGGAGGAGTATGCGGTCGAGACTCACGGCTACTAAAACTTGACCGTGTGGAAGACAGACCGGAGGTAGTGGTGCCCAGGGAACTGTAAGTATTATCTGCTATCCAATTAATAACCTGTTCACACTGATCATTTCGCAATACTGGTGTTGTAGTGTGCTTCCCTAGTAATTCGGTCAAGAAGTGAGATCGAGAAGATGTGGCTGTTGGTTGTGGCACATTTTCACCTTGGCCACGGCCCCGTCCTCTAAACGCACCATCACCAGAACGTCCAGTTCCACGTCCCTTGCCACGCGCCTTGCCTATTGTAAATGAAGTAAAATAGCTTACACTCGCACTATCAATGGAAAAAGGGTATTAAAAGGAGATTAGAATAGTGGAAGAGGAAAACCACAGTTCTATTTATCTGGCCTACACCAGAATCTTTTAAACAGATATATTTGTGTCTGAATACTGAGTGAGACACTCATTTTTTTTTTTTTATGTAAAAAAGGCAAAAGGTGGATAATACGTAGATTTGAACCGTGGAACTGCAAAACCACAGTTATAGTTATCTGGCCTACACTAGAATCTTTTAAACAGATATATTTGTGTCTGAACAGTCAGGGAGACATTATTACTGTTTTCTTTTACGGAAAAAAGGCCAAAAGCTGGATAATACAGAGATTTGAACCGTGGAACTGCAAAACCACAGTTCTAGTTATCTGGCCTACACCAGAATTTTTTAAACAGATATATTTGTGTCTGAACAGTCAGGGAGACACTATTACTGTTTTTTTTTACGGAAAAAAGGCCAAAAGCTGGATAATACTGAGATTTGAACCGTGGAACTGCAAAACCACAGCTCTAGTTATGTGGCCTACACCAGAATCTTTTGAACAGATATATTTGTGTCTGAACAGTCAGAGAGACACTATTACTGTTTTTTTTATGGAAAAAAGGCCAAAAGCTGGATAATACTGAGATTTGAACCGTGGAACTGCAAAACCACAGTTCTAGTTGTCTGGCCTACACCAGAATCTTTTAAACAGATATATTTGTGTCTGAACAGTCAGGGAGACACTATTACTGTTTTTTTTTAAGGAAAAAAGGCTAAAAGCTGGATACTACTGAGATTTAAACCTTGGAACTGCAAAACCACAGTTCTAGTTATGTGGCCTACATCAGAATCTTTTGAACAGATATATTTGTGTCTGAACAGTCAGAGAGACACTATTACTGTTTTTTTTATGGAAAAAAGGCCAAAAGCTGGATAATACTGAGATTTGAACCGTGGAACTGCAAAACCACAGTTCTAGTTGTCTGGCCTACACCAGAATCTTTTTAACAGATATATTTGTGTCTGAACAGTCAGGGAGACACTATTACTGATTTTTTTTGCGGACAAAAAGGCCAAAAGCTGGATAATACTGAGATTTGAACCGTGAAACTGCAAAACCACAGTTCTAGTTATCTGGCCTACACCAGAATCTTTTAAACAGATATATTTGTGTCTGAACAGTCAGGGAGACACTAATACTGTTTTTTTTTTTTTTACGGAAAAAAGGCCAAAAGCTGGATAATACAGAGATTTGAACCATGGAACTGCAAAACCACTATTATAGTTATGTGGCCTACACCATAATCTTTTAAACAGATATATTGGTGTCTGAACAGTCACAGACACACTCATTTTTTTTTTTTTGGGGGGGAGGAGGGGGGAATACCAAAAGGTTAACAAGATGCGTATTTGTACAGTCTGACTGAGGAAAAAAAAATTACGGGATTTAGATGAAAAAAAAAGGATTTTTCCTGGCCCCTGAGACCGGGGGATAAGTCTAGAAATTTGACCAGCAGGAGCACACAGGACTGTAATGCACTGTTTGTTGGTATAACCACTGCATCTCCTATACAGCCTGCCTGATATCTGGGATGGATATTAGTCCTGAGAAGGACTGTTTGTTTGATTTGGCAGGCTTTAGAGACCCTACACTACCTATTTCGCACTATATATCTCTCCCTAACTCAGGACCACTGACCCTACACTGTCTGATCCCGGGCGACTGTGTCCAAGACGGCGGCGCCCGGTTTTAAATACTCGAAGTGACGCTGTGCGGCCAGCCAATCACTGTAATGCCCACAAACAACATGGCTGCGGAATTCCAGTGACTGGCTGGCAATCCCTGCATGTTCATTGGCTCTGTAAAGAGCGCCAAACGTGCAGGGCGGAGACCCGAGTTCCCGCCAGAGTAACCTGGAACTGCTCGGTGCTCGCTGAACATCCTGAGTAGTGAGATGCTCGGGCGAGTACCGAGCAGTGTCGAGCATGCTTGCTCAACACTAATTATAACTATTTATCAGGGCCAAGTATTTTGAGAATCCGCCTCACAAGGTCAGACATGAAATGTGGCATACTTCTTGCACAATTGGGACAAAAACAACTGT
The DNA here is from genome assembly GCF_046119375.1 of Phyllobates terribilis. Classification (NCBI taxonomy): domain Eukaryota; kingdom Metazoa; phylum Chordata; class Amphibia; order Anura; family Dendrobatidae; genus Phyllobates; species Phyllobates terribilis. The sequence goes on along the minus strand of NW_027362770.1, from coordinate 72,736,538 downwards.
CTTTCATTATCTGCACCATATTTATTATGAATTTTAGACATTTTGTGCACCTTCTCTGAGAAAAGGAAGTGCCTTTGTAGATAGAGGTGTGGCTTTCTAGAAACAGGGTATGGTTTAACATTCAATATTGTGCACCAAACTTTTAGCCAAATTTCTGGCACAAAGTAAGCCATCTAATAGGTGATATAAACAGTCAGGGCTATGTACATAGTGAACATGCTGTAATCACTTCCACTTCTGATTGAATTGCATCCTGATCTGTAGCATGTGTGCTGAACAGGATGTCAGTCAAGGAGCAGTGGGAGTCATTACTGTGTAGAGACCGTTGACTGTTCACTGTCCCGGCCCAACCCAACCCAACCCACCCCAATGACTGAAATCGAGCAGCGGCTGGGAGAATATCACTTTTTTTTTTCTCCCCGCAGGAACACTTCCAATTAGACTGGGGAGGAAAGGAAGGAAAGGTCTAATTAGATTTTTAAATTGTTGCAGAGCATTCTCCAAAACCTGGAAACAAATTGCATCCTGTGGTCATACATTATGTGAGTTGGGAGTTCGTGGAACTGGAAAATTTCTTTAAAAAAAAGTTGTGCCAATTGTGGAGCAGATGGAAGTCATGATAATGGAACAAAAGGAGACTACTTGAAAAAACTGTCCACTGTGACCCAGATAGTAGTGAACCCTTGCACCTCTGGAAGATCTGAAACATAGCCCAGGGCTCTTGTGGTGTAGGTCTGTAGCGGACCGAGAGGCGCCTAATGTCAGAGTTTGAACTGCGCACACAGAGAGCAAGATGCAACAAATTCTTTGACATTTTCTTTTTATTTCACCCATGAGTATAAAACAGAAATGAGTTCAGCAGTTCATCTAACTCCTTGGTGACCATAGAGAAGAGAAGACTGGGCCCAAAAGAAGACATTCCAGCGGAATGCTTTTAAGACTAGAGAACGTTCGTTAGGTGGATAGTTGGAAAAGGAAGACATAGTAGCAAGAATACATTTAGGTTCAAATACATGTGAAAGCATAGCTTAAGACTGTCCATACACATTTAATGACTGTCAGCCGAACAATGCTTTGGATGATCATTTGGCCCATCTCAGCCAACACTCCCATACACTCGCTCACCCACACACATTAGACAATCGGTCGAACCCGTCAATATCGTTGGGTTCAGACAAATTTAATCTAATGTGTATTAATAGCTTGAGCATGTAGCATTAGTCGCGAATGTCCTAAAAGCACTGTCAGAAAGTTGCAAAATTAAAACCAAATATCCTGAATGTGTAGTGCTCCAATCTGAAGATTCACTTTCTCAGTCTGAAAATGGATACAACCACCATGAATTGCAATGCAATACATAGAGATCAAAGGGAACCTGTCACCAGAAAAATGCTATTAATCTGCAGATGTGGGGTTAATCTGCAGGTTAATAGTGTTATCAACCTGCCTGGCACCCTCACTTTGCCAAACACTGCAAGGAGAAAATGAACTTTATTACCCCCGTCAGCATTCCGGTTTCAGTCATGGGGGCGATGCCGGCATGGGTTCAGTCACTGCAATGAGAATACAGACCAACAGCTGTAACCACATCCTGGCCCTGACTGACAGCCGGCTCTAATGCAAAGCCAATATCGAGCTGGGGACACGGTTACAGTCGTCCCCGTGTATACTTAGAGTGGTGACTGAATCTGCGCCGGTGCCGCCTCCGCTATTGAAACCCGTACGAACCCGGAATAAAGTTTATTTTCTCCCCATAGTGTTCGGCTAAGTGCAGGCGCCGGGCGGGTTAATAACGCTATTAACCTATAGATTAACCCCATATCTGCAGGTTAATAGCGTTTTTCTTGTGATATGTTTCCTTTAAATTCAGGGTTGTCTGCAAAACAACAAACAAAATGTTCAGACTTTTGGGAAAAGAAGTTTATAAAATTCTCTGCAGATCCAGAATCAATGAAAGCTTGTCTTGGGAACACAGAGGAACTAAATAAAATGGACAAAGGCTTTAGTCTTTGAGAGAGCACTAAAATGCTCTGGTGCTCGAAGCTCGGGTCGAGCAAGTTGGAATACTCAGGTGCTCGACCCGAGCAACGAGCCCAATGTAAGTCTATGGTAAACTCGAGCATTTTTCAGGCGGATCCCCATGGCGGTCTGCAGAGGGCCTAAAAATTGCCCAAATCGATGGGAACAGTATCAAATGACATGGGAACAGCATGGAGAAGACCCCTGGAAGAATTTCTGACTCCAATGTCACTGCTGTCAACAACGTTGTCAGAGTATTACGCCACTTTTACGGACTCACAATAAAACATACGAAAATGAAACCAAAATGGATTTTCCTGGGAAATATGTTAAGGAACATCCTTTCCAGGGTAATGACTTGTATATAAGGCAAAATAAATAACCAAAAACAAAAATACTCCTCCACACCTTGGGCTATGCTCACACGTAGGGTATCCATTCTCAGTCCCCAGCCGCCACTATTTGTCCCGGTGCCGTCTCCGTCTTCCACAAGCACGGGTCCCACAACATTATCCGTGCCCTCCCCAGTGCACTTACTGGGAAGGACCGCCTAACCACAAACACGTGGACAGGTGAATGTGGCCAGGGAAGGTACGGAGCCAGTCCACAGCTTTTTTTTGCTGAGTTGTATTTCACCACAGCCATATTCTTTAGCTTGGTGAAAGGACTTGGAAAACCATATCTACCCAGCTGTCATATCTCACAGGAAGTCCTCTAAAGCTGCTTTCATTGAAATGTGGCCTTTTAGGCTCATGGAGGCGGAAGCTTTTCATAACCTCAAGCCGGCGGCGGCCGGGTGTCCATACTCGGTCCCCAGCCGCCACTATTTGTCCTTGTGTAGTCTCCGTCTTCCACAAGCACTGGTCCCACAACATTACCCGTGCCCTCCCCAGTGCACTTACTGGTAAGGACCGCCTAACCATAAACACGTGGATAGTTGAATGTGGCCAGGGACGGTACGGAGCCAGTCCACAGCTTTTTTTGCTGAGAGTTGTATTTCACCACAGCCATATTCTTTAGCTCGGTGAAATGACTGGCATAGAGGGAAACCATATCTACTCTGGGTGTCATTTCACCCAAGAAGTCCTCTAATGCAGCTTGTTGCAGAAGCAATGGCAGCCCGTCCAACATCAACTCGCACTTGTTGGTGGTGCTTTGACACACAAACATCTTTCTTTGCACATTTAATTTCATGACTACAGAGTTGGGCAATGGCCTGATCTGCAATGCGGTTTGAGAAATAACATGCATAAGCACGTCCGATCCACATTAAAAATACAGCCAAAGAGTGTCTGGGAACCTTTCCCCACACTTTTCTTAGCCAGGGCTGCTTCTCGGCAGGGTTGGACAGACCCATCAGAAAACCGGAGACTCCTCCGGTGTGCCCTGGCTTCTCCTTCAGGAGAGTTCATAGTGCTGAGGTGAGGCCATGATGATGACAGAGACCATCATCTCCTTAGTTTTCTGTTACTTGGAATGAAAGCTTAAGTATGCAGCCAGCCACCCACCCACCCATAGGCCGCAGTACTAAACTGCCAGATTTCTGGGCAGCTGCTTGCACTTGAAATGTGGCCTTTTAGGCTCGTGGAGGCAGAAGCTTTTCACAACCTCATGCCTCATGTCCATATTTGGTCCCCGGCGGTCACTATTTCTCCCGCTGTTGTCTCCGCCTTCTACAAGCGCGGGTCGCTAAACATTACTGCTGATACTTTTCTGTTGGAATTTGCTTGCCTCCTACCAGCCTGGAATATTTCCAGCTAACTATGGTACGACGCCATGGTATTAGCACTGCCCCCAGTACCAGTAGCGAAGCCATCCCCAATTTCCTTGTCAGGAATTTTATTTGGTAGACTGAGTGGCTGCCCAAATGCATTAGTTTCTCACAAAGGAGTTGAAGATAGAGTGGCAGTAGGTGCAAATGTGGCACCCCAGGGGTCTGGTTTCCACAGTAACAGCAATGTTATGTCTGAGAGCAGGTGGGAGGTCTCTTGGTCAGGGATCCTATGCATGCCACACCTCCTGCCCAGTCCTGGGAGGGGAAGAACTTCCCCTATATAAACCTAGGGCTGAGGCAGGGTTAGTGAGTAGAGAAGAAGTAGAGACAGAGAAGAGAAGCAGATCTAGGAAAAGAACATCAGGAGCTCTGTGGGAGCAGTGCTATAAGGAGTCAGGGGCTGGCAGCTGCAGAGCTCGCCCTGACTGAGAAGCTATCACCGGACCCGGAGTCCGAGGCTGTGGGGACTAATCTTTACCCAGCAGCAGAAACCGCCCGGCAGGGGATTTCAGGTCCTCTGGCCAAGAAACCAGAAGGCACGGTCACACGCGTGGGACCAGCACCGCCGTCGTGGAGCGGACGCCACTAGAAGGCCCCGAGTCACCGGCCATACGGGTGAGCACCACACGGTACACTCAGGGACGTGGGCTACTTATACCCGCCTCTAGCAAGGTAGCCAGTAAAGTACAGTCAGTTTGGGAGGCCTACAACTCCGCCTGGCCAGGGGAGATCCCATCTGCTCAAGGACTGACCAGGCCCCGATCGCTAGCCAGTACTCCGGGAGGGTCTATCTTTATCACCAGTAAAGACCCTGAATTACACCGCATCGTCTCTGAGTGATTCCTGCTACCCCCATCATCCACGTCGGCTGCCCTGAGGCCATACCCCTCCCGTTGGGGGTGATACTATCACGCTGCACAATCCTACCACCGGCCTCAGCGGTCTGCCCTGCAGCGGCAGCTCCTTCGCTGCATTCAACGGGTGGCGTAGTCGTCCAACATCTACCGCTAATACATCGCCGCTCAGTTTGACTCCCTGGGCACGGACCGGGTCACCGCCACGAGACTACAACCCTCAACAGATCCGGCTCCGGGTAAGCTCCCGTGCGCGCGATGCCGCGCGACGAAGGCCCAGGGGTGCGTCAACTTTTGGCGTAGTCGGCAGGATTTCGTGCCCGCAACCACCGGGTACTGCGTGCCTGAAAAAGACTGTTCAAACTTACCAGTGGTGAAGATTCCCGCCATCCGGCGCCATCTTCTGCCTTCTTCCCGCCATCCGCAAAGTTTTCCCGCCATCCGGCGCCATCTTCTGCCTTCTTCCCGCCATCCGTGCAGTTTTCCCGCCGTTGGACGCCATCTTGAAGACGCCGCGCGGGAAGAAGAGGGGCGTGGACTCCGAAAGCGCGCGAGAACTGAAGCCCCGCCTCACGTCCGGACGTTGCGTAAGGTCCTGGAAGGAGCCCAGCAGACGCCGACGTCACAGGAGCGCGACGGAAGGTCCTCAACCCTGACGATCCACTGCGGAGCCGCGGCCTACGGAAGAGGATCATCGCAAGGTAGGCCACGGTCCACTAGGGGGGAGGAAGATGTCGGATACGGAGGAGAGCTTCACTGCCTCAACCCCCGCCAGCGCCACCGCTGCTGCAGTCATGCCTTTCACCATGCCCTATATCCCGGGAGCGGCCTGGCTACCCCAGTACTCAGGGGAGTCACATACCCTGCATGACTTTAGAGAAAAGCTGGATAGCCTCTTCCAGGTGTATCCCCTCACAGAAGAGCAAAAAGTGAGCATCCTGGTGGCCCAATTAACCGGGGCAGCCCAAAGGGAGGTAAAGTCCTGGCCACCTGGGGGAAGGACTGTTGCAGGGATACTAACCCGGCTGAGGGACACCTTTGATACCCGCACCTCAGCCGAGATCAAGCTTAGATTCTACGGGTGCAAGCAGCGAGCACACGAGAGTATAAGGGACTATGCCCTGAACCTACAAGAGGCCCTGAGAGCCATTAAGCAGACCGACCCTGACGGCGTGGGAGACGAGGACAGGCTGTTGACTGAACAATTTATAGAGGGTTTATATTGCAATGCCCACCGAACCCAGTTGCGGGCAATGGCCTTACAGGACCCTCATCTGGGATTTGCACAGTTCAAGGACAGAGCCATCCGGGTGCTCCGAGAACCGGCACCAGGTGGCGTTTTGACCCACAGACGCCCCACTACCACTTACCACCAGGAGGCGGCACCCTTGTCGGCAGGGCCTGTGGGAGCTGATGCGCAGGCTTTGAACAATGACCCGGCTCCAGACCTGCACCATCAGGTCCAAGAGCTAGCTAAAAGCGTTGCCGCGCTAACCCGAACTGTGCAGTCTATACAGGTTTCCACTCCAGGGAAGATCCAGCTGGCATCCGGACCGGAGGACATCCCGTGGCGTCGACCAAGGAGGACCCCACCGGCCAGAGGAAGACCCAGCGACCGATACAACGAGGACGGACAACCCATCTGCCGCCGCTGCAATCAACCCGGACATATGGCAAGGTACTGTCCTTTAAACTGGCACAACCTGGGGTAGAGGGCCAAACCCCAGGAAAAAGATCATCAGGCCCATCGAACTGGCGCGACAAATATGTGGGAGGACGTCCAGTCTTGCCTGTGGTACTGGATGGCATCCCCATGAGTGCCCTACTGGACACCGGGTCACAGGTTACCACTATCCCGTACGTGCTCTTCAAGCAGTACTGGAATGACTCGGATATCACCCGCTACCCTGACGACGACTTGAGTATCATCGCCAGCAATGGTCAGCCCGTGCCACAGATTGGATTTAAAGAGGTGACCATTAAAATCGGTAGAGTCGAATTGGCGGCACAGGGACTGATCATTGTAGACATTGACAAGCACGAGAGTCACCCAAAGATAACTCTAGGAACTAATGTAATTGAAAATTGTCTTGCAGAGGTGATTTTCCTTTTACAGCAGGTTGCCAAGAACGCCAGCTCCGGCCAGCAGCGAGTGCTCCAGAAAGAGATCCGGGCACTGATGCGACGGCAACAGATAGAACTCTCCGGTGGTGAGATTGGTAGCGTAAGAATGTGTGACCCTTTTCCTATTGCCATGCCCCCAAAAAGTGAAATGATGATTTGGTGCCGGGCAGCTATTGGTCTGAGAGGTAGAGATTACCAGGCAATGGTAGAACCAGTTTACTCAGACAGTAGGCCCACCATTTTGACAGCACGGGGGGTGGTCAATGTACGCCATGGGAGGGTGCCCGTTTGCATAATAAATATCGGGAAGAGGGAAGTGTACCTGCCCCGGTATGCCACGCTAGCCAAATTGTATACCATCAATCAAAATTCCATACAGTCCGTAGAACCCTTGCCTCCATCTTCCCCGGAGGAAAGTAACGGCTCTAAGGAAACAATGGAGGACTGGTGTCAGCAACTACATTTGGGTGCTGACTCCACTCCCTCACACCAGAGACAGGGAGTCTATCGGGTGGTTCAAGAGTACGAGAGAGTGTTTAGTAAACACCCGTTAGACTTCGGGCGAGTCAAAGGGGTAGAACACCACATCCCCATGGGAGACCATCTTCCCATAAAAGAGAGGTATCGACCCGTACCCCCTGCACACTACCAACACGCCAAGGGGATGCTTAGGGACATGAAGGAGGCTGGGGTGATCAGGGATAGCTGTAGCCCCTGGGCAGCTCCACTAGTCTTAGTCAAAAAGAAAGACAACATCATGAGGATGTGTGTAGATTACCGGAAAATCAACCGTATCACACACAAGGATGCGTACCCCTTACCAAGGATAGAGGAGTCTTTGGCTGCTTTAAGATCTGCTAACTTCTTCTCTACCTTGGATCTCACTAGCGGGTACTGGCAGGTTCCTGTAGCAGAGGCGGACCGGGAGAAGACCGCATTCACCACCCCGATGGGACTTAGCGAGTTTACCTGCATGCCGTTCGGACTCTGTAACGCACCAGGAACCTTTCAACGATTAATGGAGTGCTGTCTGGGCCACAGAAACTTCGAGACGGTCCTGTTGTACCTGGACGATGTCATCGTATATTCCAAGACTTATGAGGACCACCTGAAACACCTGGCGGAAGTGTTCGAAGCTCTGGCAAACTACGGCCTAAAGGTAAAACCCTCCAAGTGTCACCTCCTAAAACCAAAGGTGCAGTACCTGGGACACGTGGTGAGCGCTGACAGAGTGGCTCCCGACCCTGATAAGATCACCGCAATTAAGGAATGGCCAAGTCCCTCCAGTGTAAAGGAAGTGCGGCAGTTCCTCGGGTTGGTAGGCTATTACCGCAGATTCATCCCCGGTTTCACCAAAAAGGCAGCTCCTATGCAGGACCTCCTGATAGGCCAGTCCCGGAAGGCCAAGAACCAGAAGCCGCCCTTCAAATGGGAGAAGTTAGAAGAAGAGTCCTTCCGCCAGCTGAAGATGGCCCTCACGGGGGATGAAATCCTGGCGTACCCTGATTATAGCCAGCCCTTTATCCTCTACACCGACGCAAGTAACATCGGGCTAGGAGCCGTACTGTCCCAGATCCAGCAGGGGAAAGAACGAGTAATCGCTTACGCCAGTCGAAAACTGCGACCCACCGAAAGAAACCCTGAGAATTACAGCTCATTTAAGCTAGAGTTCCTGGCAGTGGTGTGGGCAGTCACCGAACGCTTTAAGCACTACCTCGCTTCTTCCCGGTTCACCGTGTACACGGATAACAACCCGTTGACACACCTGGACACGGCAAGATTCGGTGCCCTAGAGCAGAGATGGATGGCCCGTCTGTCCAACTACGAGTTCACAATCAAATACCGGGCAGGACGCTCCAATACCAACGCGGACGCCCTGTCCAGGATGCCAAACCTACCGGACGTAGGAGAAGATCCAGAGGGATTGGAAGAAGTCGAACTCCCCGCGTTCCACCGTCATGGGACTATCCAGTATTCCCATCGGGTAAGGAGTAAGCAAGCCGCTACGTTTAACCCCTTGCCTCACTACAACTGGGAGGAAACGCAAGACAGTGACCCTGCCGTCCGACTGGTGAAGGAGATGCTGACTCGGCCAGAGGCTCGCCTTGACCCAGACGATCCGGAGGAAGCCAAACAACTGTGGGCTGAGAAGAGTCGACTGTTCCTTTACAAGGGGAAGTTGTGCCGCAGAATGGTTAACTCCCGGACGCATGAACTAATCTGGCAAGTAGTGGTGCCACGAAGAGACGCAGCCATGGTGATGGAGGCATACCACGACGGGGCTGGACACTTCGGATGGAAGAAGCTGGAGTTCCTGCTGCGCGGGCGGTTCCACTGGGTAGGCATGAGGGGAACCATCGAGAGGTGGTGCAGAGACTGTGGCCCGTGCAACCTAAGAAGGAAGGACCGTGCCAGCCAGAAGACCCCCCTTCAGTCCATCGTCACCAAGCAGCCGTTGGAACTGGTAGCCTTGGATCATGTAAAACTGACCCCAAGCAGAAGTGGCTACGTCTACGCGTTAACCATTGTGGATCATTACTCCCGGTTCTTGGTTGTCGTCCCCGTTAAGGACTTAACAGCTCAAACAGCAGCTAGAGCCTTCCAGCAGCACTTCTGCCGTCCACACGGGTACCCGGACCAAGTGCTGACGGACCAGGGACCTGCCTTTGAAGCGGAGGTCTTCCAGGAATTCTGCAATCTGTATGGCTGCCGGAAGATAAGGACGACACCCTATCATCCGCAAACTAATGGACTTTGTGAGAAAATGAACCAGGTGGTAATGGATCTTCTGAAAACGTTGCCCCTGGATGAACGCAGTCTGTGGCCTGAGAAGCTGCCCGACCTGGTGGACCTATATAACTACATCCCTGTAGGTTCCACCAACTGTACCCCGGCTTACCTAATGAGGGCAATGCCTGGTAAGCTACCTGTTGACCTGGAGATGGGAGTCCTGACACCCGAGGACACTTCACCAGAAGCAGACTGGGACACAGAGAGGCAGCAGCAGTACCGGAAAGTACAGGAGAGCGTGGAGCGAAGTCTCTGTCTCGCTAGGGAAAGACAAGAGAAAAATTACAACCAGTATGCTCCCGCTGTTCCCCTGGTACCCGGAGAGCAGGTCTTGAAGAGGAAGAGACGGCTCCACAAGTTGGACGACCAGTGGGAGAAGGACCCGTACACCGTACTGCCCTCAAGCCACGACAACCCAAAGGTTTGTACCATCAGTAAAGACGGAGGGGAAACCACAGCCATTGTATCCCGGGATCACCTGAAGAAGTGTCCCGAACAGCTACGGAACCCAGAAGGAGAGCAAGAAGACCCTCGACCCGTAGAGGAAAGGGAAGATATGGTTAGTACTGTGCTCGGAGACTTCCCTCGATCCTGGACTCAAGTCAATGGTGCAGTTTTGGTACCCGTCCTCACGTTCCTCCAACCAGCATCCCAAGTGCCTACGGAGCAACAGGTAGAGCTGGAAGAGCAGCCGGTCCAGGAGGCAGCAGACTCCACACAAGCAGAACAGGAGGATCAACCCTCTGCTCATAGTGAGCCTGCCGTACCCCTAGTGAGCCAAAGAGCCCGTAGACAGCTGCCCAGTTTACCCTTGACAGCTCCTACACCCTGTAGTTCAGGGCCAGACAGTCAACTCCGTAGGTCCACTAGGGCCACTAGAGGCCAGTTACCCGCACGTTGGAGGATTTGAAGTGCTTAAATTGTTTTATTTGTGGTCACCTGTCTGTTACTTGTAAATAATTATGTGTTTCTAGTTATTTTTAGGAGTCCTTGGTGGATTTACCGGGAATCCTTGTACAATTGGTTGGAGCGTAACCCAGGAATGGACTAAAGACTGTTAAGGACTCGGGGCAGGACAGACCCCTACCTGGTTACGTCTCCCTGTTTTAGTGAAATGGACACCTTTGTTTTCTTCAAAACTGCACCCGGTTGCGGACACGCCGTAACCATCTTATTGTGTTTTTCTTATTGTATTATTATTGTTTATACCTTGTTATGTTTAGTCCCGGAGTTCTAAATTTCACTAGGGGGGAATGTGGCACCCCAGGGGTCTGGTTTCCACAGTAACAGCAATGTTATGTCTGAGAGCAGGTGGGAGGTCTCTTGGTCAGGGATCCTATGCATGCCACACCTCCTGCCCAGTCCTGGGAGGGGAAGAACTTCCCCTATATAAACCTGGGGCTGAGGCAGGGTTAGTGAGTAGAGAAGAAGTAGAGACAGAGAAGAGAAGCAGATCTAGGAAAAGAACATCAGGAGCTCTGTGGGAGCAGTGCTATAAGGAGTCAGGGGCTGGCAGCTGCAGAGCTCGCCCTGACTGAGAAGCTATCACCGGACCCGGAGTCCGAGGCTGTGGGGACTAATCTTTACCCAGCAGCAGAAACCGCCCGGCAGGGGATTTCAGGTCCTCTGGCTAAAAAACCCGAAGGCACGGTCACACGCGTGGGACCAGCACCGCCGTCGTGGAGCGGACGCCACTAGAAGGCCCCGAGTCACCGGCCATACGGGTGAGCACCACACGGTACACTCAGGGACGTGGGCTACTTATACCCGCCTCTAGCAAGGTAGCCAGAAGAGTACAGTCAGTTTGGGAGGCCTACAACTCCGCCTGGCCAGGGGAGATCCCATCTGCTCAAGGACTGACCAGGCCCCGATCGCTAGCCAGTACTCCGGGAGGGTCTATCTTTATCACCAGTAAAGACCCTGAATTACACCGCATCGTCTCTGAGTGATTCCTGCTACCCCCATCATCCACGTCGGCTGCCCTGAGGCCATACCCCTCCCGTTGGGGGTGATACTATCAGGCTGCACAATCCTACCACCGGCCTCAGCGGTCTGCCCTGCAGCGGCAGCTCCTTCGCTGCATTCAACGGGTGGCGTAGTCGTCCAACATCTACCGCTAATACATCGCCGCTCAGTTTGACTCCCTGGGCACGGACCGGGTCACCGCCACGAGACTACAACCCTCAACAGATCCGGCTCCGGGTAAGCTCCCGTGCGCGCGATGCCGCGCGACGAAGGCCCAGGGGTGCGTCACAAGTTTCTCCAACCTGTTAGATATCAGAGGATGAACGGAGGCACATTGGATCAGTGGGTAGCACTAAAGCATTGCAGTGCTGGGATCCTGGGTTCAAATCCCAGCAAGGACAACATCTGCAAGGATTTTGTATGTTCTCCTCATGCTTGCGTGGGTTCCCACCTCAGTAAAAAAGCAGCCATATAGTGTCTGGGAACCTTCCCACACACTTTTCTTTGCCAGGACTGCTTCTCAGCAGAGTTGGACGGTCCCACCAGAGAATTCTCTGGTGTGCACTGGCTTCTACCTCAGGAGAGTTCATGATAGCACTAACTTTGCAGCTGCTATGGGGCTCTTGAGTGGGGGAGAAAGGTGAGCCCTCAGAATCAAATCCTCTGGTGTGCACAATGTTTTTCAATCTGAAACAGCTTCTCAGTGGGAGTTATATTTCACCGCAGCCATGTTCTTTAGCTCGGTGAAAGGAGTGGCATAGAGGGAAACCGTATGTACTCTGGCTGTCATTTCTCCGTCACCAGGTTCCGCCCATTGTCACACATGACAATGCCTGGCTGTATGATCAGTGGTGAGAGCCACAGATCAGGCTGCTGTGTTACAGCTTTCAACAACTCTGCAGCGCTGGGCAGTTTGTCACCTAAGCATTAAACATGTTATCTTCAGCACAGCCTGTTGCCGCTTGGCTAAGGCAGTGCTGCAGTGCTTTCATCTTGTGACTGATGTGGTCATTTCGGAGATGGAGAAGGAGGTGCAGGAGCTGAACAATGTGATTACATTGAGGTTACATTGATGACTCGGTTTTTTATACGAAAGAAAGATCCTACTGTTTTGGGGTTTTTTTACGTTATTTTTTAAGACAAATGCATTGACCGGGAAATGTCATTTTAACATTTTACAACCTTATCTCGCAATGTGGTATGTGACACATCATCAGACACATCTTGTTTCATTTATGATGGAGGGACTCTGAAAGTCACAAAGCCTATTTTTATAGCGCCATCAGGTGACCCTTACTATTCTTAAAAGGCCAGCAGTCGGCCCTCGCTATTGTTAGAGAGCCATCAGCCGGCTATGCTTTGTTGTTCCCATTATTAACGAGTGGGTCTCCTGTACTGTTATTGCATATGCAGTGACCTCAAGGGCTGCCAAAAATTCGGACGCAAATAAAAATACACCTTTGAAGAGACATAGAGGAGGGTCTCAGTAAAAAAAATGTTACCATTATAAAGGAGCAGGTGTCCTATAGTGGTAATGCCCATGCTGTGACTGCAAGGGCTGCCAAAATTTGGGAAAAACCCCACTAACAATTTAAAGACACATAGAGCAAGGCCACAGTAATGAGTACGATATGTTCCTATTAGAAAGGAGAGGGTCTGGTATACAGTTATAGGGCATGCAGTGAGTCCAACGGCTGACCAAATTTAGGAAAAACCCCACTAAGAATTTAAAGACACATAGAGGAGGGCCACATTAACAAGTACGACATGTTCCCATTAGAAAGGAGAGGGTCTGCTATACAGTTATAGGGCATGCAGTGAGTCCAACGGCTGACCAAATTTAGGAAAAACCCCACTAAGAATTTAAAGACACATAGAGCAGGGCCACAGTAACAAGTACGATATGTTCCCATTAGAAAGCAGAGGGTCTGCTATACAGTTATAGGGTATGCAGTGAGTTCAACGGCTGAACAATTTTAGGAAAAACCCCACTAAGATTTTAAAGACACATAGAGCAGGGCCACAGTAACAAGTAAGACATGTTCCCATTAGAAAGGAGAGGGTCTTCTATACAGTTATAGGGTATGCAGTGAGTCCAACCGCTGACCAATTTTAGGAAAAACCCCACTAAGAATTTAAAGACACATAGAGCAGGGCCACAGTAACAACAAATTCCCATTATAAAGGAGAGAGTCTGCTATACAGTTATAGGGTATGCAGTGAGTCCAACGGGTGACCAATTTAGGAAAAACCCCACTAAGAATTTAAAGACACATGGAGCAGGGCCACAGTAAAGTATTCCAATTAGAATGGAGAGGGTCTCCCATAGTCTTGGCCTATGCAGTGAATGCAAGGGCTGCCAAAAATTGGGAGGCACTCCAATGCCCCATGAAAGAGACTTAGAGGGCCTCATAAAAAAATGTTCCCATTAGAAAGGAGCGAGTCTCCTATACTTGTAATGCCCATGCACTAAGTTTATGGGCTGACAAACATTTACCTCTGGGGGGTATACATGAACATAATGTAGCCCAGGACCTCCAAGGCGTAGAGAGCCAGTACATTCCACATATTCAGCTTGGATACCTAATAATTATAAGGCACAGAAGAGTCACGGAGGACGTTGGTACGGTCGGCAAGGTACTCTCTCAGCAACTTTCCAAACTTTGCACTCCTGGTGAGAGTACCCCGCACCTCAGGGCCTGTGCAATGGTAGGGTCTGAGAAAACTGTCCAGGAACTTTGACAGTGTTCCCCTGCCTCTGCTGGATTGCATTTGTGTTCTCTTGCCTGTACTCCTTGGTTGTCCAACGAACTGTGACCTCTGCCGCCAGCGTTTTCAGATGGGAATTTTTTTAATAGTTACGCAACAAGGGCCTTCTGGTACTGCCCCATTTTTGTAGACCTGTCCGCCTCAGGAATAAGAGATATAAAGTTCTCCTTGTAGCGTGGGTCTAGAAGTGTCACCAACCAGTAATGACTGTCACCCAAAATTTTGAGAACGCGAGGGTCATGGGAAAGGTAGCATAACATAAAGTCAGCCATGCGTGCCAAACTGCTAACAGGCAAGACTTCCGTGTACACACCAAGAGGATGACTGACCATGCTATCCTCCTCCTCCTCCTACTCCTTTCTGTCCTCTGGCCATCCACGCTGAACAGACGGTATGACAGTTGTGCAGGTAGTACTGTCTATAGCGCATGAAACTAGCTCCTCTTCTTCCTCCTCCTCCTCCTCTTCCTCATTGTCACCCAATCCACGTAGGGATGAGATGAGGCTGAGCTGTGTGTAATCACCCTGTAGGGTTCCTTGCTCCATCTTATTGTGCTCTGCCTGCAATGCATTCTCTTTGATTGTGAGCAGAGAGCGTTTCAGAAGACAGAGAAGCTGGATGGTGACGCTAATTATGGCATCATCGCCACTCACCATTTTGGTGGAGTTCTCAAAGTTTTGGAGGATGGTACATGTGTCTGACATCCATGTCCTCTCCAGAGGTCTTATGTGTGGAGTCTGAACTGAATACCGACGGCCTTGTTGATGCTGGTAGTCAACAACTGCCCTCTTCTGCTCACAAATCCTTCCCAACATCTGCAGTGTAGAGTTCCAATGCGTGGGGACATCACATACCAGTCTGTGAGCTGGAAGCTGCAAATGCTGCTGAAACACAGCAAGGGTGGAAGCTGTAGGTGTCTTTCTAAAATGGGCACACAGGCGGCACACTTTAACAAGCAGATCCGGCAGCTCCGAGTAGGATTTGAGAAACCACTGAACCATGAGGTTAAGCACATGGGCCAGGCATGGTACGTGTGTGAGCTTGCCTTGCCTCAGAGCCGCCACCAGGTTCCGGCCATTGTCATACATGACCATGCCTGGCTGTAGGTTCAGCGGTGTGAGCCACAGATCTGCCTGCTCTTACAGAACTGTCCACAACTCTTCAGCATTGTGCGGTTTGTCACCTAAGCTTATTAGCTTCAGCTCAGCCTGTTGCCGCTTGGCCGAGGCCCTGCTGCAGTTCTTCCAGCCTGTGACTGATGTGGTCATTTCGGAGATGGAGGCTGAAGAGGAGGAGGAGGCTGAGGAGCATGAGGTGCAGAAGCTGTAGACTGTGGGGGCAACCTCGATTGACCTAGGGCCTGCAATCCTTGGCATCAAGGAGGATGTGTTCCGTCCCAAGGTCCAACTGGGTCCTGGCTTTCACTATGTTAACACAGTGTGCCGTCAGCGAGATGTACCATCCCTGCCCACAAGCACTTGTCCACATTTCCGTTGTTTGTTGGACAAATGTGTTGTTGAGGGCACAGCTAATGTTTTGGGAAACGTGCTTGTGTAATGCAGGGACGGCACACCGGGAGAAATAGTGGTGGCTGGGGACCGAGTACCGAGGGACAGCCGCCGCCATCAGGTTGCGGAATGCTTCCGTCTCCACGGGCTTAAAGGCAACATTTCGAGCGCAAGCAGTCGTGAATTGTGGGAATTTAGTAGTGTGGCCTGTGGAGCGTTGGCGGCGTATTTCCGCTTGCGTTCCAAGGACTGGGGTATGAACAACTGAACACTGCGCTGGGAAAAGGACGTGGACATGCTTCCTGATGCTACTACTTGAGAGTGTGCAACGACAGGTGCAGGGCAGGAGGCATCTTCGCATGCACCATGGAGAGGGGATTGGCTTACATGCACAACAGCGGAAGAAGCAATAGTGCCACCCGCAGACACTGTTCCTGGACCCTGGGGTTCGGCCCACAAAGTCGGGTGCTTTGCTGCCATGTGCCTGATCATGCTGTTGGTGGTCAGGCTGGTCGTTTTAACCACCCCTGCTGATGCTGGCCTGGCAGGTGGTGCAAATGGCCCTTTTGGGGTTATTCGCAGAGTCTTTAAAAAACAACTAGCTCAGGAAGACCTAACAGTTGTACTGGCAACTTCCTTCATGTTGGTGTTACGGGGAACGGTTGCCTGCCTTTTTTCTGCGGCCACCACACTGCTTCTTACTGCCTATTGGGGTACTCTGCTTCCCCCCCCCACCCCTGTGTGCCGCTGTCCTTGCTCTGCATATCCTCCTGCCAGGTTGGGTCAGTTACTATATCATCCACCACCTCGTCTTCCACTTACGCACTCTGGTCCTCCTCCTGACTTTCTGGCAATTGTATCTCATAATCGTCCACCTCTTGTGACACTTTCCCACTGTCGCCTTCATGTGACCGTGGCTGCTCAAATATTTGGTCATCACTGCATGCGATCTCCTCTTGCCCCGCTTCGAGTGGACCGGGCAAGAAGCCCGAATCTATAAATTGAAAAATGAACAGCTCTTCGGAGTGTCCGAGTGTGGGATCAGTTGTCTCTGCGCACTCGGCATGGTGGGAGGAAGGAGATTGAGGGTGAGGAGTATGTGGTCCTGACTCCTAGCTACTAAGTAGTGTTGAGCGAGCATGCTCGACACTGCTAGGTACTCGCCCGAGCATCTCACTACTCGGGATGTTCGGCGAGCACCGAGCATTTCCGGGTTACTCGGACGGGAGCTCGAGTCTCCGCCCTGCACGATTGGCGCTCTTTACAGAGCCAATGAACATGCAGGGATTGCCAGCCAGTCACTGGAATGCCGCAGCCATGTTGTTTGTGGATATTACAGTGATTGGCTGGCCGCACAGCGTCACCTCGAGTATTTAAAACCGGGCGCCGCCATCTTGGACACAGTCGCTCCAGATCAGACAGTGTAGGGAGAGTGCTGCTGAGTTAGGGAGAGATGTATAGTGCAAAATAGGTAGTGTAGGGTCTCTAAAGCCTGCCAAATCAAACAAACAGTCCTTCTCAGGACTAATATCCATCCCAGATATCAGGCAGGCAGGCAGGCAGGCTGTATAGGAGACGCAGTGGTTATACCAGCAAACGCTGCATTACAGTCCTGTGTGCTCCTGTTGGTCAAATTGCTAGACTTATCCCCCGGTCTCAGGAGCCAGGAAAAATCCTTTTTTTTTCCATCTAAATCCTGTACAGATACGAGTCTTATTAACCTTTTGGTATTCCCCCCCCCCCCCCAAAAAAAAAAAATTGAGTGTGTCTGTGACACCAATATATCTGTTTAAAAGAGTCTGGTGTAGGCCAGAGAAATAGAACTGTGGTTTTGCAGTTCCATTGGTCAAATCTCTGAATTATCCTGCTTTTGGCATTTTTCCATTAAAAAAAACTGTAATAGTGTCTCCTTCACTGTTCAGACACCAATATATCTGTTTAGAACTGTAGTTTTGCAGTTCCACGGGTCAAATCTCTGTATTATCCTGCTTTTGGCATTTTTTGCGTTAAAAAAAAACAGTAATAGTGTCTCCCTGACTGTTCAGACACCAATATATCTGTTTAAAAGAGTCTGGTGTAGGCCAGAGAAATAGAACTGTGGTTTTTCAGTTCCATGGGTCAAATCTCTGTATTATCCTGCTTTTGGCATTTTTTCCGTAAAAAAAAACAGTAATAGTGTCTCCCTGACTGCTCAGACACAAATATATCTGTTTAAAAGAGTCTGGTGTAGGCCAGAGAAATAGAACTATGGTTTTGCAGTTCCACGGGTCAAATCTCTGTATTATCCTGCTTTTGACATTTTTTGCCGTAAAGAAAAACATTAATAGTGTCTCCCTGACGTTTTCAGACACAAATATATCTGTTTAGAACCGTGGTTTTGCAGTTCCACGGGTCAAATCTCTGTATTATCCTGCTTTTGGCATTTTTTGCCGCAAAAAAAACAGCAATCATGACTCCCTGACAGTTCAGACACAAATATATCTGTTTAAAAGAGTCTGGCATAGGCCTGAGAAATAGAACTGTGGTTTTGCAGTTCCACGGGTCAAATCTCTGTATTATCCTGCTTTTGGCATTTTTTCCACGAAAAAAAAAACAGTAATAGTGTCTCCCTGTCTGTTTAGACACAAGTATATCTGTGTAAAAGAGTCTGGTGTAGGCCAGAGAAATAGAACTGTGGTTTTGCAGTTCCACGGCTCAAATCTCTGTATTATGCTGCTTTTGGCATTTTTTGCCGCAAAAAAAAACAGTAATATTGTCTCTCTGACTGTACACACAAATATATCTGTTTAAAAGCGTCTGGTGTAGGCCAGAGAAATAGAACTGTGGTTTTGCAGTTCCACGGGTCAAATCCCTGTATTATCCTGCTTTTGGCATTTTTTGCCGTAAAAAAAAAACAGTAATAGTGTCTCCCTGACTGTTCAGACACCAATATATTTGTTTAAAAGAGTGTCGTGTAGGCCAGAGAAATAGAACTGTGGTTTTGCAGTTCCACGGGTCAAATCTCTGTATTATCCTGCTTTTGGCATTTTTTCTGTAAAAAAAAAACCTGTAATAGTGTCTCCCTAAATGTTCAGACACCAATATATGTGTTTAAAAGAGTCTGGTGTAGGCCAGAGAAAAATAACTGTTGTTTTGCAGTTCCACGGGTCAAATCTCTGTCTTATCCTGCTTTTGGCATTTTTCCGTAAAAAAAAATAGTAATAGTGTCTCCCTGATTTTTAAACAGATATATTTGTGTCTTAACAGAGTCCGGTGTAGGCCAGAGAAATAGAAGTGTGGTTTTGCAGTTCCACGGGTCAAATCTCTGCATTATCCTGGTTTTGGCATTTTTTCTTTAAAAAAAAACAGTAATAGTGTCTCCCTGACTGTTCAGACACAAATATATCTGTTTAAAAGAGTCTGGTGTAGGCCAGAGAAATAGAATTGTGGTTTTGCAGTTCCACGGGTCAAATCTATGTATTATCCTGCTTTTGGCATTTTTTACCATAAAAAAACAGTAATCGTGTCTCCATGACAGTTCAGACACAAATATATCTGTTTTAAATTGTCTGGTGTAGGCCAGAGAAATAGAACTGTGGTTTTGCAGTTCCACGGGTCAAATCTCTGTATTATGCTGCTTTTGGCATTTTTTGCCGCAAAAAAAAACAGTAATATTGTCTCTCTGACTGTACACACAAATATATCTGTTTAAAAGTGTCTGGTGTAGGCCAGAGAAATAGAACTGTGGTTTTGCAGTTCCTCGGGTCAAATCTCTGCCTTATCCTGCTTTTGGCATTTTTCCATAAAAAAAATAGTAATAGTGTCTCCCTGATTGTTAAGACACAAATATATCTGTTTAAAAGAGTCTGGTGTAGGTCAGAGAAATAGAACTGTGGTTTTGCAGTTCCACGGGTCAAATCTCTGCATTATCCTGCTTTTGGCATTTTTTCTTTAAAAAAAAACAGTAATAGTGTCTCCCTGACTGTTCAGACACAAATATATCTGTTTAAAAGAGTCTGGTGTAGGCCAGAGAAATAGAATTGTGGTTTTGCAGTTCCACGGGTCAAATCTATGTATTATCCTGCTTTTGGCATTTTTTACCATAAAAAAACAGTAATCGTGTCTCCATGACAGTTCAGACACAAATATATCTGTTTTAAATTGTCTGGTGTAGGCCAGAGAAATAGAACTGTGGTTTTGCAGTTCCACGGGTCAAATCTCTGTATTATGCTGCTTTTGGCATTTTTTGCCGCAAAAAAAAACAGTAATATTGTCTCTCTGACTGTACACACAAATATATCTGTTTAAAAGTGTCTGGTGTAGGCCAGAGAAATAGAACTGTGGTTTTGCAGTTCCTCGGGTCAAATCTCTGCCTTATCCTGCTTTTGGCATTTTTCCATAAAAAAAATAGTAATAGTGTCTCCCTGATTGTTAAGACACAAATATATCTGTTTAAAAGAGTCTGGTGTAGGTCAGAGAAATAGAACTGTGGTTTTGCAGTTCCACGGGTCAAATCTCTGCATTATCCTGCTTTTGGCATTTTTTCTTTAAAGAAAACAGTAATAGTGTCTCCCTGACTGTTCAGACACAAATATATCTGTTTAAAAGAGTCTGGTGTAGGCCAGAGAAATAGAATTGTGGTTTTGCAGTTCCACGGGTCAAATCCCTGTATTATCCTGCTTTTGGCATTTTTTCCGTAAAAAAAAAAACAGTAATAGTGTCTCCCTGACTGTTCAGACACCAATATATCTGTTTAAAAGAGTGTCGTGTAGGCCAGAGAAATAGAACTGTGGTTTTGCAGTTCCACGTGTCAAATCTCTGTATTATCCTGCTTTTGGCATTTTTTCTGTAAAAAAAAACCTGTAATAGTGTCTCCCTAAATGTTCAGACACCAATATATGTGTTTAAAAGAGTCTGGTGTAGGCCAGAGAAAAAGAACTGTGGTTTTGCAGTTCCACGGGTCAAATCTCTGCATTATCCTGCTTTTGGCATTTTTTCTTTAAAGAAAACAGTAATAGTGTCTCCCTGACTGTTCAGACACAAATATATCTGTTTAAAAGAGTCTGGTGTAGGCCAGAGAAATAGAATTGTGGTTTTGCAGTTCCACGGGTCAAATCCCTGTATTATCCTGCTTTTGGCATTTTTTGCCGTAAAAAAAAAAACAGTAATAGTGTCTCCCTGACTGTTCAGACACCAATATATCTGTTTAAAAGAGTGTCGTGTAGGCCAGAGAAATAGAACTGTGGTTTTGCAGTTCCACGTGTCAGATCTCTGTATTATCCTGCTTTTGGCATTTTTTCTGTAAAAAAAAACCTGTAATAGTGTCTCCCTAAATGTTTAGACACCAATATATGTGTTTAAAAGAGTCTGGTGTAGGCCAGAGAAAAAGAACTGTGGTTTTGCAGTTCCACGGGTCAAATCTATGTATTATCCTGCTTTTGGCATTTTTTGCACAAAAAAACTGTAATAGTGTCTCCCTGATTGTCCAGACACCAATATATCTGTTTAAAAGAGTCTGGTGTAGGCCAGACAAATAAAACTGTTGTTTTGCAGTTCCACGGGTCAAATCTCTGTATTATCCTGCTTTTGCAATTTTTTCCGTAAAAAAAAACTCTAATAGTGTCTCCCTGACTGTTCAGGCACAAATATATCTGTTTAAAAGAGTCTGGTGTAGGCCAGACAAATAAAACTGTTGTTTTGCAGTTCCACGGGTCAAATCTCTGTATTATCCTGCTTTTGCAATTTTTTCTGTAAAAAAAAAAACTCTAATAGTCTCTCCCTGAATGTTCAAACACAAATATATCTGTTTAAAAGAGTCTGGTGTAGGCCAGATATATAGAACTGTGGTTTTGCAGTTCCACGGGTCAAATCTCTGTATTATCCTGCTTTTGCAATTTTTTTCCGTAAAAAAAACCTGTAATAATGTCTCCCTGACAGTTCAGACACAAATATATCTGTTTTAAATTGTCTGGTGTAGGCCAGAGAAATAGAACTGTGGTTTTGCAGTTCCACGAGTCAAATCTCTGTATTATCCTGCTTTCGGCATTTTTTGCCGTAAAAAAAACAGTAATAGTGTCTCCCTGACTGTTCAGACACAAATATATCTGTTTAAAAGAATCTGGTTTAGGCTAGAGAAATAGAACTGTGGTTTTGCAGTTCCATGGGTCAAATCTCTGCATTATCCTGCTTTTGGCATTTTTTGTGTAAAAATACCTGTAATAGTGTCTCCCTGACTGTTCAGACACCCATATATCTGTTTAAAAGAGTCTGGTGTAGGCCAGAGAAATAGAACTGTGGTTTTGCAGTTCCACGGGTCAAATCTCTGTATTATCCTGCTTTTTGCATTTTTTGCTGCAAAAAAAAACAGTAATCGTGTCTCCCTGACAATTCAGACACCAATATATCTGTTTAAAAGAGTCTGGTGTAGGCCAGAGAAAAAGAACTGTGGTTTTGCAGTTCCACGGGTCAAATCTCTGTATTATCCTGCTTTTGGCATTTTTTCCGTAAAAAAAAAACAGTAATAGTGTCTCCCTGTCTGTTTAGACACAAATATATCAGTGTAAAAGAGTGTGGTGTAGGCCAGAGAAATAGAACTGTGGTTTTGCGGTTCCACGGGTCAAATCTCTGTATTATCCTGCTTTTGGCATTTTTTGCCGCAAAAAAATACAGTAATATTGTCTCTCTGACTGTGCACACAAATATATCAGTGTAAAAGAGTCTGGTGTAGGCCAGAGAAATAGAACTGTGGTTTTGCAGTTCCACAGGTCAAATCTCTGCATTATCCTGGTTTTGGCATTTTTTCTTTAAAAAAAAAACAGTAATAGTGTCTCCCTGACTGTTCAGACACAAATATATCTGTTTAAAAGAGTCTGGTGTAGGCCAGAGAAATAGAACTGTGGTTTTGCAGTTCCACGGGTCAAATCTCTGTATTATCCTGCTTTTGGCATTTTTTGCACAAAAAAACTGTAATAGTGTCTCATTGACTGTCCAGACACCAATATATCTGTTTAAAAGACTGGTGTAGGCCAGAGAAATAGAACTGTGGTTTCGTAGTTCCACGAGTCAAATCTCTGTATTGTCCTGCTTTTGGCATTTTTTGCCGTAAAAAAACTGTAATAATGTCTCCCTAACTGTTCAGACACCAATATATCTGTTTAAAAGAGTCTGGTATAGGCCATAGAAATAGAACTGTGGTTTTGCAGTTCCACGGGTCAAATCTCTGTCATATCCTGCTTTTGGCATTTTTCCGTAAAAAAAAATAGTAAAAATGTCTTTCTGATTGTTCAGACACAAATATATCTGTTTAAAAGAGTCTGGTGTAGGCCAGAGAAATAGAACTGTGGTTTTGCAGTTCCACGGGTCAAATCTCTGTATTATTCTGCTTTCGGCATTTTTTCCGTAAAAAAAACCTGTAATAGTGTCTCCCTGAATGTTCAAACACAAATATATCTGTTTAAAAGAGTCTGGAGTAGGCCAGAGAAATAGAACTGTGGTTTTGCAGTTTCACGGGTGAAATCTCTGTATTATCCTGCTTTTGGCATTTTTTGCCATAAAAAAAACAATAATCGTTTCTCCCTGACAGTTCAGACACAAATATATCTGTTTTAAAGAGTCTGGTGTAGGCCAGAGAAATAGAACTGTGGTTTTGCAGTTCTACGGGTCAAATCTCTGTATTATCCTGCTTTTGGCATTTTTTGAGTAAAAAAAACTGTAATAGTGTATCCCTGACTGTTCAGACTCCAATATATCTGTTTAAAAGAGTCTGGTGTAGGCCAGAGAAATAGAACTGTGGTTTTGCAGTTCTACGGGTCAAATCTCTGTATTATCCTGCTTTTGGCATTTTTTGCCGCATAACAAAACAGTAATATTGTCTCTCTCACTGTTCACACAAATATATCTGTTTAAAAGAATCTGGTTTAGGCCAGAGAAATAGAACTGTGGTTTTGCAGTTCCACGGGTCAAATCTCTGTATTATGCTGCTTTCGCCATTTTTTCCGTAAAAAAAAACTGTAATAGTGTCTCCCTGACTGTCCAGACACAAATATATCTGTTTAAAAGAGTCTGGTGTAGGCCAGAGAAATAGAACTGTGGTTTCGCAGTTCCACGGGTCAAATCTCTGTCTTATCCTGCTTTTGGCATTTTTCCGTAAAAGAAAATAGTTATAGTGTCTCCCTGATTGTTCAGACACAAATATATCTGTTTAAAAGAGTCTGGTGTAGGCCAGAGAAATAGAACTATGGTTTTGCAGTTCCACGGGTCAAATCTCTATATTATTCTGCTTTTGCCATTTTTTCCGTAAAAAAAAAAACAGTAAAATTGTCTCCCTGACTGTTCAGACACAAATATATCTGTTTAAAAGAGTCTGATGTAGGCCATAGAAATCGAACTGTGGTTTTGCAGTTCCACGGGTCAAATCTCTGTATTTTCCTGCTTTTGGCATTTTTTTCTGTAAAAAAAAAACTGTAATAGTGTCTTCCTGACTGCTCAGAGACCAATATATCTGTTTAAAAGAGTCTTGTGTAGGCCAGAGAAATAGAACTGTGGTTTTGCAGTTCCACGGGTCAAATCTCTGTATTATCCTGCTTTTGGCATTTTTTGCCATAAAAAAACAGTAATCGTGTCTCCCTGACAGTTCAGACACAAATATATCTGTTTTAAAGAGTCTGGTGTAGGCCAGAGAAATAGAACTGTGGTTTTGCAGTTCCACGGGTCAAATCTCTGTATTATCCTTCTTTTGGCATTTTTTGCCATAAAAAAAACAGTAATTGTGTCTCCCTGAGGGGCATTAAAACCGTCTTGTTATGCTGCTGCGACCTCCACATCTCTTCCAAGGGGCATTAAAACTGTCTTGTTAAGCTACTGTGACCTCCACATCTCTTCCAAGGGGCATTAAAACCGTCTTGTTAAGCTACTGCGACCTCCACCACTTTTCCAAGTAGCATTAAATCCGTCTTAAGCTACTGCGACCTTCACCATTCTTCCAAGGGGCATTAAAACCGTCTTGTTAAGCTACTGCGACCTCCACCATTCTTCCAAGGGGCATTAAAACCGCCTGGTTAAGCTACTGCGACCTCCACCACTTTTCCATGGGGCATTAAAACCGTCTTGTTAAGCTACTTCGACCTCCACGTCTCTTCCAAGGGGCATTAAAATCATCTTGTTAAGCTACTGCGACCTCCACCACTTTTCCAATGGGCATTAAAATCATCTTGTTAAGCTACTGCGACCTCCACCACTTTTCCAAGGGGCAACAAAACCGTCTTGTTAAGCTACTGCGACTTCCTCGTCTCCTCCAAGGGGCATTAAAACAGTCTTGTTAAACCACTCTGCCCTCCACAGCTCTTCCAAGGGGCATTGAAATGTTGTTTTTAATTAACTCTAACGTCCACGACTCTTCCAACGGGCATTGCATTTCCTCCTAATTTTAGTCAGCTTTTGCTTTTCAATGCATAGGCGAACACTAAGGGAGACCCACTCCCCAATAATGGGTAGAAGGTTTTTAGTATGCTGCAATCCACTTCTGTTTCAAGGGACATTGCAGTTCCTCATAATTTTTGGAAAGCCTTCCATTCACTGCTTAGGCCAACAGTGCACAGGAGACCCAGTTGCTATAAATGGAAAAAACGGTTTAGTTAAGGCCCTCTGACCTCCATGTCACTTCCAAGGGGCATTGGAGTGCCTCGAAATTTTTGGTAGGCATTGCACTCACTGTATGCCCTATAACTGTGCAGCCGAACCTCTCCTTTTGGTACAGAAACATATCCTACAAGACATGTGTGGTTGACTGGCCTGATATTGATGTGAATGGTCCCTGTTCTTCCTGCTCTTTCTCCTTTGCCACCACCTCATCCATCATTCATCACCTGAAGCTTTGTTTTAACGGGAGTGATAGAACTGGGATAGTAGCAGGAAAACATCCAGCAATCCTCAAAGGAGGTAGGATATGCGCCAAAACACTGACCACCTCAGGCCTAGCCGCTACTACATACATGCGCTTGCATTCCAAGAAAACAAAGCAGATGCTAACTTCCATCATCATCATCATGCTCCTCACCTTGGCACTCTCAACTCCCCTAATGGAGAAGCCAGGGCCCACCGGAGGAGTCTGATTCTCTGGTGGGCTCGTCCAATGCTGCCCTAAAGCAGGCCAGGCTAAGAAAAGTGTGGGGGAAGTTGACAGGAGAAATAGGGGCGGCTGGGGACCATTTCTGGACACCTGGCCGCTCCCAGGTGGCTGGGGACCGTGTGTGGACACCCGGCCGCAGGGCGGCTGGGGATCGAGCATGCACACCCGGCGGCCGGGTGGCTGGGGACTGAATATGGATTCCAGGCGCCGACGCAGCCATGACATGGTGGCCGGCGTCTGCCTCCACATGCCTAAAAGGCCCAATTTCAAGTGTAAGCAAGCTAGCAGTATGGTACTGCAGCCTGGGGGTGGGTGGGTGGCAGGTTGCACACTTACGCTTGCATTCCAAGAAAACAAAGCAGATGCTAACTTCTATCATCATCATCATCATCATGCTCCTTACCTTGGCACTCTCAACTCCCCTGATGGAGAAGCCAGGGCCCACCTGAGGAGTCTGGTTCTCTGGTGGGCTCGTCCAACGCTGCCCTATAGCAGGCCAGGCTAAAAAAAATGTGGGGGAAGTTGACAGGAGAAATAGAGGAGGCTGGGGACCATTTATGGACACCCGGCCGCCCCCAGGCGGCTGGGGACAGTGTGTGGACACCCGGCCGCGGGGCGGCTGTGGACCGAGTATGGACACCTTGCTGCCGAAGCAGCCATGAGGTAGTGGCCAGCTTCGGCCTCCTCCAAACTAAAAGGCCCCATTTCAAGTGTAAGCTAGCAGTATGGTATTGCAGCCTGGGGGTGTGTGGGTGGCAGGTTGCATACTTCCACTTGCATTGCAAGGAATGGGGGAGGTACAATTGAACACTGCCCTGGGACAAGGACTTGCACAGAGATAGTTGCAAGTCTGCATCTTCTGATGCGGCAAGGATCACTTCTGATGGGCACACTTTTAGGCAGTGACCTGGGTGTCAGAGATGCTTCCAGGGGTCTTCCCCATGCTGTTCCCATGTCTTTTCAGCACTGTATGCATGTGTCACACAGCACATGGCCAGAAAAGATTGTAAGATGTTAAAATGACATTTCCCAGTGAATGCATTTGTCACGGTTGAAAGCAATACAAAAGTGCAAAAACGCATAAAAAATGCTACTTGTGAACATAGCCCAAGGTGTGGAGGAGAATTTTTGTTTTGGGTTATTTATTTTACCTTATACACAAGTCTTTACCCTGGAAAGAAAGTTCCTTAACATATTTCACAGGAAAACTGTTTCAGTTCCGTTTTTGAACGTTTTATTGTGAGCCCGTAAAAGTGGCTTAATACCTCTGACCACGTTGTTGACAGCAGTGACCTGGGGGTCAGAAATGCTTCCTGGGGCGATCCCCATGCTGTCCCCATGTCATTTGAACACTGTCACTATCATTTTAGGCACTTTTTAGGCTTTCTACAGACTGCCGGAGGTGCCGCCGCAAAAATGCTCGGGTCTCCCATAGACTAACATTGGGCTCATTGCTCAGGTCGAGCACCCGAGTATCACGGTGAGCTCGGCCCGAGTTTGAGCACCCGAGCATTTTAGTGCTCGCTCAACACTACTACTGAGACTTGACCGTGTGGAAGACAAGTTGGTGGTGGTGGTGGCTAAGTGACTGGAAGCATCATCTGCTATCCAACCAATAACCTTTTCACACTGCTCTGTGTTCAAAAGTTTTGTTTTGCGGTCCCCTATTAATTGGGACAGGAAGGTCAAGTGAGGAGATGTGGGTGTTTGTTGTGGCACAATTTCAGCTTGCGCACGGCCTCGGCCTCTGAATGCACCATTATCACCATCACGTCCAGTTCCCCGCCCCTTGCCCATTTTAAATGGAGGACAATATCTTCCACACTCACTACAAATGACTGAATTTGGAGCGAACTTATATGTGATCTGTGTGACGAACAAACCACAGTTTTAAATACCTGGCCTGTAGGTAACTATTTTGAACAGCAATCTGGTGTCAATTGCTTCACTGACACACTGAAAATTTTTTTAATGCAGGTCAGAAATGGCTGTATTTTCTGAAAACATACAGTACAGACCAAAAGTTTGGACACACCTCATTTAAACATTTTTCTGCATTTTCATGACTATGAAAATTGTACATTCACACTTAAGGCATCAAAACTATGAATTAACACAAGTGGAATTATATACTTAACAAAAAAGTGTGAAACAACTGAAAATATGTCTTATATTCTAGGTTCTTCAAAGTAGCCACCTTTTGCTTTGATGACTGCTTTGCACACTCTTGGCATTCTCTTGATGAGCTTCAAGAGGTAGTCACCGGAAATGGTTTTCACTTCACAGGTGTGCCCTGTCAGGTTTAATAAGTGGGATTTATAAACCTATAAGAAGAGCTCGCAATCAAAATCTGAACATCCAAAAGGTAGAGAGAGAGATGTAATAGAGATAATGCTGATGTATAAAGGACATCGCTCTCAGTAAATAACAGCCAAAGATATAGCTGTTATTGCAAAATACTGTATCTTTATTAAACAAAGTACAACATGTGATATATAGCAGTAAAAGACAAATAAGAGTGACTAGGATGAGAGACCAAATAGGGGTTACGATCGAAAATACCCCAAAGAGAGAAAGGAAAACCTTAACCCAACTGCAGATATCTCCCCATAGTAAGTACCCAGGTGTTATATATAATCAGGCAATGTGGTCTGTGTCCGACTTGTTGGAGAGACACCTAGGCTAAGGATCTAAAGTTAGACAAACAGTACAGCAAGCAGATAAAACGTGTCAAAAGTGATCTGCTTATAGTAATCAGAATAGCCACACATTACCTTGTGAAATAGTGATGACCAGGTGTGGAGAGTCTGCAGAAGGGAATGAATAGCGCGCCTTGACGCGCGTTTCACCGAAGTGGCTTCGTCAGGAGGCGTGGCTAAAGGAAAATCAGAGGATATATATATATGGAATGATAGCAGCATCTGTCCAATGGACGCGCAGCCCGTCATCGCGTCCCGCCCCCTCAAGCACCCGAGCGAGTCCAGCGCCGCCAGGCACAGCAGAAAGGGAGGAATTATCATCCCCTCCGCTGTCTAGGCAACCCAGGACATGCCCACGACGCCCGAGCTGCAAAGCAATGGGTCAGAGCAGACGGAGGAAAATGTAGGAGTATGGATGAGGTAATTGCGGTCATGAACGAGTCCCCTGTCAAGGAGTGGGTGGCCAATACACAGATCGACAGGGAGGCGCTCAGATCCACAAAAAGAAAAAAAAAAAAAAAAGATAAAATAAGGAGGGGATAAACCTCATATAATATGAGGGAATATGAGGAGATATGTAAGGATAAGAACTATATAAATATGTGAAAGTGCAATTAGGGATAGACTACGATAGTGGTGAGATGATATAACAAACCACTAGTAAGTGTGTGCACTATATTTGTACATGCAGCCTTGTAAATATCATGCATGTAAATAATGTATATTTTGAGTTAGTGCTGCAATGTAGTAAAGAACATATTGTCCTACTCCTAAGAGATTAAATTGCATAAGTAATGACAAATCGACTAATCACATATTAACAAATGAAGTCCCAGCACATAGGACCCAGAAAACATATACACACAATATTCATTAATGTCCAACAGATTGATCAAAAGGGATAAAGCTGAAGAATAGAAATGATGAAATTTCGAGATTTATATAATAATCACGATACAATCGGGCAAGAAAGGGTCACAGCTTGCACATATGATGAGTATGTCTATTGTTCGATTACAGACTTCAGTAGTAGTGAAATTCATGGATCTTCAGAGGTGGCATGTTACGGCACACATCCATCACTCCCATAGGTCAGACGCTGCTAATGTAAAGAGCACAGAAAGGTATCTAGAATAAAGTAAAGACAGCAGTTAAAATCTTATACAAGACACAAAGAGATAAATAAAATGGACTATACAACCCGCCGGTTCTTTAGACCAAGAAAGACTTAAAACTCGCATATTCATTGAGTCTATTGTGTTTAGGACCGTTATCCAACGGGTTTCTTTTTGTAGGAGTTTTTGTTTAGCATTGCCCCCTCTGATCCCCAAATAGACATGATCAATACCGCATATGGTTGTACCCTTAGGGTTACCCTTATGTACTTCTAAATAGTGTCTAGGGATAGTTTTTAATACTTGTGGGTCGGAGCATGTGCTTGAATTTTTGATATCGCGGATGTGTTCTTGAATGCGGACTTTTAGCGGTCTCGTGGTCATTCCTATATAAATGAGTCCGCAAGGGCAGGTTAAATGGTACACCACAGCCTCAGTATCACATCATATGTGGTGTACTATTTTGTATGTTTTGTTGTCGCTGGAACCGCGGAAGTCTGAGGTTCTGGGAACGTATTTGCAAATAGAGCATTTACTACAGGGGAAGCTTCCCCATGGTGGACCTTTACTTCCGAAGATGAACTTGTTATTGGGTGGTATAAAGTGACTCCTAGAGAGCAAATCCCCTAATGTTTTGGATTTACGCCAGGTAATGGTGGGATATGCCGTAAGATTATGACGTAAGTCCTTATCTGTGAGGGGAATGGGCCAGTGTCTAGAGACAATAGATTTTATTTCTGACCAGTTAGTATTAAATGTGGAAATGAAGCAGGGAGTTGTATTAGATTGAATATTGCCATTGTTTTTATGAATGCGTTGTGGTTTGCTTAAAAGGTTTTGTCTGTCGGACTGTAGAGCTCTAGTGAATCCTCTGTCAATATCCCGATGTCTGTACCCTCTCTCATAGAACCGTTTTGACAGTTCTTGAGCTTGATCTAAGAATTTATCCTCAGTGGAGCATATCCTGCGAGCCCTCAAGAACTGACCTATAGGTATAGAATTCTTAAGTTTTGGAGGGTGGGATGAGGTATAATGAAGTAGAGAGTTCGTCGAGGTTTCTTTGCGGAAGAGGTCGGTCTCCAGACTTCCATCTGGGTTTTTATAGATAAGAAGATCTAGGAAGTCGATCTGTTTTTGACTATACTTCCATGTCAGCCTAACGTTTAGGTCATTGTTATTAAGACAGGTCAGAAAATTCTCTAACTGCGACGCGGAGCCCTGCCAGATGAAAAGCACATCATCGATAAAGCGCGACTAGAGGACGACCGCCTCATTGCCCGGAGTGTTAAGGACCGTGTCCCTTTCCCACAGCCCCAGGAAAAGATTAGCGTAAGAGGGCGCACAAGACGCCCCCATCGCTGTGCCCTGGATCTGTAGGAAGGGGCGGTCCTTAAACACGAAGTAATTATGGGTTAGAATGAATTTCAAAAGTCTAAGTATAAAGTCAGTCATCTTCAGAAAAAATTTCGCGGCTCGGATTCCCTGATTGTGCCTTATCGATTTGTAAAGTGACTCCACGTCGCAGGTTACTAGTAGAGATGAGCGTTGTTCTACTCGAACTGTTCGCCAATCTCAAATTGGAGCTGTTTTGGGCGGTGTTCGAGCCGTTCGGTGAACACGAACAATTTGAGAAAAATTCGGCTGTTCGAGGTTATGTTCGATAACTGTTCGTGCACCAAAATCATAACTGGATTTTTTCTCAGTAATGATGAAAATTAATGTTAATACGCAGTTTGAGTGTACAGCGGGGTGGGGGGAGGGGCAGGGGATGGATCTCTGCAGGAATAATGAAGATCTCCATTTTTTTTTCTCTTTCCCGCATTTACAGTGGGGAGGTGCAATCTGTCAGCCTATCAGCAGCGCACACACGGAGCGAAGTGCTTTTTTTCACACAAGCAAGGGCATGTGTCATTGGCAGTGTATGTCACATGTCCTTGCCCTATAAGACCAAGCCATTTTCCCCGTCGCCACCATTTTCTCACTGCTGCAGCTGCGTGTTAGACGGCACCGCTGTTGCTGTGTGCGCTATACCTTGTTAATTTCAAGCCAATTTTCGCACAAATCTACAGATAGCTTGGGAGTAGGGAATAGTTGTGATTGCAGTCCTTTTAAGGACTAGGTTACAGCATTTCCTACGACTTTTATCAGGCAGGTCTGTGCTCTTAAATAGGTAGGTTGTGGGAGTAAAGACTAATTGTAATTGGAGTCCTTTTCAGGACTAGGTTACATCAGTTCCTATCAGTTTTTGCCAGGCAGGTCTGTGCCAGTGCTGTGCAAGTTTTTTTCACAGCATTTGGCTGAATCTAGCAAAGCTAATCCTTTTTGGCCTATTGCAGAGTGTGTTAGTCAGTGGAGTAGCCTATCTGTGTTGCAAGATATACCACCTGTGTATAGAATACCAATTTTTTTACTGCACCTAGTGAAGTAAAATCTTTTGGGCATAGCATCATTCTATTAGTCCATCTATACTGACCTCCATCAGGTTGCAAATTGAATATAATTTTTTTCTGCATCTAGCTCTGAAAAAATATTTGGCCTTCTAGCAGTGTGTGGGACTTTCTCTATTAGTCCATCTATACTGACCTCCATCAGGTTGCAAACTGAATATATTTTTTTCTGCATCTACCTCTGAAAAAATATTGGGCTTGTAGCTGTGTGTGGGACTTGTTCTATTAATCAATCTATACAGACCTCCATCAGGTTGCAAACTGAATATAAATTTTTCTGCATCTACCTCTGAAAAAATATTTGGCCTTCTAGCAGTGTGTGGGACTTTCTCTATTAGTCCATCTATACTGACCTCCATCAGGTTGCAAACTGAATATAATTTTTTTCTGCATCTAGCTCTGAAAAAATATTTGGCCTTCTAGCAGTGTGTGGGACTTTCTCTATTAGTCCATCTATACTGACCTCCATCAGGTTGCAAACTGAATATAATTTTTTTCTGCATCTAGCTCTGAAAAAATATTTGGCCTTCTAGCAGTGTGTGGGACTTTCTCTATTAGTCCATCTATACTGACCTCCATCAGGTTGCAAACTGAATATAATTTTTTTCTGCATCTAGCTCTGAAAAAATATTTGGCCTTCTAGCAGTGTGTGGGACTTTCTCTATTAGTCCATCTATACTGACCTCCATCAGGTTGCAAATTAAAAATAATTTTTATCTGCATCTAGCTCTGAAAAAATATTTGGGCTTCTAGCTGTGTGTGGGACTTGTTCTATTACTCCATCTATACTGACCTCCATCAGGTTGCAAATTGAATATAATTTTTTTCTGCATCTAGCTCTGAAAAAATATTGGGCTTCTAGCTGTGTGTGGGACTTGTTGTATTAGTCCATCTATACTGACCTCCATCAGGTTGCAAACTGAATATAATTTTTTTCTGCATCTAGCTCTGAAAAAATATTTGGCCTTCTAGCAGTGTGTGGGACTTTCTCTATTAGTCCATCTATACTGACCTCCATCAGGTTGCAAACTGAATATAATTTTTTTCTGCATCTAGCTCTGAAAAAATATTTGGCCTTCTAGCAGTGTGTGGGACTTTCTCTATTAGTCCATCTATACTGACCTCCATCAGGTTGCAAACTGAATATAATTTTTTTCTGCATCTAGCTCTGAAAAAATATTTGGCCTTCTAGCAGTGTGTGGGACTTGTTCTATTAGTCCACCTATACTGACCTCCATCAGGTTGCAAACTGAATATAATTTTTTTCTGCATCTAGCTCTGAAAAAATATTTGGCCTTCTAACAGTGTGTGGGACTTGTTCTATTAGTCCACCTATACTGACCTCCATCAGGTTGCAAATTCAAAATAATTTTTTGTCTGCATCTAGCTCTGAAAAAATATTTGGCCTTCTAGCAGTGTGTGGGACTTTCTGTATTAGTCCATCTATACTGACCTCCATCAGGTTGCAAATTGAATATAATTTTTTTCTGCATCTAACCCAGCCAATAGTTTTGGCCTAATACCACAGTTTGGCCACTCAGCTCTGCTCGGTGCCCATCCATTGTTTTTTTGTGCAAACAACTCCAGAGTTGTGAATTAGTTAACCACCAAAATGAGTGGAAAAAGGCCTGCTGCTGGTGGAAAGGGGAATAGGCGTGTTGGGAAGGGGAAAAAAGGTTGTGTCCGTGGGGTAGGTGTTAAAGCAACAGTAACATCTGCAGAAGAAAGACCATCTTCCAGCCAAAC
Source organism: Phyllobates terribilis (assembly GCF_046119375.1). Lineage (NCBI taxonomy): Eukaryota > Metazoa > Chordata > Amphibia > Anura > Dendrobatidae > Phyllobates > Phyllobates terribilis. The sequence continues at coordinate 72,702,623 of NW_027362770.1, read as the reverse complement.
TAAAATGTCTACTTCTTTTAGCGGACAATGTGATAAGATCCCTTTCTTACGGCCACGCCAATCGCTACAAATTCCAGATGAGGCACAAAAACAGCAGGTGCTTCAACGGATATCAAGTGCTCCTTTAAGTGGGCTCTCCTCCACATCAACTTCAACATCACAAATACTCCAGTCCTCAAAGGTGTCACCCAAATCGCACTTGCTTCCTCACAGCTCCCAAATCTCCAGCTGCCCGTCTGAGTATGAGGTAGAACAGATGGTTGAATCTGCAGAGCTGTTTACTCATACTATAGCCTGGGAATCAGAGGTCGACTCCAGCGCTTCTGTGAATCCAGACGAGGAAATAATCTGCACTGATGCCCAGAATCTTTATGAGTCGGATCCAGGACCAGACGCAGAAGGTTCTGACCATAATGTAGACCCTCATTCCCAAACTGTAACTCCTGTTGGTGGAGACAATGAGGAAGACGATGATGAGACTCAAATACCTGATTGGAGCGACAACTTTAGTTTTTTGTCAGGGCAGGAACAGGTTGGCTCTGAGGACGACGGGTGTAATAACGCACAGGGTGATGATGATGAGGTTGGAGATCCCACTTACTGTCAACCCACAGTCAGCCAAGAGATGAGGTCAGCAGAGGAGGTGGAGGAAGATGCTAGTGACGACGAGGTCAGGTTGCGCCTTCCTGGACAGACACGTAGTACTGGAAGCACGTCAACAACTGCATCCTCAAAAACAACTCTGCCTCTCACCACAAGTCGTGGTGGCTCTTCAGGTCGCATGGGTGCTAAGCCTTGCATAGCCTGGGCATTTTTTCAGATCGATAAAGATGACCCAACTCGTGTTATCTGTAACATTTGTCAGCAAAAGCTAAGTAGAGGCCAAAAAATACATAGTTTGAGTACTTCATGCATGAACCGGCACATGGACATGAAGCATAAGTTGCAGTGGGAAGCTCAGTGTGCTACAATGCGGCCTAGCCGGCCGGGCCAACCACCGTCTGCCATATCTTGTGCATCCGCGGCCTCTTCATCCTCTGTGACTGGGGGGACAGCAGTCACACCTGTTTTGGGGCGCAGACCTGCCACCTCTTTACCCGCAACAGCCAGCGTGATTGGCAGGTCATCATTTTCTTTGGAGGTGGTAACACCAGCTGGTGTTGAGCGCTGTCCGACATCGATAGCACCACCTTTGGATCAAGGCAACCTAACATGTCCGCCTGCATCTTCCTCACAGACCGGCAGTTTGCCGGGGACACCCTTATCAACCCCGTCTAAGCACAATAGCCAGCCCTCGGTCCCTCAGATGTGGACAAGTAATTTCCTCCTAGCCATGAGAAAGCTAAGAGGTTGAATTTCACCATCTGCAAGCTCTTGGCTACAGAAATGCTGCCTTTCCGCCTGGTGGACACAGAGGATTTTCGAGACCTTATGTCCGTCGCAGTGCCCCAGTACCAGATGCCCAGTCGGCACTACTTCTCAAAGAAAGGTGTGCCTGCGCTCCACCAGCATGTCGCACACAACATCACCGCTTCTTTGAGAAACTCTGTGTGTGACAAGGTGCATTTCACCACAGACACTTGGACGAGTAGGCATGGACAGGGGCGTTACATGTCGCTGACTGGGCACTGGGTAACTATGGTGACAGCAGGACAAGGGGCTGCTGTCCAAGTCTTGCCGTCCCCACGAGTTGTGCGTCATTCCTCTTTATGTCCAAGTTCCTCCACTGCTTCTGCCTCCTCAACCTCCTCTTGGTCTTCCACCTGCACCCAAAGCCTGTCTGGTCATGCCACAAGCTTTCTAACTGCGCAGAAGGGATCCTGCACACCTCCTTACTATGCTGGCAGTAGGGCTCAACGTCATCAGGCGGTTTTTACTTTGAAATGTCTGGGAAATGTGAGTCACACAGCTGAGGAGTTCTGGTCAGCTCTGGAGAACCAATTTCATGAATGGTTGTCTCCACTGGACCTGAAACCAGGGAAGGCCGTGTGCGACAATGCTGCAAATCTGGGTGCGGCCCTTCGCCGGGGCAATGTCACACATGTGCCTTGTATGGCTCACGTGTTGAACCTGGTTGTCCAGCAATTTTTAGCCCACTATCCCAGACTAGATGGCCTTCTGCAGAGGGCACGGTCGCTGTGTGCTCACTTCCGCAGTTCGCATCCCGCAGCTCAGCGACTTACATCTCTACAGAAGTCGTTGGGCCTGCCACTTCACCAGCTAAAATGCGATGTGCCTACCCGGTGGAATTCAACTCTGCACATGTTGCAGCAACTGTGGCAGCACCGACAAGCCCTGGTGCAATACGTTCTGACGTATAGCCTGGGCCAACGAGATCCAGACGTGGGGCAAATCACGCTGGAGGAGTGGTCTCAGATCAGGGACCTATGCACCCTTCTGCACAGTTTTGAAATGGCGACGAAGATGTTTAGTGCTGACGATGCCATTATCAGCATGACTATTCCGGTGATTTACATGCTGGAGCACATGTTAAACAGAATTCGGAGTCAGGTGGTGGCACAAGAGGAGGTGGAGGAAGTAGAGGAGGAGGAGTTGTATGCGGAAGGGCTAACATCTGCAAGGTTCAGACGGTCGGCAGCACCAAGGCGGCAGGCATGTGAGGGTGGGGGAGATGGTTTTACCAGGGCGCATAGTAGCAGCCAAACTAGTGAGGAAGGTGCAGGAGCCCAGGAAGAAGTGGAGGACGAACTGATGGAAGACTCATCAGATGAGGGAGACCTTGATCACATTTCTGTTGTGCGAGGTTGGGGGGAGAGGACAGAGGAAGGAAGCATGATTGTTACCTCGCCACCAACACAACAGGGACTTGGTGCTCCTGGATGCGCAACACACATGAGTGCCTTCTTGCTGCACTACCTGCAACATGACCCTCGAATTGTGAGAATTAGAAATAATCCTGACTACTGGGTTGCCACACTGTTAGATCCCCGGTACAAAAGTAAATTTACAGAAATTATTCCTGCCATAGAAAGGGATGCACGCATGCAGGAGTATCAGCAGAGACTGTTGCAGAATCTTACATGTGCTTTTCCACAAAACACCAGTAGTGCACGTAGTGAATCTCACAGTTCCAACTTGCCAACCGTGGGACCGTCAAGTGTTCAGCACTCAAACCATAACAGAACCACAGTATCTGCTGGTAACATCAATTTTGCGCAATCATTTCACCACTTTTTTAGCCCATCCTTTGCAAGGCCACAGGAGACAAGAAGTCTGACACATAGTCAACGCCTAGAGACGATGGTACAGGAGTATCTCCAAGTAAACATTGAAGCCATGACTGTGTCACTGGACCCTTGCTCTTTTTGGGCTTCCAATCTGGATAAATGGCCGGAGCTAGCCACTTACGCCTTGGAGATCTTGTCATGCCCCGCAGCCAGCGTTCTGTCTGAACGTGTGTTCAGCGCTGCTGGTGGTGTGCTGACAGATAAGCGCACGCGGCTCTCCACTGATAATGTAGACAGACTCACGTTCATAAAGATGAACAAATCATGGATCCGAAACGACTTTTCTACCCCTGTGTCATCCTGGGGAGAGTAAAAGCTTGATGATTGGTTAAAATCACCCTACCAACCGTTTTAAGCTTTCAAATTACTAATCATGTTTATCTGTATCTTGACTGGAAAATAATTTGGGCTTTGTAGCAGTGTGCAGCACTGATTCTATTAGGCCATCTATAATAAGCTCCACCAGATTTAAAATTACTAATCATGTTTATCTGTATCTTGGCTGGAAAATAATTTGGGCTTTGTAGCAGTGTGCAGCACTGATCCTATTAGGCCATCTATACTAAGCTCCACCAGATTTAAAATTAAAAATAATTTTTAGCTGCATCTAGCCCGGAAAATAATTTTGGGGCTCCGAGATGCGCAAGACACATAAGTGCCTTCTTGCTGCACTACCTGCAACATGACCCTCATATTGTCAGAATTCGAAGTAATCAAGACTACTGGGTTGCCACACTCTTAGATCCGCCAAACTTTTCGATCAACCTTTTCATTTTAATAAAGACCAAAAAAATGGTCATTTTTGAAATTATAAGCAGTAGCAGGTTATTAGAAACTGAAATCAAACAGTTTTCAACTCAAAACTTTATTCTAGGTGATGTTACATTTTCACATAGGACCCCTTGTTCGAAAGGAGCTTCTGAACTCTCTCGTCCATTGAATTTGTCAGGTTTTGGATGGTTTCTGCTTCAATTGTTTTGCATGAGGACAGAATACCCTCCCAGAGCTGTTGCTTAGATGTGAACTGCCTCCCGCCATCATAGACACTCCTTTTGATGATGCTCCAGAGGTTCTGAATGGGGTAGAGGTCAGGGGAGCATGGGGGTCACACCATAAGTTTGCCCCCTTTTATGCCTATATCAGCCAGAGATGCAGATGTTTTATGTGCAGCATGAGATGGTGCATTATCATGCAAAAAAATGATCTTGCTGTGAAATACACGGTTCTTCTTCTTGAACCATGGCAGGAAGTGCTGTTTGAGAAAATCCACATACATTATGGAGTTCATCTTTAGCGCCTTCAGGGATCCTAAAGGGGCCGACAATCTCTCTCCCCATGATTCCAGCCCAAAACATTACTCCACCTCCTCCTTGTTGGCGCTGTAGCCGTGTTTGCGTGGGGTGTCCATCAACCAGCCATCCTCCACTACATCCATCTGGACCATCAAGCGCTGCACGGCACTCATCCGTGAACAAAACAGTTTTGAAATCAGTCTTCATGTAATGTTTGGCCCACTGGAGCCGTTTCTGCTTGTGTGAAGTGGATAGAGGAGGTCGACAGGATGGCATATGCACAGCTGCAAACCTCTGAAGGACCCTGCATCTTGTTGTTCGGGGGACGTTGGAGGCACCAGCAGCTTCAAAAACTTGTCTGCTGCTATAACAAGGCTTTTTTGCCGCTGCTCTTTTAACCTGACGTAATTGCCTGTAGGAAAGAGTCCTCAATTTGCCCATATCAGCACGCACACGTGTGTACTGTGAATCAGCTACATACTTCTTGATTGCCAAGACACTTCATCCTGATCATCGCACAATGTTGATTGTAGTCATGCCTTGACCTAAACACTCCACAATTTGTTGCTTCTCAGCAGCCGACACATCCTTTTTCTTTCCCATTTTGGCAGAAAATGTAGGCTGCTTAATAATGTGAGACAGCCTTCTTAAGTAGTCTTGCCTTTCATTGGACACACCTGCCAAACTAATTAGCACAGGTGTCTGCAATTGCTTACAGTGATATAAAGAGCCCTGACACACATCACCATCAATGAGTTTAACTGACAAACAAACAAATTCTTCCCTTATCACTCCTAAACACTTTTTGCATAATAATTTGGAACGCTGCATTGATTTTAAAATTTGACCATGTAACAAAGTGATCTATTTCAGCCATAACAGCATGGATGGATATATGTGATTGAGTGATATATACTAGGACATCATCAGCAAATAGAGAGCACTTGTACTCGGTGCCTCCCACCTCAATCCACCTAATATTGGGGTTATGGCGAATTGATGAGAGCAGGTGCTCCGTCACTAGGATGTATAAGAGAGGGGACAGAGAACATCCCTGCCTTGTCCCATTGGTGATTGTGAAAGGTGATGAAAATGTTCTGACGCGCCCCCTGGGCCTTGGGACACCCGGAGCCGGACCCTTTTTGGTGGATGCTGGTGGTTGTAGTCTCCGTGGCGGCGACCCGGTTCCGTGGCTCAGGGCGGTCAAACCAGTGGCGGAACTATTTATGTGGTTTTGATGTTTAAATGTCCGACTACACCACCCGTGGATTGCGGTCAGAGTGAACCGCCGCTCCAGGGCAGACCGCTGAGGCTGGTGTTGTGGGTAGTGTTGAGCCACCCCCGTAGTGTTCGGGTTCGGTTCGGTTCGTCGAACACCGGGATGTTCGAGGAACTGTTCGTCGAACTGTTCGTCGAACACCTTAGAACACCGTCGAACACCGTTAAAACCAATGGCAGGCAAACAAAAACACATAGAAACACATAGAAAACACCTGCAAAGGTGTCCAAAAGCTGACAAACTGCTCAGAAGACACTCTCTTTAAAAAAGCCGGCCGGCAAATTCAGCAGCGGCATACACCGGTACCCGACAATTTAGACAAGAAGGAATAGAGCATCACACATAGATTAGATAGATAGAAACATGTCAGTCACACATATAAGAAGCACAGTGACAGTGTTGGTTACTGCACTTGTCATTTAGTGTAAAGGATTTATTAAAAAAAATATTAGTGTTTTCATGCACTGTCTCTTTAAAAAAGCCGGCCGGCAATTCAGCATCTGTACCCGACAATTTAGAACAGAAAGAATAGAGCTTCACACATAGATTAGATAGATAGAAACATGTCAGTCACATATATAATAAGTACAGTGATAGTGTTGCTTACTGTACTTGTCATTTAGTGTAAAGGATTTATTTAAAAAAATAATAGTGTTTTCATGCACTGTCTCTTTAAAAAAGCCGGCCGGCAATTCAGCAGCGGTACCCGACAATTTAGAACAGAAAGATAGAGCATCACACATAGATTAGATAGATAGAAACATGTCAGTCACATATATATGAAGTACAGTGATAGTGTTGGTTACTGTACTTGTCATTTAGTATTAAAATAAAGGATTTATTATTAAAAAAATTGGCGTGGGGTTCCCCTTAATTTTAGGCTCTAGCGGAGGTTAAGCAGACAGCTGGGGCAGATGTTTGAAGCCTGGGAAGGGGGTAATACCCACGGAGCTTCCCAGGCTACTAATATCAGCCCCCAGCTGAATACATAGCCTTTACTAGCTATTAAAATGGGGGACCCCCCAAAAAAAATGACGTGGGGTCCCCCCTAATTTAATAGCTAGCAAAGGCTAGGCAGACAGCTGGAGGCTGATATTAATAGCCCAGGAAGGGAGCCATGAATATTGGCCCCCTCCCAGGCTAGAAACACCAGCCGTCAGCCGCCCCAGAAATGGCGCATTCATAGGATGCGCCAATTCTGGCACTTAGCCTCGCTCTTCCACGCTGCCCTGGTGCGGTGGCAGGGGGTAATAGGGTTGGGGTTGATGTCAGCTTATAATGCCAGCTGACATCAAGCCCAGGTTAGTAATGGAGAGGCGTCTATAAGACACCCCCATTACTAACCCCATAGTCAAAGTTAAAAAAAAACACAAACACCCAGAATAAAGTCCTTTAATTGAAATAAAGACACAATCCTTTATTGTTCTAAATTAAACCATACTTACCATCACGCCCATTCCAGCTGAAGCCAACGATCTCCTGCAATAAAAGAAAAATAATAAAGCAACCTCATCCTTACCTTTCCATGGTTCCCACGACAGCTTCAGCTCTGCTACATCGAGATGACAGGCTGGACCGCAGCAGAACGCTGCCATCCAGCCTGTCATCCCGCAGACACTGAGAAGCGCAGGCATGCTTGCGCTGCTCAGCGTCTCTCTGTGACGACATCCAGATGAGCCGAGTTCATGTCCAATGAACTCGGCTCACCTCATGCACGTCACTGACAGCGTGGGAAAATTCTCACGCTGAAGCGCTGATTGCAGGAGAATTTTCCCACGCTGTCAGTGACGTGCAGGAGGTGAGCTGAGTTCATTGGACATGAGCTCACCTCATGCACATCACTGACAGCGTGGGAGAATTCTCTTGCACTCAGCACTTCAGCGTGAGAATTTTCCCACGCTGTCAGTGACGTGCATGAGGTGAGCCGAGTTCATTGGACATGACCTCGGCTCATCTGGATGCCGTCACAGCGAGACAGTGAGGAGCGCAAGCATGCCTGCTCTTCTCAGTGTCTGCGGGATGACAGACTGGATGGCAGCGTTCTGCTGCGGTCCAGCCAGTCATCTCGATGTAGCAGAGCTGAAGCTGTCGTGGGAACCATGGAAAGGTAAGGATGAGGTTGGTTTATTATTTTTCTTTTATTGCAGGAGATCGTTGGCTTCAGCTGGAATGGGTGTGATGGTAAGTATGGTTTAATTTAGAACAATAAAGAATTGTGTCTTTATTTCAATTAAAGGACTTTATTCTGGGTGTTGTGTTTTTTTTAAATACTTTACTAGAAATTCATGGCGGTCATGTCTAATACTGGCGTGACCCCATGAATTTTGGGCTTGGGGCCAGCTGATAATACCAAGCTGGCCCTAACCCCTTTATTACCCAGTGAGCCACCGCACCAGGGCCCTGGATGAGTTGGGTACAGCGCCAGAAGATGGCGCTTCTATGAACGCGCCATTTTCCGGGGTGGCTGCGGACTGCAATTTGCAGCGGGGGGGGCCCAGAAAGCTTGGGCCTCCCTGCGCTGCAGATTCCAGCCCCCAGCTGCCTAGTTGTACCTGGCTGGACACAAAAATAGGGCGAAGCCCCACGTACTTTTTTTTTAATTATTTCATGAAATTCATGAAATAATTAAGAAAAAAAGGGCTTCCCTATATTGTTGTGTCCGGCCAGGTACAAATAGGCAGCTGGTGGATGGGGGCAGCCCGTTCCTGCCTGCTGTACCTGGCTGGACACAAATATAGTGCGAAGCCCCACTTCAATTTTTTTAAATTATTTCAGGAAATTCATGAAATAATTTAAAAAAAATTGACGTGGGGCTTCGCACTATATTTGTGTCCAGCCAGGTACAGCAGGCAGGAACGGGCTGCCCCCAACCACCAGCTGCCTATTTGTACCTGGCCGGACACAACAATATAGGGAAGCCCTTTTTTTCTTAATTATTTCATGAAATAATTTAAAGAAAATTGACGTGGGGCTTCGCCCTGTTTTTGTGTCCAGCCAGGTACAACTAGGCAGCTGGGGGCTGGAATCCGCAGCGCAGGGAGGCCCAAGCTTTCTGGGCCACCCCCGCTGCAAATTGCAGTCCGCAGCCACCCCGGAAAATGGCGCGTTCATAGAAGCGCCATCTTCTGGCGCTGTACCCAACTCATCCAGGGCCCTGATGCGGTGGCTCACTGGGTAATAAAGGGGTTAGGGCCAGCTTGGCATTATCAGCTGGCCCTAAGCCCGAAATTCATGGGGTCACGCCAATATTAGACATGACCACCATGAATTTCTAGTAAAGTATTTAAAAAAAACACAACACCCAGAAAAAAGTCCTTTAATTGAAATAAACACACAATTCTTTATTGTTCTAAATTAAACCATACTTACCATCACGCCCATTCCAGCTGAAGCCAACGATCTCCTGAAATAAAAGAAAAATAATAAAGCAACATCATCCTTACCTTTCCATGGTTCCCAGGACCGGTCCAGCTCTGCTACATCGAGATGACAGGCTGGACCGCAGCAGAACGCTGCCATCCAGCCTGTCATCCCGCAGACACTGAGAAGCGCAGGCTTGCTTGCGCTCCACAGTGTCTCTCTGTGAGGGCATCCAGATGAGCCGAGTTCATGTCCAATGAACTCGGCTCACCTCATGCACGTCACTGACAGCGTGGGAAAATTCTCCTGCACTCAGCGCTTCAGCGTGGGAGAATTCTCACACTGAAGCGCTGAGTGCAGGAGAATTCTCCCACGCTGTCAGTGACGTGCAGGAGGTGAGCTGAGTTCATTGGACATGAGCTCACCTTATGCACGTCACTGACAGCGTGGGAGAATTCTCCTGCACTCACCGCTTCAGCGTGAGAATTTTCCCACGCTGTCAGTGACGTGCATGAGGTGAGCCGAGTTCATTGGACATGAACTCGGCTCATCTGGATGTCGTCACAGAGAGACGCTGAGCAGCGCAAGCAAGCCTGCGCTTCTCAGTGTCTGCGGGATGAGAGGCTGGATGGCAGCGTTCTGCTGCGGTCCAGCCTGTCATCTCGATGTAGCAGAGCTGAAGCTGTCGTGGGAACCATGGAAAGGTAAGGATGAGGTTGCTTTATTATTTTTCTTTTAATGCAGGAGATCGTTGGCTTCAGCTGGAATGGGCGTGACGGTAAGTATGGTTTAATTTAGAACAATAAAGGATTGTGTCTTTATTTCAATTAAAGGACTTTATTCTGGGTGTTTGTGTTTTTTTTAACTTTGACTATGGGGTTAGTAATGGGGGTGTCTTATAGACGCCTCTCCATTACTAACCTGGGCTTGATGTCAGCTGGCATTATAAGCTGACATCAACCCCAACCCTATTACCCCCTGCCACCGCACCAGGGCAGCGTGGAAGAGCGAGGCTAAGTGCCAGAATTGGCGCATCCTATGAATGCGCCATTTCTGGGGCGGCTGACGGCTGGTGTTTCTAGCCTGGGAGGGGGCCAATATTCATGGCTCCCTTCCTGGGCTATTAATATCAGCCCCCAGCTGTCTGCCTAGCCTTTGCTAGCTATTAAATTAGGGGGGACCCCACGTCATTTTTTTTGGGGTGTCCCCCATTTTAATAGCTAGTAAAGGCTATGTATTCAGCTGGGGGCTGATATTAGTAGCCTGGGAAGCTCCGTGGGTATTACCCCCTTCCCAGGCTTCAAACATCAGCCCCAGCCGTCTGCTTAACCTCCGCTAGAGCCTAAAATTAAGGGGAACCCCACGCCAATTTTTTTAATAATAAATCCTTTATTTTAATACTAAATGACAAGTACAGTAACCAACACTATCACTGTACTTCATATATATGTGACTGACATGTTTCTATCTATCTAATCTATGTGTGAAGCTCTATTCTGTCTGTTATAAATTGTCGGGTACCGCTGCTGAATTGCCGGCCGGCTTTTTTAAAGAGACAGTGCATGAAAACACTATTATTTTTTTTGATAAATCCTTTACGCTAAATGACAAGTACAGTAAGCAACACTGTCACTGTACTTCGTATATATGTGGCTGACATGTTTATATCTATCTAATCTATGTGTGAAGCTCTATTCTTTCGGTTCTAAATTGTCGGGTACAGGTGTATGCCGCTGCTGAATTGCCGGCTTTTCATGTTTCACTGTTGGCACTGTTCCCATCGATTTGGGCAATCACTGTAATGCCACAACCACCATGGCTGTGGCATTACAGTGAGTGGCAGACAATCCCTGCATGATTGGTGCTCTAAATAGCGCCAGACATGCAGGACACGCTTTTGGTGCACGAACAGTTATCGAACATAACCTCGAACAGCCGAATTTTTTGCAAATCGTTCGGGTTCGTCGAACAACTCGAACACCGCCCAAAACAGCTCGAATTTGAGAGTGGCGAACAGTTCTAGTCGAACACCGCTCATCTCTAGTTGTGGGTGCAGCAGAGCGTAGCATAACTCAGTATAGCCTCAGGGCAGTGTATGCGGAGGATGGGGGTGATGGTGCAGGGCAGCAGCAGTAACGACACGGAGTCAGTGATGCAGTCCAGGGCCTTTACTCACAGTTCTTATTATCCAGACCACGTCTGCAGGTAACGGCTGCCCACGTCGTACTGTGCTCACCAGGTGAGGGGCTCAGACAACTCCCAGATAACTTTGGAGCGCTTCACAGGACCCCTTTTGTGTGTCCTTTGTCTGGCCTTTCTTACCAACCCTTCTGTCCGGCTGCCTCGGGCCTCCTCTTGGTAAACTTGGCGCCAGTTTCCCTGACCCTATGTGGTGCCTTCCTAGTGGGTGTAGCGAGGGGCTGCGCCACATAAAATGTCACAGCCTCCGGTTTCTAGCTGAGGGTCGTTTCCTGCCTCCACTAGTTTCGGGGACCGGTCTCCCCCTTTGGCCTGACCCCTCCACGCAAGTGGATTTGGGCGTGCGGTGGCGACTCGCCCGTCCGCACCCCTGGGATCCCTTCATTCCTCGTTCCTGGAGCCTTCTCCGCTCCTCTTCCTTCCTTCTCCCTCTTCCAGGCCTGGGCCTCTGTTACTAGGCCCGCCTCCAGAGCAGAGCTCATGCAGAGCCCCTGCTCCCTGCCACTTCTGCTCAGACTTCTCTGCACTGAACTAAGATGGTGCCAACCTTTTATACTCCCTTCTCAATGCACCCAGGAACTGCTTCCTCCCTGCTCCTGCACTACAGGGTTCCCCTTCCTCAGTGTTCCCTCCCCCCACTCCAGCCAGGGACAGGGACTGTCGTGCCCATCTCAGGGGCATATTGGTCGCCCTGCCCCACGGCAATGTGGTGTAATGCATGCAGGTGTCGGGTCCTGATCCACACTCCATCCTTACCTGAGAGTGAGATATCACACCTCTGGGTGAGGTGCAATACCTCTGTAGCAACCGAGCCCTCAGGGTAATACAGTTCCATTTATCTTCAGCATAGGTGACGTATTGCGATACAGGGCCGTGATTTTGGCTATAAAAGTGTCCCCTAGACCCCTACCCCAAGCTTTTTAAGAGAATTATATATGGTGTGCCAGGAGACTCTATGGAATGCTTTCTCAGCATCCAACGAGAGTATCTAATTACAAATTTTTAACTGCATCTAGCCCAGGAAATACTTTGTGCCTAGTAGCAGTGTCTGCTAGTCAGCGGATTATCCCGGCTGTTAAGCAAGCTACACCACCTGTAGTTTGGACACTTCATTTTTTCAAAGGAAATGCTTCGGGACCACGGGATACTCAGTGAAGAGCATCAGGAGGCACCCCAAGGCATAGGGGCTGGGACTGGCAGTAGGATGCCTTGCGGTGGACAGCCGAGCTCGATCCTTATAAAAGCTTTTTAACTGCAGCAGCTTTAGTGGACGCTACTGGAGCTGGAATTACGCGGCTGCTGGCATGAGACTTGCCCTCCAATAGATCCTTGTAAATGGATTTAAAGTGTATTCATTCAAATTAGAGAGACAATTTAAATTAAAAAGCTTAGATCTGCCTCCACCACAGGGGGGCTCGCTCGACCCACCAGCGGACAGGCACCAGTATTGGGAGAGGGGGGCTGGCCGTCAGGGTACACCGCGGCTCTGGCACAAACCCGGCGACACGGAGGTGGCACGGGCAGGAGCGGACTGAACGTGTCGGCTTCTCACTTTTTGGATTTTAGAAGGGCATGACATGCCTATATCTGTGTCTCCCCCTCCTTTTACTCCTCCACCTCTTTTATTTTCGCATGACTATATGTACTTGTCACTTTTCCATGTGTTAGTTGTGTCTTCAGAGCAGTTTGTCAGCTTTTGGACACCTTTGAAGGTGTTTTCTATGTGTTTCTATGTGTTTTTGTTTGCCTGCCATTGGTTTTAACGGTGTTCAAAGGTGTTCGACGAACAGTTCGACGAACAGTTCGGCGAACACACGGGTGTTCGACGAACCGAACCGAACTCGAACACTACGGGGGTGGCTCAACACTAGTTACTAGCCACATATTCTCATCAAGCAAAACCCCATTAAGCCTTTTTAGGACATCTGTGGTATCCTTCACGAAGGAAGGGAGGGTCTCCACACATTGTTGCAGGAAAAAGTCCACAAATTTGCATATAGGTTCACAAAGACCTCCCATGCCAGAAACAATGGGTCTGCCAGGTGGGCAGCAGGGGTCCTTGTGAACCTTAGGCAGGAGGTAAAAGGTGGGATTAATTGGAAATTCTGGCAGAAGACCTTCTCCCATTTTAGCTGTAATTACATGATCCTCCATGCCATCAATGAGATCTTTGAGCTCTTTTTTAAAAGAATTCAAAGGGATATTTTCCAATCTTTTATATTTTTGGATACAATGAAGCTGTTTAAATGCCTCCGCCTCATACATCTCCACAGGCCATACAACTACATTGCCACCCTTGTCTGCTCTTTTGATAACTATGTTTTTCATCTGTTGTAATTCACGTATTGCATTCCTAGATGATATTGAAAGGTTATCATGTTTAATTTTATGGTTAAGTTTACTTAAGTCCTCTCGGACAAGTTTAACAAAAATGTCTATTTGCGGGCATGCAGACAGGGGCGGGAATGCACGAGAGCGGCGGTGGAGATGTATGGGGCTATTGAGGACTGATGATGGCCTTTGTTCCTCTTCTAGTGACTCAAGATCCCTTAGAGCTTGTGCTTCTAATGGGGATAAGTTGGGCCCTGTAGTGGAGTTGAAGTGTTTTTAATAAGTGGGATTTCTTGCCTTATAAATGGGGTTGGGACCATCAGTTGTGTTGTGCAGAAGTTTGGTGGATACACAGCTCATAGTTCTACTGAATAGACTGTTAGAATTTGTATTATGGCCATAAAAAAGCAGCTAAGTAAAAAAAAACGAGTGGCCATCATTAGTTTTTAGAAATGAAGGTCAGTCAGTCCGAAAAATTGGGCAAACTTTGAAAGTGTCCCCAAGTGCATTGCAAAAACCATCAAGCGCTACAAAGAAACTGGCTCACATGAGGAACGCCCCAGGAAAGGAAGACCAAGAGTCACCTATGCTTCTGAGGATAAGTTTATCCGAGTCACCAGCCTCAGAAATCTCAGGTTAACAGCAGCTCAGATTAGAGAACAGGTCAATGCCACACAGCGTTCTAGCAGCAGACATATCTCTACAACAACTGTTAAGAGAAGACTTTGTGCAGCAGGCCTTCATGGTAAAATAGCTGCTAGGAAACCACTGCTAAGGACAGGCAACAAGTAGAAGAGACTTGTTTGGGCTAAAGAATACAAGGAATGGACAATAGACCAGTGGAAATCTGTGCTTTTGTCTGATGAGTCCAAATTTGAGATCTTTGGTTCCAACCACCGTGTCTTTGTGCGACGCAGAAAAGGTGAACCGATGGACTCTACATGCCTGGTTCCCACCATGAAGCATGGAGGAGGAGGTGTGATGGTGTGGGGGTGCTTTGCTGGTGACACTGTTGGGGATTTATTCAAAATTGAAGGCATACTGAACCAGCATGGCTACCACAGCATCTTGCAGCAACATGCTATTCCATCCGGTTTGCGTTTAGTTGGAACATCATTTATTTTTCAACAGGACAATGACCCCAAACACACCTCCAGGCTGTGTAAGGGCTATTTGACCAAGAAGGAAAGTGATGGGGTGCTACACCAGATGACCTGGCCTCCACAGTCACCAGACCTGAACCCAATCGAGATGGTTTGGGGTGAGCTGGACCGCAGAGTGAAGGCAAAAGGGCCAACAAGTGCTAAGCATCTCTGGGAACTCCTTCAAGATTGTTGGAAGACCATTTCCGGTGGCTACCTCTTGAAGCTCATCAAGAGAATGCCAAGAGTGTGCAAAGCAGTCATCAAAGCAAAAGGTGGCTACTTTGAAGAACCTAGAATATAAGACATATTTTCAGTTGTTTCACACTTTTTTGTTAAGTATATAATCCCACATGTGTTAATTCATAGTTTTGATGCATCAGTGTGAATATACAATTTTCAAAGTCATGAAAATACAGAAAAATCTTTAAATGAGAAGGTGTGTCCAAACTTTTGGTCTGTACTGTATATGTGATCCGTGTGACGAAGAAAACACAGTTTTATGTACCTGGCCTGTAGGTAACTATTTTGAACAGCAATCTGGTGTCAATTGCTTCACTGACACACTGAATCAAATTTTTAATGGAGGTCAGAAATGGCAGTATTTTCTGAAAACGTATATGTGATCCGTGTGACGGAGAAAACACAGTGTTAAATACCTGGCCTGTAGGTTACTATTTTGAACAGAAAACCAGTGTCAAAAACTTTGCTGACACACTGAAAAAAAAATTTAATGGAGGCCAGAAATGGCAGTATTTTCTGAAAACATATATGTGATCCGTGTGACGGAGAAAACACAGGTTTAAATACCTGCCCTGTAGGTAACTATTTTGAACAGCAATCTGGTGTCAATTGCTTCACTGACACACAAACAAATTTTTAATGAAGGTCTGAAATGGCAGTATTTTCTGAAAACGTATATGTAATCCGTGTGACGGAGAAAACAGAGATTTAAATACTGGGCCTGTAGGTAACTGTTTTGAACAGCAAACCAGTGTCAAAAACTTTGCTGACACACTGAAACAAATTTTTAATGGAGGTCAAAAATGGCAGTATTTTCAGCACAATTATATGTGATCCGTGTGACGGGGAAAACACAATTTTAAATACCTGGCCTGTAGGTAACTGTTTTGAACAGCAAACCAGTGTCAAAAACTTTGCTGACACACTGAAAAAAAAATTTAATGGAGGTCAGAAATGGCAGTATTTTCAGCACAATTATATGTGATCCGTGTGACGGACAAACCACAGTTTTAAATAGCTGGATTTTTAGAGCTGTAGTATGGAAAGGACCTGGCTGTATTCTGCAGTGCCAACAACCAAATGGCACAGAAAAACTGTGTTCTCTGGATTGCTTTTTAAGCAAATGATGAGGATTAAGATCCAAAAAAAAATATTCCTGGCCCATGAGACCTGGGCCTATTTCTAGAAATATCTAACAGCATCAGCAGACAGAACTGGAATGCAGCCTCTTGTGCTGTATGCACTGCAGTCTGCTATATACCCTGCCTGCCTATATACACTGCCTGCCTGATATCTCTGCAGATGGATTAGTCCTCAGAAGGACTGTTTGTGGAGATAGATATGTGTCTCTAATATAGTTTGGTACACCTACACTAACTAGAAACAAGCAAATCTCTCCCTAGCTCAGCAGCACCTCTGCCTACACTGTCTGATTCCGGAGTGACTGTGACGAGCATGGCAGCGCCAGGTCTGATATAGACCTGATGACGCTGTCTGGCCAGCCAATCACTGTAATGCCACAACCAACATGGCTACAGCATTACAGTGAGTGGCAGGCAATCCCTGCATGTTCATTGGCGCTCTTTAGAGGGCCAAACATGCAGGGAGGAGACCCGAGCAACCCCGGAAATATTCGGCGAGCGCCGAGCATCTCGAGCAGTGAGATGCTCGGGCGAGCACCGAGCAGTAGCAAACATGCTCGCTCATCACTAGTGACGCGCCCCTGGGCCTGTGCTGAGTAGCGTTGCGCACGCGGGGGCCTACCCGGAGCCGGATCTGAGAGGGGTAGTAGTTTCGTGGCGGTGACCCGGTCCGTGCCCAGGGAGTCAAACTGAGCGGCAGTATTTAGCAGTAGATGTTAGAATGTTCGACTACGCCACCCGTTGAATGCGGTCATGAGACCGCCGCTGCAGGACAGACCGCTGAGGCCGGTGATACGGTTGTGCAGCGGGGATGGTATAACCCCCAACGGGAGGAGTATGGCCTCAGGGCAGCGGACGTGGATGATGAAACACTCAGAGACGGTGCGGTGTAGTTCAGGGTCTTTACTGGTGGCAAAGGTAGACCCTCCCGGAGTACTGGCTAGCGATCGGGGCCTGGTCAGTCCGTGAGCAGATGGAATCTCCCCTGGCCAGGTGGAGTTGTAGGCCTCCCCAACTAATCGTACTCTTCTGGCTACCCTGCTAGAGGCTGATAAAAGTAGCCCACGTCCCTGAGTGTACCGTGTGGTGCTCACCCGTATGGCCGGTGACTCGGGGCCTTCTGGTAGCTTCCGCTCCACGACGGCGGTGCTGGTCCCTTGCGTGTGACCGTGCCTTCGGGTTTCTTGGCCAGAGGACCTGAAATCCCCTGCCGGGCGGTTTCTGCTGCTGGGTAAGGATTAGTCCCCACAGCCTCGGACTCCGGGTCCGGTAAGAACTCTTCAATCAGGGCGAGCTCTACAGCTTCCAGCCCCTGACTCCTTTTAGCACTGCTCCCACTGAGCTCCTGATCTTTCTTTCCTATAGCTGCTCCTCTCCAGACCAGACTGTGTCTCTGTCTGGGACTCCTCTTCTTCTCTACGCACTAACCCTGCCTCAGCCCCAGCTTTATATAGGGGAAGTTCTTCCCCTCCCAGGACTGGGCAGGAGGTGTGGCATGCATAGGATTCCTGACCAGGAGACCTCCCACCTGCTCTCAGACGTAATATTGCTATTACTGTGGAAACCAGACCCCTGGGGTGCCACATTCCCCCCTAGTGAAATTTAGTACTCCGGGACTAAACATATTTTTGTAAACAAAACAAGTTATAAACAAAAACAGTACAATAAAGAAAAACACATTATGATGGTCACGGCGT
Organism: Phyllobates terribilis; assembly: GCF_046119375.1. Lineage (NCBI taxonomy): Eukaryota > Metazoa > Chordata > Amphibia > Anura > Dendrobatidae > Phyllobates > Phyllobates terribilis. The sequence goes on along the minus strand of NW_027362770.1, from coordinate 72,684,690 downwards.
GTCCGCAACCGGGTGCAGTTTTTGAAGAAAACAAGGGTGTCCATTTCACCAAGGAACAGTCTTTAGTCAATTCCTGGGTTACGCTCCAAACATATGTACAAAGGATTCCGGATAATCCCTAAACGACACCTATAAAATAACTAAAAATACACAATTATTTACAGGCAACAATAAACAGGTAAATACAAATAAAGCAGTCTAAACACTTAGATCCTCCAACGTACGGGCAACTGGCCTCTAGTGGCTCTAGTGGACCTACGGAGCTGACTGACTGGTCCTGAGCTACGGGGTGTAGGAGCTGTCAAAGATAAACTGGGCAGCTGTCTACGGGCTCTTTGGCTCACTAGGGGTACGGCAGGCTCACTATAAGCAGAGGGTTGATCCTCCTGGTCTGCTTGTGTGGGGTCTTCTGCCTCCTGGACCGGCTGCTCTTCCAGCTCTACCTGTTTCTCCGTAGGCACTTGGGATGCTGGTTGGAGGAAGGTGAGGACGGGTACCACAACAGCGCCATTTACTTGAGTCCAAGACCGAGGGAAGTCTCCGAGTACAGTACTAACCATCTCCTCCCTTTCCTCTGCGGGTCGAGGGTCTTCTTGTTCTTCTTCAGGGTCCCGTAGCTGTTCGGGACACTTCTTCAGGTGATCTCGGGATACAATGGCTGTGGTTTCTCCTCCGTCCTTACTGATTGTGCAGACTTTCGGGTTCTCATGGCTTGAGGGTAGTACGGTGTACGGGTCCTTCTCCCACTGGTCGTCCAACTTGTGGAGCCGTCTCTTCCTCTTCAAGACCTGCTCTCCAGGTACCAGGGGAACAGCGGGAGCATATTGGTTGTAAGTCTTCTCCTGTCTCTCTCTAGCTTGACAGAGACTTCGCTCCACGCTCTCCTGTACTTTCCGGTACTGCTGCTGCCTTTCTGTGTCCCAGTCTGCTTCTGGTGAAGTGTCCTCGGGTGTCAGGACTCCCATCTCCAGATCAACAGGGAGCTTACCAGGTCTTGCTCTCATTAGGTAAGCCGGGGTACAGTTGGTAGAAACTACCGGGATGTGGTTGTATAGGTCCACCAGATCAGGCAGTTTCTCAGGCCACAGATTGCGTTCTTCCAGGGGCAATGTTTTCAGAAGGTCTATCACCACCTGGTTCATTTTCTCACAGAGTCCATTGGTTTGCGGATGATAGGGTGTTGTTCTTATCTTCCGGCAGCCATACAGAGTGCAGAACTCCTGGAAGACTTCCGCTTCAAAGGCAGGTCCTTGGTCCGTCAGCACCTGCTCTGGGTATCCGTGTGGACGGCAGAAGTGCTGCTGGAAGGCTCTAGCTGCTGTTTGAGCCGTTAAGTCCTTGACCGGGACCACCACCAGGAACCGGGAGTAATGATCTACGATTGTGAGGGCGTAGACATACCCAGATCTGCTTGGAGCCAGTTTCACATGGTCCAGGGCTACCAGTTCCAGTGGCTGTCGGGTGATGATGGGCTGCAAGGGAGTCTTCTGGCTGGCACGGTCCTTCCTTCTTAGGTGGCACGGTCCACAGTCTCTGCACCACCTCTCGATGGTTCCCCTCATGCCTACCCAGTGGAACCGCCCGCGCAGCAGGAACTCCAGCTTCTTCCACCCGAAGTGCCCAGCTCCGTCGTGGTATGCCTCCAGTACCATAGCCGCGTCTCTTCTTGGCACCACTACTTGCCAGATCAGTCCATGCGTCCGGGAGTTAACCATTCTGCGGCACAACTTCCCCTTGTAAAGGAACAGTCGACTCTTCTCAATCCACAGTTGCTTGGCCTCCTCCGGAGCGTCTGGGTCAAGGCGGGCATCTGGCTGAGTCAGCATCTCCTTCACCAGTCGGACGGCGGGGTCACTGTCTTGCGTTTCCGCCCAGTTGTAATGAGGTAAGGGATTGAACGTAGCGGATTGCTTACTCCTTACACGGTGGGAATACTGGATAGTCCCATGACGGTGGAACGCGGGGAGTTCAACTTCTTCCAATTCCTCTGGATCTTCCCCTACGTCCGGTAGGTTTGGCATTCTGGACAGGGCATCCGCGTTGGTATTGGAGCGTCCTGCCCGGTATTTGATCGTGAACTCATAGTTGGACAGGCGGGCCATCCATCTCTGCTCCAGGGCACCGAGTCTTGCCGTATCCAGGTGTGTCAACGGGTTGTTATCCGTGTACACGGTGAACCGGGAAGAGGCGAGGTAGTGCTTAAAGCGTTCGGTGACTGCCCACACCACTGCCAGGAATTCTAACTTGAATGAGCTGTAATTCTCAGGGTTTCTTTCGGTGGGTCGCAGTTTTCGGCTGGCGTAAGCAATTACCCGTTCCTTCCCCTGCTGGATCTGGGACAGTACGGCTCCTAGCCCGATGTTACTTGCGTCGGTGTAGAGGATAAAGGGCTGGCTGTAATCCGGGTACGCCAGGATTTCATCCCCCGTGAGGGCCATCTTCAGCTGGCGGAAGGACTCTTCTTCCAGCTTCTCCCATCTGAAGGGCGGCTTCTGGTTCTTGGCCTTCCTGGACTGGCCTATCAGGAGGTCCTGCATAGGAGCTGCCTTTTTGGTGAAACCGGGAATGAATCTTCGGTAGTAGCCTACCAACCCGAGGAACTGCCGCACTTCCTTTACGCTGGAGGGGCTTGGCCATTCCTTAATTGCGGTGATCTTATCAGGGTCGGGAGCCACTCCGTCAGCACTCACCACGTGTCCCAGGTACTGCACCCTTGGTTTCAGGAGGTGACACTTGGAGGGTTTCACCTTTAGGCCGTAGTTTGCCAGGGCTTCGAACACTTCTGCCAGGTGTTTCAGGTGGTCCTCGTAGGTCTTGGAGTAGACGATGACATCGTCCAGGTATAACAGGACCGTCTCGAAGTTTCGGTGTCCCAGACAGCATTCCATCAACCGTTGGAAGGTTCCTGGTGCGTTGCAGAGTCCGAACGGCATGCAGGTAAACTCGCTAAGTCCCATCGGGGTGGTGAATGCGGTCTTCTCCCGGTCCGCCTCTGCTACAGGAACCTGCCAGTACCCGCTAGTGAGATCCAAAGTAGAGAAGAAGTTAGCAGATTTTAAAGCAGCCAAAGACTCCTCTATCCTTGGTAAGGGGTACGCATCTTTGTGTGTGATACGGTTGATTTTCCGGTAATCTACACACATTCTCATGATGTTGTCTTTCTTTTTAACCAAGACTAGTGGAGCTGCCCAGGGGCTACAGCTATCCCTGATTACCCCAGCCTCCTTCATGTCTCTAAGCATCCCCTTGGCGTGTTGGTAGTGTGCAGGGGGTACGGGTCGGTATCTCTCCTTTATGGGAGGATGGTCTCCCGTGGGGATGTGGTGTTCTACCCCCTTTACTCGCCCGAAGTCTAACGGGTGTTTACTAAACACTCTCTCGTACTCTTGAACCACCCGATAGACTCCCTGTTTCTGGTGTGAGGGAGTGGAGTCAGTACCCAAATGTAGTTGCTGACACCAGTCCTTTATTGTTTTCTTAGAGCCGTTACCTTCCTCTGGTTGAGATGGAGGCAAGGGTTCCACGGCCTGTACAGAATTCTGGTTTATGGTGAACAATTTAGCTAGCGTGGCATACCGGGGCAGGTGTACTTCTCTCTTCCCGATGTTTATTATGCGAACGGGCACCCTCCCATGGCGTACATCAACCACCCCCCGTGCTGTCAAAATGGTGGGCCTACTGTCTGAGTAGACGGGTTCTACCATTGCTTGGTAGTCTCTACCTCTTAGACCAATAGCTGCCCGGCACCAAATCATCATTTCACTTTTTGGGGGCATGGCAATTGGGAAAGGGTCACACATTCTCACGCTTCCAATCTCACCACCGGAGAGTTCCACCTGTTGCCGCCGCATCAGTGCCCGGATCTCTTTTTGGAGCACTCGCTGCTGGCCGGAGCTGGCGTTCTTGGCAACCTGCTGTAAAATGAAAATCACCTCTGCAAGACAATTTTCAATCACATTAGTTCCTAGCGTTATCTTTGGGTGACTCTCGCGCTTGTCAATGTCTACAATGATCAGTCCCTGTGCTGCCAGTTCGACTCTACCGACTTTAATGGTCATCTCTTTGAATCCGATCTGTGGCACGGGTTGACCATTGCTGGCGATGATACTCAAGTCGTCGTCAGGGTAGCGGGTTATATCCGAGTCATTCCAGTACTGCTTAAAGAGCACGTACGGGATGGTGGTGACCTGTGACCCGGTGTCAAGTAGGGCACTCATAGGAATGCCATCCAGTACCACAGGCAAGACTGGACGTCCTCCCACATATTTGTCACGCCAGTTCGATGGGCCTGGTGATCTTATTCCTAGGGGTTGGCCCTCTACCCCAGGTTGTGCCAGTTTAAAGGACAGTACCTTGCCATATGTCCGGGTTGATTACAGCGGCGGCAGATGGGTTGTCCGTCCTCGTTGTATCGGTCGCTGGGTCTTCCTCTGGCCGGTGGGGTCCTCCTTGGTCGACGCCACGGGATGTCCTCCGGACCGGATGCCAGCTGAATCTTCCCTGGAGCAGAAACCTGTAACGACTGCACAGTTCGGGTTAGCGCAGCTACGCTTTTAGCTAGCTCTTGGACCTGATGGTGCAGGTCTGGAGCCGGGTCATTGTTCAAAGCCTGCGCATCAGCTCGCACAGGCCCTGCCAACAAGGGCGCCGCCTCCTGGTGGTAAGCGGTAGTAGGGTGCCTGTGGGCCACAACGCCACCCGGTGCCGGTTCTCGGAGCACCCGAATGGCTCTGTCCTTGAACTGTGCAAAGTCCAGATGAGGATCCTGTAAGGCCATTGCCCGCAACTGGGTTCGGTGGGCATTGCAATATAGTCCCTCTATAAATTGTTCGGTCAACAGCCTGTCCTCGTTTCCCACGCCGTCAGGGTCGGTCTGATTAATGGCTCTCAGGGCCTCTTGTAGGTTTAGTGCATAGTCCCTTATATTCTCATGTGCTCGCTGTTTGCACCCGTAGAATCTAAGCTTAATCTCAGCTGAGGTGCGGGTATCAAAGGTGTCCTTCAGCCGGGTTAATATCCCTGCTACAGTCCTCCTCCCAGGTGGCCAGGACTTTACCTCCCTTTGGGCTGCCCCAGTTAGTTGGGCCACCAGGATGCTCACTTTTTGCTCTTCTGTGAGGGGGTACACCTGGAAGAGGCTATCCAGCTTTTCTCTAAAGTCATTCAGGGTATGTGACTCCCCTGAGTACTGGGGTAGCCAGGCTGCCCCCGGGATATAGGGCATAGTGAAAGGCATGACCGCAGCAGCGGTGGCGCTGGCGGTGGCTGCGGCAGTGAAGCTCTCCTCCGTATCCGACATCTTCCTCCCCCCTAGTGGACCGTGGCCTACCTTGCGATGATCCTCTTCCGTAAGCCGCGGCTCCGCAGTGGATCGTCAGGGTCGAGGACCTTCCGTCGCGCTCCTATGACGTCGGCGTCTGCTGGGCTCCTTCCAGGACCTTACGCAACGTCCGGACGTGAGGCGGGGCTTCAGTTCTCGCGGGCTTTTCGTAGTCCACGCCCCTCTTCTTCCCGCGCGGCGTCTTCAAGATGGCGTCCAACGGCGGGAAAACTCCACGGATGGCGGGAAGAAGGCAGAAGATGGCGTCCAACGGCGGGAAAACTCCACGGATGGCGGGAAGAAGGTAGAAGATGGCGTCGGATGGCGGGAATCTTCACCACAGGTAAGTTGAAAAGTCTCTTTTTCAGGCACGCAGTACCCGGTGGTTGCGGGCACAAAATCCTGCCGACTACGCCAAAGTTGACGCGCCCCTGGGCCTGTGCTGAGTAGCGTTGCGCACGCGGGGGCCTACCCGGAGCCGGATCTGAGAGGGGTAGTAGTTTCGTGGCGGTGACCCGGTCCGTGCCCAGGGAGTCAAACTGAGCGGCAGTATTTAGCAGTAGATATTAGAATGTTCGACTACGCCACCCGTTGAATGCGGTCATGAGACCGCCGCTGCAGGACAGACCGCTGAGGCCGGTGATACGGTTGTGCAGCGGGGATGGTATAACCCCCAACGGGAGGGGTATGGCCTCAGGGCAGCGGACGTGGATGATGAAACACTCAGAGACGGTGCGGTGTAGTTCAGGGTCTTTACTGGTGGCAAAGGTAGACCCTCCCGGAGTACTGGCTAGCGATCGGGGCCTGGTCAGTCCGTGAGCAGATGGAATCTCCCCTGGCCAGGTGGAGTTGTAGGCCTCCCCAACTAATCGTACTCTTCTGGCTACCCTGCTAGAGGCTGATAAAAGTAGCCCACGTCCCTGAGTGTACCGTGTGGTGCTCACCCGTATGGCCGGTGACTCGGGGCCTTCTGGTAGCTTCCGCTCCACGACGGCGGTGCTGGTCCCTTGCGTGTGACCGTGCCTTCGGGTTTCTTGGCCAGAGGACCTGAAATCCCCTGCCGGGCGGTTTCTGCTGCTGGGTAAGGATTAGTCCCCACAGCCTCGGACTCCGGGTCCGGTAAGAACTCTTCAATCAGGGCGAGCTCTACAGCTTCCAGCCCCTGACTCCTTTTAGCACTGCTCCCACTGAGCTCCTGATCTTTCTTTCCTATAGCTGCTCCTCTCCAGACCAGACTGGGTCTCTGTCTGGGACTCCTCTTCTTCTCTACGCACTAACCCTGCCTCAGCCCCAGCTTTATATAGGGGAAGTTCTTCCCCTCCCAGGACTGGGCAGGAGGTGTGACATGCATAGGATTCCTGACCAGGAGACCTCCCACCTGCTCTCAGACGTAATATTGCTATTACTGTGGAAACCAGACCCCTGGGGTGCCACACTAGTCTTTAGTAGAGGAAAGAGGTAACTCCAAGGCAATTACTCTTCCTTCACCTAGGGTCTGAAGTTTCCCTGTTTGGCTTTGAGTTTGGATCAATTTATGTGAAAGTGATCCCGGTCACTACAATATAGACAAAGTCCTTCAGTAAAGCATCAGCATCTTTCAGCAGAATATAATTTCTTCCAGCCGATTTGCATGAGTTGTCGTACTGCATCTTTGGGAAGAAATTTTGAAGATGCTCTGAAATGTGGAACATGGGAATTTTGAGCCTTTTCCTTCAACCACTCTTTAAAATGTATGCCAAGTCAGGTGACAAGCGATATTAAATAGGGATGAGCGAACCCGAACTACAAAGTTCGGGGTTCATACCAGACACCCAGTGTCTATTACCAAACCCTGAACAAAGAACTTTTTACAGGAAGTCTGGTTTACTGTTTGGGTTTGGATGCCGAATAAAGTTTGTTGAAAGGCTGCAGTGCAACCAATAAACAAGCTTTTAGACTGTATGCACTTCCGGAGACATCACAGCCATGCCAATTACTGGCATGGCTGTGATTGGCCAGTGCACCACGTGACCTAGCCTGTATAAATGCTGGATCATGGATGTCGTCGCCATTCTGCTCTGGTTAGTGTAGGGACAGGATGCACCTCAAGTGAGGGACAGTATTAGATATTGTGCATTCAAACTCTGCAAAAAAGCCTCTGTGTGTGTACTCCGCCACTCTTCTCAGTGGAAGTGTTGTGCCAAAAAGCCTCTGTGTGTACTCTGCACTCCTGCCTGTTGGAGAACTGTGTCTTTAAGCCTCTATGTGTACTCTACACCCCCGCCTGTGGGAATACTGTGCCTTGAAGCCTCTGTGTGTACTCTGCACCTGTGGGAGTACTGTGCCTTTAAGTCTCTGCGTGTACTCTGCAACCCCGTCTGTGGAAGTACTGTGCCTTTAAGCCTCTGTGTGTACTCTGCAACTCCTCCTGTGGGAGTACTGTGCCTTTAAGCCTCTGTGTGTACTCTGCAACTCCGCCTGTGGGAGTACTGTGCCAAAAAAAGCCTCTGTGTATACTCTGCAACCCCGCCTGTGTGAGTAATGTGCAAAAAAGTCTCTGTGTGTATTCTGCACCCCCGTCTGTGGGGGTGCTGTGCCGTTAAGCCTCTGTGTTTATTCTGCACCCCTGCCTGAGGGATTATTGTTCCAAAAAGTCTCTATGTATGCTGCAGCCGTGTCTGTATGAGTAAGGGTGTCTAAAATATAATTATACTCTGTAGCCGTCTTTTTGCGAGTAGTGTGCCTAAAAAATAATTCTACTCTGCCGCTGTGTCTGTGCCATTTGTGGGCCTTAAAAGTCATTTTATTCTGCAGCCGTCTCTTTGTGAGTGGTGTGCTAAAAATAATTCTACATTACTGCTGTGTCTGTGCCATTTGTGGGTCTAAAAAATAACTTTATTCTGCAGCCATCTCTTTGCTAGTGTGCCTAAAAAATAATTCTACTCTGCTGTTGTGTTTGTGCCATTTGTGGGCCTAAAAAGTCATTTTATTCTGCAGCGTCTCTTTGCGAGTAGTGTGCCTAAAAAATAATACTACTCTGCCGAGGTGTCTGTGCTATTTGTGGGCCTAAAAATAATTTTAATCTGTAGCCATCTCTTTGCGAGTAGTGTGCCTGAAAAATAATTCTACTCTACCGCTGTGCCATTTGTGGACCTAAAAATAATTTTACTCTGTAGCCATCTCTTTGCGAGTAGCGTACCTGAAAAATAATTCTACTCTGCCGCTGTGTCTGTGCCATTTGTGGGCCTAAAAACAAATTTTACTCTACCCCTGTGTCTGTACAAGTTGTGGCCGGGCATAAAAATAATTTTACTCTGCAGCCGCTGTGTCTGTACGAGTAAGGGTGTCTAAAAAATAATTATACTCTGTAGCCATCTCTTTGCGAATAGTGTGCCTAAAAAATAATTCTACTCTTCCGCTGTGTCTGTGCCATTTGTGGGTCTAAAAAGTAATTTTATTCTGCAGCCGTCTCTTTGCAAGTGGTGTGTCTAAAAATAATTCTACATTACTGCTGTGTCTGTGCCATTTGTGGGTCTAAAAAATAATTTTATTCTGCAGCCGTCTCTTTACGAGTAGTGTGCCTAAAAATAATTCTACATTACTGCTTTGTCTGTGCCATTTGTGGGCCTAAAAACTAATTTTACTCTGTAGCCATCTCTTTGCGAGTAGTGTGCCTAAAAAATAATTCTTCTCTGCCGCTGTGTCTGTGCCATTTGTGGGCCTAAAAATGAATTTTACTGTGTAACCATCTCTTTGCAAGTAGTGTGCCTAAAAAATAATTCTACTCTGCCTCTGTGTCTGTGCCGTTTGTGGACCTAAAAACTAACTTTACTCTACTGCTATGTCTGTAAAAATTGTGGCCGGGCCTAAAAAATAATTTTACTCTGCAGCCACTGTGTCTGTACGAATAAGGGTGTCTAAAAATAATTATACTCTGTTGCCGTCTCTTTGCGAATAGTGTGCCTAAAAAATAATTCTACCCTGTCGCTGTGTCTGTGCCATTTGTGGGTCTAAAGAGTAATTTTATTCTGCAGTCATCTCTTTGCGAGTGGTGTGCCTAAAAATAATTCTACATTACTGCTGTGTCTGTGCCATTTGTGGGTATAAAAAAAATTTTTATTCTGCAGCCGTCTCTTTGCAAGTAGTGTGCCTAAAAAATTATTCTACTCTGCAGACGTGTCTTTGCAAAAAGTCTGCCTAAAAAATAATTCTAATCTGTCGTTGCATCTGTGCCATTTGTGTGCCTAAAAAATAATTTTACTCTATTGCTAGCCTGTAGTGTCTGTAAGAGTAAGTTTGCCTTAAAAAATAATTATACTCTGCAGCCGTCTCTTTGCGAGTATTGTGCCTAAAAATAATTCTACTCTGCCTCTGTGTCTGTGCCATTTATGGGTTTTAAAAATAATTTTACTCTACCGCTGTGTCTCCACAAGTTGTGGCCGGGCCTAAAAGATAATTTTATTCTACTGCTGTGTCTCTATGAGTAGTGTGCCTGTGCCATTTGTGTTCTGTGCCATTTGTGTTCCTACAAAGAAATTTTACTCTGCAGTCATTTCTTTGCGAGTAATGTGCCTAACAAATAATTCTACTCTACCACGGTGTCTGTGCCATTTGTGGGCCTAAAAAGTAATTTTATTCTGCAGCCGTCTCTTTGCGAGTAGTATGTCTAAAAAATAATTCTACTCTGCCGCTGTGTATGTGCCATTTATGGGCCTAAAAAATAATTTTACTCTACCGCTGTGTCTGTACGAGTAAGTGGGCCTAAAAATAATTCTACATTACTGCTGTGTCTCTGCCATTTGTGGGCCTAAAATAGAATTTTACTGTGTAACCATCTCTTTGCAAGTAGTGTGCCTAAAAAATAATTCTACTCTGCCTCTGTGTCTGTGCCGTTTGTGGACCTAAAAACTAACTTTACTCTACTGCTGTGTCTGTAAAAATTGTGGCCGGGCCTAAAAAATAATTTTACTCTGCAGCCACTGTGTCTGTACGAATAAGGGTGTCTAAAAATAATTATACTCTGTTGCCGTCTCTTTGCGAATAGTGTGCCTAAAAAATAATTCTACCCTGTCGCTGTGTCTGTGCCATTTGTGGGTCTAAAGAGTAATTTTATTCTGCAGTCATCTCTTTGCGAGTGGTGTGCCTAAAAATAATTCTACATTACTGCTGTGTCTGTGCCATTTGTGGGTCTAAAAAATAATTATACTCTGCAGCCGTCTCTTTGCGAGTATTGTGCCTAAAAATAATTCTACTCTGCCGCTGTGTCTGTGCCATTTATGGGCCTTAAAAATAATTTTACTCTACCGCTGTGTCTCCACAAGTTGTGGCCGGGCCTAAAAATTATTTTATTCTACTGCTGTGTCTGGACGAGCAGTGTGCCTAAAAAAGAATTTTACTCTACCGCAGTGTCTGTATGTGTAATGTGCCTAAAAAATAATTATACTTGGCAGCCGTCTTTTTGCGAATAGTGTGCCTATAAATAATTCTACTCTGCCTCTGAGTCTATGTCATTTGTGGGCCTAAAAACTAATTTTACTCTGCTGCCGTCTCTTTGGGAGTAGTGTGCCTAAAAAATAATTTTACTCTACCACTATGTCTGTGTAAGTTGTGGCCGAGCCTAAAAAATAAATTTCTCTGCCGCCATCTCTTTGCGAGTAGTGTGTCTGTGAAGAATATTGGAAATATAATTCCATGTTAATCAATTGTGTCCTATTTGGCATGGGATTATAAGCACCCCTTCAGTCTATAGTTGTAACAGAACAGTTAGCAATAGCAGGGGGGGTAAGAGTCAAAAGACTTTGAGTGACAGACATCACACCTTGAACCAGCTCAGCTCAAAATAAAGGGCCTACTTGTTATGTGGATACCATGTGGTCTGAATCAGCTATGATTTCATAAGGAGAATATGGATGTATTGTATATCCTAGACGTACATCGTGTACATGTCAGAGTTTCCTAAACCGGTCCGCACACCGTCCAGTGTCCCGATCTGGCCTCACAGGGTGGGGAGATGTTAAATATTAATTATGGATATTTATTTTTTATTCTCAATTCTGAAGTACACAGATTGCACGTGGTAGGTTTTGCTGACAAGTCATTCAGGCTATTCTTATACATTTAGCTCAGGGTATATAGTTAGTGCCATATATGAAGAACAGGTGCTATGAGGTGCATATATAACCCATGTGAGTCACAGGGAGGGGGGCTCTCTTGCCACTTCACACTACATCAGACGGAGGATCTACATGCTGAGGAAAACAGCTGGCAAGGCCCGGGCACAAGTGCTCCATGCTGACATGTGCTCGACAAGGCAAGGAAAGATTTACACTCATGAATCAATCACTTTGTAACTATTTCACCTATTTTATCTAACTACTGCAATTATTCTTTTAATAGGAAATCCAAGAATAAACTGCTACATTTTTCTATAAGATTTCGTGAAGTTCTCTTGAAGAATCACATCTGGTAAACAGTCCTACATATATGAAAAAGTATATGAAAATAAGTATATTTAACAGGAGATATGTAGAATATCTGGTAGGAAACATAGTACAGCTGTGTTTTTTTTTCTACACGTGTAGCAGGGGCCTGGCTGGATGCGATGACACCAGAACTGTCTCCCTAGGACCGTCCATTAAGAAATTATGACCAATTTGAAGTTTTGGAGTTATTATCTGCCAGTGGCAGGGAAGGGACTCAGGTTCAGCCCAGAGGGCAGGTACCCATAGAAGATATAAGCTTAGAGTAAGGCCATTTGGCTCTCTCTCTGATGCATGCAGCCACTTCGACCAGTGGGGATCACATCAAGTAATGTGCTGCCAAGGACCGAGGAACCCGCTGGAAGCTCAGGCCCCCATGAGGCCCAGTGCACACATGGTCAGATGTCAATGGTAATTGAAATGATTCATCTGCTTATATCTTTTGTCCTACCACTATTGTATTTGAATCTCTGACCATTATATATGTATAACCCTTGTGTATATAGTGTATTGTCTAGTGTGCCCTTTAGGCAATTAAATATATAATTTAACCTTGGGCTGCTCTTTTATCTAAATCCACACGTCCATTTTTTGGGTTAATTTCCCATGCTACCAGGGCTAGTTTCTGGCCCGATATAATTCCCACTAACGGACCGGGCTTAATAGTTCACTAAGTACCCTATATTTCATATGCAACTTTGCTTTACATTTATATATAATGATGGTAGGGTATGAGATATATTTTTTGTCTTTTGTAGGTTTTGCATCTTTTTGCTAGTGTGAACATGCTCCTATTTCTTGCATGTGTACCATCTTAGACCTCAGTTCACATTGCTTGGTTTTTTATATTGAATAGGAACTGGTGGAGGCTATACCGGACTGATAAGGTTCTGTTTCACTGGAGCTAGGAAAGGGGCCTCTCAGCCAGTCAGGGATATGAGCGAGTGTGGGGCCTTGCCAGTGACTTAGTGAAGGATCAGTACATGTGAAGGATCCACACCTCGCCAAGCGACACATTCATTCCTGCACTAAGTGTGTCAAAGGTTGTCATGAGTTTATATTCCCAAATTTTTCTGTCTCTCTCAGACTTGAAGTTACCTTTTAATACCAGTAACTTCATGTCCATGACTCTGTGATCAGGGATACAAAAATGTTTGGCCATGGTAGGTGTATTCTTTTATTATGTGGCAATGAGAATTCATCCTTGTTCCAAGTTTTTGTCCTGTCTCCCCAACATACAGACCCCCAGCTGGACATTTGGTACATATAATTAAGTACACTACATTAGATGTGATGTAGCTGAAAGTACCTGGGATCTTGTAGCCCTGATGTGAATTGGGGATCTTTATCTTGTCCGTGGTTATTATAAATGGACAGGTTTTACACTTTTTCTCGTTGCAGGGAAAGGTTCCTGTAGCTGGCGGAGAAGACAGGGAGCTTTTGACAATGATGCTTCTTAGAGTTGGGGGCTGTCTAAAACACAGAAGTTTGAGGCTGGTAATATGGATTGTAATCAGGCATCTTTTTGTAGTAAAGGTTGTAGTTTCCGTGCAGCTCCCCTTAGCACCTCCAGGTTTGGATTGTAGGTGACTACTAGAGGCACCTGGTTGCTTTCTTGTTTAGTTTTGTAAACTAAGTTAATTTCAGTGCAATACAATAGTGGTAGGACAAAAGATATAAGCAGATGAGTCAATTACCGATGATGTCTGACCATGTGTGCACTGGGCCACATGGGGGCCCGAGCTTCCAGTGGGTTCCTCAGTCCTTTTCAGCATGATACTTGACGTGAGCCCCCCTATTCAAAGTGGCTGCATGCATCAGAGAGAGAAAGCCACATGTCCTTACTCTAGATTATATTTCCTATAGGTACCTCGCCTCCTGCCCCCTGGAGTGAACCTGAGTCCCCTCCCCATTCTCCTGGCAGATAATAACTTCAAAACTTCAGATGGGTCATAACTCCTTGCTGGACGGTCCTAGGGAGGCAGTTCTGGTGTCATCAGATCCAGCCGGGCCCCTGCTACGCATGGAGGCTAAACACAGCTGTACTATCTGTTTCCTACCAGATGTTCTAAGTATCTCCCCACCCTGTGAGGCCAGAACGGATCGGGACACTGGACGGTGTTCGGTCTGGTTTGGGGATTTCTGACATGTACACGATGTACGGCTAGGACGTACGATAAGTCCATATTCTCCTTATGAAATCATAGTTGACTGAGACCACATGGTATCCACATGGCAAGCAAGCCCTTTATTCTGAGCTGAGCTGGCTCAAGGTGTGATATGTCACTCACAGTCTTTTGACTCTTAACCCTCCCTGCTGCTGCTAGCTGTTCTGTTACAACTGCCTAAATAATTCTACTCTGCCACCATCTCAGTGCAAGTAGTTTGCTTAAAAACACTTCCAAAAGTGAGGACAGCTTGAAATAGGGGTTGTGGCCCTATTGGTGGTGGTGTAGCTGCTGCAGGGAGAGGATGTGGTCGTTCTGTGTCTGCTACGTGCCCAAATGAAACACCTTCCTCTGATGCAAGCAGGTGACAGGATGTTCTGCGTCATTTCGTAGTGCCCAGTATCACTGCACAAATGGTGAGGCCACAAGATGTTGAAAAGGTGTTAGATTGGATGGCTGAGAGTGCCTCCAGTTCCTTCTCATTATCTTCCATCCAGTCCACTGCAGAAAGTGCGGAGTTGGCACCAGAAAACCATGGTCATCCGGCTTCCACCTCTCCCCTTGCAAATCAGCCAAGCAGTCTGAGCCCCAAGTCATGCAGCAGTCTCTTCGCTTTTTGGTGACTCTGCTGGTTAGGGTTCTGTGTCCCATCCACCTGGCCTTGCCTCAGCAGTGGAAGAGTGCTCTGTTGCCCAACCACTTGTTAGGTTGGAGGGAGGGCTAGTGTGCATAGTCAGTGGACCACCGCAGCACATCTCAGAGCATGAAGAAACACAGTTACCAACTGCACCAGCTTTCTGCAGTGTGCAGACCGGAAAGGATGGCAGTGCTGAGGAGTGAGTGGAAGATGAAGTAGGGGATGATGAAGTCCTAGACCCCACATGGATTGAAGGCCATCCTAGTGACGTGCGCAGTTCAGAGACAGGGGAGGTGGTCACGCTGCCCCAGCAGCACAGCAAAAGAGGGAGCAGGGTGCAAAGGCACAGCAGGCGGCCCTTTAGCCAGTACATCGGCTGCTATTGCCCATCACGCAGCTGAAATGAGCACACCAAAGCCAGCTCAAAAGAGCTCCCTGGCATAGCATTCTTCAAGGAATGTGCTGAAGACAAGTGACAGGTGGTTTGTGTTAGAAAAAACCTAACAGGAGAGTTCTATCTTGCTGGTCACATGACCTTGTTTGCCTATTTAATCCTGCTCCGCCCTCCTGGCCTTGCTGGACTTCATTGTAATTTCTACTCTTAAGTTAGCCTGGTGCTTAGTTACCTTTCTCAGTCTGTTTAGCTTGGTCTTCGGACCTTTATGTTCTATGTTGTGTGTTTGTCTTTTACTGCTACAATTTCTGCTAGGAGGTGCCCAACTTTATCCCAGTCCCTAGTTCTTGTAGGGATCCCTCCCTTGCATCTATAGGTCTTCGTACAGACTAGCCGAGGACTTTAGCGGGTCTGATCACAGGATCAGGTTCCCCGTTACATCGTAGGGATCTAGCTTAGTTCTATTGTAGGGACAGATCTCCTTTCTTTCCTTAGTGCTTGTAGCAGATCATAACAGTTTGCACGCTGTGCTGTCAGAGCCTGAAGCGAGGCATAAATCCTCTGGACCTGAGCACCACCTGTATGACGAGGCATCTGAATTCCAAGCATGAGGTGCAGAGGAGTACACACCTTATAAAGCATGACAGATCTGAGCCTCCTCCTGCTCCCTCTCCTGCTGGGGTCTCTGACTCTTCCTCCCGCTCACGATCAACAAGGCCACCTACCTCCCTGCAAAGAGAAGATGTGATAGCAGCACCACCACCACCAGTGTCTCCACACCGTCCCATGGTAGTGTTGAGCTTTCTATTTTCCAAGCTATAGAGATAAAGAGGAGACACCCACCCCAGCCACCCACGAACCATGGTCCTGAATGACAGCATTTCCAAATTACTGGTCTTTGAAATGCTGCCATTCTGGCTAGTGGAGACGGACAGTTTTAAAAAGCTGATGACGGTGGCTGTCCCGCAGTACGTTATTCCCAGCCTCCACTACTTTTCCAGGCATGCAATCACTGCTCTGCACACACATGTTGTGGACCAAATAAGATGTGCACTGCGCAACGCCATCATTGGCAATTCCACGTAGCCATTTATACGTGGACCAGTAAGCTTGGCCAGGGATGTTACATGTCCCTAACTGCCTACTGGGTAAATTTAGTAGCAACTGGGACAGAGGCAGAAGGCGCATAGCCCATGTCCTACCACCACTGAGGACTCCTGGACATTTCTTTGTCCAGATTGCCTCCTCCTCCTACTCTGCTTCCTCCACTGCTTCTTAATCCAGTCAAAGTAAGACCGGTACCACCAACTTCAGCACCGGCCAGGGGAAATGACAGCAGGCTGTTCTGAAACTCATCTGTTTGGAGGACAAATCCCACAACGCGCAGTAGCTGTGGACGGGGATCAAACAGCAGACAGATGATTTGTTGCTAATGTGACACCCCAGGGGTCTGGTTGCCACAGTGATAGAGATGTTATGTCTGAGAGCAGGTGGGAGGTCCTTTGGTCAGGGATCCTGTGCATGCCACACCTCCTGCCCAGTCTTGGGAGGGGAAGAACTTCCCCTATATAAACCCGGGGCTGAAGCAGGGTTAGCAGTCAAGGAGAGTAGAGACAAGAAACAGCAGAAGCAATACTACTACGAGTCAGGGGCTGGCAGCTGCAGAGCTCGCCCTGACTGAGAAGCTTTCTTACCGGACCCGGCGTCCGAGGCTGTGGGGACTAACTCTTACCCAGCAGCAGAAGCCGACCGGCAGGGGATTTCAGGTCCTCAGGCCCAGAAACCCGAAGGCACGGTCACACGCATGGGACCAGCACCGCCATCGTGGAGCGGAAGCCATTAGAAGGCCCCGAGTCACCGGCCATACGGGTGAGCACCACACGGTACACTCAGGGACGTGGGCTACTTATATCCGCTTCTAGCAAGGTAGCCAGAAGAGTACAGTCAGTTGGGAGGCCTACAACTCCGCCTGGCCAGGGGGGATCCCATCTGCTCAAGGACTGACCAGGCCCCGTTCACTAGCAAGTACTCCGGGAGGGTCTATCGTTGTTACCAGTAAAGACCCTGAATTACACCACACCGTCTCTGAGTGGTTCCTGCTACCCCCATCATCCACATCTGCTGCCCTGAGGCCATACCCCTCCCGTTGGGGGTTATACCATCTACGCTGCACCATCCATCCACCGGCCTCAGCGGACTGTCCTGCAGCGGCAGCTCCATAGCTGCATTCAACGGGTGGCGTAGTCGTCCTGCATCTACCGCTGTTACATCGCCGCTCAGTTTGACTCCCTGGGCACGGACCGGGTCACCGCCACGAGACTACAACCCTCAAGAGATCCGGCTCCGGGTAAGCTCCCGCGTGCGCAACGCAGCGCGACACAGGCCCAGGGGCGCGTCAACTTTGGCGTAGTCGGCAGGATTTCGTGCCCGCAACCACCGGGTACTGCGTGCCTGAAAAAGAGACTTTTCAAACTTACCTGTGGTGAAGATTCCCGCCATCCGGCGCCATCTTCAGCCTTCTTCCCGCCATCGGTGAAGTTTCCCGCCATCCGGCGCCATCTTCTGCCTTCTTCCCGCCATCCGTGGAGTTTTCCCGCCATTGGACGCCATCTTGAGGACGCCGCGCGGGAAGAAGAGGGGCGTGGACTCCGAAAGCACGCGAGAACTGAAGCCCCGCCTCACGTCCGGACATTGCGTAAGGTCCTGGAAGGAGCCCAGCAGACGCCGACGTCACAGGAGCGCGACGGAAGGTCCTCAACCCTGACGATCCACTGCGGAGCCGCGGC
Source organism: Phyllobates terribilis (assembly GCF_046119375.1). Taxonomy (NCBI): domain Eukaryota; kingdom Metazoa; phylum Chordata; class Amphibia; order Anura; family Dendrobatidae; genus Phyllobates; species Phyllobates terribilis. Next base: position 72,666,927 of record NW_027362770.1, on the reverse strand, counting down.
CTACGGAAGAGGATCATCGCAAGGTAGGCCACGGTCCACTAGGGGGGAGGAAGATGTCGGATACGGAGGAGAGCTTCACTGCCTCAACCCCCGCCAGCGCTACCGCTGCTGCAGTTATGCCCTTCACCATGCCCTATATCCCGGGAGCAGCTTGGCTACCCCAGTACTCAGGGGAGTCACATACCCTGCATGACTTTAGAGAAAAGCTGGATAGCCTCTTCCAGGTGTACCACCTCACAGAAGAGCAAAAAGTGAGCATCCTGGTGGCCCAACTAACCGGGGCAGCCAAAAGGGAAGTAAAATCCTGGCCACCTGGGAGGAAGACTGTCGCAGGGATACTAACCCGGCTGAAGGACACCTTTGATACCCGCACCTCAGCCGAGATTAAGCTTAGATTCTACGGGTGCAAGCAGCGAGCGCATGAGAGTATAAGGGACTATGCACTAAACCTACAAGAGGCCCTGAGGGCCATTAAGCAGACCGACCCTGATGGAGTGGGAAACGAGGACAGGCTGTTGACCGAACAGTTTATAGAGGGACTGTATTGTAATACCCACCGAACCCAGTTGCGGGCAATGGCCTTACAGGATCCCCATCTGGGCTTTGCACAGTTCAAGGACAGAGCCATCCGGGTGCTCCGAGAACCAGCACCGGGTGGCGTTGTGACCCACAAGCGCCCTGCTATCACTTACCACCAGGAGGCGGCGCCCTTGTCGGCAGGGCCTGTGGGAGCTGATGCGCAGGCTTTGGACAATGACCCGGCTCCAGACCTACACCATCAGGTCCAAGAGCTAGCTAAGAGCGTTGCTGCGCTAACCCGAACTGTGCAGTCTTTACAGGCTTCCACCCCAGGGAAGATCCAGCTGGCATCCGGACCGGAGGACATCCCGTGGCGTCGACCAAGGAGGACCCCACCGGCCAGAGGGAGACCCAGTGACCGATACAGCGAGGACGGACGACCCATCTGCCGCCGCTGCAATCAACCTGGACATATGGCAAGGTACTGTTCTTTAAACGGGCACAACCTGGGGTAGAGGGCCAACCCCCAGGAAAAAGATCACCAGGCCCATCGAACTGGCGCGACAGATATGTGGGAGGACGTCCAGTCTTGCCTGTGGTACTGGATGGCATTCCCATGAGTGCCCTACTGGACACCGGGTCACAGGTCACCACCATCCCGTACGTGCTCTTTGAGCAGTACTGGAATGACTCGGATATTACCCGCTACCCTGACGACGACTTGAGTATCATCGCCAGCAATGGCCAGCCCGTGCCACAGATCGGATTTAAAGAGGTGACCATCAAAATCGGTAGAGTCGAACTGGCAGCACAGGGACTGATCATTGTAGATATTGACAAACATGAGAGTCACCCAAAAATAACTCTAGGAACTAATGTAATTGAAAATTGTCTTGCAGAGGTGATTTTCCTTTTACAGCAGGTTGCCAAGAACGCCAGCTCCGGCGAGCAGCGGGTGCTCCAGAAAGAGATCCGGGCACTGATGCGACGGCAACAGGTGGAACTCTCCGGCGGTGAGATTGGTAGCGTAAGAATGTGTGACCCTTTTCCTATTGCCATGCCCCCAAAAAGTGAAATGATGATTTGGTGCCGGGCAGCTATTGGTCTGAGAGGTAGGGATTACCAGGCAATGGTAGAACCAGTTTACTCGGACAGTAGGCCCACCATTTTGACAGCACGGGGGGTGGTTGATGTACGCCATGGGAGGGTGCCCGTTCGCATAATAAATATCGGGGAGAGGGAAGTGTACCTGCCCCGGTATGCCACGCTAGCTAAATTATATACCATTAACCAAAATTCTATACAATCTGTGGAACCCTTGCCTCCATCTCACCCGGAGGAAGGTAACGGCTCTAAGAAAAACATGGAGGACTGGTGTCAGCAACTACATCTGGGTACTGACTCCACTCCCGCACACCAGAAACAAGGAGTCTATCGGGTGGTTCAGGAGTACGAGAGAGTGTTCAGTAAACACCCGTTAGACTTCGGGCGAGTCAAGGGGGTAGAACACCACATCCCCACGGGAGACCATCCTCCTATAAAAGAGAGGTATCGACCCGCACCCCCTGCCCACTACCAACACGCCAAGGGGATGCTTAGAGACATGAAGGAGGCTGGGGTGATCAGGGATAGCTGTAGCCCCTGGGCAGCTCCACTAGTCTTCGTCAGAAAAAAAGACAACACCATGAGGATGTGTGTAGATTACCGGAAAATCAACCGTATCACACACAAGGATGCGTACCCCTTGCCAAGGATAGAGGAGTCATTGGCTGCTTTAAGATCTGCTAACTTCTTCTCTACCTTGGATCTCACTAGCGGGTACTGGCAGGTTCCTGTAGCAGAGGCGGACCGGGAGAAGACAGCATTCACCACCCCGATGGGACTTAGCGAGTTCACCTGCATGCCGTTCGGACTCTGCAACGCACCAGGAACCTTCCAACGACTAATGGAGTGTTGTCTGGGCCACAGAAACTTCGAGACGGTCCTGTTGTACCTGGACGATGTCATCGTATATTCCAAGACGTATGAGGACCACCTGAAACACCTGGCGGAAGTGTTCGAGGCTCTGGCGAGTTACGGCCTAAAGGTGAAAACCTCCAAGTGTCACCTCCTGAAACCAAAGGTGCAGTACCTGGGACACGTGGTGAGCGCTGACGGAGTGGCTCCCGACCCTGATAAGATCACCGCAATTAAGGAATGGCCAAGCCCCTCCAGCGTTAAAGAAGTGCGGCAGTTCCTCGGGTTGGTAGGCTACTACCGAAGGTTTATTCCTGGTTTCACCAAAAAGGCAGCACCTATGCAGGACCTCCTGATAGGCCAGTCCCGGAAGGCCAAGAACCAGAAGCCGCCCTTCAAATGGGAGGAGCTGGAAGAAGAGTCCTTCCGCCAGCTGAAGATGGCCCTCACGGGGGACGAAATCCTGGCGTACCCGGATTATAGCCAGCCCTTTATCCTCTACACCGACGCCAGTAACATCGGGCTAGGAGCCGTACTGTCCCAGATCCAGCAGGGGAAGGAACGAGTAATCGCCTACGCCAGCCGAAAACTGCGACCCACCGAAAGGAACCCCGAGAATTACAGCTCATTTAAGCTAGAGTTCCTGGCCGTAGTATGGGCAGTCACCGAGCGCTTTAAGCATTACCTCGCTTCTTCCCGGTTCACCGTGTACACGGATAACAACCCGTTGACACACCTGGACATGGCAAGACTCGGTGCCCTGGAGCAGAGGTGGATGGCCCGTCTGTCCAACTACGAGTTCACAATCAAATACCGGGCCGGACGCTCCAATACCAACGCGGATGCCCTGTCCAGGATGCCCAACCTGCCGGACGAAGGAGAAGATCCGGAGGGACTGGAAGAAGTTGAACTCCCTGCGTTCCACCGTCATGGGACTATCCAGTATTCCCACCGGGTAAGGAGTAAGCAGGCTGTTACGTTGAACCCCTTACCTCACTACAACTGGGCGGAAACGCAAGACAGCGACCCTGCCGTCCGACTGGTGAAGGAGATGCTGACTCGCCCGGAGGCTTGCCTTGAACCAGACGCTCCGGAGGAAGCCAAACAACTATGGGCAGAGAAGAGTCGACTGTTCCTTTACAAGGGGAAGTTGTGCCGCAGAATGGTTAACTCCCGGACGCATGAACTACTCTGGCAAGTAGTGGTGCCACGGAGGGACGCAGCCATGGTAATGGAGGCATACCACGACAGAGCTGGACACTTCGGGTGGAAGAAGCTGGAGTTCCTGCTGCGCGAGCGATTCCACTGGGTAGGCATGAGGGGAACCATTGAGAAGTGGTGCAGAGACTGTGGCCCGTGCAACCTGAGAAGGAAGGACCGTGCCAGCCAGAAGACTCCCCTGCAGTCCATCGTCACCCGGCAACCATTGGAACTGGTAGCCTTGGATCATGTAAAACTGATCCCAAGCAGAAGTGGCTACGTCTACGCGTTAACCATCGTGGATCATTACTCCCGGTTCTTGGTTGTCGTCCCCGTCAAGGACTTAACGGCTCAAACAGCAGCTAGAGCCTTCCAGCAGCACTTTTGCCGTCCACACGGGTACCCGGACCAAGTGCTGACGGACCAGGGACCTGCCTTTGAAGCGGAGGTCTTCCAGGAATTCTGCAATCTGTATGGCTGCCGGAAGATAAGGACGACACCCTACCATCCGCAAACTAATGGACTTTGTGAGAAAATGAACCAGGTGGTAATGGATCTTCTAAAAACGTTGCCCCTGGAAGAACGCAGTCTGTGGCCTGAGAAGTTGCCCGATCTGGTGGACCTATACAACCACATCCCGGTAGGTTCCACCAACTGTACCCCGGCTTACCTAATGAGGGCAAGACCTGGTAAGTTACCTGTTGACCTGGAAATGGGAGTCCTGACACCCGAAGACACTTCACCAGAAACAGACTGGGACACAGAGAGGCAGCAGCAGTACCGGAGAGTACAGGAGAGCGTGGAGCGAAGTCTCTGTCAGGCTAGGGAAAGACAAGAGAAAACTTACAACCAGTATGCTCCCGCTGTTCCCCTGGTACCCGGAGAGCAGGTCTTGAAGAGGAAGAGACGGCTCCACAAGTTGGACGACCAGTGGGAGAAGGACCCGTACACCGTACTGCCCTCAAGCCACGAGAACCCGAAGGTTTGTACCATCAGTAAAGACGGAGGGGAAACCACAGCCATTGTATCCCGGGACCACCTGAAGAAGTGTCCCGAACAACTGAGGAACCCTGAAGAGGAACAAGAAGACCATCGACCCGTAGAGGAAAGGGAAGATATGGTTAGTACTGTGCTCGGGGACTTCCCTCGGTCTTGGACTCAAGTCAATGGTGCAGTTGTGGTACCCGTACTCACCTTCCCCCAACCAGCATCCCAAGCACCTACGGAGCAACAGGTAGAGCTGGAAGAACAGCCGGTCCAGTAGGCAGAAGACTCCACACAAGCAGAACAGGAGGATCAACCCTCTGCTTATAGTGAGCCTGCCGTACCCCTAGTGAGACAAAGAGCCGGTAGACAGCTGCCCAGTTTACCCTTGACAGCTCCTACACCCTGTAGTTCAGGGCCAGACAGTCAGCTCCGTAGGTCCACTAGGGCCACTAGAGGCCAGTTACCCGCACGCTGGAGGATTTGAAGTGTATAAATGGTTTTATTTATGTTTATCTGTGTATTGTTGCTTGTGTATAATTTTGTGTTTCCAGTTATTTTTAGGAATCCTTGGTGGATTTACCGGGAATCCTTGTACATAGTTGGAGCGTAACCCAGGACGGACTAAAGACTGTTAAGGACTCGGGGTAGGACAAACCCCTACCTGGTTACGTCTCCCTGTTTTGGTGAAATGGACACCTTGCTTTTCTTCAAAGACTGCACCCGGTTACGGACATGCCGTAACCAACTTTATATGTTTTTCTTATTGTATTATTATTGTTTTTATCTTGTTATGTTTTTCTAAAATATGTTTAGTCCCAGAGTACTAAATTTCACTAGGGGGGGATGTGACACCCCAGGGGTCTGGTTGCCACAGTGATAGAGATGTTATGTCTGAGAGCAGGTGGGAGGTCCTTTGGTCAGGGATCCTGTGCATGCCACACCTCCTGCCCAGTCTTGGGAGGGGAAGAACTTCCCCTATATAAACCCGGGGCTGAAGCAGGGTTAGCAGTCAAGGAGAGTAGAGACAAGAAACAGCAGAAGCAATACTACTACGAGTCAGGGGCTGGCAGCTGCAGAGCTCGCCCTGACTGAGAAGCTTTCTTACCGGACCCGGCGTCCGAGGCTGTGGGGACTAACTCTTACCCAGCAGCAGAAGCCGACCGGCAGGGGATTTCAGGTCCTCAGGCCCAGAAACCCGAAGGCACGGTCACACGCGTGGGACCAGCACCGCCATCGTGGAGCGGAAGCCATTAGAAGGCCCCGAGTCACCGGCCATACGGGTGAGCACCACACGGTACACTCAGGGACGTGGGCTACTTATATCCGCTTCTAGCAAGGTAGCCAGAAGAGTACAGTCAGTTGGGAGGCCTACAACTCCGCCTGGCCAGGGGAGATCCCATCTGCTCAAGGACTGACCAGGCCCCGTTCACTAGCAAGTACTCCGGGAGGGTCTATCGTTGTTACCAGTAAAGACCCTGAATTACACCGCACCGTCTCTGAGTGGTTCCTGCTACCCCCATCATCCACATCTGCTGCCCTGAGGCCATACCCCTCCCGTTGGGGGTTATACCATCTACGCTGCACTATCCATCCACCGGCCTCAGTGGACTGTCCTGCAGCGGCAGCTCCATAGCTGCATTCAACGGGTGGCGTAGTCGTCCTGCATCTACCGCTGTTACATCGCCGCTCAGTTTGACTCCCTGGGCACGGACCGGGTCACCGCCACGAGACTACAACCCTCAAGAGATCCGGCTCCGGGTAAGCTCCCGCGTGCGCAACGCAGCGCGACACAGGCCCAGGGGCGCGTCACTGCCACTGCAAATTTTGGCCACTCCCCTGGACACACCCCAATCCACGTCCATATAACATTTCTTTTTACCCTGGCAGGAGGAGATGTAAGATGGGGGTGGTAATAATGGGAAGTTCAGCAGACGCCTAAAACTGCAGGCCGTAGACCCAAATCTGGGACTGTTGGGACTAGAGATGAGAGGATGGATTCACGAGTCTCTGGTCCAGCATGCAAGTCAGTGCTACCAAGCAGCTTGATGGGAGGCCTGCAAATCTCTTACCTTCTGGCGTCCCAGGTGCAGCTTATGATTAGCCAGAGCTAGCGGGACGTCACCTGTGCATCCTGTTAATCTCTATTTGGGACCTACGGATTTAATTTTTGTTCATTCATTCACAGTCTGAGTCACCAGAATTTTCTCATCTTTATGTAGTTTCACTACATGGCATCTGGCTTTTTTGTGTCTGTAAGGCCGTGTTCACACATTGCAGAAATATTGTGTTTTTTGTTTTCTGCAGATGTCCGCACTAAACTACACAATAATAATCTTCTCCTTCTTATTTGATGCGTTTTTGGTGCAGATGTGTAGCCGAATTTTTTATGTGGTTTTTATAGTACAGAAAAGCTTTGATTCTGCTCTTAAAAAGTAACTGCAGCTTTTTACATGTGTTTTTAAAGCTCCACAAAGAAAACAAGAGAGAGAAAAAAAAGCACCAAAACCACACAGTTCAACAGCGTCCTTGGGTGCACAGCGAGTACAGTTTTCACTAAATCACATTCACTTTGCTTGGACAGTTAAACACTGGAGAATTTTTGTGCAAAAAAAGCAGCAGAAAATATGCAGCATTTACGCTACATGTGAACAATGTCTACATTTCGAAGGAAAAGTGTATGTGATTCAATGAAATCTCCTACCTCTGTGGTCTGAAGACGCTGATGAACTCTGCAATTTTGGTGCATTTTTTCTTTATAGGCTTTTTCTGACAAAAATGCATGAAAAAAATGCTATTGCATTTTTAAGCAACAGCATTCTCAAAGCTTTTCTGTACTATTAAAAAAAAGATATTAAAAGTCTGCTTCATATCTGCTTCATATCTGACCCAAAATCGCATCAAATAAGCGGGAAAATGCATAAAAGTAGCGCAGCAAACAATAATCAGAGAAGATTGTTATTGCATTATGTGGTGAGGACACCTGCAGAAAAAAAAGTAGCTGAAAGAGCGCAGCATTTACACTACGTGTGAACACAGCTTCAGCATTACAGTTTTATTACATTTTTTATGGGTTTAAGAGAGAAAAAATATCAGTTTTTTTACATCATTTACTGATCCCCATAAATAATCTGATCGCTGTATTGTGGGGGTCGTTATGATTACAGGAACACCAAATATGTCCATGTAATTTGCTGATTTGTGATGCTTATTATTTTTTAAAAAATGCATTGAAAATTACAATATTTTTTTCATCAAGTGTTTTTCATTATTATTCTTTAGTAATTTTATAGGATGAAACAATCTCTTATTCTCGCTCTAGAATACAATACATACATTGTACATACAGTAGCAGTGTATTTCTATCAGTATAATCTGCTTGTGGAAGCTGAGCTTGCAATACACATCAAGTACACATAATTCTCACTGTGACATCATCAGAGCTTATTGCTCAGTAGCTTAAGTGACGCGCCCCCTGGGCCATATTCTTTAGTGGGAATATCCGGAGCCGGATCAGATGGGGGTTGTAGTCTTCCGAGTGGCTGTGACCCGGTCCGTGCCCAGGGTGTCAAACTCAGTTGTATGTGGCAGTCCTACAGATGTTATAAGTTCTTTATTGTCGACTACGCCACCCGTTGTATTGCGGTCACTATGGCCGCCGCTGCAGCAGGGTCCGCTGAGGCTGATGGTGTAGGTGCAGCTTTTGGTGGTATAACCCCCAACGGGTGGGGTATAGCCTCAGGGGGTCAGGTGCAGAGGATGGGGGTTGTGGTGGTGCAGCGTAGATGTAAAATGAAGACAGAGTCGGGTTGTGCAGTTTAGGGTATTTACTCACTGCTGATGTTCCGGTCACTCCAGCTTCAAGTGACCTCCCGAGCCGTGCTGCGTCCACCAGGTCCTGGATCCAGCCAACCCCCAAGCGAGTCCGGAGCGTGACCCTGAGCTCTCCTTCTGTCCTTCCTCTGGCCGTCCCCACTATTGATCCACCCAGGTCCAGCTCCCTCGGGCCTTCTGTTGGGAGACCCTTGGCCTTGGGTTCCCTGACCCTCCACGTGGTATGCCTTCGTGGTGGATGTGGTGGGTGGCCGTGGCAGACGCTGCCCACGGCCTCCGGTCTCTGGCTGGGGTGTGTTTTTGCCCCCACCAGCTTGGGTTCCGGTACCCTGATGCCGACTCTTCACCCGGGGATTGAATTTGGGTTCTTAGAGTCCTCTCTTTGTCCCCTCTCTGGGTCTTTCCTTCTTTCTCCTCTCTCTCTCTCTCTGGGACTGCTCTGCTCCTCTTCCTCTGACTTCTCTCTGCAAAAGGCTGACAGACTGACCCTGATCTCTGATGGTGCCCACCTTATATACTCCCTCTATGTGTGAGCTCAGGTGACCAGCACCCAATGAGCTCCTATCTTTACCCAGGCTGCTCCCCCTATCTGCCCCTACACTACTTGGGATGTACCACCTCCCTCCCACTCCAGCCAGGAACAGACTCGGTCGTACCTGCACATTTCTAAGTGGGAGTACCGTCGGCCTGTTCCTCGGAAATGGGATGTGTGTAGTGCATGCAGCCTACCGAGCTCAGATCCACACTCCATCCTTACCCGGGAGTGGAATATCACACCTCTGGGTTGAGGTGCAATACCCCTGTAGCAGCCGAATCCTCAGGGTGCTACATTCCCCCCTGGTAAATCACAGCACGTCCTCGGGCTGTAAGACATAACATCCACAAACATACATTTTTTTTTTTTTTTAAACATAAACATAATAAAACATCATATAAAAACTTTTCATATAAACATTCTCTCTTCTTTTTCTGGTTCCTCCTCCGGACACGGTGCAACGTGTGTCCGGGAAAAGTGCGACAGTCTCTTAGAAAAACTGGTTTTCCTATAAAACCGGTAGGGGGCGCTTTAGGAAGCGCAACTATATATAAAGGGGTAGTGGCCGCTCTCAGTCCTCGGCCAGGTAATGGGAATAGGGATGACCGCTCTCAGTCCTCGGTCAGTGGGATTAAAGGGATAAACGGGTAAACAGTTCACAGATGCTGGTCCCAACGGGGACTATATTAGCAGCAGTAACAGTTTCAGTTTCAGTTTATGGTGCCCCGACGGGCAACTATATACAGCTCCTGCTTCGCTGTACTTAACGACGGCGTCCTCCTGCTCTTTCTTTATTGTTACCTTTGGCTCTAGTTTCAGACCCGTCCGGGTCCTCTTGTTCTTCCTCCTCACACCGCAGCTCTTCCTCTGTCAGACGATGCACATGGAGGGCGTAGGGTCCTTTGGCACACTTGTGCCGGGTGAAGGTGACCTCGTCCCCGATGTAAAGGTCACGACCTCTGTGTCCCTCCGGTAGGTGGGACTCAACGTCTCTCCTCGTCACGAAGACGTCGCCTAGGGTGCGGTGGTCTCGGATGAAGCCCCACCCATGCTGCATATTAAACTTTATCACAGTCCCGGTGGTGCGGGGACTATGCGCTGCACGGGGGTCTCTCCTGGCCCGGCTCTTCTGCTCCGCGCTCTTTACTTGAGCTTGCTGTTCCCGGACCCGCCTCTCTCTCCGCTCCCTCTCGAAGTCCTCGAGCTGTTGGCGGCAGCACTCAGCACGCTCCGCTGCAGCTGCCCGAGTCTCTTGAGTGAACCCCATGAGATCTTCTCCAGTGGGGTCCCACTCGAACTGCGCTTCTGCTAGCGGGGGCGAGATCCTCTTTACGGGCTTTGGAGCCGGGATCAGGGGTTCATCCAGGGGTCTCTCTCTCCGGAGTCGGGGATGGTGGAACTCCGGTGGCCATATAAATGGCTGCCCATCCGGGCACGTATGCTGGGCGTACAGGTCCTCTCCCAGATGCGGCACTCTTGGTCTTATGGGCGCGGTGGTGTTAGCGCCCGGGTTGCCCGGGCCTTGCGGCCAGGCCTGGGGTATCTGGAAGGTGAAGGGCACCGTAAGGACGGCGGCGCCCTGGGCTACTTGGCCCTGCGACCAGGCCGGGGGCTCCGCGGAGGTAGGGGGCGCTGTTGGTATTGCGGCGCCCGGGGGTACTAGGCCTTGCGACCAGGCTGGTGGTACTTCCTGCTTGGTCACGCTCGGGGTCGAGGCGTGTGACGTCACAGGGGTCGCGGCTCCCGTTTGAGGCCTAGTCTGCGGCGGTGACGTTGCAGCGACGGGCACGGCAGGATAGACTTCGGGCTCTGCGACGGGGAGCTGGGGCAGGTACGCGGTTTCCCGGTTTGGGGTATAGACGTCCCCTTTACCTGCCTCCTTTCGTTCGGCTCCCTTCTCGGCGCCGTCTCCGGCCTTCAATCCTCCCGCGCCATCCTCAGAGGCGGTCGGTCTCCTCGTCTTGGGTGGCGTGCTCCGCTGACAGGTCTCGGTCTGCTGGGCCATCTCACGGCTCCACTCCGCCAACGTCTCTCGCTGCACCCGGGCCATCCTCCTTGCGAGGCCCTCCAGAGCGGTCTGCGCACACTCCCGGTCTCGGGGGAGCTGTGCTAGGACCACCACTAGGCCTAGTGGGGTCGTTGTTTCCAGCAGGCTCCTGGCCAGCGGGCCGGTGCTGCTCTGCTCTCCCTCGCCATCTCCGGGTAAGCTCCTCCGAAACTCTTCTCCAGGCTTCTTGCCTCCGGGTGCGCTCGCTCTAGACTGCTCCAGGCGGCACCCATCTTTGTTCTCTCCTTTCGTCTCCTCCCCCTTCGAGGGCGGTCCCGGGGCCACTTGGTGCCTGTCAGCTCCAGGGGCTGTTCTTTCACGCTGACAGACACCTCTAGCATCACAGTCTCTGTTGGTGGGGGCGGTTTCCACTTTTGGCACCATTTTCGGTCCTGGCCCACGATGGGAGGTGGCCTCTTGCCACCCTCTGGCACGCCCATAATGGCGTCCGCTCTTCCAAGGCGGGAAACCTTTGGAAATGGCGGGAATCGCTTCCCAGTGGCGGGAAACTCTGCAGATGGCGGGAAAAAGCTGTTAATGGCGGACAACCGGCTGGAATTGACCTGTGATGGAGTCCGATGGCATGGACCCTCCGGAACCGACAGGAGACTTCTTTTTGAGGTAAATTCGTTCTTTTCTTCAGGCACGCAGTACCCGGGTGTTGCGGGCACGTAATCCTGCCGACTACGCCAAAGTTGACGCGCCCCCTGGGCCATATTCTTTAGTGGGAATATCCGGAGCCGGATCAGATGGGGGTTGTAGTCTTCCGAGTGGCTGTGACCCGGTCCGTGCCCAGGGTGTCAAACTCAGTTGTATGTGGCAGTCCTACAGATGTTATAAGTTCTTTATTGTCGACTACGCCACCCGTTGTATTGCGGTCACTATGGCCGCCGCTGCAGCAGGGTCCGCTGAGGCTGATGGTGTAGGTGCAGCTTTTGGTGGTATAACCCCCAACGGGTGGGGTATAGCCTCAGGGGGTCAGGTGCAGAGGATGGGGGTTGTGGTGGTGCAGCGTAGATGTAAAATGAAGACAGAGTCGGGTTGTGCAGTTTAGGGTATTTACTCACTGCTGATGTTCCGGTCACTCCAGCTTCAAGTGACCTCCCGAGCCGTGCTGCGTCCACCAGGTCCTGGATCCAGCCAACCCCCAAGCGAGTCCGGAGCGTGACCCTGAGCTCTCCTTCTGTCCTTCCTCTGGCCGTCCCCACTATTGATCCACCCAGGTCCAGCTCCCTCGGGCCTTCTGTTGGGAGACCCTTGGCCTTGGGTTCCCTGACCCTCCACGTGGTATGCCTTCGTGGTGGATGTGGTGGGTGGCCGTGGCAGACGCTGCCCACGGCCTCCGGTCTCTGGCTGGGGTGTGTTTTTGCCCCCACCAGCTTGGGTTCCGGTACCCTGATGCCGACTCTTCACCCGGGGATTGAATTTGGGTTCTTAGAGTCCTCTCTTTGTCCCCTCTCTGGGTCTTTCCTTCTTTCTCCTCTCTCTCTCTCTCTGGGACTGCTCTGCTCCTCTTCCTCTGACTTCTCTCTGCAAAAGGCTGACAGACTGACCCTGATCTCTGATGGTGCCCACCTTATATACTCCCTCTATGTGTGAGCTCAGGTGACCAGCACCCAATGAGCTCCTATCTTTACCCAGGCTGCTCCCCCTATCTGCCCCTACACTACTTGGGATGTACCACCCCCCTCCCACTCCAGCCAGGAACAGACTCGGTCGTACCTGCACATTTCTAAGTGGGAGTACCGTCGGCCTGTTCCTCGGAAATGGGATGTGTGTAGTGCATGCAGCCTACCGAGCTCAGGTCCACACTCCATCCTTACCCGGGAGTGGAATATCACACCTCTGGGTTGAGGTGCAATACCCCTGTAGCAGCCGAATCCTCAGGGTGCTACATAAGCGCCTGACTGCAATGTTAAGGTTGTGGAATCGAGACCTGGGAAGACCCACAGAAAAAAAAATACATTTTTGTAATTGCTTATTATTTTTACTACTTTTATAGGAACAAAGAAAATATTTTTCTTTACCTCAGTATACAGGGACCATAAAAATACATTGTTATATACATATGTATCTGTACAGACATGTATAACCTGCTTCTTGGTTCATTGCCTACAATAGAGGTCAAGATTACCAAAGTCTCCTTACTGTATCTACATCATAGCAAAAAAAGAAAGAAAAAAAATCAGCTCACCCACCTAGAAGATCACAGCACGGAACCAGCAGTGCAACCGGACGAACAATGAGGAACCAGGAAAATCCAGCTGAACAGATCTTCTAAAAACAATTGTTTTATTAGGTCATGAAAAAATATATTTTAAAAAGTCCACCTTGGGAAGAGAACAGCAAACGCGTTTCAAACTATATGTTCTTAATCATTGCATGACGAAATACCGCAAGGAAGTGGCATTATATGTCATATCCTGCTGATCACAGGTGCAAGGTAAACCAATCACAGTTAGACAGACATAACGAGTTAAAAACGTATAACATGATAAAATGATTAAATCAATATAATATACCAGCAAAAAGAGAATTACATATCAAGAAATGGTAAATAAGTATCAAGTAAATTATTATACAAACTGATACATGTGTAAAAAACTCCAAAGAACTCATTCATAATGATACATCAGGTCATGCCTGATGTTCATGCCGGCCGGTACACGTGTGTTCAGTGTGTAAATCCACCAGCTTTCTCTATTAAGGAGCTTTCTCCTATGATCGCCCGCCCTATATGGTTTTATAACTTTCTCTATACCGGTTACTCTGAAGGTTGCAGTATCCCCGTTATGGCACATAGAAAAATGTCTTGATGCCGCAGAGCATTTAGTAGTCAGTTTATTGTGAGCATCTGACAAATGTCAGTAAACAGAAGTCGGCCTTCATATCAAGGATCAGGTTACCAGGCCATTAGTTAATACAATGTGCCTATCACCCATATGCCTACTCCAATAGATATGACAGAACCAGAGAAATAACGAGTATATATGGCATTAAAATAGATTTTTATTTGTAATTCAGTAAAATATATATTTCAACAATCATAACATATTTAGTCACCAAATTTCAGTCAAAGTAGAAAAAAGTGCAAAGTGTTAAGAGGCCATTGCATCACTCTAGTATAGGTTCCCTAGTGGTATTCATCAGTCCAGCCCAAAGCTGAAGTATACAGCATAAAGTAGTGTGCACCAATGCTACATTCTATAAATCAAAATGAGTCTTACTTACCACTATATGTAATGGGGGAACATGTAGGGGACCGCAATAGGTAGTATCCCGGCAGAAAAGGAGCCCTGACACGCGTTTCGCCGCTAAAGCTGCTGGCTTTCTCAAGAGGCATATGTGTAATTGAGCAGCAGGACCTTATATGTACCTCCCCAAAGAATCACATGACGCGGTTGCGGTCATGTGATTGGGAGGTTTCCTAGCAGCAGGTGCTCAATGGCGCATGCGTCAGGTCCCGAGATCCCCTGGCACGAGCATCAGCCGTCACCCGGCGGCACACATCCGGAAGCACGAAACTGCACATACCGGAAGTGCGCGGCTGAGGGAAGAGACAGCCGAGCGCGGGCCAGGTAACCAGGGAACCACGGCGCATGTGCACCGCACTATTACTGCAGGGTAACTAGATATTAAACAGGACAGGGAGAAGCGGATTCCCTCGGCCGCACACTTCTAGTATGTGCGGTTTCGTGCTTCCGAATGTGTGCTGCTGGTTGACGGCTGATGCTCGTGCCGGGGGATCTCGGGACCTGACGCATGCGCCATTGAGCACCTACTGCTAGGAAACCTCCCAATCACATGACCGCAACCGCGTCATGTGATTCTTTGGGGAGGTACATTTAAGGTCCTGCTGCTCAATTACACATATGCCTCTTGAGAAAGCCAGCAGCTTTAGTGGCGAAACAAGCGTCAGGGCTCCTTTTCTGCCGGGATACTACCTATTGCGGTCCCCTACATGTTCCCCCATTACATATAGTGGTAAGTAAGACTCATTTTGATTTATAGAATGTAGCATTGGTGCACACTACTTTATGCTGTATACTTCAGCTTTGGGCTGGACTGATGAATACCACTAGGGAACCTATACTAGGGTGATGCAATGGCCTCTTAACACTTTGCACTTTTTTCTACTTTGACTGAAATTTGGTGACTAAATATGTTATGATTGTTGAAAATGTCGTCTGATGCGTTTTTTTAGGGAGTACATATTGGAGACAGAACATACTACATGAAATAATATATATATAACGTAGGTAGAATTACAATAATTGAAGTTTTTTATATTATATTTTAAATTAGTAGAGAGAGATGTAAAGGTGTTAGTATTCGTTACATGGGTGCAGCACATGCAAATAGAATGACCACATTTATAGAAACCGGTTGTGTGTAACCAGGTAGTAGAATTAGATTGATCTTCATTCAAATAAAGACTAGGGGACAAGAGATCACCCAGAGTAGGTGCTCTACGGGCTGTGAATCTAATTGGTGTTGAAAGCACTTCCCTCAATTTTGAATCTACAAATAGCATGGATAAATATTTATTAATTATGTTTTAAATTGTGGGAAATTGAGGACTATACTGGGAGACAAATGTAATATGTTTGGACATGTTAAATAGTGTTTTTAGGTTTAGTTCCAATCATATCACGCCTATCTTTTTTCTTGACAATACTATGTGCTCTATTTAATATCCAATCAGGGTATAATCTTGTGATAATCTATTTGTAACCTTTTTTGCCTCTATTTTATATTGTTGTGCATTGCTTGTATTTCTTTTCGTGCGTATTAATTCCCCCACCGATATATCAATTATAGTTTTTTTTATTATGGCAGGAAGAGGCCAATAAGGTAGAATTAGTAGATAAACTTTTCCTATAGGGTGTAATAACCACTGTATTGTCAACCAAACTCAATGTAACATCCAAAAAATCAATGGATTTATGTTGTAAATTATGAGTAAAAATAAGAATAAGAAATGTGGAGCATCGATGGGGGCGGGTTTCTCGCCATCCATAGCCAATATTTTTATGGCTTTTTGGGAAAAACAATTTATTTTTTCTGATTCTAGTCCTTTCTCCTCCCATATCAGGTGGTATGGCCGCTATATAGACGACCTACTCCTGATATGGGATGGGACAAGGACAGAAGCGGACGATTTTCTCAAATACATTGCTGACAATTCTATGAATCTTATTTTTACTCATAATTTACAACATAAATTCATTGATTTTTTGGATGTTACATTGAGTTTGGTTGACAATACAGTGGTTATTACACCCTATAGGAAAAGTTTATCTACTGATTCTACCTTATTGGTCTCTTCCTGGTTCTAGATTGCTATTTTTAGTTTTATTAATCATAGGTTGTTTTAAGATAAAAAAATAATGCTGGATTACTCATCCACTTGGACCTCTCCCTCCTGGTCAAGATTATTATTTTTTATTTCTGCTCTGCTTAGCGTAGGAACTGGACGCAGCTGTAGTGAGGGTATTTGGTTTCGTGTGTGTGCAGTTTTCCAAAAAGACTCTCTGTGTGTACTCTGCACCTATGTCTGTGATAGTACAGTGAGTACCCAAAAGTTTTTCTAATCTGCAACCATGCCTGTGGGAGTCATGTGCAACAAAACAAATTTTTCTACTCTTATGCACCCGTGTCTGTGATAGTACTATGCGTAAAAACAATTTTTTCAAATCTGTGTTTGTGGGAGTACTTTGCCTAAAAAACACTTAAAAAAAAGAGGAGAGCATCAAATACTTTCTTTTTTGCCATCTTGTTGTGCTTTTTCTTGTTTCAGATCGGTATCATCTCCTAGAAATGAGTGTTCATTCTGTTCACATACATCTCTTCCACAGTCCACAAAATGCTAGCTGCTTTCCATGCATTTCTTTACTGGTTCATAAATTTACGGCGATCTGTAGCCAGAAGTTCATAAAATTTAATCCAAATTGATTGATTTAATGAACAGTTTCACTGTATCATCCATGTGTACGTGACAGTTGTGGTGCAGGGCCTCATCTTCCAAAATGCTTTTAATCAAATCCACTTCACAATCTTTTAAAATTCGGGCCAAAATTTTTCGTAGGCCAAGTAAAATTCTTGCTTGTTGACATCTTGTTGTCTTTCTTGTTGTGTCATATCGGTATCATCTGCTGAAAATGAGTGTTCATAATGGTCACATACATCTCTTCCACAGTCCATATCTGGATAGCTTTCTACTATACATTCTTTGACAGATTCATGTTTTTTTATGGTGAACTGTTGTGAGAAATGTATTTATTTATTTTACTCACTTATATAGCGCCATTAATTCCACAGTACTTTACAGCCATTATCAGCATTGTCCCCACTGGGGCTCACAATCTAGATTCCTTATCAGCATGTCTTTGGAGTTTGGGAAGAAACTGGAGTACCCGGAGGAAACCTACGCAAACACGGGGAGAACATATAAACTCCTTGCAGATGTTGTCCATGGTGGGATTTGAACCCAGGACCCCAGCGCTGAAAGGCTGCAATGCTAATCACTGAGCCACTGTTCAGGCAAAATTAACTCATTTAATGACCATTCGCAGTTTCCCTGTACCATTTGTGTGTGCGTGGTAGTGGTGGGAGACTTTAGCTTAAGCTAGTGGAGCTGTAATTAAAGTGGCAGCTGGCACAAGACTTGCCCCCCAATAGATGCTCATTATGATTTGGTGCTGACTCAGTTGAGCAGTGGTTCATTTGCTTGACTGCTGCCTTCCTCCGGAATAGATGCCTGATTCTCCTTTACCCGTGGTCACCATGGAACGGAGCCTGTATGGCACGGGAAGTGACCGGAAGGGAGATCGGTTCACTGTGTGAGCAGGTCGCAAAGCGGCAGACATCCAGAAAACAACTCTTGCACAGGGAGAGTGAGGAATTGCCTCCAGAGGATGCCACGGCTGCCCTACCCAAGGTGACGCCCAGGGTCTCTCAGGAGAGGGACGAGGGTGTGGGAACCTATGTTGTGCCTCTGTCAGGCATAGTTCTGCCTCCGGTACAGTGGTCCTTTTTTTTGGATTCTATATTATTTTAAGTAATTTTCCTATTGTTACACACACGCCGCTAAGTTCATATAGGGGGGAGACGGGTTTCATGAATTGGTTGAAATCTTGGGGGAGCCCTTACTTAGGACGACCATAGGCTGCAGCTTCTCTCAGGCACACAACAGATTCAGTTGCTGACCAGACACATCTGACAAGAGTCTTTTTCAACAGTTTAACAGTGGAATTTAATCTGAAGCACGGCCAGTGCAATTCAGGGATATTACAGCAACAATCTTCATTATAGTACAGTCTCGTAAAGCAGGCACAGTATTACAGTCTCTTCAGTAGCATAATTCAGCACAGATCAGATCTCTTGGCAGCACACTTCTATGCATAAACATCAGGCTTTTCCTTCACAAGGACTCACTAGTACACAGCATTCTTTATCTTGCATGGAGATGGAGGAGGGTAGGGTTTGATGAAGGAGAAGATCCCTATGACACTATTCCTTCCAGTCCTTATCTTTCTGCCCGATAATATTCCACACTGTTAGCTTAGGGAGTCTATCTGACCTGTGTTTAGCTTCCCTCCTGACCTGAATTCTGTTCCCTTGTCTTCTGTGAGATACAAATCACACACCACCACTCTCTAGGCTTCAGCCAGAACAGTAAACAACTCCCCCACAATCCCCCTGGGGCTCTGCTAACCAATCCTTGACTCCTGTAACTGTGTTAACTCTTATAGTTTTTGGATGCTTTTGAAGCAACAGCACTACTTCTGCATGTCACACTCTTCCCTCCTTTTTTGAATGTCGTCTTTGACATTCGTCTTCGTCAATCTGACCAATTCTGAGACAGTTGTAAATACAAGTGGTATATACAAATTGGCATTGTCAAATTGGCATAACATTTACAAACATCAATAACAACCTATTCTTACGACCTTTTGCTTGTCGAACTTCTGTAAGAAATACACAATTAAAACAATCAGCATCTCTTCGGCTGGAGCTTTTCATGTCTTCAACCAGCTCTCTCTCTCTCACTAGGCCAAAACAAGTCTTTCCACCAGGTAACATTGTCCATACTGTCTCTCAGTGGTGAATACTGGTCCGTAGGCAGAGATACCTGTTTTCAATCGACAGTCCTTGGCACTTGGCTCGGTTCACCAAGTGTCTCATACGTCAGCATCACAGGCCTCCTCACTTCTCGAGTCAACATCCTCCTGGTAGGTTGTTCCTCAGATACCACGGGTTCATCGGTTGCAGGAGTTTCTTCTGCCGCACTCATTTCTCGTACTTCCTCAGATGATCTTCTAACTGCCTCTGTAAGTTTCTGTACTTCTTGAATCGTCCGTTTCCACCTGGTCTGGTAATTATGCTACTCCTAAGTGTCGATCGGTCTCTTCAGTGACCGGTGTTCGATCATCAGATCTGAATTGGACTTCATCTCTACTCCTTGGTACAAACTCTGGAGCCTCGGGACTCTCTCCTGAGGATGGTACATCCCTCTCCTTGCCGGTCCGAAAAATACAACAGTGTGTTCTACTTCATCTGAACTTTCAAGGTCACTATCCACCTCCGGAGCTTTGGTCTGTGGTGGTCCCTTAGTCGATCTCGAACGATGTCGGTCTACTTCTGCGAAGTCTTGTGGTGGGAGATAATCACAGGGTAGTAGTAAATTCCAATGGACAATTCTGGTTTTCTTGCCTCTCTTTTCCAATCAGATTTCATACACTGGGCTGTCATCGGCTTTCCTCCTGTGGCCACATACACCTTGTCTTCTCAGTACGAACAAAGTTTTCCTGGACTGCCTTTCTCATGTACGTTCTTGTCTAGCACCCAGCTTCCCGGTGCTAATTCTGCTCCATAACATTTTCGATCATAGTACTCCTTGCTCTTGCTCTGTCCTTACATAACCACTTTGGACGCTATGGTGTATGCCTCTGCTACCCGTTCCTTCCATTTCCAAACGTACTCAGGATACGTTCTGTAAGTCTCTGACACCAGAGTATCGAACATGATGTCAATTGGCAGTCTTGGCGATCGTCCATACAATAGAAAGAAGGATGAGTAAATCTTTGCATCGCTCTTTGTATAGTTATAGGCATGTACCACTTTTGACAGAGAACTCTTCCAGTCTTTCTTCTCGTCAGCTGTTAAAGTGCGCAACATCGACAATAATGTCCTGTTAAAACTTTCCACTTGTCCATTACCCTCTGGGTGATAGGGCGTTGTGTGGGATCTCTGAATCCTACAGTACTTTCCTAGCTTCGCAAAGAGCTGGTTCTCAAATTGTCTTCCATGGTCGTGGTGTAACCTCATAGGGAACCCTCAACTTCAAAGCAAAATCATTGAAGATCTTCTCTGCCGCTGATCGACCCGCTTTATTGGTGGTGGCATATGCTTGAGCAAATCGAGTAAAATGGTCCATCACCACAAGATGTATTCACAACCACCCTTGCGCATCTTGAGATGTAAAAAGTCTATTGAGGCCATCTCAAATGGATACGTAGTTTGGATGTTGCCCATAGGTTCCCGGGTTGATGTGTTGGGATGTTTATCTTTCAGACACCCACACTCCCTGGTCACGTACCTCTCAATATCTCTCTGCATGTACGGCCAGAAGAAAAGTTCACGGATCAAGATTGTTGTCTTTTCCACTCCCAGATGTCCCATGTTTTCATGGAGTTCTTTGAAGATTAACCTATGGAATACTCTGGGTAGTACCAACTGCCGGTTTTGACCTCCTTTACGATATAGGATACCGTCTTCACTGAGGAAGAGCTTCGTCCATTCTTTAACTAAAACAGATACTGCTGGTGACTCATTATCTCTCTCCTGTTTATTTGGAAACCGATTTTGGTCCACATAAAGTAGTATTCTATCAATTATCTGATCTTATCTTCCTGTTGTGCTCTACGGATTTTTCCTTTTGGTAGTTGTTCAATAGACAGGGGGTGATCTTGTTCTCTCGCTTTTATGGTTATTTCCAACGGACACCACAATGGTGTGTCTTCCTCTTGATAAACTTGTACTGCTTGGGTAGTGCTCTCAATTGCTTCCAGACTGACTTCCTCTGAGCATTCTTGCTTGAACTCCTCAGGCTCTAGTAGCATTGTCGACAATCCGTCAGCATCCACATTGCATTTTCCTGGCCTGTACTTGATGCTGAAATTGAAGTCAGCTAGTTCAGCGACCCATTTCTGACCCGTTGCATTCAGTTTGGCTGTAGTGAGGACATAGGTCAAAGGGTTGTTGTCAGTGTATACCTCAAACTCTTTGCTGTAGTAGAGATAATCTCTAAATCGTTCACAGATAGCCATTTCAATGCCAGGAATTCCAATTTTCCAGAATGTAGATGGTAATTCTTCTCGGTGTCTATCAACATTCTAGAACCGTAACCGAGGACTCTCAATTTTCCATCTTGATGCTGATACACGGCAGCTCCAAGTCCACCTTGAGAAGCGTCACAATGAAGAACAAACAGTAAGTTGAAATCAGGATATCACAAGATGGGTGGTTTTACCAGGTAGTCTACTAGTTCTTACAATACCTCCTGGTGGTCTGCTGTCCAGAGAATGGGCTGTTGGGATGAAAAAGCATTGTTTCTTTTAAACGCGGTCCTACCCACGTTCTTCTTTTTCTCTATGGGTGTTGTTGACTCTGTCGTCCCCCTCAAGAGGAGGTATAGTGGGGCGGCAATCCTGGAGAAGTTCTGAACGTAAGTACGATAGTAGGGGAGGAATCCTAATATCTGCCTCAACTGTCTGACAGTCTTTTAAGACCAGTACTGGAGCGATTTCTGCTGGGTCTATGGTATATCCTTCTCTGGACACAATTTTCCCTAGAAATCAGACTTGCTTTTTGAACAGTTCACACTTCTTTGTGGTCAACTTAACGCCATATTGTTGATACCACTGTAATACGGTTCAACATGCTCCCGGAAGGTTTTGCTGTGTACCACATTGTCATCCAAGTACGGCTGGCAGATATCGTCCCTCAATCCTTCTAAACATGTCTCCATGCTCCTCTGGAATTGTGCTGGAGCTGAACTTATCCCAAACCATATGCGGATCCACTCATATAACCCCCACGGAGTGATGAATACTGGACTCTTCAACAAACCCTTGATGGTATGCTTTACCCTGATTGAGGACAGAGAACCAGGTACTTCCTGATATGCTATCTAGCATATCTTGAATCTTTGGTATCAGGTGCCGATCAGGTACTGACTTTCGGTTTAGTTCCCGGTAACCACAGCAGAGTTTAGACGTACCGTCCTTCTTCCTAACACAAACAATAGGAGAGGAATAAGATGACTTCGACTTTTGGACCCAACCTCTGTTGATTAGGTTTTGTAAATACTCTTTCACTTCACGGTGTAATGGTTTCGGCACAGACATGTAACTTCTGGTTACTGGGGTCGTGTCTTTCAAATTGATTTTCATCTGCAACGATGGGATACAGCCTATATCAGAGTAATCTTTGGAGAATGCATGACACTCTTCTCTCAGCATCTGTTTTGCTACCGCTCGATATTCAGCACACAAGTGTTCCTGGGTTACTGTGGGATCCCACGCCCCCGAAGTGGGTCGTGCAATTTCCTCCCCTGGGCAACTCCTATTCCTCCACGGTAGACTCCTGGGGGCGGGTCTCACACTGGCTGGATATACAGTTTTAACAGATTCAATGTGACCTAACACAGTCTTTGGATCCAGTCTAATTTTGTGTTTTGTAGTATTCATCACCGATATTGTCACTCGAGCAAACCCAACAGTAGAAAATCGTAAGCACAGTCTCACCTAGAACTAGGCCTTCCCGAAGTTCTGAGGAGTCTTTTGGCACGAACAGTCTTTAATGGACTTTTCTTCCCGGTTGTACCCAGACTCCACAGCTCACCCCCACCATTTGGTTTGCAGGGATGATGGTTGGGCGCCGGCCTACCTTGACTTCTTTTAGGTCCATTGTATTCTGTGCTTTCTTTACTCTATGAATCACATTTTCCACTACGGCATTGGGTATGGCAAGCGATGTGGCAATTGCATCCACCACCAGCGTCCCTGACTTGTGTTTCGTGATGACCTCACTGATTACATTATAACCCACGATAGGATCCTCTGCCATGTTCTGATCACTGGTCATGAGAAAAGGTACCAAAAGCTCAATGGTGTTGCTGTTCTTTGTGGCCCCCAGTTGGGAAGTCACTTCCACACAGCCTATGAAAGGGATTTCGGTCTGGTTGACAGTTTTGCTGTGGAGTTCCACTGGTCCTAAGAGTTCTTTTAGCGACCGAAGGCAGGTATGTGGCAGGTAGTGCCTTCTCCATTCTTCATTTAAAAGGCCCGCTTGGGCTCCTGTGCCCACAGTGCTTTTACCAGGAGTCCATCTAGCTGGCACTGTATAATGCATCTTTCACCGATTAGGCTGATGAGGCTATATTTACTGACCGAGGAATCCTCCTCCCAAGAGTACATCATTTGACCTCTGCACTGGGCATTAAGTAACTGATGCCCCTGTCTCTCTTGCAGCTGTTGTAGATGGGAACACACTTGGGGATAGTACTGATTCAGCCATTTTACCTCATGCACTGTTCTGGGGTTTGGTGAGATTTGGATTTGCTTCTGGGGCCTCCTCCGTGTTGCGGCTACCAGTCGCCCCGCACTGGCAACCTCCTGTCTTTTAACCCCAAATGACTGTGACCATTGGCATTCCTTGGCATAATGTCCTTCCTCAACACATCTTAGACAGTGGACACACACCGCACGCTTCACAAGCCGGGTATCTTCTGTTTTGGAACCCACTCCTGGGATACAGGTTCTGGCCTGGAATGTATCAACTTTTTCACCTCAATCAACTCGGCTCGCAGTCTCCTATTACTTCCTCCCAGTCAGCGCTGGCGGTCCTCTCTTTTGTTGGTGATTTAAGGTTCCCTCTCGGAGGTGGCACTGGAGGGTCTCCATGATGATCTTTGGACTGGCCACCGGGGGTCTCCAACTTCAGCTGACTCATTTTAGTGATTTTAGGAGCAGAGCCTTTCTTTAACTTTTATTTGCTCTCTGACTCCAAACTAGCTGCCTCATTCATTTTTTCAATTAGGACTTCGTCCAGAATGCCAGGATCTTCTAGGTACTGTTTCAGCTGCAACTTGATGTCTTTGCTGATTAACCCCGTTCCCAATGATCTCAAGAACTTCTTCTGGACTAGTCCAGCATCAAACCTCTCCTCAGCTTCTACATCTCTGGATGCAAACAACAGTCTATCCTTCAGTTCAATTGCTCTGAACAAGGAACTTTGGGGTGATTCATTATTTTTCTGTGAGAGGTTAATGAGTTGGTGGAACAATTCTGAAGTACTCTCTTCTTTATAGTGCCCTTTTAAAATCATCTTCAGCTGTTGCAAGGTCAATTGACTCTTCATTTCTAGAATACTACGGAGGATCAGTCCTGGGCTGATCGCTTTCACCACTCCCTCAACAATCTCATCTGGCAAGTAGCCTTTCTGTAAGCCTGCATCGATCTGGTGCAACAAGTTCATATAAGACAGTCTCTCTTTCTGTTCACACTCTCCAATCTGTCCTAGGATCTTGAATTCTTTCTTTATGGTGATTTGTGGTGTTAGAGAGGACTGTCTTTCTCATTTATTTAACCTGAGCAGGTTAAAGGTTCTGTCTAAGTCAGTCACCCGTTCAGAGGTTTTGGTCGATTCCTGCAGGGCTGTTGTTAGGGCTTTGAGTTATTCTTTCAATTCCTGTAGTTCAGTCTGCGGACAGAGATTCCCACTTTTGGTAATTGATGCCGCCCCTCCATCCTCCTTCAACCTTGTTAGAAACTGTGTTAGCTCCTGGAGGAACATCCCCATGACCTTTTCAGCTTCTTTCTCCCCCGGCTCATCCATTTTTGCATTAATGGCAGTTGTCTGCGGTTGTGTGCTTTAGAAATCTGTTCTTCTGACATCTTTATATGTTCTGCTACTCTTCTCAATTCTTCACAGGTTAACTGAAGAAACAGCTCACTAATTCTGGCAATTTGTATTTCCACATCCATTGCTGCTAGTGAGTTTTCTTTAGGGCTTGTCCCCTTTAACTGGTGCAGCAGAGTTGAGTTGAGGTGCTGTGCTGCTGTGTTTTTCGACACACTGTTCCTCTTCTCCCTCTACATGCTAATTCCCGCTCAGGAATCCCCGTACGGGCCACCAATGTTACACACACGCCTCTAGGTTCAGATAGGGCGAGACGGGTTTCATGAATTCGTTGGAAACCTGGGGGAGCCGTTACTCAGGGCGACCATAGACTGCAGCTTCTCTCAGGTGTACGATAGATTCAGTTGCTGACCAGACACATCTGATGAGTCTTTTTCAACAGTGGAATTTAATCTAAAGCATGGCCAGTGCAATTCAGGGATATTACAGCAACAATCTTCATTACAGTACAGTCTCATAAAGCAGGCACTGTATTACAGTCTCTTTAGTAGCATAATTTAGCACAGATTAGATCTCTTGGCAGCACACTTATATGCATAAACAGCAGGCTTTTCCTTCACAAGGACTCACTAGTACACACCATTCTTTATCCTGCATGTAGATAGAGGGAGGGAGGGTTTGATGAGGGAAAAGATCCCTATGACACGATTCCTTCCAGTCCTTATCTTTCTGCCTGATAATACTCCACACTGTTAGCTCAGGGAGTCTATCTGACCTGTGTTTAGCTTCCCTTCTGACCTGAATTCTGTTCCCTTTTCTTCTGTGAGATACAGATCACACACCATCTTTCTCTAGGCTCCAGCCAGAACAAAAAACAACTGCCCCACAATCCCCCTGGGGCTCTGCTAACCACTCCCTGTCTCCTGTGACTGTGTTAACTCTTATAGTTGCTGGATGCTTTTGAATCAACAGCACTACTTCTGCATGTCACACTATCCACATTTGTTTTAAGGGTACTTGTCCTGCTCTTACCCCCATTTTGCTTACTTTCAAAGCCCCTACTATGACCATTTTAAGCTATTTTAAAGCACCAAAGTTCAGGTTGCCATTGGCTTCTGTGGGGTTCGAGTTTGGCTGCATTGAACTGCAGTTTGGCCAGATCCGACAAACCCGAACATCCACGGGTTAGCTCATCCCTAAAATTAAATATTCAAGGATAGATGGCATATTTCTACTAGCAAGTTAACCTTTAATCTGACTGGATACACCGTAAAAGATAGTCAGGAGAGAGCATTGTTTCAGGCAAATTCAGCAGACAGAATCTGGATGACAAAACATGCCACAGAGTTAGCTCCTTTTCTAAACCATAACATAGAATTAGCAGCTGAGTGGACACAACTTGGTTAGACAACATGAAAACAGGATACATCGTATCTGCTCTACAGTGGGTACGGAAATTATTCAGACACCTTTCAATTTTTCACTCTTTGTTTCATTGCAGCCATTTGGTAAATTCTAAAAAGTTCATTTTTTTCTCATTAAAGTACACTCTGCACCCCATCTTGACTGAAAAAAATCAGAAATGTAGAAATTTTTGCAAATTTATTAAAAAAGAAAGGCTGAAATATCACATGGTCATAAGTATTCAGACCCTTTGCTCAGTATTGAGTAGAAGCACCCTTTTGAGCTAGTACAGCCACGCATCTTCTTGGGTGTGATGCAACAAGTTTTTCACACCTGGATTTGGGGATCCTCTGCCATTCTTCCTTGCCATTCCAACCCCCAGGAGAGAGGGATAAGGACCATCCTGGGGGCGGAACAGGGAGTAACTGACCAAGGGGTTAAATGCTTGTGCAAGGCCATGTGCTTTCTCTCTCTTTGTCATGCTTGCTATTCACTTCCACGTCGAGTAATGTGATGGAAGGAACTGGAACCAGCTGGCAGCCCCATGCCCCCATGTGGCCCAGCACACTTGGTCAAACATCAAACCAGTAACTGACATAATTCATCTGCTTATATATTTTGTACTTCATCTGTATTTGAGTATCTGACCATTGTTTATGTATAACCGTTGTATATAGTGTTTTGTCTAGTGTGCCCTTAAGATGATTAAATATATGATTTAACCTTGGGCTGCTCTTTTATCTCGATCCACGAATCCACAAGTCCATGTTCTCGGTTTTAACTTTCCATTCTACCAGGGCTTGTTTCTGGCCCGATATAATCCCATTAACGGACCGGGCTTTATCTAACGAGGAACTGGTGGCAGTCCTACCTGGCTGATGAGGCTCTGTTTCACCGGTGCTAGTGAAAGGGGACTCTCAGCCTGTCAGGGATGTGAGAAAACCTTGTGTCACAAAAGGGGTTGTCATAGTAGTGGACAACGACTTTGAAAAGGTGTTGTCCAGGTAGTGGTCAACCTCTTTAATTATTGATATATTATTTGCTCTCTTACTATTAAATATAGATTAATAGGGGATAATAATAAAAGCTATAATCAGATCTTTGTAACATCCCTGCCAGTGTGCTGGCATGGCTTACCATCTCCCACGATGCAAGACTGCCAACTTACCTACCAGTCCAGGCTGCGTACTATGCTCCTCTACTTGCTGTGTGCATGTCTCTTGTCTGCTGTCTTATTGTGGCGGCAGAGCCACCCTGAGTGCTGAGTACCCAGGCCTGTTACCTGTACCTGTGACTTCTAGTCTATTTCCGCCACTCTGGGGGCTGAATGCCCAGGCTCGTTCCTGTCTGTACTGTGTCCTAGCCCATTACCCTTTTGTCTCTATGTCAGATCCTTCCCTTTGCCTGCAGTGTCAGTACCAGAACCTCCTACCTATTGTCTATGTACTCCAGCTTATGAGTGTGTCCACTCACTAATTCATAGCAAGTACCTTGTGTGTATCTGGCTCTGCGGCATTCCAGCCTGGCCATGTTCTGCGGCATTCCCGCCTGGCCGTGCTCTGTGGCATTCCCACCTGGTCGCGCTCTGTGGCATTCCCGCCTGACCACGCTCTGTGGCATTCCTGCCTGGCCATGCTCTGCTTTGCTTCCTGTCCGCACCTGCGGCTCTTCTCTGCCCTGCCCGGCTCTGCTCCGCTTCACTTCCACACCTGCTGCTCTGCTCTGCTCCACTTCCCGTCCGCACCTGCAGCCCTGCTCTACCCTGCCCTGCTCTGCTTCGCTTCCCGCCCTCACCTGCGGCTCTGCTCTGCCCTGCCCTGCTCTGCTCTGCTTCCCGTCCTCACCTGCGGCTCTGCCCTGCACTGCTCCGCTTCCCGTCCACATCTGCGGCTCTGCTCTGCCCTGCTCTGCTCCACTTCCCGTCGGCCCCTGCAGCTCTGTTCCTGTATCCCAGTCTGTACTGACCCCTATCCATCCTGTCTATCCGTCTGTCTGTATACCAGCTGTGACCACCAGTGCCTGTCTGTGTATACCAGCTGTACCTGCCCGCCTGTATATCAGCCGTGCCTGCCTATCTACACACCAGCTGAACCTACCTGTTCCTGCATACCCCGGTGTGGGTCAAAAGCTGTGTGACCAAGGTCTGCCCTGGAGTAGCATCTGGGCCACCGTCCTCGTCCCTCCTCGGACCACGGAGTCGATTAAGCCACCGTGCATCCGTGGTCGGATCTGGTGAGGCCCCTAGTCACGCCCCTCCAGGCACTCCTCGGTCCGTGGCCCAGTGGGACCACTAACCACGCTCACACCAGAAGATCCAGGCGTGAGCATAGCAATCTTAATCTAACACAGATTCGTTGTACTTTGTAATAGCTCCAGTATCTGCACTGTTTAACCAGTATGACTAATAATGTAAAACAGGTAACTCTGAGGGATGTATGACTCAGATGACAGATTTCAATTTTGAAGTTCGTCATTCCTATTTTTACCATATCCTACATAGAAAAATATATTTTTCTCTTATCTACATTTTTTACACTTTGGCTCACACTTAATAAGACTAGAACTTTTTAAATC
Organism: Phyllobates terribilis; assembly: GCF_046119375.1. NCBI lineage: Eukaryota > Metazoa > Chordata > Amphibia > Anura > Dendrobatidae > Phyllobates > Phyllobates terribilis. The sequence continues at coordinate 72,637,948 of NW_027362770.1, read as the reverse complement.
AGTTTATATAAAGGAGAGTAGGTGGAGTGATTTGTGCCAAATATATTAAAAAGCACACGCTGAAATCCTTTACATTTCATTTCCGCACTCTCATACAAAAAATCCACAGCAGACTACAGCAGCAGCAAAGCAAATGAAATTTTAACAAATCTCATTCACATGCTGCGCAATATTTCCATGCCACATAACTGACCTGTAAAGCAGATTTTTAAATCCGTTGCATTTCAACTTTTGCTGCTGAATGAACAACAGCCATGCTTTTGCCAGGAAAAGCATGGTCTTGCTAACCTCATCCCTTATATCTCTTACAAAACTGATTTTAGTCATATTGCCAGTCTAATACATATACACTGCTCAAAAAAATAAAGGGAACACTCAAATAACACATCCTAGATCTGAATGAATGAAATATTCTCATTGAATACTTTGTTCTGTACAAAGTTGAATGTGCTGACAACAAAATCACACAAAAATCATCAATGGAAATCAAATTTATTAACCAATGGAGGCCTGGATTTGGAGTCACCCTCAAAATTAAAGTGGAAAGTGGAAAAACACACTACAGGCTGATCCAACTTTGATATAATGTCCTTAAAACAAGTCAAAATGAGGCTCAGTATTGTGTGTGGCCTCCACGTGCCTGTATGACCTCCCTAGAACGCCTGGGCATGCTCCTGATGAGGTTGCAGATGGTCTCCTGTGGGATCTCCTTCCAGACCTGGACTAAAGCATCCGCCAAGTCCTGGACAGTCTGTGGTGCAACGTGACGTTGGTGGATGGAGCGAGACATGATGTCCCAGACGTGCTCAATCAGATTCAGGTCTGGGGGCCAGTCCATAGCTTCAATGCCTTCATCTTGCAGGAACTGCTGACACACTCCAGCCACATGAGGTCTGGCATTGTCCTGCATTAGGAGGAACCCAGGGCCAACCGCACCAGCATATGGTCTCACAAGGGGTCTGAGGATCTCATCTCGGTACCTAATGGCAGTCAGGCTACCTCTGGCGAGCACACGGAGGGCTGTACAGCCCTCCAAAGAAATGCCACCCCACACCATTACTGACCCTCTGCCAAACCGGTCATGCTGAAGGATGTTGCAGGCAGCACATCACTCTCTACGGCATCTCCAGACTCTGTCACGTCTGTCACATGTGCTCAGTGTGAACCTGCTTTCATCTGTGAAGAGCACAGGGAGCCAGTGGCGACTTTGCCGATCCTGGTGTTCTGTGGCAAATACCAAGCGTCCTGCACGGTGTTGGGCTGTGAGGACAACCCCCATCTGTGGACGTCAGGCCCTCATACCACCCTCATGGAGTCAGTTTCTAACCGTTTGTGCAGACACATGCACATTTGTGGCCTGCTGGAGGTCATTTTGCAGGGCTCTGGCAGTGCTCCTCCTGTTGCTCCTTGCACAAAGGAGGAGGTAGCGGTCCTGCTGCTGGGTTGTTGCCCTCCTATGGCTCCCTCCACTTCTCCTGGTATCTGCTCCATGGTTTGGACACTGTGCTGACAGACACAGCTACCCTTCTTGCCACAGCTCGCACTGATATGCCATCCTGGATGAACTGCACTACCTGTGCAACTTCTGTGGGTTGTACTGTAGACACTGCCTCATGCTACTGTACCTCTAGGGGTGAGAGCAATGGCAAAATGAAAAAGTGACCAAAACAACAGCCCAAAAGGATGAGAACAGAGAAATGGTCTGTGGTCACCACCTGCAGAACCGCTCCTTTATAGTGGGTATCTTGCTAATTGCCTATCATTTCTACCAGTTGTCTGTTCCATTTGCACAACAGCAGGAGAAATTGATTCACAATCAGTGCTGCTTCATAACTGGACAGGTAGATTTCAGAGAAGTGTTATTGACTTGGAGTTACATTGTGTTGTTTAAGTGTTCCCTTTATTTTTTTGAGCAGTGTATATACACAGCTTCTCAGTCATGTGACGGCAATTCAGACTCTCCAGATCACACTGGGCTCAATGTGTGACATGGAAGTAGCCTTTACAGTGTAAGTCAGTTGAGCCTTAAACTGATGCTCCATTGACTTACATTGGAAAGCCACACAGAGCGCAGTGTGATCCAGAGAGTTTGAGTTGACGTCATGTGATTAAGAAGAAGAGCGAAAACGTGCTGAAGACCAATGAAAACAGCAATGGGTGAGTATATTAACACACTGACAATAACATTTACACCAGCTTAGGGGGAAAAAAGTTAATGGGAGGGCTTCTTTAATCCCACCGATAAAACCCTATGTGGGATATGATCACTTCTGTCTCATCAACTGTTTCATCAACAACTGGGGAAACCAGTGAGGGCCTTCTCAGACTGAAAAGCACTGATTTAAAGTGGATCTTTAACTAGTTCAAAAATGGCCAGCTACCTGACGCTTCCCTGAAAAATCCATCTTTTGCTATTTTAAAATCCGCCATCTGACTCAGGAGGTGTTGGCTTTTTATCTACTGTGCTGCTAATTTTTATGATCTTTACCAACGTGGTGTGTCTCACATCGTGATAATGCAGAGCAGCTTAAAGACACGCCCCCATATAATCCTGTAAGCCACACCCACTTGGAAAAGAAAAGAAAGATTATCACTGAGTAAAAAGGCTCATCTCTCTGGAATCGTATGGAAAATGTAAAAAAAAATGTGGCATATTCAGGTGAACAGCGGAAATCAAATAATTGGCAACTTTTGAAATGGTGACAGGTCATTTTTATCTGTGGCTCAGAGGTGCTCTTCAAGAAGGGGGATTCTCAAAAATGATATAAATAAAAATTATATAAATTCAGTATCACCATAGTCGTACTGGTTTGTAGAAAAGTTACCAGGTAATTTTTCCTGCAAAGTGACCATGCTAAAAACAAAAGTCAAAAAACTACTGCATTATTTACAAGGTTTTTTTCTATTATAAAGAACTTTTAATCAGAAAAATCTCATTAAAAAGCAGACAAACATATACATTAATGTGAAACCAAACTAAAGGTACTTGACTCTACTGTTTAATTCCAAAGAGCCCTAATTGACAAAAAAGAAAGGGATATCTCACACAACTAGTATACCATTTATCATAATCCAATAATCCCCTCCTTTATACAGATAGAAAGGATTATATAGAACCATATAGTCTTTCAGTACCTCACAAGAATAAGTGCAACCCAATGAACAAAGTGATTGTAGAGCATAATTAAAACAAACAGATGGGATCACTCTAGCATAGACCTCTACACTTAGATACCACTGACCAGGCCCTAAATTACCATCTATATGCTGATTCCTGCCTATCTGCGGAGGTTGGCACCCTATTTAAAAATGAATTCAGCTTAGATTGGGGGTTTATTTAATATACAGATGTGATGTACACAAAGGTAAACCTAATGGACAGGGAGAGAGAATATACATGATGTAAACATAAATAAAGATGTGGGTGTCCCAAACATAGGACAACTGTTATGTTCTGCAACTTAGAACTAAGGAATAGGAGGGAAAAGCTGTCCCTGCACTGAGACTCAGCTTAACCCTACGCTGGGGTGGGTGCCCTATTCCTTATGAATAGCCCCACCGAAACTCCTGCACTGAACTCAAACGAAGACCTGTAGGTCGGGGAAAGGGGTCCCTAAAAGATCTAAGGACTGGGAGCAAAAGCAGGAGACCTCCTAACAGAAAAGTTAGTTGCAGAAACGGAATTAAAAGGAAACAAAACTAGTGGAACAAGAAGTCCCAGGATAACAATAGTCCAAAGCAAGAAAAACTAAACAAGGCTACTTAGCCAGAGCACAAGCGTTACAACACTGATGTCCAGCGGAGAATGGGAGCCAGGTGCTGAGTAATAAAGAGTGCAGAGATCACGTGACCAAGAAACCCAGCACCAGAGGAAAAGACTAGAAGCCAGCAAACCACAACAAGATGGCCGATAGTAAAACAAAATAGATTCTAACAGTACCTCCCTTTTTACGAGGATCATCCGGATCCTCTAGGCCGAGCCTTAACAGGAAATCTCCTGTGAAAAGCCTTAATTAGCCTTCAGGCCGAGACGTCCTCGACCTTCTCCCAGGAATTATCCTCGGGGCCGAAACCTCTCCTGGACACAAGATATTGTAGTCTTCCTCTATGCCACCTGGAATCCAAAATGCGAGAAATCTCAAATTCACTGTCCTCATCAACAGGAGAAACAGTAGGCTTCGCCTTCTTATCAGGCGTGTCCGCCTTCTTAAGTAAAGACTCATGAAACACAAAATTAATCCTCCAGGACGAGGGAATGCCCAACCTCACAGCTGCCGAGTTGACAATCTGAACCACTTTGAAAGGACCCACAAAGTTAGGCCCCAGTTTTTCAGAAGGAATCTTCAAACGAAGATTCCTAGAGGACAACCAAACCATATCCCCAACAGCAAACAAGGACTCTTTTCTTTTTTTGTCAAAATACCTTTTTGATCTCCTGTTATCCTCTTTAAGGTTCAGACGTACACTGGTCAAAACCCTCTCCAAATCAAAAGAAAAATTGTCCTCCTCTGGTACAGCAGCCCCAACTTTGCAAAATGGACCAAAAGATGGATACCTGCCAGTACAACAAAAAAAAGGAGAACAACCAGCCGAGGAAGAAGTATGATTATTAAGGGCAAACTCCGTAAGTGGTAGAAATTCTGACCACATATCCTGATTGTCTGCCACAAAACATCTCAAAAACTGCTCGACATCCTGGTTCTTCCTTTCAGTCTGTCCATTGGACTCTGGATGAAAACTCGACGAGAATGACAAATGAATTTTCAATCTGTCACAAAAAGCACGCCAAAAACGAGCCACAAACTGTGGTCCTCTATCGGAAACAATGTCCGTGGGAACACAATGGAGCCTAATAATCTCCTTCACAAAAGACTTAGCAAGAGTCTTGGCGCAAGGTAACTTGTTGAATGGAACCAGATGACACATTTTTACTAAAACGGTCCACAACAATCCAGATGACAGAAAAGCCCTCCGATAAAGGCTGATCGGTGATAAAATCCATGGCAAGGTGCATCCATGGCGAACTAGGAACTTTCAAGGGGCATAGCAACCCCGCAGACAGAGCGTGAGAGGCCTTCGACCTAGCACACACAGAACACTGACGCACCCACTTGATGACTTCCCTTTGCCACCCTGGCCACCAGAAACTCCGACCGATAGACTTCCTAGTTTCCGAAATCCCTGGGTGACCTGCCAGCCGAGACTCATGACATTCAACAAACAACGCTCTCCTCAAGGCTCTAGGCACAAACAATTTACCACACGGACTGTTAGTTGGTGCCGCACTCTGAGCTCCTAGGATGCTATTTTCCAACTCAGAATCTAATGCGGCCACCACCACCCCTCTCTGCAAAATACACTCCTCCGTCTCAGCATTCACTGCTGGAGAGAAACTACAAGACAAAGCGTCAGCCTTAACATTCTTTCTCCCTGGGACAAAGGTTGCGGAAAAATTGAACTGGGCAAAAAACAGTGCCCACCTAGCCTGACGGCCATTCAAACGTTTATTTGCGTCCAGATAAATCAAATTCTTATGATCAGTGAAAACCTGTATAGGATGTCGAGCCCCCTCCAAAAAATGTTGCCAATGCTCGAACACGAGTTTAATAGCCAACAACTCACAGTTCCCAACATCATAGTTGAGCTTTGTCTCAGAAAATTTTTTTGAAAAGAAAGCACAGGGATGTACCCAATCCTCACCCTCCTGGGACAGAACTGCCCTACGCCTATAGATGAGGCATCCACCTCATCCAAAAATGGCTTGGTCTCATCCGTCTGGATAAGAACAGGAGCAGAGCTGAACCTCTCCTTGAGATACTCAAAAGATTCAATAGCCTCAGTCGACCATTGGACTGTATTAGCGCCCTTCTTGGTGAGATCAGTAATGGGTTTAGCGATGACAGAGAAATTCTTTATGAATTTCCTGTAATTGGCAAACCCCAAAAAAAACACTGTACTTTCACCGGGTCCATCTCAAAACCATCACAAGAGACAAAGTAACAAAAAAAAAAAAATTTTCTGGACAGCAAACTGACACTTCTCCAATTTAGCAAATAGTGTGTTATCTCTCAGAATCTGAAGAACTTCGCCGGACTCTCTGCCAATGAGACTCAAGATCCGATGAATAAATCAAAATGTCATCCAGATAACCAATAACACTCTTACCGATCAAGGGTCTCAGAATGTCATTGATGAAATTTTGAAAAAATACAGGGGTGTTAGTAAGCTCAAAAGGCATCACCAAACACTCAAAATGTCCTTCCGGGGTGTTAAAAGCTGCCTTCCATTCATCTCCGTCCTTCACCCGCCGCAAATTATATGCCCCACGAAGGTCAATCTTAGAAAAGCATTTAGCTCCGGTCAATTGGTTAAACAAATCTGGAATAAGTGATAACGGGTAAGGATTGCGCACAGTGATCTTACTAATTTCCCGAAAATCCAGGCATGGCCTAAGACCCCTATCCTTCTTTTTGACAAAAAAGAACCCAACCGCCACAGGAGACTTAGAGGGTCTTATGTGACCTGCTGCTAAACTAGTCTGAAGGTACTCCTTCAAAGTCTCCCTCTCGGGAATTGTCAGATTAAACAACCGACTCTTAGGGAGTTTAGCATCAGGAACGAAGTCAATAGCGCAATCGTAATCTCTATTAGGTGGTAAAGCTTTTGACTCCACTTCCGAAAAAACCCTCCAAAAATCCTGAATGGGTTCAGGTAACTCCCGCTTCACAACAGCCGCAATGTGAACATTACAACATTTACCATAACACCCCTCTCCCCAGGATATTATGGAACCCGACGACCAGTCCAGCAAAGGATTATGCACTTTTAACCAGGGCAACCCCAGGACGATCGGGGAAGGTAACTTAGCAAGTACAAATAAGTCAATCTGCTCCTGATGTTCAATATTCATAGTAAGCGGAAACCCAGTGACCTTTCGAAGAATGCTCCCATGCTCCAGGGGAGTATTATCAATCACCACCACAGGAAAAGGAGATGACAAAGGTTCAGAATCAAACTTATACTTTTCAAGTAATTGTTGATCAATTAAATTAAGTGCAAAACCATAATCCACTATAACCTGAAACTCAATCAAACGACCCTGACAGGTGGTATTACCAGGAAAAAACACCCTAGCAGAACGTAAAAACGCAATGCGAACGGGAGTGTTATTTCTACTGACCATTTTTTTTTCTTTCCTTAAGCGAACCTCACATTGCTTTAAAAAATGATCAGACTTACCGCAATACAAGCAAAGTCCCTCAGAGAACCTCCTGTCCCTCTCCTTGAAATGGGATGACATTGCCCCGATCTGCATAGGTTCCCCAGTGTCGGCAAGAATATCGTGAGAAACAGAATCCAGCAATAGAGGAAACCTCTCCTCATTCTGTCTAGCCCTCAACCTTCTATCCACACAGATAGCTAACTGCATGGCAACTTGCAGAGTATCAGGTGCAGGGAATACAATAAGCAAATCTTTAACCCTTTCACTCAAGCCTGCCAGAAACTGAAACTTGAGTGCAAGGTCGTTCCAGCTGACCTCTGCAGACGATCGCCTGAACAGGGTGCAATAACTCTCAGCATCAAGAGAACCCTGTTTGAGATGTCTGAGCTCTGCCTCAGCTGATGTAACCCGATCAGGATCATTACATAGCAAACCCATGGCACCAAAAAATGTCTCCATAGAACTCAAACAATGATCATCAGGAGACAAGGAAAATGCCCAGATTTGAGGTTCCTTACGCAATAGAGACATAATAATTCCTACACACTATAGTTCACTACCAGAAGACCTAGGTCTGAGCCGAAAATACAACAAACAAGCATTTTTAAATGAAAAAAAAAATCCTGTTGTTTCCCTCAGGTAGTCATAGCGTTCTGCAGGGTATTTACTCACGTACTGCTGAAGATCGGCAACTTCCAGAGTCAACCCTTGCAAGCGTTGAGCAAGCTCCCAGATGGTAACCATACTGAAGAAAAACCAGGAACAGGAGAGGAGAAGAAAAAAAAAATACAAAAATAAAACAAAACTTTTTTTTTTTTTTTTTAACGCGGCTGGACATACTGTTATGTTCTGCAACTTAGAACTAAGGAATAGGAGGGAAAAGCTGTCCCTGCACTGAGACTCAGCTTAACTCTACGCTGGGGTGGGTGCCCTATTCCTTATGAATAGCCCCACCGAAACTCCTGCACTAAACTCAAACGAAGACCTGTAGGATGGGGAAAGGGGTCCTTAAAAGATCTAAGGACTGGGAGCAAAAGCAGGAGACCTCCTAACAGAAAAGTTAGTTTCAGAAATGGAAATAAAAGGAAACAAAACTGGGGGAACAAGAAGTCCCAGGATAGCAATAGTCCAAAGCAAGAGGAACTAAACAAGGCTACTTAGCCAGAGCACGAGCGTTACAACACTGATGTCCAGCAGAGAATGGGAGCCAGGTGTAAAGGTGTAAAGAGTGCAGAGATCACGTGACCAAGAAACCCAGCACCAGAGGAAAAGACTAGAAGCCAGCAAACCACAACAAGATGGCCGATAGTAAAACAAAATAGATTCTAACAACTACCCATAGATCATGACTAGTGATGAGCGAGCATGCTAGCTACTGCTCGGTGCTCCCCCGAGCATCTCACTACTCTAGATGCTCGGCGCTCGCCGACTATTTCCGGGGTTGCTCGGCGGGAGCTCGGGTCCCCTCCCTGCATGTTTGGCGCTCTTTAGAGCGCCAATCAACATGCAGGGATTGCCTGCCACTCACTGTAATGTCGTAGCCATGTTGGTTGTGGCATTACAGTGATTGGCTGGCCGCATAGCATCATCGGGTTTATATCAGACCTGGCGCCGCCATGTTCGTCACAGTCACTCCGGAATTAGACAGTGTAGGGAGAGGTGCTGCTGCGTCAGGGAGAGACTTACTTGTGTATTAGGTAGTGTAGGGAGAAAAAACGTACATTACACATATCCATCTTAACAAACAGTCCTTTTGAGGACTAACTAATGCATCTGCAGAGATATCAGGCAGGCAGTGTATATAGGCAGGCAGGGTATATAGCAGACTGCAGTGCATATAGCACAAGAGGCTCCATTCCAATTCTGCCTTCTGCTGCTGTTAGATATTTCTAGACAAAGGCCCAGGTCTCAGGGGCCAGGAATACTTTTCTTTGGATCTTAATCCTCATTATTTGCTTAAAAACCAATCCGGAGAACACCGTTTTTCTATGCCATTTGCTTGTTGGCACTGCAGAATACAGCCAGGGCCAGGTCCTTTCCATATTACAGCGCTAGAAATCTAGCTATTTAAAACTGTGTTTTCTCCGTCACACGGATCACATATACGTTGTCAGAAAATACTGCCATTCCTGGCCTCCATTAAAAATTTCCTTTAGTGTGTCAGTGAAGCAATTCACAGCAGTTTGCTGTTCAAACTACTTACCTACAGGCCAGGTATTTAAAACTCTGTTTTCTCCGTCAAACGAATCACATATACGTTGTCAGAAAATACTGCCATTTCTGGCCTCCATTAAAAATTTCCTTTAGTGTGTCAGTGAAGCAATTCACAGCAGTTTGCTGTTCAAACTAGTTACCTACAGGCCAGGTATTTAAAACTCTGTTTTCTCCGTCACAGAGATGACATATAAGTTCGCTCCAAACTCAGTCATTTGTAGTGAACGTGGAAGATACTATCCTCCATTTAAAATGGGCAAGGCATGTGGCAAGGGACGGGGAACTGGACGTGATGGTAATGGTGCATGCAGAGGCCGAGGACAAGGCCGTGGGCAAGCTGAAATTGTGCCACAACAAACACCCACATCTTCTCGCCTGACCTTCCTGTCCCAATTTCTAGGGGACCGCAGCACATCACTATTGAACCCACAGCAGTGTCAAAAGGTTGTTGGTTGGATAGCGAATAATGCTTCCAGTCACTTAGCCTCCACCACCAACACCACCCTGTATTCTACACGGTCAAGTCTCAGTAGCAGTGAGTCTGGACTGCATATTCTTCACCCAGATCCTCCTTCATCCCACCATGCCGAGTGCCCAGAGGCAACTGATCCCACACTTGGACACTCTGAAGAGCTGTTCACTTTTCCATTTATAGATTCTGGTCTCTCGCCCGGTCCACTTGAAGCGGGGCAAGTGGAGATCGCGTGTAGCGATGCCCAAATATTTGAGCAGCCACGGTCACACGAAGGCGACGGTGGGAAAGTGTCACAAGAGGTGGACGATGATGAGACACAATTGCCAGAAAGTCAGGAGGAGGACCAGGGTGCGGAAGTGGAAGACGAGGTGGTGGATGATATAGTAACTGACATGCCGAGCGAGGACAGCAGCACACAGGGGGAGGGAGGCAGAGCACCCCAACAGGCTGGAAGAAACAGTGTGGTAGCTGCAGACAGAAGGCAGGCAACCGTTCCCGGTAACACCAACAAAGGAAGTAGCCATTCCAACTGTTAGGTCTTCCCGAGTCTGGTTGTTTTTTAAAGACTCTGCCGATAACCCCAAAAAGGCCATTTGCACCACCTGCCAGGCCAGCATCAGCAGGGGTGGCAAAAAGACCAGCCTGACCACCACCAGCATGATCAGCCACATGGCAGCTAAGCACCCGACATTGTGAGCCGAACCCCAGGGTCCAGGAACAGTGTCTGCAGGTGACACCATTGCTTCTTCCTCTGTTGTGCATGCAAGCCAGTCCCCTGTCCATGGTGCATGCGAAGATGCCTCTGCCCTGCACCTGTCGTTGCGCACTCTCAAGTAGCAGCATCAGAAAGCCTGTCCATGTCCTTGTCCCAGCGTAACGTTCAGTTGTCCATACCCCAGTCCTTGGAACGCAAGTGCAAATATACAGCCAACTCCCCACAAGCCACAGTACTAAATTCTCACATTTTACGACTGCTTGCGCTCAAAATGTTGCCTTTTAGGCTTGTGGAGACGGAAGCATTCCGCAACCTGATCACGGCGGCCGTCCCTCGGTACTCGGTCCCCAGCCGCCACTATTTCTCCCGTTGTGCCGTTCCCACATTACACAATCACGTGTCCCAAAACATTAGCCATGCCCTCAACAACGCAGTTACAGGGAAAATCCACCTAACCACGGAAACGTGGACAAGTGCTTGTGGGCAGGGATGGTACATCTCGCTGACGGCACACTGGGTTAACATAGTGGAAGCCGGGACCTAGTCAGACCTTGGGACGGAACACGTCCTCCCGATGCCAAGGATTGCGGGACCTAGGTCAATCAGGGTTGCCCCCACGGTCTACGGCTCCTGCACCTCATCCTCCTCAGCCTCCTCTTCTTCTTCAGCCTCCATCTCCGAAATGACCACATCAGTCACAAGCTGGAAGCACTGCAGCACCGCCTCGGCCAAGCGGCAACAGGCTGTGCTGAAGCTAATATACTTAGGTGACAAACCGCACAATGCTGAAGAGTTGTGGACAGCTCTGAAAGAGCAGGCAGATCTGTGGCTCACACCGCTGAACCTACAGCCAGGCATGGTCGTGTGTGACAATGGCCGGAACCTGGTGGCGGCTCTGAGGTGAGGCGAACTCACACACGTACCATGCCTGGCCCATGTGCTTAACCTCGTGGTTCAGCAGTTTCTCAAATCCTACTGGAACTGCTTGTTAAAGTACACCGCCTGTGTGCCCATTTTAAAAAGTCAGCTACAGCTTCCGCTGCCCTTGCCTTGTTTCAGCAGTGTTTGCAACTTCCGGCTCACAGACTGGTGTGTGATGTCCCCACGAGTTGGAACTCTACACTGCAGATGTTGGGAAGGATTTGTGAGCAGAAGAGGGCAGTTGTTGAGGACTAGCATCAACAAGGCCATCGGTATTCAGTTCAGACTCCACACATAAGACCTCAAGAGTGGACATGGATGTCAGGCATATGTACCATCCTCCAAAACTTTGAGGACTCCACCACGATGGTGAGCGGCGATGACGCCATAATTAGCATCACCATCCCGCTTCTCTGTCTTCTGAAATGCTCTCTGCTCACAATCAAAGAGGATGCATTGCAGGCGGAGCACGATGAGATGGAGCAAGGAACCATACAGGGTGATTACACACATCTCATCCCAACGTGGATTGGGTGACAATGAGGAAGAGGAGGGGGAGGAGGAGGAAGGACAGGAGCTAGTTTCATTCACTATAGGCAGTACTACCTGCACAGCTGTCATACCGTCTGTTCAGGATGGATGGCCAGAGGACAGAGAGGAGGAGGAGGAGGAGAGCATGGTCAGTCATCCTCTTGGTGAGGACACGGAAGTCTTGCCTGTTAGTAGTCTGGCACGCATGGCTGAGTTTATGTTACGCTGCTTTTCCCATGACCCTCACATTCTCAAAATTTTGGGTGACAGTCATTACTGGTTGTAGCATCGGCGTCTCTGCCCCCTGCCAGGCAGAGACGCCGTCCCTCTCACCGCCGCGCTCCCCTCCCGGCATCCTCCAGCGCTCCTCTTCCTGCTTCTGCCAGCGCGCGCAGCTTCCCTGGCACTGTGCTTAGGGCGCGCGCGCTCCCTCGCTCTTAAAGGGGCCGCGCGCGTCGCCCTAAGGAGTCCCCGGTCAATTGCCGGAGGTCCTCCCATATATAAAGCACCTCCTCCAATATAGAGGTGCCCGAGCAATAGTTGATGCACAGTGTACTTACCTCTGCTTCAGCCCTCAGGTTCCGCTGCTAGCCTGACTACTAGTCCTGCCCGCCAGCCTGACTATCAGTCCAGTCCGCCAGCCTGACTACTCTCCAGCCCACCAGTCTGTCTTCCGTTCAGTCCGCCAGTCTGTCTATGGGCTTTGCTCGCCTGCTTACCTGGAAGCACCTGCCCGCTACCTACCGTGCCTACCTGGAGGCTCCTGCTTGTTACCTGCCGTGTCTACCTGGAGGCTCCTGATTGCTACCTGCTGTGCCTACCTGGAGGCTCCTGCTGTCACTTGCTGTGACCACCTATCAGCCTACCTGGAGGCTCCTGCCCGTCACTTGCCGTGACCACCTGTCAGCCTACCTGGAGGCTCCTGCCCGTCACTTGCCGTGACCACCTGACAGCCTACCTTGAGGCTCCTGCCTGTCACCTGCCGTGACCACCTGGCAGCCTACATAGAGGCTCCCGCCTGTCGCCTGCCGTGTCTGCCAGTCCATCCACCAGGACCACTCGTCAGCCTGCCTGCTGTGCCCATCTGCTATACCGGTCAGTCCCAGTCATCTGACCCGTGGGAGTCACCTGCTCTCTTACAAGGTTGTCCCCAGAGTAGCACCTGGTCCCTCTGCTCGGTCCCTCCCTGGTCACGGAGTCGTTAGCCGCCGTACGACCTAGGTCGGTCCGAGTTGATACTTAGTTACGCCCCTCTGGGTCCCTCCTTGCACCGCAGCACAGAGGTTCCACCACCCGGATCCTTAACACTGGTTGGTGACACTTCCAGACCCACCCAAAAGGAGAACTTTATATCTCTTATTCCTGAGGCGGACAGGTCTACAAAAATGGAGCTGTACCAGAAGGCCCTTGTTGCGAAACTATTAAAAAAATTCCCATCTGAAAACGCTGGCGGCAGAGGGCACACTTCGTTGGACAACCAAGGAGTACAAGCGACAGAGACAACTCCAATCCAGCAGAGGCAGGGGAACACTGTCAAAGTTCTGGGAGAGTTTTCTCAGACCCTCCCATGGCACAGGCCCTGAGGCGCGGGGTACTCTCACAAGGAGTGCAAAGTTTTGGAAGATGCTGAGGGAGTACCTTGCCGACCGTACCAACATCCTCCGTGATTCCTCTGTGCCTTATAATTATTGGGTATCCAAGCTGGATACGTGGAATGAACTGGCTCTCTATGCCTTGGAGGTCCTGGCCTGCCCTGCCGCCAGCGTTTTATCAGAGCGGGTTTTTAGTGCTGCTGGTGGAATTATAACTGATAAGCACATCCGCCTGTCAGCTGAAAATGCTGACAGGCTGACTCTTATAAAAATGAACAAGGGCTGGATTGGGCCAGACTTCTCAACACCACTGAATGATAGCAGCGTAACATAAACTGAAATCCAGTGTATTTTCTTGGGAGGTGTATTCCCATGCACCTTTTCACACCCAGACATGGGTATACGCTTCCTGATTTTGGCTATTTGCTCTTGTCCTCCTTCATCTCCTCATCCTCCACCACCATATTACCAGGGTGACCGTGGTCCGTGATGCAACACCCACATAATTTTTTTAAAAGGTGTTTATGATGCCCGTAAAAAAAAATATTTATACAGTATGTTCATGAATACCCCCCCAGGGGTAAATGTTTGTCAGCCTATACATTTAGTGCATGGGCATTACAAGTATAGGAGGCCCGCTCCTTTCTAATGGCCCTCCTCCAAATCTCTTCCAAGGGGCATTGAAGTGCCTCCAAATTTTTGGCAGCCCTTGCATTTTGCATTCACTGCATAGGCCAACACTATGGGAGACTCTCTACTTTCTAAAGGGAATTTGTCGTTACTGTGGCCCTGCTCTATGTGTCTTTAAATTCTTAGTGGAGTTTTTCCTAAAATTGGTCAGCCGTTAGACTCACTGCATACCCTATAACTGTATAGCAGACTCTCTCCTTTCTAATGGGAATTTGTCGTTACTGTGGCCCAGCTCTATGTGTCTTTAAATTCTTAGTGGAGTTTTCCTAAAATTCGTCAGCCGTTAGACTCACTGCATACCCTATAACTGTGTAGCAGACTCTCTCCTTTCTAATGGGAATTTGTCATTACTGCGGCATTGCTCTATGTGTCTTTAAATTCTTAGTGGGGTTTTTTCTAAAATTGGTTAGTTGTTGGACTCACTGCATACCCTATAACTGTATAGCAGACTCTCTCCTTTCTAATGGGAACATGTCATACTTATTACTGTGGCCCTACTCTGTGTGTCTTTAAATTCTTAGTGGGAGTTTTCCTAAAATTGGTCAGCCTTTGGACTCACTGCATACCCTATAACTATATAGCAGACTCTCTCCTTTCTTATGGGAATTTGTCGTTACTGTGGCCCTGCTCTATGTGTCTTTAAATTCTTAGTGGAGTTTTTCCTAAAATTGGTCAGCATTTGGACTCACTGCATACCTTATAACTATATAGCAGACTCTCTCCTTTCTAATGGGAATTTGTCATTACTGTGTCCCTGCTCTATATGTCTTTAAATTCTTAGTAGGGTTTTTCCTAAAATTGGTCAGCCGTAGGACTCACTGCATACGCTATAACTGTATAGCAGACCCTCTCCTTTCTAATGGGAACATGTCGTAATTGTTACTGTGGCCCTGCTCTGTGTGTCTTTAAATTCTTAATGGGGTTTTTCCTAAAATTGGTCAGCCTTTGGACTCACTGCATACCCTATAACTGTGTAGCAGACTCTCTCCTTTCTAATGGGAATTTGTTGTTACTGTGGCCCTGCTCTATGTGTCTTTAAATTCTTAGTGGGGTTTTTCCTAAAATTGGTCAGCCTTTAAACTCACTGCATGCCCTATAACTGTATAGCAGACTCTCTCCTTTCTTATGGGAATTTGTCGTTACTGTGGCCCTGCTCTGTGTGTCTTTAAATCCTTAGTGGGGTTTTTCCTAAAATTGGTCAGCCGTTGGACTCACTGCATATCCTATAACTGTATAGCAGACTCTCTCCTTTCTAATATGAATTTGTCGTTACTGTGGCCCTGCTCTATGTGTCTTTAAATTCATAGTGGGGTTTTTCCCAAATTTTGGCAGCCCTTGCAGTCAAAGCATGGGCATTACCACTATAGGAGACCCGCTCCTTTATAATGGGAACATTTTTTTTACTGAGACCCTCCTCTATGTCTCTTCAAAGGGGTATTGGGTTGCGTCCAAATTTTTGGCAGCCCTTGCAGTCACTGGATACGCAATAACAGTATAGGAGATCCACTTGTTAATAATGGAAACAACAAAGCATAGCCGGCTGATGGCTCTCTAACAATAGCGAGGGCCGACTGCTGGCCTTTTAAGAATAGTAAGGGCTGTCTGATGGGCCTATAAAAATAGGCTTTATGACTTTCAGAGTCCCTCCATCATAAATAAAACAGGATGTGTCTGATGATGTGTCACACACCACATTGCCAGATAAGGTTGTAAAATGTTAAAATGACATTTCCCGGTGAATGCATTTGTCTTAAAAAATAATGTAAAAAACAAAACAATAGGATCTTTCTTTAGTATAAAAACAGCATCACCAATTTAACCTTAATGTAATCACATTGTTCCATCTCCGGAATGACCACATCAGTCACAAGCTGACAGCACCGCAGCACTGCCTTGGCCAAGCGGCAACAGGCTGTGCTGAAGATAACATGCTTAATGCTTAATTGACAAACCGCACAGCGCTGCAGAGTTGTTGAAAGCTGAAACACAGCAGCCTGACCTGTGGCTCTCACCGCTGAACATACAGCCAGGCATGGTCGTGTGTGACAATGGGCAGAACCTGGTGACGGAGAAATGACACCCGGAGTAGATACGGTTTCCCTCTATGCCAGTCCTTTCACCAAGCTAAATACAACTCTCATCAAAAAAAGCTGTAGACTGGCTCCGTACCATCCCTGGCCACATTCACCTGTCCACGTGTTTGTGGATAGGCGGTCCTTCCCAGTAAATACACTGGGGAGGGCACGGCTAATGTTGTGGGACCCGTGCTTGTTGAAGGCGGAGACGATACTGGGAAAAATAATGGCGGCTGGGGACCGAGTATGGATACCCGGCCGCCGTCGACATGAGGTTGTGAAAAGATTCCGGCTCCACGAGTCTAAAAGGCCAAATTTCAAGTGAAAGCAGCTTTAGAGGACTTCCTGGGAGAAATGACAGCTGGGTAGATATGGTTTCCCAAGTCCTTTCACCAAGCTAAAGAATATGGCTGTGGTGAAATACAACTCAGCAAAAAAAGCTGTGGACTGGCTCCGTACCGTCCCTGGCCACATTCACCTGTCCACGTGTTTGTGGTTAGGCTGTCCTTCCCAGTAAGTGTACTGGGGAGGGCATGGGTAATGTTGTGGGACCCGTGCTTGTGGAAGGCGGAGACGACACTGGGAGAAACAGTGGCGGCTGGGGACCGAGTATGGAAACCCGGCCGCCGCCGGCACGAGATTGTGAAAAGCTTCCGTCTCCACGATCCTAAAAGGCCATATTTCAAGTGCAAGCAGCTGCCCAGAAATCTGGCAGTTTAGTGTTGCGGCCTGTTGGTAGGTGGCTGGCATCATACTTGCGCTTGCATTCCAAGTAATAGAAAACTAAGCAGATGGTGGCCTCTATCATCATCATGGCCTCACCTCGGCACTATGAACTCTCCTGAAGGAGAAGCCAGGGCCCACCGGAAGAGTCTCCGGTTCTCTGGTCTGCCCGTCCAACCTTGCCGAGAAGCAGCCCTGGCTAAGGAAATTGTGGGAGAAGGTTCCCGGACACTCTATGGCTGCTTTTTTAATGTGGATCAGACATGCTTATGAATGTTATTTCTTAAACCGCATTGCAGATCAGGCCATTGTCCAACTCTGTATTCATGAAATTAAATGCGCAAAGAAAGATGTTTGTGTGTCAAAGCACCATTGACAAGTGCGAGTTGATGTTGGATGGGCTACCATTGCTTCTGCAACAAGCTGCATTAGAGGACTTCCTGGGAAAAATGACACCCAGGGTAGATACGGTTTCCATCTATAACAGTCTTTCACCGAGCTAGATACAACTCTCAGCAAAAAAAGCTGTGGACTGGCTCCGTACCGTCCCTGGCCACATTCACCTGTCCACTAGAGTTGAGCCACCCCCTTAGTGTTCGAGTTCGGTTCGGTTCGTCGAACACCCGTATGTTCGTCGAACTGTTCGTCGAACACCTTCAAACACCGTTAAAACCAATGGCAGGCAAACAAAAACACATAGAAACACATAGAAAACACCTTCAAAGGTGTCCAAAAGCTGACAAACTGCTCAGAAGACACAACTAACACATGGAAAAGTGACAAGTACATATAGTCATGCGAAAAGAAAAGAGGTGGAGGAGTAAAAGGAGGGGGAGACACAGATATAGGCATGTCATGCCCTTCTAAAACCAAAAAAGTGCGAAGCTGACACGGCCAGTCCGTTCCTGCCCGTGCGACCTCCGAGTCGCCGGGTTTGTGCCAGAGCTGCGGTGGACCCTGACGGCCAGCCCCCCTCTCCCAATACTGGTGCCTGTCCGCTGGTGGGTCGAGCGAGCCCCCCTGCGGTGGAGGCAGATCTAAGCTTTTTAATTTAAATTGTCTCTGTAATTTGAATGAGTACACTTTAAATCCTTTTACAAGGATCTATTGGAGGGCAAGTCTCATGCCAGCAGCCGCGGTAGCAGGAAGAGGAAGAGGCGGAGCCTGCCGTGTGCTGCTGTGTTTGGGGTGTGGAGAGAGCTCCTGGGAAGGGAGGTTTTGCTTTTCCATCTCGTACTTTTTGTCTGCCCCCTTCCCAGGAAAGCAGGCTTGTCCTGGGATTGGCCTCCGGGGCTGGGTCCCCGCTCCTGCCCCCCGGTCCAAGCCGGCGGGGGGCGGGAGGAATACCATCCCAGCCGGGAGGACCAGGTCCGGAAAAGGCAGGGGGTCCAGCATGAAGACCAGAGGGACCCCCGATGCCACGGCCGCGGCGGCTCCTCCCCTCGGAGGTAGGCCGAGTACGAGCAGGGGTGCTGCAGCGGTGCCCCTTGAATGGGGCACCAAGGTGGCGAAGGAGTCCACGGTCAGCTATGGCTCCTGCATTCATGCGCACCTCTGTGAGTATGAGGACGCCTCTAGGAAGCTAAAATCCCTCTGGGGGGAGTTGAGGGTAGCTCAGGAGAGGTCCGACAGGGCCTCTAGCAGCAAGAAGCCTGAGCTATCC
Organism: Phyllobates terribilis; assembly: GCF_046119375.1. Taxonomy (NCBI): domain Eukaryota; kingdom Metazoa; phylum Chordata; class Amphibia; order Anura; family Dendrobatidae; genus Phyllobates; species Phyllobates terribilis. The sequence continues at coordinate 72,619,127 of NW_027362770.1, read as the reverse complement.
GCCGCGGTCAGGAAGATCAAGAAAACCATTGAGGAGGTGGAGAATCGGCGGTGTACCATCCTGGCCGGCAGCGGGCCATTCCAAGAAAAACTCGTGAATGATGACCAGTTCAGAGCCATGGCCGGTGGATCTCTGGAGGGGTCGCGGAGCTCCAGCCAGATGGTGGCGGTAGAGGATGAGGAGGAAGAAGAGGACTGTGAGGAGGAAGTCGCGCCCTACCCGCCATCTGGTGGCCTGGTAAGTGATCTCCAGGTGTCGCATAGCGGGATAGCCCCCGAGCAGATGGCTCTCCCATCAGATTCTAGCCTTTCAGAGGGCAGCGGGAGCGAGGGGGAGGATGAGGAGGGTGGTAGTACCAGCAGTGAGGGGGGCTGCCTCGTCATGAAGCAGATCCGGCAGATCGAGTCCCCGGTACGTTTTAATCAGCTGATGTTCGGGGATGAGATCTGCGAGAACGAGGCAACCGGGAGGGGGATGAAAAGGAAAGCAAAGAAGGCAAGGAAAAAAAAATATCATCTGTTGCACATAAATTTGTGTTTGTCCCCCTCTCTGGGGCCCCCTGGTCCCGTTGTGCGGCACCCGCTACCCACCCCGGCTCGGGCCCTGTTGTGGGTCCGCAGCGAAGGAGCGGGGAGACTATAGGCCATGGCACGCAGAGCGCCGCCTCTGTTTGCAGTAATGAAGGTGGTGTGTCGGATGTGTCTGACATGGAGCATGGCACGGAGGGCGGCCCGGCGGCGGGCAAAAACCATGGTGGTGCTCAGGCTGGGTCCCCTGTGAGAGAGGGGGCTGGCCTGGCACCTGGTGTGCCTGCTGGCGTGCGGGGGGCGGCGAGCGTAACTGCCGCTGCCATCTGCACTGCTGGCGGCACACCGGCATGTGCTGGGAAAGTGTCTGGGTCCCTCACTCACGGATCCGTTAAAAAATCTGGATCGCTTTTGGGGACCCAGGCACCAGGTACGGCATCTGGCAGGGCAAAAAGTGCTGGGCCGGCGACTCCGGCAGAGCCGGTTTGTTAAAGGAAGGTGGTGGGGCCCGCTCCCCTGGCAGGGTCCGTGGCGAAGTCGGGGCCCCCAGCGCAGGGGCCCAGTAATGGGTCAGTGCTGGGGGCTCCGCCACCGGTGGATGCCGAGGGGGAGTGGCCTAGCCTGGGGCCGGCCATTGGAGTTGCTGTGGCCAAGCTCTTTGTGGCCAAGGGAGTGACAGTGGGGGGTGCTGTGCCTCCGGGAACTGGTGCCGCTGGACCGGGGACCTCTGAGAGTAGACAAGGCTCCGGGTCGGCTTTGAGGGTCCCGTCGTGGCCGTTTTCGGGGGGCTTGGCCTCTCTGGCATCCCCCGCCCATGTGGGAGAGGCCTCAGAGGGTTGCACTGCATTGTCAGGTGCAGGGGGCGTGGCTTCCCGGGCGGGGCCCGCCCATGTCGGAGTGGCCACAGTGAGCAGTACTGTGCTGCCGGACGCTGGGGGCGTGGCTTCCCGGGCCGGGTCCGCCCATGTTGGGGGGGAGAGCCGTGGGGGGGTCCCCGGCGGTGCATCTTCTGCTGGAACTGGAGGTGGGGGTGGGAGGGGAGCTGAGGGGTCAGTGAAGAAGGGCGAGGCGAATACATCTGCCCACCAGTGGCAACAGGTGGGGCGCCGAAGGGGTAGGGGGCAGGATAAGCCTCAGGCGACTGGGGTAATGGCTGTCCCCTCCCCGGAGGTTGCAGCCGGAGCCTCTGAGGCCCTGGGGGAGGAGGCGGTGAGCGAGGAGATCGGGAGGATGGAGAGAGAGGAGGCGGCTGCTTCCGATAACTCCTCCCAGTATGAAAGTCTGGATGAGGAGGTGGTGGAGCAGCCAAAAAAATCGGGTGACAAAAGTACCAGTAGTCGGAGGAAAAAGAACAGGAAAAGGGTAAAAAAATCTAAAGCCCCCCCCGACCGCTACGGTGCCTACAGAAGGGCTTACCGGCTCCCCTCTGATCCCCCTCTCCAATCGGTTCCAAGCCCTCTGACTCTGCTGTGTCGGAGGTCGGGGGTAAGGAGCCGGAGACAACATCTGAGGTGCCTTCAGAGGGCGGCGGGGTCCATCCCCCGGGGGACTCGGTTGCCCCTGGGGGGGGGACTGCCCCGGGGTCCAGAGGTGAGGAAACCTGTGCTGGGAAGGAGGTGCCCGATGCTGGAGGGGCGGGCATGGACACCTCGGTATCTCTAAAGAGGAGGGGTGACTCGGGCTCCTCCTCAGACAGCGAGAGGAAGAAGGGGGGTACGGTGAAAAAGAAGGCCATCTAACTCAATCACCCATGATGGCGGAACCTACCCCATTGACTCTGGCGTCGATTAATGACGCCAGTATAAAGTCAGATGCGGCCAGATTTACGGCCTTTGATTTTTTCACCCGAGTTGAGGCTGACATTTTATTTTTGCAGGAGACCAGACTAACGGACATGAGGGCCATTTATAAAGCAAAGAGGGAGTGGAGGTGTGGGCCCTCATACTGGTCTCTTGCGGCCGAGCCGTATAGCGGGGTAGCGGTCCTTTTTAAGGCCGCTTCGGTGGAATGCAGACGGGTGATTGAGGTAGAAATGGGGAGGTGCTTGGTTCTTGACGTCTTCATGAGGGGACATTAGTTCCGGCTCATTAATATCTACGGACCGCAGTCTAAGTGGGACCGTAAAAGTCTCTTCATGAAGGTCAAGCCCTATCTTTTTACGAGCCGGCTGGTGGTCTTTGGTGGGGATTTTAACACTATAACGAGATCCCGTGATAGCGGAGGCCCCGGAGACCGGCTGGCTTATGATAGCATAGCCCTGAATAGCATAGCAAGTGAAGCTCGCCTGGTGGATGTCCACATCCGGCACACCCCAGGTCACGGGGCTTTCACCTTTCATAGGGGTAGCAGTAGGTCTAGGATAGATAGGTTTTTTTTAAAGGAGGAAGCCGTCTCTTCTGCAGTGTCCGCTGTTGAGGTGGAATTCTCCGACCACTGTTTAATTTTCTTTTCCTTGAATGTTACAGAGACCCCCCGGATGGGGAGAGGCCTATGGAAGCTGAATTCGTCCCTGTTGGAAGAAGCGGATGTAAGACAATCCTTTGAGGAATTTCTTCAGAGCCAGGTACCTCTTTTGGGTCTCTGTAGTACTAAGTCTGAGTGGTGGGAGATCTTCAAAAGAAGGGTTGCAAGGTTCTTCCGTCAGCTCTCGAGCCTCAGGGGCCTGAGCAGGTACCGCCTGTATCGGGATTTGGGGAGGAAACTCGAGCAGCTCGTCTCGACTGGAGGGGACCGCAAGGAAATCTCCAGGGTGAAGACCTTGCTCAAGGGGTGTCAGTATGATAGGCACACATCCTTGGTTTTTGAGAGGGATTTCGGGAGGTACCACTCGCCCGACCCTTACAGGAACTGCAGGATGTCAGTGAGTTGTAAGGGGGTAATAGGACTGATCGACAGTACAGGGTCCCTGAACAGATCCAAATCAGGGATCCTGGAGGTGGTCAGATCCTTCTACTCGCACCTCTTGGGGAGGAGGGTACCTGATCGGGATGAGATGTCGACTTTCCTGGCTGAAACCATCCCCGAGCAAGGGGATGACCCCTCTCTTCATGTTTTGGCAGAAGTAATCAGGGAAGAGGAAGTGAGACGATCGATTGATGGTCTTCGGCCCAAAAAGTCACCTGGTCCGGATGGCTTAACATCCGAGTTTTGCAAGACCTTTAGGGACTCTTTGGTCCCCCTCTTGACTGAGGTGTTTAATGAGTGTCTCTCCTCGGACACTCTGCCCAGTTCAATGAGGAAGTCAACCCTGATTATCCTGTCAAAGGGTAAAGACTCATCCCGTATTGAGAATTGGCGTCCCATATCGCTTCTCAATACGGGCCGAAAGGTTCTGGCAAAGGTGCTTTTTAATCGGTTGGTGAAATTTGCACCCCGGCTCCTTTCGGGGGCCCAGCACTGCTCTGCTCCAGGCCGCAGTACATTTAGTGCTGTGCTCGGTGTCCGGGAGGCAGTGGAGCAGAGCAGGGCAGGTCACTGGAAGGGGTACTTGCTGTCCTTAGACCAGGCGAAAGCCTTTGACCGGGTTAACCATGAGTACCTCTGGTCCGTCCTTCTGAGGTACGGTCTGCCCGGGAGGTTTGTTGATTGGTTGAGAGTGTTATACAATGGGGCAGAGACTTTTCCGCTCGTGAACGGTTGGGTTGGACACCCTTTTGAGGTGAATTCTGGTGTCCGCCAGGGCTGTCCTCTGAGCCCACTGTTATACATGTTCGCGATCGACCCCCTTCTAAGGAGAGTGGAGCGTGGACCATTGGTGGGAGTCAGGATGGACCAGGCGGAGCCAGAGGCCACCTTGAGGGTAGTGGCGTACGCCGATGATGTTTCCCTTTTTGTATCCTCGAGAGGGGAGGCAGATTGGGTCATGTCTGAGGTTGAGCGCTACTCGGTGGCATCCGGGTTCATGATCAACCGGGATAAGTGTGAGAGTCTCTGGCTGGGATTGGGAGATCCTAGTTTTGATCTCCCGGACACCCTTCCAGGGCCTCAGGCCACAGCAAAAATTTTAGGCATCAGTTTCGGCCCGGGGGACTATCCCCAGCAAAATTGGGAGGGCAGACTTAAGATCGCCGCCCAGAAGGTGGATCAGTGGAAGGGTTGGTCCTTGACCCTGAGGGAAAGGGTTAGCCTGGCCAAGGGTTATTTGCTCCCTTTATTAATATATCTGGGCAGCGCCTGCATCTTGCCAGAGCCTCTTTGGACACGGGTCTACAGCCTGTTCTTCCAACTATTATGGGGGAATAGGCTGAACCTAATCAAAAGGGAGGTCACGTACCGCACGAGGAGACTAGGAGGGTTGGGTATGGTCAACCCAGTGGTGTTCCTAGTAAACACCTTTATTAAGGCAAACATCGCCAACCTCTGGTTAGAGAGGGCTCCTCCGTGGGTATTCTCCTGTAGGGGGTGGTTTCGGCCTTTCTTCCAGGAATGGGAGACAGGAGGGCAGGTGAAGGACCTTCAAACGCCTCATGGGCATCTTCCGGCTTATGCTACCCCGGTTCTGAAGGTGATCCGCCGGTGGGGTCTGGGAGTGTGGGAGATCAGAACCTTGTCAAGGAGGTCACTTGACAATAGGGTCCTGTTGACCCACTTTCAGAAGCCCCTGGCGCTCAAGGATTGCCCGAGCCGGGATCTAGAGGTAGGGCTTGGGTTATTGAACTCTAAGCAGATCCCCTTGAAGTTTTGGGACTTGGCTTGGCGCTGCTTCCATGGGAGACTGTATGTGAGGGACAACCGGTAGTACAGGAACTCTGATGACCGGGATTGTCCCCGCGAGGAGTGTGGCGGCATGCTCGAGAGCATGGAGCACTTCCTGCTTCAGTGCCCCTTTAATACAGAGGTCTACAATAGGGTGGGTGCTTCCATTGGCTGGTCCAGGCTGGCAGGCCTTTCCTATGCGGAGTGGGCCTATGGGGCATTCAGGTCCCTTGGGGGCCGAGATCGGGGCACTGTTTTCTTAGTTAGCCTAGTGACTAGGTTTTACACGTGGAATGCACGGTGTTTAGTGTCCACCCAGCAGAAAGCCCTCCCCCGGGAAGAGGTGATTAGGAACATCCTGGGTGACCTGGCAAAAGTGTGTTCGCTGGAGTATGAGAGGCTGGGTGCAGGGAGGGCTTCCCTTCTATGGAGGGGGTTCTCATTTAATGTGCCCTAGGGAGAGTTAGGGTACATGTGTCTGTGATAGGGTTAGTTTAGTCCCTTTCTATATTTTATATTTATTTGTAGGGTCAGATAGTTATGTAGGGTCAGGGAGGGACAGATAGGGACAGTCCTTAGGGATAGTTAGTTAGTATTAGGTTGGTAGTGAGGGTCAGTGAGGGACAGGTAGGGACAGGTAGGGAAAGATTGGTAGGGCGGTAGGGACATGGTTTTCTTTTTCTTTAATAGGGAGGGACAGGGTGTTGTGTGTTAGATTAGGGTGAGAGCCTCTGTAGTCTCCAGTTCCCTGGTGGTGGGCTGCTCCCCTCACATTGAAGGTTTTTGTTTTGCGGTATCGGAATCGGAATATAGGGCTTGCAAGCACTGAACTTGGGTCTGATTTTTGATTTATGGTTTATTCTTTGTGGTTAGTTTATATTATCATGTCTTTGCTAAGTATATTGTTAAAACAGACTTGTTATGCTGTGTATTGTATGTATATGTGTATTGTATGTATATTTATGTGTATTGTGCGTGGGGGGGTGTAGTTTTAGGTTGGGTGGGGGGTTTCAGGGGGGGAGGGGGAAGGGGTGTTTTGTAAAAGGACGTCCTCCGGGACGCGGGAAAAAGGACCCTTTTTGCGTGTATATGGCCACAAACTTTCGTGGGACCTTGTTGGTGTTAAGAGGCCACAGACTTTCATGGGACCTTGGGTGTTTAAAAATGGTGGTGGGAAAAAGAAATAAATAAAAATAAAAAAAATGTAAAAAAAAAAAAAATTGTGTGTGTAGAGTGTTAGTTTTGGCCGGGTGGCCCATCTCTTATTTTGGGCGGCGGGTCAGTTATTTAGTTTTCCTTTTTGGGGTTAGGTGTGAATGTGCAGGTATGAATGTTGCGGATGTTAGGGGTCTTGTGCGCTTTAGGGCATGGCCTGGCTGGTAGGTACGGAAGGTCTTCCCTTGCTGGGGGGTCTTTTGGAAAAATGAGGACGTTTTGTTCAAGTGTCATGTGTTAGTTTGTTGGACTCTGTATAATTTTGGATTTGGGCTTGTCTTGCTGGGGTTTTTGGTTTTTCTTGCATAATGTTTTTATTTGTGGTTTGTATTTGTGTTTTGCTTTTGTCTTTTTGTAAATAAAAAAGAGTTCCAGCTCCAGTAGCGTCCACTAAAGCTGCTGCAGTTAAACAGCTTTTATAAGGATCGAGCTTGGCGGTCCACCGCAAGGTGTCCTTCCGCCAGTCCCAGCCCCTGTGCCTTGGGGTGCCTCCCCGATGCTCTTCACTGAGTGTCCCGGGGGCCTGAACCATTTCCTTTGAAAAAATTAAGTGTCCAAACTACAGGTGGTGTAGCTTGCTTAACAGGTGGGATAATCCGCTGAATAGCAGACACTGCTACTAGGTCCAAATTATTTCCTGGGCTAGATGCAGTTAAAAATCTGTAATTAGATCTACAGGCGGTGGCTACTCCGCTGACTAGCAGACACTGCTTCTAGACCCAAAGTATTGCCTGGGCTAGATGCAGTTAAAAATTTGTAATTAGATACTCTCGTTGGATGCTGAGAAAGCATTCCATAGAGTCTCCTGGCACGCCATATATTATTCTCTTAAAAAGATTGGGGTAGGGGACCCTTTTATAGCCAAAATCATGGCCCTGTATCGCAATCCGTCAGCTAGGCTGAAGATAAATGGAACATTTTCATCACCTTTCATAATCACCAATGGGACAAGGCAGGGATGTCCTCTGTCCCCTCTCTTATGCATCCTAGTGATGGAGCACCTGCTCTCATCAATTCGCAATAACCCCAATATTAGGTGGATTGAGGTGGGAGGCACTGAGTACAAGTGCTCTGCATTTGCTGATGATGTCCTAGTATACATCACTCAATCACATATATCCATCCCTGCTGTTATGGCTGAAATAGATCACTTTGTTACATGGTCAAATTTTAAAATCAATGCAGCGAAGTCTGAGGCCCTCGATGTCTCCCTCCCCAAATCCATACAGGATTCCATCCAGTCCAACTTTCCCTTTGCCTGGCCCTCACAGGGTATCAAATACTTAGGAATTCGTATTCATAGAGACCTCTCCCGTCTATTTTATCTTCATTTTGGGCCCTTTATTGAACAACTCCATAAAGATCTTACTTCTTGGACGGTGAAGGATTTTTCCTGGTTCGGCAGAATAAGTATACTAAAAATGAACCTCCTACCTAAACTCTTATACCTCTTCCAAACCATTCCCGTGGTAATTCCCTCAAATTTTTGGAAAAGACTACGCAGTAGCTTTTAGTCTCCCCAGGATAACACAGGTGGGGCAGATGGTGGTTGTCCCGGCCCGCTAGGCCGCATTGTAGCACAGTGAGCTTCACACTGCAACTTATGCTTCATATCCATGTGACAGTTCATGCATGAAGTGCCCAAACTATGGATTTTTTGGCCTCTACTTAGCTTTTGGTGACAAATGTTACAGATAACACGAGTTGGGTCATCCTTAGCGATCGGAAAAAATGCACAGGCTATGCAAGGTTTAGAGCCCATGCGACTCTGCTACTAGCAATACTATCAAATGATTGGCTGGGTTACATGCAGAGCGTCTGGGTTTGGTTGGGGGTCCCCACAGTCTGCCTAGGTTAGATACAGTTAAAAATTCTCATTAGATACACAGGCGGTGCAGCTTGGTAGACTCTATACTAAATAAGGAAGGATTCACTGACTGTGGTGGCCCCTCCGTGGGCCGTGGCGATTGGTGGAGATTTGGTGGATGATTATAGGAGAAAGCTCCTTAATAGAGAAAGTTGGTGGATTTATACTTTAAATACACGTGTACCAGCGGGTTTAAACATCAGACATGATTTGATGTATCATTATGAGTGATCATTTATAGATTATTATTATTATATATGTTCTTTTTTTCTTCTTTTCTTTTTCTTTTTGATTATTTACATTTATATGCATTGTTTCTATGCTATACGATTTTAACATGGTATGTGTGTTTAAATTTCTGATTAACTCAGCCTTGAACAGGTGCATAGCAGGACATGACATATAAATACCACTTCCTTGCTGTTTTTTGCTATGCAATGATTAAGAACTCGTATATATATTGTGCAGAAAGAAGGGTGAAAGGCCGCCCAGGCGGGAGGAAATTGGAGTTTCATAACACATATTTGAACTGGAGAGGTATTAGAGGCCTGCAATGGCCACAGGTACTAATGGAGGTAATCAAGGTAGGGAGAGAGGCAAGAGGTCCGGTCATCTTAGTTATACAGGCCGGGGGAAACAACATAGCTTATCACAAGAGCGCATAACTAATGGCAATAATGAAACTAGACACTGAGCGCTTCAGAGAATTTTTCACAAAACTACTAACTATAGTATGGTCAGAGATTGTGCCGAGAACGGTATGGCAAGGTGCGTGAGACATCACGGCCATCGAACGGACAAGGCAGGTAATAAATATTCTGATGGCAAAATTTATAAGAGACAGAGGCTGTGTAGTGAAACGACACTGACAACTGGAAGGAGATAAAGCAGGCCTCATGCGGCCCGACGGTGTTCACTTAATGGATATTGGACTGGACATATTCCTATCAGGACTCCAGGATGGAGTGGAACAAGTGACGCTCCCCCTGGGCCTGTGTTGTGCAGGGGTTACCCGAAGCCGGATCGCTGGGGGTTGTAGTCTCCGTGGCGCTGACCCGGTCCGTGCCCAGGGTGGTCAATTCAGTGGCAGTCTTAGTGTAATAACAAATGTCCGACTACGCCACCCATGGATTGCGGTCAGTGGGGACCGCCGCTGCGCTGCAGACCACTGAGGCTGATGTTGTAAGCGCAGCCAAGTATGGGATAACTCCCCACGGGAGAAGTATTGCCTCAGGGCAGCTAGTATGGATGATGGGAGTGATGGTGTGAGCGTCCCAGTACTGATGGTGCTGGTGCGGCGATGAAACACAGAGACGTGTGGTGCAGTTTCCAATGCTTTACTCACAGTTCTCATCCAGGTCACTTGTGCACATGAAGGACCGCCTGAGCCGTGCTGCGTTCACCAGGCAAGGGGCTCGACCAACTCCCAGGCAATTCCAGAGCGTGGCACAGGGCTCCCTTCTCTTCCCTTCTCTGGCCGTCCTCACCAGTGACCCACCTTTGTCCAGCTTCCTCGGGCCTTCTCTTGGCGAAACCTATCTCTGGTTTCCCTGACCCTACGTGGTATGCTTTCCTGGTGGATAGAAACACAAAAACTGCCACTAAATAAGTGCAGCTTCAACAGGAAGACATAAAACTCATGGCTTAAAAATATAATTTTTATTTAGATATGCAAAATAAAAACTGACAAGAATAAAAAAATGGTAAAAAAGCAGGAACCCTTGAGTTCCCTACATATCAGCTCGCTCAAACGTGCGATAATTGCACTAAATCCAATAGTTGGGTATAAAAATATCCCCCTGCAAGTAATTACCATAAGCAGTATAAGCCCAAGTACCAAAAATAGCAATAGTTAGGTCCCATTAAATATATAAGGTGCTGGTGCATGTAGAGAATGATCCTAACTACTATAAGCAAATAATAAGGTAAGCAAGTAATAAGATAAAAATAGACCAGGTAGTATGTCTTAGTGCTTCCAAGGGAAAGATATTAGTGTATATATAGATACAAGTGTATATAAAGATCCAAGGATTAAGGTATATTACTTACAAAAAGAGAGAGCTTGTAGGGAACCAACCCCGACGACGCCGTTTCGCGAGTGCTTCTTCAGAGGGGGCGTGTGTATGTGTAGATCCTGTCTCGTTTTATATACATTCTCAACCAGTTGTAGACAATGAATGTGAATAATGGAGGGGTTCGACGCATGCGTGCATTTACTTGGATGGCCGCAAAACTAAATGGACTTCCTGTTGCAGGCGCCTGACACGCATGCGGTGGAACGCATGACGTGTCCATTGCGCATGACAGGAAGTCCCGCGGGTCCGTTCAAGCGCATGCGCACTCTCCATAGAGAAATCCCCATATGGACGTGGCGGTGTAGACGAAGGGCGGATACCAAGCGCAAAGCAAGGACAAGGGAAAAAGAACTAAAGGTGCCGAAAGAAGATATGTACAAGGAGGATAATAATGGAAGAGACATCAAGACATGTATGATGAAATAAGGAACTGGAGCAGCAAAAAAGAAAAAGGGAAAGGAGATATGAAAAATAAGAGCTAGAATATAATGAATAAAAAGAGATAAGTGAAAGTGGTCAAAAAAGGTAGGTGAAAGTGTAAATGATGCGTAGATATGTAAACAGGTGAGAATGAAGGAATGGTGAAAAAATGTGGTGACAATAGAATGAAAAAAGAGTAAATAGAAACGAAGAAAAGAAAATACAGTGAAAGTGTAGGGGAAAGAAATGTGAGAAATGAATGTGGACAAGTGGAGAAAATACTAATAAGCCGATGATAATGGAAAAACATTACAGTGGTCAAAACAGAATTGTGACAAAATATGCAAAAATATCAATGTACAAAAATATTATTATGACCTTTTCCTTTTTGGTCCATACTAAGCATTATCCAGAAAATGTCCAGTCTCTATATAGTCCAAACACATCAGTAGGGTCGTTTATATTCCCTATAAATATAATTCATTTGTTTTTTCTTCCCTTTACTTTGTCCTTTATTTTTGGTCCTCTGCAGTATAGTCCATCCCCATAGAGAGCGGGGAAGAGGCCGGAGGGAACCAACGCACATTCAGCGAACGCCCAGGAAAAAGGAGGACAACCCATCCGCCACGACACATCAAGAGACCATGGTGAGAACTAGGTAAGTAACACAAAAATTAAAATCACATAGAAATAAAAACAAGACAGATAAAAAGGCAAACCAACAGGAGAAGAAAAAAACTGGGGACAGTGGGTAAGCACAAGAGGAAGTCCAGGAAACAACAAAAGAATAGTAGTAATAGCATGGTATGACGAAACGGATGCAGTGAGAAACCAGAAACAAATACTATAAAAATGCAGAAAAACCAAATTGCTCGTTTAGCCATTGAGGAGAGACAGTACCTGAATGGAATATCCATCTACTCTCCGATCTAGAAAGGGCCAGACCCAGATTACCGCCCCTAATGCCCATGTCTACTTGGTCAATACCCTTAATTATCAGACCTTTAAGGTCACTGTTGTGGTACAGTTTGAAGTGTTTGGGAAGGGTTCTAAGGTTAGATGTCTCTTCAACATGGAGGGATTTCTCAATGTCCAGTATATGTTCCCTAGTCCTTACCTTTAATTCCCGCGTAGTTAGCCCAATGTAGATTTTATTACAAGGGCATTGTGCATGATAAATGACACCTTTCGAGTTACATGAAAGGGCTTTACGGATTTCATATAGTCTGCTATTATCAAAGTTGCAGAAATCCTTACTAGTGACCAAGTTTTTACAGGCTTTACATTGGCCACATTTAGAGAAACCCCATTTCTTACCATCAGGCATCAATCTTGATGAACTTTTTTCGTAATAGCTGTGCACCAAAGAGTCCTTGAGATTTTTTGATCTTCTAGCAACAAGGGCAGGTTTTTCAGGTAAGATCTTCCGTAATATCGGGTCCGTGAAAAGTATACTCCAATGCTTGTTTAGGATTTCCCTGAGTTCTGGCCATTGGGTGTTGTAATCAGATATGAATCTGGCCATATGTTGATTGTTCTCCCTACTCACTTTATTCACATAAAGCAGTTGCTCTCTATTCGAGTTCTGTGCTTTTTTGAAACCAGTCTTGATGTTCCTTTTACTATAGCCTCGGTTTTGAAACCGTCTGGTAAGATCATATGACTGTTGCAGAAAAGAGTCTTGATTGGAACAAATTCTTCTCAGTCTTAAAAACTGTCCCATCGGGACACCCCGAATAGTGGACGGAGGGTGAGAGGAAGAGCTATGCAGTAATGTATTAGTCGCAGTTTCCTTCCTAAAGACATCCGTCATAATATGGCCATCAGAGGTAGTCTGAATGTGAAGATCCAGGAAGTTGACATCTCTTCCCTGCTGGAAAGTGAGTCTGATATTGAGATCATTATTGTTTAGTTGTTCCATAAATCTTCCTAATTGTTCGTTTGTACCTTCCCAGATGAACCAGATGTCATCGATGTATCTCATCCACCCCTGTACAAGGTGGATGTCATCGATGACATCATTGTGGAAGATACTCCGTTCCCAGGCCCCCAAAAACAAATTTGCATAGGAGGGGGCACAAGATGCTCCCATGGCCGTGCCCTGTCTCTGCAAATAGATCTGCCGATTGAAAATGAACACATTGTGCTCCAAGACAAACTTCAATAAAACCACTATCAAATTGACCGTGGCCGGATCCAAATTACTCTCACGTAAAAAAAAAGGAGACTGCTCTCAGTCCATCCTCATGCCTAATGGAGGAATAAAGAGCCTCCACATCTGCTGTTACCATCACAGACCCTTTTTCTAATTGTATGGAATTTATCCTTTTAAGGGCTTCAGTAGTATCTTTAATAAAGGATGGTAGGGTATGAACCAGGGGTTGTAGAAAAAAGTCAATAATGGTGCATATAGTCTCACAAAGACTTCCATTACCCGAAATGATCGGTCTACCAGGAGGATCAATCTGATCCTTATGTACCTTTGGTAACAGATAGAATGCAGGAAGTCGAGGTCGGGTTTTTCTTATGAGATCTACCACTCTTTTAGGGATGATATTAGCATCATGTGCCTTTTCAAGAATAGAGAGAAGTTGGGCCTGGAATTGGGAGAGAGGGTTAAATGTAAGTTTTTGATAACAGCCCGGATAATTCAAAATTTTGTAAGCCTGTTTCTCATAACAGTGTTCAGGCCAGATAACCACATTACCGCCCTTATCAGCTGGTTTGATTAGAACATTGGGTAGTCTTTTCAATTGTTCCAGGGCCAATTTTTCATCCTGACTAAAATTAAGTCTATTTTTGGGGCACCGTGGGAGCTTTAGAATTTCATCAGTAACAACTTTAGTAAAAACATCTACTGCAGAGACCGTAGATATTGGGGGAAAGGTTTTACTAGTTTGAAGTAGGTGCATGGGGAACCTACCTCTAATATTTGATTCACTTTCCGCTTCTAGATCCTCCAGATCTTTTAAAGCTCTTTTCTCAATTTCCGTAGGAAAGAGGGAATCCAGCTCAGGCTTATGATGAAGTTTTTGTAAAGTAATTTTTCTCGAAAATAAATGTAGATCCTTCACCACTGTGAATGGGTCTAGATAAGAAGAAGGGGAGAATGTTAGTCCCTTTTCAAGTATTCTTACCTGGGTTTCAGTTAGGGTAAGGTCAGATAAATTTATTACCTTAAGACGGTCACTTTGTTTTTTGTTGGTTTTTTTCGTGAAAATTTCAGGGTATTTTTGCTGGAATCTAGTATTGGGTCTGGTATACTTAGTACTTGTCTCCTCCGATTCACTACAAGAAGTGCTATTTTCAGATCCTGATGGTTCATAGACTGAAGAGGACGTAACATTTAGTCGGTTAGGATTCTTCCGTTTAGGAAGTTGCCATTTGAAGACTTTATTATTTTCATAATCCTGCACATCTCGAGTATATTTCTTAAGTTTAGTTTTACTAATATCATTTTCCCATTGGTCCATATCGTTCTCAATAGCTCTAAGATATGTATCCAGTCTCTCCGGATTTATGGCTTTTTGTAAGCTCTTGTGGAGATCTTCAATTTTTTTGTCGATAAGATTGAGTGACATTGAATTTTTATCTATGATTATTTTTAAAAATTCAATGGAACAAGTGGTAGCTGCGTTTTTCCATCTAGTAATGAGTTCAACATCCTCTAGATCAAAAGAAGGGTACACTTGCACCCGTAAACCTCTTGGAACAATCTGTTGCTCACAATACTTCTCCAGTGTCGTCTTATTCCACCAGACCCTCAGTTTCCTTTGAAATTCCAGCTTATATTGTAGCATTAAATCATTGTGTTCTGTTGTTGTCTCCTGAGAAATGCCCAAAGGGCACTGCTTAAAAATATTGACAGCTTTGGATCTCCAGGCTGACTCCCTGGCTTTAAGATCCATTTCAGGTACGCAAGACCATCTGTCCGAAAACAGCAAGACAATTAGTATATACCACAACGGTCAAAGTATAAATTCCCAATGATACAATAGAAACACAAAAACTGCCACTAAATAAGTGCAGCTTCAACAGGAAGACATAAAACTCATGGCTTAAAATTATAATTTTTATTTAGATATGCAAAATAAAAACTGACAAGAATAAAAAAATGGTAAAAAAGCAGGAACCCTTGAGTTCCCTACATATCAGCTCGCTCAAACGTGCCATAATTGCACTAAATCCAATAGTTGGGTATAAAAATATCCCCCTGCAAGTAATTACCATAAGCAGTATAAGCCCAAGTACCAAAAATAGCAATAGTTAGGTCCCATTAAATATATAAGGTGCTGGTGCATGTAGAGAATGATCCTAACTACTATAAGCAAATAATAAGGTAAGCAAGTAATAAGATAAAAATAGACCAGGTAGTATGTCTTAGTGCTTCCAAGGGAAAGATAGTAGTGTATATATAGATACAAGTGTATATAAAGATCCAAGGATTAAGGTATATTACTTACAAAAAGAGAGAGCTTGTAGGGAACCAACCCCGGCGATGCCGTTTCGCGAGTGCTTCTTCAGAAGGGGCGTGTGTATGTGTATATCCTGTCTCGTTTTATATACATTCTCAACAAGCTGTAGACATCACGGCCATCGAACGGACAAGGCAGGTAATAAATATTCTGATGGCAAAATTTATAAGAGACAGAGGCTGTGTAGTGATACGACACTGACAACTGGTAGGAGATAAAGCAGGCCTCATACGGCCCGACGGTGTTCACTTAATGGATATTGGACTGGACATATTCCTATCAGGACTCCAGGATGGAGTGGAACAAGTGACGCGCCCCCTGGGCCTGTGTTGTGCAGGGGTTACCCGAAGCCGGATCGCTGGGGGTTGTAGTCTCCGTGGCGCTGACTCGGTCCGTGCCCAGGGTGGTCAATTCAGTGGCAGTCTTAGTGTAATAACAAATGTCCGACTATGCCACCCGTGGATTGCGGTCAGTGGGGACCGCCGCTGCGCTGCAGACCGCTGAGGCTGATGTTGTAAGCGCAGTCAAGTATGGGATAACTCCCCACGGGAGAAGTATTGCCTCAGGGCAGCTAGTATGGATGATGGGAGTGATGGTGTGAGTGTCCCAGTACTGATGGTGCTGGTGCGGCGATGAAACACAGAGACGTGTGGTGCAGTTTCCAATGCTTTACTCACAGTTCTCATCCAGGTCACTTGTGCACATGAAGGACCGCCTGAGCCGTGCTGCGTTCACCAGGCAAGGGGCTCGACCAACTCCCAGGCAATTCCAGAGCGTGGCACAGGGCTCCCTTCTCTTCCCTTCTCTGGCCGTCCTCACCAGTGACCCACCTTTGTCCAGCTTCCTCGGGCCTTCTCTTGGCGAAACCTATCTCTGGTTTCCCTGACCCTACGTGGTATGCTTTCCTGGTGGATGTAGTGAGGGGTCGCACCAAGATGTGGTCACAACCTCCGGTCCTTGGCTGAGGAATCTGTTGCCTCCACCAATTTGGGTCCCGGTACCCTGCTCTGCCAACCCTTCACCCGCAATCTCCTGGGCCTTTGGGGTTCCTTCAGCCTTCGTGTCTCTGGGCCTTTCTCTGTGTTCCAGTTCCTTGTTTCCTTTCTTACTTCCTTTGCTGTTCATTCTCCTCTCTCTCTCTCTCAGACCCCGGCCTCCTGACAAGGCCTGCCCGTGGAGCAGAGCCCATGCAGCAGCTCTGCTCCCTGTCACTTCTCTCAGACTCAACTTCTTCTTCTTTCTCCTGACTGGACTGGACTGAACTGACTACTCTAAGATGGTGCCCACCTTATATACCTCCCTCTAGCACCCGAGCCCAGGTGACTAGCAACCAATGGGCTCCTACCTATGCCCAGAGACCCACCCCTATCTGCTCCTACACCACTGGGTTTTCCTCCCCCTCCCCACTCCAGCCAGGGACAGAAGCTGTCGTGCCTGCACTTCTGTGGGAGCACCGTTGAGCTGTCCCTCGGAAATGGGGTGTGTGTGGTGCATGCAGCCTAACGAGCCCTAGTCCACACACCATCCTTACCCGGGAGTGGAATATTACACCTCTGGTTTGAGGTGCAATACCCCTGTAGCAGCCGAGCCCTCGGGGTGCTACAAAGCATTAAAAGTGATGGATGGGGGTCGGAGTCCTGCATACGAGTAAGCAGGATCCTCCGTGGCCTGGAAATAGAAAGGACATGTTGGAGAGTTACACTTGTTGGCCAACTTGCAGTTGTGGAGACTGGAGACACAGGGCATGCTGCAACAAGCTGAATTATTTTAGAAATAAAATGCATTTCTAATGGAATGAGTATAAACAGTTAATAAAACTGTGACCGATCCTCACCCATCCAGTTGTAAGAGTTACATGATTGTATTGTCAATGAAAGGAGGGTGTTAGGGGGCTGAGCGTCTGGGTTTGGTTAGGGGTCCCCACAGTCTGCCTAGGCTAGATGCATTTAAAAATCATTATTAGATACACAGGCGGTGCAGCTTGCTTCGCAGCTGGGTTACTACACTGACTAGCAGACACTGAAGCTTTGAAGCAGACCTCTGAGTAAACAGCTCTTCAGACTCAACCATCTGTGTTACCCCAAGCCATAGTGTATGTATTTTCTTACGGTTAAAAGGAGGGGGGAAACCCAACCCACCTCTAATTGACGATGGGAACGTCACGTAAAACAAAGCAAGGGGACTCCAAAAAGAGTCTCCATTTTTTCCAAAAATTTGTGGCACAGACACCACTTAAGTGGCATCAATTGCCCCAGAGTTGCTTAAAACAGTTGGTTAGAATGAGTACCACACACTGCTACTATGGCCAAAATTATTTTCCAGACAAGATGCAGCTAAACATTATTAGTAATTTGCAAGCTGGTGGAGCTTAGTATAGATAGCATAATAGAATGAGTACCGCACACTGCTACAGGCCCAAAATTATTTTCCAGACAAGATGCATCTAAAAATTATTAGTAATTTGAAAGCTTAAAATGGTTGGTGAGGTGATTTTACAAAATCCTCAAGCTTTTAATCTCCCCAGGATGACACTGGGGTAGAAAAGTTCTTGCGGATCCATGATTTGTTCATCTTTATGAACGTGAGTCTGTCTACATTCTCAGTGGACAGCCGCGTGCGCTTCTCTGTCAGCACACCACCAGCAGCGCTGAACACACGTTCAGAGAGAACGCTGGCTGCGGGGCATGACAAGATCTCCAAGGCGTAAGTGGCGAGCTCCGACCATTTATCCAGATTGGAAGCCCAAAAAGAGCAAGGGTCCAGTGACACAGTTATGGCTTCGATGTTTACTTGGAGATACTCCTGTACCATCGTCTCTAGGCGTTCACTATGTGTCAGACTTCTAGTCTCCTGTGGCCTTGCAAAGGATGGGCTAAAAAAGCTGTGAAATTATTCCGCAAAATTGCTGTTACCAGCAGATACTGTGTTTCTGCTACGGTTTGAGTGATGAACACTCGACAGTCCCACGGTTGGCAAGTTAGAACTGTGAGATTCACTACATGCACCACTGGTGTTTTGTGGAAAAGCACATGTAAGATTCTGCAACAGTCTCTGCTGATACTCCTGCATGCGTGAATCCCTTTTTATGGCAGGAATTATTTCGGCAAATTTACTTTTGTACCGGGGATCTAAGAGTGTGGCAACCCAGTAGTCAGGATTATTTCGAATTCTGACAATTCGAGGGTCATGTTGCAGGTAGTGCAGCAAGAAGGCACTCATGTGTCTTGCGCATCCAGGAGCACCAAGTCCCTGTTGTGTTGGTGGCGAGGTAACAATCATGCTTCCTTCCTCTGCCCTCTCCCCCCAACCTCGCACAACAGAAATGTGATCAAGGTCTCCCTCATCTGATGAGTCTTACATCAGTTTGTCCTCCACTTCTTCCTGGGCTCCTGCACCTTCCTCACTAGTTTGGCTGCTACCATGCGCCCTGGTAAATCCATCTCCCCCACCCTCACATGCCTGCCGCCTTGGTGCTGCCGACCGTCTGGACCTTGCAGATGTTAGCCCTTCCGCATACAACTCCTCCTCCTCTACTTCCTCCACCTCCTCTTGTCGCACCACCTGACTCCGAATTCTGTTTAACATGTGCTCCAGCATGTAAATCATGCTGATAATGGCATCGTCAGCACTAAACATCTTCGTTGCCATTTCAACACTGTGCAGAAGGGTGCATACGTCCCTGATCTGAGACCACTCCTCCAGCGTGATTTGCCCCACCTCTGGATCCCGTTGGCCCAGGCTATACGTCAGAACGTATTTCACCAGGGCCTGTCGGTGCTGCCACAGTCGCTGCAACATGTGCAGAGTTGAATTCCACCGGGTAGGCACATCGCATTTTAGCCGGTGAAGTGGCAGGCCCAACGACTTCTGTAGAGATGTAAGTCGCTGAGCTGCGGGATGCGAACGGCGGAAGTGAGCACACAGCGACCGTGCCCTCTGCAGAAGGCCATCTAGTCCGGGATAGTGGGCTAAAAATTGCTGGACAACCAGGTTCAACACGTGAGCCATACAAGGCACATGTGTGACATTGCCCCGGCGAAGGGCCGCATCAAGGTTTGCAGCATTGTTGCACACGGCCTTCCCTGGTTTCAGGTCCAGTGGAGACAACCATTCATAAATCTGGTTCTCCAGAGCTGACCACAACTCCTCAGCTGTGTGACTCACATTTCCCAGACATTTCAAAGTAAAAACCGCCTGATAACGTTGAGCCCTGCTGCCAGCATAGTAAGGAGGTGTGCAGGATCCCTTCTGCGCAGTTAGAAAGCATGTGGCATGACCAGACAGGCTTTGGGTGCAGGTGGAGGACCGAGAGGAGGTTGAGGAGGCAGAAGCAGTGGAGGAACTTCGAGATAAAGAGGATTGACACACAACTCGTGGGGACGGCAAGACTTGGACAGCAGCCCCTTGTCCTGCTGTCACCATAGTTACCCAGTGCCCAGTCAGCGACATGTAACGCCCCTGTCCATGCCTACTCGTCCAAGTGTCTGTGGTGAAATGCACCCTGTCACACACAGAGTTTCTCAAAGAAGCGGTGATGTTGTGTGCGACATGCTGGTGGAGCGCAGGAACACCTTTGTTTGAGAAGTAGTGCCGACTGGGCATCTGGTACTGGGGCATTGCGACGGACATAAGGTCTCGAAAATCCTCTGTGTCCACCAGGCGGAAAGGCAGCATTTCTGTAGCCAAGAGCTTGCAGATGGTGAAATTCAACCTCTTAGCTTTCTCATGGCTAGGAGGAAATGGTCTTTTACTTGTCCACATCTGAGGGACCGAGGGCTGGCTGTTGTGCTTAGACGGGGTTGAGAAGGGTGTCCCCGGCAAACTGCCCGTCTGTGAGGAAGATGCAGGCGGACATGTTAGGTTGCCTTGATACAAAGGTGGTGCTCTCGATGTCGGAGAGCGCTCAACACCAGCTGGTGTTTCCACCTCCAAAGAAAATGATGACCTGCCAATCACGCTGGCTGTTGCGGGTAAAGAGGTGGCAGGTCTGCGTCCCAAAACAAGTGTGACTGCTGTCCCCCCAGTCACAGAGGATGAAGAGGCCGCGGATGCACAAGATGGGGCAGACAGTGCTTGGCCCGGCCCGCTAGGCCCCATTGTAGCACAGTGAGCTTCCCACTGCAACTTATGCTTCATATCCATGTGACGGTTCATGCATGAAGTACTCAAACTATGGATTTTTTGGCCTCTACTTAGCTTTTGGTGACAAATGTTACAGATAACATGAGTTGGGTCATCCTTATTGATCTGAAAAAATGCCCAGGCTATGTAAGGCTTAGCACCCATGCGACCTGAAGAGCCACCACGACTTGTGGTCAGAGGCAGAGTTGTGTTTGAGGATGCAGTTGTTGACGTGCTTCCAGTATTACGTCTCTGTCCAGGAAGGCGCAACCTGACCTCTTCGTCACTAGCATCCTCCTCCACCTCCTCTGCTGACCTCATCGACTGGCTGACTGTGGGTTGACAGTAAGTGGGATCTGCAACCTCGTCATCATCACCCTGTCGTCCTCAGAGCCAAGCTCTTCCTGCCCTGACAAAAAACTCAAGTTGTCGCTCCAATCAGGTATTTGAGTCTCATCATTGTCTTCCTTATTGTCTCCACCAACAGGAATTACAGTTTGGGAACGAGGGTCTACATTATGGTCAGAACCTTCTGCGTCTGGTCCTGGATCCGACTCATAAAGATTCTGGGCATCAGTGCAGATCATTTCCTCATCTGGATTCACAGAAGCTCTGGAGCCGACCTCTGATTCCCGGGCTATAGTATGAGTAAACAGCTCTGCAGACTCAACCATCTGTTCTACCCCATACTCAGACGGGCAGCTGGAGACTTGGGAGCTGTGAGGAAGCAAGTGCGATTGGGGTGACACCTCTGAGGACTGGAGTATTTGTGATGTTGAAGTTGAGGTGGAGGAGAGCCCACTTAAAGGAGCACTTGATATCCGTTGAAGCACCTGCTGTTTTTGTGCCTCATCTGGAATTTGTAGCGATTGGCGTGGCCGTAAGAAAGGGATCGTATCACATTGTCCGCTAAAAGAAGTAGACATCTTAGTTTGGCTGGAAGATGGTCTTTCTTCTGCAGATGTTACTGTTGCTTTAACACCTACCCCACGGACACAACATTTTTTTCCCTTCCCAACATGCCTATTCCCCTTTCCACCAGCAGCAGGCATTTTTCCACTCATTTTGGTGGTTAACTAATTGACAACTCTGGAGTTGTTTGCACAAAAAACGATGGATGGGAGCCGAGCAGAGCTGAGTGGCCAAACTGTGGTATTAGCCCAAAAGGATTGGCTGGGTTAGATGCAGTAAAACAATTTTATTACATACACAGGTGGTGGAGCTTAGTATAGATGGACTAATAGAATGAGTCCCACACCCTGCTACAAGCCCAAAATTATTTTCCGAGCTAGATGCAGATAAAAATTATTTGTAATTTGCAAGCTGGAGGAGCTTAGTATAGATGGACTAAGAATAAGTCCCACACACTGCTACAAGCCCAAAATTATTTTACAAGCAAGATGCAGATAAAAATTATTTGTAATTTGCAAGCTGGTGGAGCTTGGTATAGATGGCCTAATACAATGAGTACCACACACTGCTACTATGCCCAAAATTATTTTCCAGGCAAGATGCAGCTAAAAATTATTAGTAATTTCAAAACTGGTGGAGCTTGGTATAGATGGCCTAATACAATGAGTACCACACACTGCTACTATGCCCAAAATTATTTTCCAGGCAAGATGCAGCTAAAAATTATTAGTAATTTGAAAGCTGGTGGAGCTTAGTATAGATGGCCTAATAGAATGATTACCACACACTGCTAATATGGCCAAAATTATTTTCCAGGTAAGATGCAGCTAAAAATTATTAGTAATTTGAACGCTGGTGGAGCTTAGTATAGATGGCCTAATAGAATGAGTACCACACACTGCTAATATGCCCAAAATTATTTTCCAGGTAAGATGCAGCTAAAAATTATTATTAATTTCAAAACTGGTGGAGCTTGGTATAGATGGCCTAATACAATGAGTACCACACACTGCTACTATGCCCAAAATTATTTTCCAGGCAAGATGCAGCTAAAAATTATTAGTAATTTCAAAACTGGTGGAACTTGGTATAGATGGCCTAATACAATGAGTACCACACACTGCTACTATGCCCAAAATTATTTTCCAGGCAAGATGCAGCTAAAAATTATTATTAATTTCAAAACTGGTGGAGCTTGGTATAGATGGCCTAATACAATGAGTACCACACACTGCTACTATGCCCCAAATTATTTTACAGGCAAGATGCAGCTAAAAATTATTAGTAATTTCAAAACTGGTGGAGCTTGGTATAGATGCCCTAATACAATGAGTACCACACACTGCTACTAAGCCCAAAATTATTTTCCAGGCAAGATGCAGCTAAAAATTATTATTAATTTCAAAACTGGTGGAGCTTGGTATAGATGGCCTAATACAATAAGTACCACACACTGCTACTATGCCCAAAATTATTTTCCAGGCAAGATGCAGCTAAAAATTATTAGTAATTTGAAAGCTGGTGGAGCTTAGTATAGATGGCCTAATAGAATGAGTACCACACACTGCTACTATGCCCAAAATTATTTTACAGGCAAGATGCAGCTAAAAATTATTATTAATTTCAAAGCTGGTGGAGCTTGGTATCGATGGCCTAATACAATGAGTACCACACATTACTACTATGCCCAAAATTATTTTCCGAGCTAGATGCGGATAAAAATTATTTGTAATTTGCAAGCTGGAGGAGCTTAGTATAGATGGACTAAGAATAAGTCCCACACACTGCTACAAGCCCAAAATTATTTTCCGAGCTAGATGCAGATAAAAATTATTTGTAATTTGCAAGCTGGTGGAGCTTAGTATAGATGGCCTAATAGAATGATGCTATGCCCAAAAGGTTTTACTTGGCTAGGTGCAGTAAAAAAAATTGTATTCAAGGTGGTGTAGTTTGCAACACAGATACGCTACTCCACTGACTAACACACACTGCAAGAGGCCAAAAAGGATTTACTTAGCTAGATTTAGCCAAATGCTGTGAAAAACACTAGCACAGCACTGGCACAGACCTGCCTGGCAAAAAGTCCTAGGAAATGCTGTAAAATAGTCCTCAAAAGGACTGCAATTACAATTAGTCCCTACTCCCAACCTATCTATTTCAGAGCACAGACCTGCCTGCTAAAAGTCGTAGGAAATGCTGTAACCTAGTCCTCAAAAGGACTGCAATCACAACTATTCCCTACTCCCAAGCTATCTGTATATTTCAGAGAAAATTGGCTTGAAATTAACACTGAAAGTATAGCGCACACAGCAACAGCGGTGCCGTCTAACACGCAGCTGCAGCAGTGAGAAAATGGTGGCGACGGGGAAAATGGCTGGGTCTTATAGGGCAAGGACATGTGACATGCACAGCCAATGACACATGCCCTTGCTTGTGTGAAAAAAAGCACTTCGCTCTGTGTGTGCGCTGCGGATAGGCTGACAGACTGCACCTCCCCACTGTAAATGCGGGAAAGAGGAAAAAAAATGGAGATCTTCATTATTTCTGCAGAGATCCATCCCCTGCCCCTCCACCCGCCCCGCTGTACACTCAAACTGCGTATTAACATTGATTATCAGCATTACTGTGAAAAAATCCAGTTATGATTTTAGTGCATGAACAGTTATTGAACATAACCTCTGTTAAGGGAGGGCAATAACCCTTCTCGGTTGACCAAGTGAGTGTCAAATTATTATGTTGATTGCAATCCACAGAAAACCAAACAGAAGCAATGTTCTGTATTGGGAGGATTCAAAGAATCTCTGATCCCGTTTATTTTGCTTAGCATTTTATATTGTTTTGAGTATATCAAATAGCCAATCAACTCTACAGCCATACTACAATACTATAGGCTAACTGATGTTAGTACAATTATTACGGAAAACACATACAGTATATGGTCATATTATCATTGTTAGTTGGAAGCACTATGGAAATTTTACAAGGTCAAACCTGGCCTAAACAAGTTAGATAACAGAGTGTCTGACAAAATGTTCTCTTGAGAAAAAGTTAATGTGAGAGAAGTTCTATGGGAAGAGAAAGAATGTATGTTATGCAAGGAGTGATAATAACATGATTTTAAAGCGAGCAGACAAAATGGAGTATCAATATGTCCTCTACAGCTCGAACAGCCGGATTTTTTTTAAATCGTTCGTGTTCGCCGAACGTCTCGAACACCGCTCAAAACAGCTCGAATTTGAGATTGGAGAACAGTTCGAGTCGAACAACGCTCATCTCTACTGTCCACGTGTTTGTGGCTAGGTGGTCCTTCCCAGTAAGTGCACTGGGGAGGGCACAGGTCATGTTGTGGGACCGGTGCTTGTGGAAGGCGGAGACGACACCAGGAGAAACAGTGGCAGCTGGGGACCGAGTATGGACACCCGGCCGCCGCCGGCATGAGGTTATGAAAAGATTCCGCCTCTGCAAGCCTAAAAGGCCACATTTCAAGTGCAAGCAGCTGTCAAAAATTTGCCAGTATAGTATTGCAGCCTGTCTGTGGGTGGGTGGCTGGCTGCATACTTGCGCTTGCATTCCAAGGAATGGGGTAGGGACAACTGAACGCTGCACTGGGACAAGGACGTGGACGGTGATTGTTGCAAGTCTGCAACGACAGGTGCATGGCGGGAGGCATCTTCGCTTGCGCCAAGGATCACTTATGATGGGCACACTTTTAGGCAGTGACCTGGGAGTCAGAAATGCTTCCAGAGGTCTTCACCATGCTGTTCCCATGTCTTTTCAGCACTGTATGCATGTGTCTGATGATGTGTCACACACCACATGGCCAGATAAGGTTGTAAAATGTTAAAATGACATTTCCCAGTGAATGCATTTGTCACGATTGAAAGCAATGCAAAAGTGAAAAAACGCATCAAAAACGCTACATGTGAACATAGCCCAAGGTGTGGAGGAGTATTTTTGGTTTTGGTTATTTATTTTGTCTTATATAGAAGTCATTACCCTGGAAAGGATGTTCCTTAATATATTTCCCAGGAAAATCCATTTTGGTTTTGTTTTTGTATGTTTTATTGTGAATCCGTAAAAGTGGCGTACTACTCTGACAATGTTGTTGACAGCAGTGATCTGGGTGTCAGAAATGCTTCCAGGGGTCTTCCCCATGCTGTTCCCATGTCATTTGAGCACTGTTCCCATCGATTTGGACAATTTTTAGGCCCTCTGCAGACCGCTGGGGGGAGCCCCCTGAAAAATGCTCGAGTTTCCAATAAACGTTCATTGGGCTCGTTGCTCGGGTCGAGCACCCGAGTATTCCAATTTGCTCGACCCGAGCAACGAGTACCCGAGCATTTTAGTGCTCGCTCATTACTAATCATGACAGGTCAACAACCAATTTTTTGGTCCAAAACTGCGTGCATTTATATATTATATATCTGTACCCTGGACATTCCTTTGTATCAGCCTCCTGAGGAACCGTACTTCGGGGAAACGCGTTGAGACGATGGGACACTGACCATAGACCTGAGATATGAGGACACGATATTGAGGCTTTAGACTTCTATTATCTATCTGGGACCTTTTTGCATTTTTGGTCATGATAAGTCTCTTATTGGAGACACGGGGACACTGACCAAAGGCTGAAACCTTCGTTATACATCCTGGACCATCTCGTTATGGGCAAGATAAGTCATCTATTTATATCACTCACTTTTTCTCACTGTATTTTATATCATATGCCTTAGATTGCATTGGAATGTGGTGCAAATAGGATATATTCCAGGGCAAGCCAGGATATATAGGGATAGCCGACGTTGAGCGGGGGCGCCAAAATCGCCAACTTTAAATAGGGTGCCAACTTCCGCAGATAGGCAGGAATTAGCATATAGGTGGTAATTTAGGGCCTGGTCAGTGGTATCTTAGTGTAGAGGTCTATGCTAGAGTGATCCCATCTGTTTGTTTTAATTATACACTACAATCACTTTGTTCACTGGGTTGCACTTATTCTTGTTAGGTACTGAAAGACTCGCTATATGGTTCTATATAATCCTTTCTATCTGTATAAAGGAGGGGATTATTGGATTATGATAAATGGTATACTAGTTGTGTGAGATATCCCCTTCTTTTTTGTCAATTAGGGCTCTTTGGAATTAAACAGTAGAGTCCAGTACCTTTTGTTTGGTTTCACATTAATGTAAATGTTTGTCTGCTTTTTAATGAGATTTTTCTGATTTAAAGTTCTTTATTCTGAGGTTACATGTTAGCCATGTTTTCTTCCTCAGAACAGTTGTATTACATTATAAAAATTACTCTTTTTTCTATTTCACCCTATTTGGAATGTTTGCCATTTTCCAGTACAATATATGGTAACATTAATGGTATCATTAAAAACTACAATTTGTTACTGCAAAAACATGCACTCAAATGGCTGAATAACGTACTCTAAAAGATGGCCAGGATCCAAGCACAGATGACTAGCTCAAAAGGCCAATCCATCCCGCCCTCACCCTTTGAGTGATGGATCATTGGTAGCAGGTGATTAGAAGGCACATGGGACCAACCTTTTCAACTAGACTCCTGTGCGGCTTGGTCCACGGCAGCTTATAATGCATATTTTTTTCTGAAACGCTGCAGTAGTCAAACATTCGTGGCTGAAGTCATACAGTCAGTGTCTGGACCATGGGCAGCATGTATCCGCTGTCAGGTTCCCTTTAATATTTGAAGCTCATCTCCAATACAGTGCACCACCTTATTCCTTACAACAAGCTGTAACTAGGAACGCTTAACAAACAAAGTAGCACTCTGTAACGCTTAGTATATAATTATGAAGTATGAAATACGAATAGCATTACTGCTGTAGAAAATAGAAATAAATGAGAAATTTTAGTGCATGTAAATTTCTCATTTATTTCTATTTTTCATATTTCATACTTCATAATTATATACTAAGCGTTACAGAGTGCTACTTTGTTTGTTAATTTTATATGGAGGTATCTCCCCCTAGTAAGCACCTGTTCACACCTATTTCTTGTATTTGAAGTGCCATCAGTTTTTTCTACTTCTATATTTCAGCTTTGACTGAGCACTCCACCCTGATGCCGCATGGTTTTAATTGCAGTAGGATCTTACTTTCCCACACATAAGCAGACGGATGTCCCTTAGAGAGGTATTCACATTGGTAGGGTCCTGACATCGAGGAACACCTTGTCGCTGCTGTCAGGTACACATGAATTGGCCAATTTATGCGCTAAGATTTCTCATTTAATCCACAGCAGTAATGCTATTCATATTTCATACTTCATATTTACATGCGCTAAAATGTCTAATTTATTTCTATTTTTCACAGCAGTAATGATATTCATATTTCATACTTCATAATTATATACTAAGGGTTACAGAGTGCTACTTTGTTTGTTAATTGTATATGGAGGTAGCTCCCCCTAGTAAGCACCTGTTCACACCTATTTCTTGTATTGGAAGTGCCGTTAGTTTTTTCTACTTCTAACTAGGAACGCTGACATATAATATGACAACAGTGCCAGAATGAAGAAAATCCAGATGGGGAAAATACTACAACACTGTAACATCACCATCCAACTTTTTATAAGGCATGAAAAAAGAGGATTTCCAGCTTGACAAAGAGCGCAAGTCCCGCATTCGAAATGCGTTGCCCTGGCTACAAAACATGACTGCGGAATCTGATTTTAAAAAGTTTTTCTACAATAAAAGAATTTTGGACTATTCATGAAGTTGGAAATCCTCTTTTTTCACGCCTTGTGGAATCGCTGCGAGCAGTTCCTTGCATCCGTGCTTCAGGACGATCTTGCTCTGGTGAGCTGGTGAAACTTCCTCCTTCTATTATACAACTTTTTATACCTGTGTGTTTTACTTATGTATTAGTAATGTGCTTAGCGCCTACAGGATGGTTAACGATGTATGCTGGCACTAGTTTGGCCACATGTTGTAGGCCTTTACTTCAGCCTATGCCATTTATCTAGGTGCATTACCATAATTCATAATCACAGTTTGCATATTTTCTAGTGGTACAGTACATTACAGTACTGTATGTTCTTTTTATTATTAAAATATGACAGTTTGTTCCCTAAGTTTTATAACTATGAGCTAATAGTATGTTTCCTGTTATTCAGCACATGGGTCGTGTTTATATTTCTGGTAGGACCAGTTACACCAGTCTCAGTGTCTACTAATATTTCCACTATGATCCAGTTAATTTTAACTTTCCTAGAATCAGAAATAATAACTGCAGTCACAAAGGCATGAGCTCACATGTTCACTAAATGTAGAATGATACACCACAACATGAAGACCTTCACCCAACAGTAGTATTTTGAGATACATCAAGCTATAGCGATACAAGCAATGAACTTGCATAAAATCAATGTGAACAAGAGCCCAAACACAGATGAGCTGCATCCAAGAATTCTTAAGGAACTCAGCTCACTTATTGCTGTGCCTCTGTACATCATTTTTAGAGATTCTATAGTGACTGGTACTGTGCCTAACGACTGACACAAACTAATGTGATGCCCATTTTCAGAAAGAGCTCTACAGTATGTCTTTCCAGCGTACTGATAGTAATAGAGGCTTGTAAGGGATTTTATACAGGAGTATGTGGTAGAAAAACTATTATAAGCAAGAGCCAGTATGGTTTTACTAAGGTCAATGAGATGAGTAGAAACCTGGACAGAGGGGTATCTGTGGATAGAGTGTTTTTAGTCTTTGCAAAAGCATTTGACAAAGCCCCACATAAACAACTATTGGGTAAATTAAAGTCAGCAGGCTTTGGAAGTAATTGTTAGGCTCACCTGGTGAGTGGACTCTCAGAGCTGCAGATCAGGATGTTCACACCAACCTAGGGAGTAGTTGCAGCAAACTAGGGAGGGGACACAGCCATTTTGAAACAGCACTCAGGTAGTAAAAGGAACCACAAATGTACAGTATGGATGAGTGAATAGTATGAGTGTAAAGTGCAGCTGAGTGGTAGTCATGACCGAGTTGCTGTCCGGTTATGCTCTGGCACTTTACAGAAAAAAAAAGTCCAAGTCCCAGTGTGCTGTCAGGTGCGGGGTGCATCACATTCACATGTAGGCCACAGGCATCTGCTGTCTCCAGGCCTCCATCCTCACAGTTCAGGGAACACCAAGTTCATTGCAACAAGTAAATGTTTACTTGTTAGTCCATGTTCAT
The DNA here is from genome assembly GCF_046119375.1 of Phyllobates terribilis. NCBI lineage: Eukaryota > Metazoa > Chordata > Amphibia > Anura > Dendrobatidae > Phyllobates > Phyllobates terribilis. The sequence goes on along the minus strand of NW_027362770.1, from coordinate 72,589,624 downwards.
CAAGTGGTAACACGTGGGATGGGGCACAGCTATTCATATTCCTTACTTTCTTATCACAGTATATCTTCAGCCCTACCATTCGTTCCTCCTTGAGCATCCCTTTGCCCACTGGCTCTGTTAGCCCCAGGGATGTCCCTTTCTGTTCGGCAGTGCACCTGTGATCCATTACCCTCCATCTTGGCGCGTCCCTGTCCATATTCCCTTGTATGCCAAAGGACACAATGTGCCGGGCAGCCCCCATGTCAGATCTTGAGCTCCGGGCATGATAGAAGAGTACTCTCAGTATTCCAGTTATGGGGTCCCACCAGTAGCGTAACTACATGGGGGTGCAAAGGGTGCGGCCGCCCTGGGCCCCGCACTCTGAGGGGCCCACCTGGAGATACACTAGTTTTAACTGTATCAGCCTGTGTCGATGCTGTGCAGAGCAGGGTACACAATCTCCCTGCACTGACACTCTGGGGCCTGTGAGCTGGGGACTCCCCACAAGTTCAACTGTATAGGCATTTGCCAATACAGCTGAAAGCGATGGAGATCGGAGTTTCAGCTGACGCATCCTCCCCCATCATTCTTCCTCGGCGTCTGACATCTCAGCGCGATGACGTCACTATGTGGCGTCCTCTGCGCTGAGATGTGTGACACTTAGAACTCAAGCTGCGAATACTGGATCAGCGGGGAAAGAGGAAGAGAGGTGAGTATTGTATTTTTTTTTTATAACATTGTGGTTGCCATAAAACTGTATTGGGGGCTATGGGGTGCATAATATTCTATGGGGTGCATTATACTATATGGACTATGGGGTGCATTATACTGAATGGGCTATGGGAACAGCAAAGGAGTTTTGTTTAAAAAGTATAAAAGTTGTCAATCTTTATTAATATGCTCATAAAAAACAATCACAAAAAACAACACAAAAATACACATAACCATCACAAAAAAATATGTTTGCACCAAAAAAAGTGAAAAGAAAAAACACACCCATAAAACTGGCAAAGGGACACCACCAGGGAAAAGTTTCAGTACTTATTAGCATAAGAGTACAGGTAATGGTGAGACTAGGACATGCTCCCAAAGAGATCTCTCAAATGGCTTTGTTTCCTCAATACAAACTCAAATGCATATTAATGAAGGACCGTGACAAAAGGCCAAGTAACTAGTAAATTCTTACCCTTTTCAGTGGTGGACCCCCAGGGAGGATGAAACGCTGCCCCGTAGGCGCGTTTTACATGCGTTTCAATTACTCTTGTTCACGGGGGAGTAAGCACTGCTGTTTGAGAGACCTCTTTGGGAGCATGTCCTAGTCTCACCATTACCTGTACTCTTATGCTAATAAGTACTGAAACGTTTTCCTGGTGGTGTCCCTTTGCCAGTTTTATAGGAGTGTTTTTTTTGTTTTGTTTTTCTTTTCACTTTTTTTGGTTCAAACATATTTTTTTGTCATGGTTTTGTGTATTTTTGTTCTGTTTTTGTGATTGTTTTTTATGAACATATTAATAAAGATTTACATCTTTTATACTTTTTAAACAAAACTTCTTTGTGGTTCTCCAATTTTTGTAATTGTTAGGAGGAGTAGTGCATATGCACATTTACTCACATAATTTTCATTTATCCCCATATGCATGGCGCTTGCTGACATTGGTGGGGATTCTATTGGAAAATGAACTTGGCTTTTGTAACATCCCTGGCGGCGTGCTTGCATAGTGCACCACCTCCCACCATGCAAGACCACAATCTTACCCATCAGTCCAGCCTGCAAACCTTGCCCCAGTTCATGCTGTGTGCATGTCTCTTGTCTGACTGCTTAGGGCGGCTGCTCGGTTACTTCCTGATTCTTAAAGCTGCTGTTGGCGCACCCCTAATGCGTCTCCAGCCTATTGCTGTGAGTCACTGGATATTTAAACCCCCTCCACCCTGTAGGAGGTGCCTGAGCAACACCTTCACTCAGTTTGTCTTTGCAACTGTATTGCCAGGTCCTGTCCTGTATCTAGTCTGTTTCTGCCACCCTGGGGGCCGCATACCCAGGCCTGTTCTCTCTGACTTCTAGTCTGTTTCTGCCACCCGGGGGGCCGCATACCCAGGCCTGTTATCTCTGACTTCCAGTCTGTTTCCGCCACCCTGGGGGCTGTATTCCCAGGCTCATTCCTGTATCTTGAATCATATAGAGCAAATGACGTACTGGAACATACTATTATTCAAAAATGCAAATTTTATTGTAATCCAAGATTAAAAACTGACATACATATTAACTATATGGCGCAGATACATAGGTAGTGGGCAAAGGAAAGTAAGTACTCTAGGTTCAAACTCACACATGATATAAACTAGTGATACAAAATCATTAGAATAAAATAGCTATAAATCCAACACATGGTATAAATTAATGGTAGAGATTCGCTGAAAATAGGACATATATGGGTGTGGATGTATAAAGACATACCCAATAGCCAAAATAGTATATAGACATTAAAATAGGCTCAACTGAGCCATAAAAGTGCACAGTGCATGGCTAGCCACAAGAAGGTATAGTCACCATAATACAGCTAACATAAGTATAGAATATTAAGCTTACATGTTTGGATATCAGATGATACGAACCCAGGTACTGTCACCCCTACGCGCGTTTCGGTGCTATGCCTTCTTCTGGGGGCTGTGCCTTCTTCTGCCCCCAGAAGAAGGCACAGCGCCGAAACGCGCGTAGGGGTGACAGTACCTGGGTTCGTATCATCTGATATCCACACATGTAAGCTTAATATTCTATACTTATGTTTGCTGTATTATGGTGACTACACCTTCTTGTGGCTAGCCATGCACTGTGAACTTTTATGGCTCAGTTGAGCCTATTTTAATGTCTATATACTATTTTGGCTATTGGGTATGTCTTTATACATCCACACCCATATATGTCCTATTTTCAGCGAATCTCTACCATTAATTTATACCATGTGTTGGATTTATAGCTATTTTATTCTAATGATTTTGTATCACTAGTTTATATCATGTGTGAGTTTGAACCTAGAGTACTTACTTTCCTTTGCCCACTACCTATGTATCTGCGCCATATAGTTAATATGTATGTCAGTTTTTAATCTTGGATTACAATAAACTTTGCATTTTTGAATAATAGTATGTTCCAGTACGTCATTTGCTCTATATGATTCACATTTTGAGACGTTGAACAGCTTCTGTTTATTTGATATGTGACCTGTATGGTCAAATAATTTTGCTTCATTTTTCCTGTATCTTGTTGCGGTATCAGTTCCCGTCTGAACTGTCTCCTAGCCTGTTACCTGTTTGTCTCTATGTCTGTACCCTCCCTTTTCCTGCAGTGTCTGAACCTGCCCCTAACTCCAACTCGTTGTCTCTGTACTTCTGTTTGTGAGTTTTGTGTCCACTCGCTACTTCATTGTAAGTACCTTGTGCGTATCTGGTTCTGCTTGTCCCTTTTCCCTTCCTCTGTATCTACCTCCTGTGTTCCAGCCATCTTCCTGTATCTTCCAGTCTGTTCCATGTGAACAGAGCCCTGTCCTCTCTGCCTGCACCGTCAGCCATGTTCTGCTCTGCTTGCTCACCGCTCCGGCGGTTTCACTCTGCTCTGCCTAGCCCACCGCTCCGGCGGTTCCTCTCTGCTCTGCCTTATCCACCGCACCTGCGGTTTCGCTCTGCCCTGCCTTGCTCACCGCTCCGGCGGTTTCGCTCTGCTCTGCCTTGTCCACCGCTCCGGCGGTTCCTCTCTGCTCTGCCTTATCTACCGCACCTGCGGTTTCGCTCTGCCCTGCCTTGCTCACCGCTCCGGCGGTTTCGCTCTGCTCTGACTTGCCCACGGCTCCGACGGTTCCTCTCTGCTCTACCTAGCTCACCGCTCCGGCGGTTCCTCTCTGCTCTGCCTTGTCCACCGCACCTGCGGTTTTGTTCTGTTCAGCTTGCTCACTGCGCCAGCGGTTTCTCTCTGCTCTACCTTGCCCACCGCTCCGGCGGTTCCTCTCTGCTCTGCCTTGTCCACTGCACCTGCGGTTTCGCTCCGCTCTGCTTGCTCACCGCTCCGGCGGTTTCGCCCTGCTCAGCCTTGTCCACCGCACTTGCGGTTCCTCTCTGCTCTGCCTTGTCCACCGCTCCGGCGGTTTCGCTTTACTCAGCTTGTCTACCGCATCTGCGGCCCTGTTCCTGTCTCCCAGTCTGTACTGGACCCTATCCAGCCTGCGCTCCAACCTGCTGGTACCTGCCTGTCTGCACTCCAGCCGTGCTTGCCAGTATCTGCCTGTCTGCACTCCAGCCGTGCTTGCCAGTACCCACCTGTCTGCACTCCAGCCGTGCTTGCCAGTACCCACCTGTCTGCATACCAGCCGTGCTTGCCAGTACCCACCTGTCTGCATACCAGCCGTGCCTGCCAATACCCACCTGTCTGTACACTGGTCTAACCTGCCTGTTCCTGCCTTCCCCGGTGTAGGTCAACAGCTGTGACCGGGGTCTGCCCTGGAGTAGCACCTGGTCCCTCTGCTCGGTTCCTCCTTGGTTCACGGAGTCGACTGAGCCGCCGTGCGACCTTGGTCGGATCGGGTTGATACTTAGTTACGCCCCTCCAGGCACTCCTAGGCTCATGGTACAGTGGGATCACTAATCACGCTCACGCCAGTCAGTCCGGGCGCGAGCGTAACAGCTTTTAAGTATTTAATGAATGGGCTATGGGGTAGATTATACTATATGGGCTATGGGGTGCATTATATTGTATAGGCTATGGGGTGCATTTTACTATATGGGCTATGGGGTGCATTATACTTTATGGGCTGTGGGGTGCATTATACTGAGTGGGCTATGGGGTGCATTATACTGTATGATCTGTGGGGTGCATTATACTGAATGGGCTATGGGGTGCATTATACTGAATGGGCTATGGGGTGCATTATACTATATGGGCTATGGGGTGCATTATACTATATGGGGGTGCATTATACTAAATGGGCTATGGGGTTCATTATACTATATGAGGGTGCATTATACTGAATGGGCTATGGTGTGCATTATATTATATGGAATATGAGGTGCATTATACTATTTGGGGGTGCATTATACTGAATGTGTTATGATGAGAATTATACTGAATGGGCTATGGGGTGCATTATACTATATGGGCTATGGGATGCATTGTACTGTATGGGCTATGAGGTGCATTATACTATATGGGGGTGCATAATACTGAATAGGCTATGGGGGTGCATTAATGTCACGCAAGGTGTTGGAAAGACTAAGTGCAACATGAAGGGAAGAGGGGAAGGGAGCCCAGACACTAGGGAAAGGGGGAATGGAGACCTCCTAGGATGATCTGATATCACCCTGTCTCCCCTATCGTCCCTATATTGGATCTTCACTAATCGCCGCACAGGAACCTAAACCCTGTATTTCCCTAGAGCTTGGCCCTGGAGGGGAAGGGGGGATGAGCACTACTCAGTCCCCACTAACAACTAAGGACAATAAGGGAGACAAACACAAGGGAAAGTAACTTAGCTTGAGCTGACTTCAGAGAGATTACACCACACGTCCTCCTAGCACCAAAGAGGAAGTAAGCAGACTGCAATAGCTCAAAGCCTTCACAAGGGAACATGTAAATATCACTGGCAACTCCCTGTAACAAACAGAAAGTATTTAAACACCCAGGCCTGGGTGTCAATTAGCAGGAGGTAGGTAGCCGCTAGGTCCTAGAGTGAGACAGATCTAAAAAGGTGTCTGTAATACCAAGCGAAGAGATCTTCTGCAATCAACTGCACACCCATGACAGTACCTTCACCTATAAGAGTGACCTCCAGACACTCAGGACCAGGTTTCTAAGGATAAGAGGTGTGAAATGAACGAACCAACCTGGGAGCTGAAAACCGCATCCTCTCTTCTGGACCATAAACCTTCCTGTGCACCAAGTATTGTAGGGAACGACGTTGGAGACGAGAATCTATAATTCTCGAAATCGGAAACTCAAGATTACCATCAACCATTATTGAGAGGGGTGGTAGGGGTGAGGGCTCAAGAGGTTCCACATATGTCTTGAGTAAGGACCTGTGGAAAACATTGTGGACCTTAAGGGCCTGAGGAAGCTCAAGACTAAATGCTGCTGGGTTAATGATGGCGGTTATTTTATAGGGACCAAAAAACCTAAGTCCCAGCTTCCAAGAAGGGACTTTCAATTTGATATTCCTGGTAGACAACCACACAAAGTCATTCACATTCAGGTCCGGACCTGGCAACCATTTTCAGTCAGCCATACGTTTATACCTGTCTCCCATGATCTTTAAATTACTCAGAACCCCCCCTGCCACACCGAGGAGAGTGACGAAGCAAAATGTTCCTCCTCAGGAACTTCCGAAGCTCCTCCCCCACTAAAGGTACTAAACTGTGGATGGTAACCAAATGCTCCGGGAAAAAGTATCAGCCTTGACATTTTTGACCCCTGGACGAAAAGTGACAACAAAATTGAATCTAGTGAAAAACAGGGACCATCTGGCTTGCCTAGGGTTGAGACGTTTAGCTGATTGGAGATATGACAGGTTCTTATGGTCGGTAATAACAGTAATAGGATGGACAGCCCCATCCAACCAATGTCGCCATTCTTTGAATGACAATTTGATCGCCAAAAGTTCCCTATTACCCACGTCATAATTTTTCTCAGCTGAAGACAATTTTTTAGAAAAGAAGACGAATGGACGCCATTTACCAGGGGACGGACCCTGAGACAACACAGATACAACTCCCACATCTAATGCATCAACTTCCACAATAAAGTGTTTGGAAACATCAGGTTGACTGAGTATAGGTGCAGTGGCAAAACAATTCTTTAAGGAAGAAAAAGCCTGGAGAGAGGCATCGGACCATTTGGAAAAATCAGACCCTTTCCTAGTCATGTCAGTAAGAGGTTTCACGATTACTGAGTAATTTTGGATGAATTTCCGGTAAAAATTAGTAAAGCCCAGAAAACATTGTAGAGCCTTCAGGTTCTTGGGATGGTCCCAATCAAGGACTGCACGGATCTTCTGCAGATCAATCCGAAAACCCGAAGATGACAAGTACCCCAAAAACTGCACCTCCTTACCGACTAAAACACATTTTCTAGTTTGGCATATAGTTTGTTATCCATTAATATCTGGAGCGCTTGTTTAACATGCCCCCGATGTGTCTCAAAATCAGGTGAGTAAACCAAAATATCGCCCAGATAGACCACCACAAACCTCCCCACCAAATGATGGAAAACATAATTTATGAAATGCTGGAACACCGCAGGTGCATTGGTCAAACCGAAAGGTATAACCAGACTCTCGAAATGTCCTTCAGGGGTATTGAACGCTGTTTTCCATTCATCCCTTTCTCTGATTATAACCATATTGTAGGTTCCCCTTAAATCCAGCTTGGAGAATACCTTAGCTCCCACAACCTGGCTGAACAAATCTGGAATTAGAGGAAGAGGGTATGGATCTCGGATGGTAATTTGATTTAATTCCCGGAAATCTAAACAGGGACATAGGCCGCCATTTTTTTTCTTCACGAAGAAGAACCCTGCCACCACAGGCGAAGATGAGGGTCTGATTGGTCCCTTCTCCAGACTTTCCGCAATGAAATCCTTCATGGTTTGTCTGTAAAGGCCAGAAAGATTATACAGTCTGGACTTTGGTAGTTTAGCTCTGGGGGTCAGGTTATTAGGACAGTCATATGTATGATGAGGAGGCAAATCCTGACACCCGCTCTCTGAAAAAACGTCCTCAAAACCAGACAGAAAAGCAGGTAAGATTTCCTTAGAGACTGTAGAAAGGGAAATATCTAAACAGTTCTAATGGCAGTAATCTCCTCATTCAATGATATCCCTGGCTTGCCAGTCCACCAACGGATTATGTTTCACCAACCAGGGAAGGCCCAAAACAATTGGGGTGGGGAGACCGTCCAGGACATAGCAAGTGATTATTTCACAATTAACCGACCCCAACCTCAGTTTTACATTATGTACAATCTGAGTTAATGCTTTCTGTGCAAGTGGCGCTGAGTGGATGGAGAAGATGGAATAGGCTTAGCTAAAGTACAGCAAGCAAGACCATGAGTTTTCACAAACTCAGCATCAACCATGCTGGCTCCAGCTCCACTGTCAACAAACACAGAAAATTTCTCGGTTTTGCTCTCTAGCACCACCTCTGCTGTCAAGACAAACCGGGAACTGCAGGTTGGCGATAAATGCACCCCTTGCTTATCCAACTCCAGACTACCAAGGGTTAATAGAGTTTCCTTTTGCTTAGGAATCGAAGGACAGGCCCCAATAAAATGTCCCTTTTTCCCACAAAAAAACATACGCCTTTTTTCTTGCGAATCTCCAGGAAAATATATGATGCATGGGTTCCTCCTCCCCCAGTACTGGTTCACCGCCAGACCACTCCCTCGGCAGAGGTACATAACCCCAACAAGAAGGCCCCAGAGAAGGTGGTCTCACCCACCTATTCCGAAGGCGTCTATCAATACGTATAGCCAACAACATGGCAGCCTCCAAGGACTCACGGGTTTCATATACTGCCAAGGCATCTTTCAACCTTTAAGTAAGGCCCTCACAAAATTGGCTTCTAAGGGCTGAGTCATTCCATTTAGAATCTGTTGCCCATTTATGGAATTCAGAACTGTACGTTTCTACTGACCGATTCCCCTGCTGAAGGTGACGTAGCCTAGACTCAGCCAAGGCGACTCGGTCAGGGTCATCATAGATGAGGGCCAGGGCCCCAAAAAATCCTCCACAGAATGGAGACAAACCGAATCCTGCGGGAAAGAAAACGCCCAGGATTGCGGAACTCCCTAAATCAGTGAGATCACAATTCCCACTTGTTGCTGCTCACTTCCAGAGGAGTAAGGACAAAGTTTAAAATACAGTTTTCAGGCCTTCTTAAACACAAAAAAATTGTCCCTACCTCCTGAAAACCTGTCCGGGAGGGCATCCTTGGGTTCAGGCTTGGACAGGCCTACCTGCAGAGACCCCCACATTAGTGACCTTTAGCCACCGATGCTGTTGCTGAACCTCACAGTGGAGGTCATTCACCTCCAGAGACAGACCGCGCAGCCGCTATGCGAGCTTTGCAACTGAACCCATACCAAGGGACAAAGGAAAAAAAACACACACCTGAAAAAAAAACACACAATTAAACCCAAGTGTCACTTTTTGTTTATTTTTTCTAAATATGCATGGCCGGTGATAATGTCACGCAAGGTGTGGGAAAGACTAAGTGCAACACGAAAGGAATAGGGGAAGGGAGCCCAGACACTAGGGAAAGGGGGAGTGCAGACCTCCTAGGCTGATCTGATATCATCCTGTCTCCCCTATCATCCCTATATTGGGTCCTCACCAATCATTGCACAGGATCCTAAACCCTGAATTTCCCTATAGCTTGGCCACGGATAGGGAAGGGGGGATGAGCACTAGTCAGTCCCAATAACAGCTAAAGACAATAAGAGAGACAAACACGGGGGGAAAGTAACTTAGTTTGAGCTGACTTCTGAGAGATTACACCACACGTCAATTAGCAGGAGGGAGGTAGCCACTGGGTCCTAGAGTGAGACAGATCTAAGAAGGTGTCTGTAATGCCAAAAGAAGAGATCTTCTGCAATCAACTGCAGGGTGACTGTCTGTCACATCTGACACACCCGTGACAATTATACTATATGGGGATTGCATTATACTGTATTGGCTATGGGGTGCATTATGCTATATGAAGGTGCATTATACTGAATAGGCTATGAGGACATTATACTATATGGGGGTGCATTATACAGCGTGGGCTATGAGGTGCATTATACTAAATGGAGGTGCATTATACTGTATGGGCTATGTGGGTGCATTATACTGAATGGGCTATGAGGTGCATTATACTATATGGTGGTGCATTATATGGAATGGGCTATGGGGTGCATTATACTATATGGAGGTGCATTATACTGTATGGGCTATGTGGGTGCATTATAATGAATGGGCTATGGGGTGTATTATACTATATGGGGGTGCATTATGCTGAATTGGCTATGGGGTGAATTATACTATATGGGGTTGCATTATACTGTATGGGCTATGGGGTGCATTATACTATATGGGGGTGCATTATACTGTATGGGCTATGGGGTGCATTATACTATATGGGGGTGCATTATACTGTATGGGCTGTGGGGTACATTATGCTGCATGGAGGACTATGTGGGGGCCTTTAAACTATATGCAAGCAATTATACAGTGTGAAGGTTTGTGTTGGGTCCATTATGCTGTGTGGAGGCCAGTGTGGAGAGGTATGTGGCAATTATATTGTATGTGGGCCCATTATACTGTATGGAGGGCTGTGTGGGGTCACTGTTGGGGGATCATACTGTGTTGGGGTCACCATACTTTTCTGGGGCAGTTGAGGGGTGGGGTACAGTAGGCCCATCATACTATACGAGTACAATGAAAGGGGAATTTAGGGCTTCAGTAGGAGGAAAATTAGAGGGCACACAGTACCACACAGTAGATTCTGTAATAGGGGCACATATGGCAGCAGTGGCTCAGCATTGGGGTATCAGCAGGATAAGTAGTTTGTGCAGGTTAGGGATAAATGGAGACGGTGCCTGAAAAGTGAGCAGTCGGATGTGTCTTTGTTGTAATCTCTGCAGCCGAGTCCTGGCTAGAAAAAGTCGTCATATTGGTCTGGGTCCAGGTGGAAAAGATGGGAAAAGTGAACGACTCCACCAGAAAGAACGGCAGCAGTAAGTTACCCACTATAACTGTACTGTAATCTCTTATATGTTCTGCAGGACTGATATCTACCACTATATGGTCTCCATATGCCAGTAATATCAATGTTGGTCTTTGTATAGAGATTTATTTTAGCTCTGTCATCTGCTGATGTTCTCCTACATCCACTAGCAGGGTGTGCCACCATAGCGGTAGTCAGGGTTACCTGGTTAGGGGCCCACTCAGAAGTTTAGTCCCCCCGGAACCCAACCCCTAGCTATGCCTCTGGGTCTCACTGCCTCGAATGGAAGACACATGCAGACCCTAGCAGCCCACTGGACTTGAACTTGGACTTGTTACTGCACATCTCTATCTTACTATCAGGAAGTGTCTAACTTTTATTAATACTTCCCACCCACTGGGCTAGTTCTATTATTAACTATGTCCTATCCTATAGACTAAACCTATTGTTCTTATCCTATGTCCTATACCTTTGCCAAACCACTTACTACATATGACGCGCCCCCTGGGCCGTGTGTGGGGGAATACCCGGAGCCGGGTCTCTGTGTAATGCTGGGGGTTGTAGTCTCCGTGGCGGCGACCCGGTCCCGTGGCTCAGGGTGGTCAAACCAGTGGCGGATCTGTTTATTTGTTTTTTTAATGTTTAAGTGTCCAACTACGCCACCCGTGGATTGTGGTCACTGAGAACCGCCGCTGCGGGGCAGACCGCTGAGGCTGATGTTGTGTGCGCAGCAGAGGGTAGTATAACTCCCCACGGGAGGAGTATAGCCTCAGGGCAGTGAGTGCAGATGGTGAGGGTTGTGGTGCATGGGCACAGCAGAAATGACTCAGAGTCCGTGCAGTGCAGTTCAGGGTCTTTACTGTTGGTAATGAAGAAGGCCCTGCCGGGAGTACTGGCTAACATTAGAGGCCTGGTCAGTCTGTGAGCGAACAAGAGTCCCCCTGGCCAGGTGCCGGTCCCTTGCGTGTGACTGAGCCTCCGGACTTTCTATGGCCAGAGGACCTGAAATCCCCTGTCAGGTGGTTTCTGCTGCTGGATGTGGATATCCTCACAGCCTCGGACTCCGGTGTCCGGTTCTCTGCGTCTTCGGCCAGGACGAGCTCAGCTAGCTCCAGTCCCTGGCCTTCAGCTCCTGTCTCCTACAGAGCTCCTTGCTGCTCCTTTGTCCCTTCCTCTGGACCAGAACTCGACTCTCTAACCCCGCCCCAGATCCAGTTTATAAAGGGCAGGTTCCTCCCCTCCCTGGACTGGGACAAGAGGCGTTGCATGCAATAGTGCTCCTGACCAGGAAAACCCATGCTCGCTCTCAGACATGGTATTTCTACCACTGTGGCAACCAGACCCCCTGGGGTGCCACATTCTCCCCTGGTAAATTTTAGTACTTCGGGACTAAACACATTTTATGAAAACATACATAACAGGGTATAAGCAATAATACATCAACATATGTACAAGGAGTTCAGTCTTTATAGGTCACGGCGCTTCCGTAAACAGGTGTCCATGTCACCCAAGATATATTTTGAGGGACCCGTCCCAAACCCTCCACATAGGCCCTGGGGTGGCTACAGGGCATCGATGATCCGGCGTTGGACCATGTCTTCAGCCACCTCCACGGGTTTTTGTTCTGTGGTCTGGCTCAAAAGGGGGCACTTAACAGGTGCAACTATTTACAAGGTACAGTTCCGGTTATTCATTGTCCATAACCTGTCAGTCCATAAACCCTGTTGGGTAACTTGAGAAACATAATTATTATTCATGCAACAAGCATAATACATTTCAACATTTGCAGTACACAGGTATATATATCACATTTAAATTCTCCAGCGAGTGGGCTTCTGACCTCTAGTGCTCCTGGTGGACTTACGTAACACACTATCTGGTGGTGTTCTTTCTGGTCCCCTGTTTCCACCCCTTGTGTAGTGGGCTCGCTAGTGTCTGCACTACAGGTGTTTGGAGATGTTACGGGTAGGTTGGGAAGCTTTCTGCATACTCTTTGGCTTACCACGGGCACGGCAGGCTCACTACTAGCAGAGGGTTGATTCTCCTGGGCTGCTGGTATGGAATCTTCTGCCTCCGGGGCCAGTTGCTCTCCCAACACTACTTGCTCTTCTGTAGGCCCTTGAGGGGCTGGCTGGAGAAAGGTAAGGGCGGGTACCACAATAGCGTTGTTAATTTGTGTCCAGGACCGGGGAAATTCTCCGAGTACTGTACTGACCATTTCTTCCCTTTCCTCTGCGGGTTGAGGGCTATCTTGGTCTTCATCAGTGCTTTGCAGCTGCTCGGGACACTTCTTCAGGTAGTCTCTGGAGACAGTGGCTGTGGTCTCTCCTCCATCCTTACTGATAATGCATACTTTCGGATTTTCATGACTTGAGGGCAGTAGTGTGTATGGGTCTTTCTCCCACTGGTCATCCAACTTATGGAGCCGCCTCTTCCTCTTCAAGACCTGCTCTCCAGGTGCCAGGGGAACAGCGGGAGCATGCTGGTTGTAAGTCCTCTCTTGCTTTTCTCTTGCTTGAGACAGACTTCTCTCAACACTCTCCTGCACTTTCCGGTACTGCTGCTGCCGTTCCGTATCCCAGTCTGCCTCTGACGAGGTGTCCTCGGGTGTCAGGACTCCCATATCCAGGTCAATAGGCAGCTTACCAGGTCTTGCTCTCATTAGGTAACCCAGGGTGCAGTTGGTGGAATTTACTGGGATGTGGTTATACAAGTCCACCAGATCAGGCAGTTTTTCAGGCCACAGACTGTGTTCTTCCAGGGGCAACGTTTTCAGCAAGTCTATCACCACCTGGTTCATCTTCTCGCACAATCCATTGGTTTGGGGGTGATAGGGCGTTGTCCTTATCTTCTTGCAGCCATACAGGTTGCAGAACTCCTGGAAGACCTCCGCTTCGAAGGCTGGACCTTAGTCAGTCAACACTTGCTCCGGATACCCGTGTGGACGACAGAAGTGCTGCTGGAAGGCTCTAGCTGCTGTCTGAGCTGTTAAGTCCTTGACAGGGACCATCACCAGGAAGCGGGAGTAGTGGTCTATGATGGTGAGGGCGTAGACGTACCCGGACCTACTTGGAGCCAGCTTCACATGGTCCAGGGCTACCAGTTCTAGGGGCTGCTTGGTGATGATGGGCTGCAGGGGAGTCTTCTGGCTGGCACGGTTCTTTCTTCTCAGGTTGCACAGGCCGCAGTCTCTGCACCATCTCTCAATGGCCCCTCTCATGCCTACCCAGAAGAACCGTTCACGCAACAGGAACTCCAACTTCTTCCATCCAAAGTGCCCTGCTCTGTCGTGGTATGCCTCCAGGACCATAGCCGCGTCTCGTCTCGGGACCACTACCTGCCAGGTCAGCTCATGTGTCCGGGAGTTGACAATTCTCCGGCACAGCTTCCCCTTGTAGAGAAACAGTTTACTCTTCTCCTTCCACAGCTGTTTGGTCTCTTCCGGAGCTTCTGGGTCAAGGCGGGCATCAGCCTGTGTCAGCATCTCTTTTACGAGGCGGACTGCTGGGTCACTGTCTTGCGTCTCTGCCCAGCTGTAGTGGGGTAAGGGGTTGAATGTGGCAGAATGCTTGTCCCTTACACGGTGGGAATACTGGGTAATCCCATGACGGTGGAACGCAGGGAGTTCAATCTCTTCCAGTTCTTCTGGATCTTCCCCTCCGTCCGGCAAGTTTGGCATCCTGGACAGGGCGTCTGCGTTGGCATTTGTGCGTCCCGCCCGGTATTTGATGGTAAACTCATAGCTGGACAGCTGGGCCATCCATGTTTGCTCCAGGGCACCAAGTTTTGCAGTGTCCAGGTGTGTCAACGGGTTGTTGTCCGTGTACACAGTGAACTTGGCAGAGGCAAGGTAATGTTTGAAATGTTCCGTCACTGCCCATATCACTGCCAAGAACTCTAGCTTGAAGGAGCTATAATTCTCAGGGTTTCTCTCTGTGGGCCGTAGTTTTCGGCTGGCGTAAGCAATTACCCGCTCTCTGCCCTGCTGGATCTGGGATAGTACGGCTCCCAGCCCCACTTTACTGGCGCGTGTGTGGAGGATGAAAGGCTGGCCGTAATCAGGGTAAGCCAGGATCTCATCCCCCGTGAGGGCCATCTTCAGCTGGCGGAAAGACTCCTCTTCCAGCTTGTCCCACCTGAAGGGCGGCTCCTGATTCTTGGTCTTTGACTGACCTACCAGGAGGTCTTGCATAGGGGCTGCCATTTTGGTGAACCCAGGGATGAATCTTCGGTAGTAGCCTACCAACCCGAGGAACTGCCGCACTTCCTTTATGCTGGAGGGTCTTGGCCAGTCCTTAATCACTGTGATCTTATCAGTGTCTGGAGCTACTCCGTCAGCATTCACCACGTGTCCCAGGTACTGTACCTTTGGTTTCAGTAGATGACACTTGGAGGGCTTCACCTTTAGGCCGTAGCCTGCCAGGGCGTCAAACACCTCTGCCAGGTGTTTCAGATGGTCCTCATATGTTTTGGAATATATGATGACATCGTCCAGGTATAGCAGAAATTCCTGTGCACCAGGCAGCACTCCATCAACCGCTGGAAGGTTCCTGGTGCGTTGCAGAGCCCGAACGGCATACAGTTGAATTCGCTGAGACCCATCGGGGTGGTGAACACGGTCTTCTCCTTGTCTGCCTCTGCTACAGGAACCTGCCAGTACCCGCTAGTAAGATCCAACGTGGAGAAAAAGTTAGCAGACTTTAATGCAGCTAAAGATTCCTCTATCCTAGGTAACGGGTACGCATCTTTGCGTGTGATACGGTTGATCTTTCTGTAATCTACACACATTCTCATGGTGCCATCTTTCTTTTTCACAAAAACTAGTGGAGCTGCCCAGGGGCTACAGCTGTCCCTGATTACCCCAGCCTCCTTCATTTCTCGCAACATTCCCTTGGCATTCTGATAGTGTGCAGGGGGTACAGGTCGGTATCTTTCCTTTATGGGTGGATGGTCTCCCGTGGGGATGTGGTGTTCTACCCCCTTTACTTGCCCAAAGTCTAGCGGGTGTTTGCTAAAGACTCTTTCGTACTCCTGCACCACCCGGTAGACTCCCTGTTTTTGGTGTGAGGGAGTGGAGTCGGTGCCCACATGCAGCTTCTGACACCAGTCCTCCATTTGTTTCTCGGAGCCGTTACCCTCCTCTGGTTGAGATGGAGGCAAGGGTTCCACGGCCTTTACAGAGTTTTGGTTAACGGTGAACAATTTGGCTAGAGTGGCATACCGGGGCAAGTATACTTCTCTTTCCCCAATGTTTAGGATGCGGACGGGTACCCTCCCATGGCGTACATCGACCACCCCCCGCGCTGTCAAAATGGTGGGCCTACTGTCTGAGTAGACGGGTTCTACCATGGCTTGGTAGTCCCTTCCTCTTAACCCAATTGCAGTCCGGCATCAGATCATCATCTCACTTTTTGGGGGCATGGCGATAGGGAACGGGTCACTCATCCTAACACTACCAATCTCACCACCAGACAGTTCTACCTGTTGCCTTTTCATCAGGGCTCTCATCTCTTTTTGTAGGACACACTGCTGGCTGGAGCTGGCGTTCATCGCAACCTGCTGTAATATGACAATTATCTCTGCAAGACAATTTTCAATAACATTAGTACCCAAGGTTATCTTAGGGTGGCTTTCACGACGGTCAATGTCCACAATAATCAGTCCTTGCGCTGGCAGTTCAACTTTACCAATTTTTATGGTCACCTCCTTGAATCCCACCTGCGGTACGGGCTGACCATTCCTTGCGATGATGCTCAAATCGTTATCTGGGTAGCGGGTAATATCTGAGTCATTCCAGTACCGCTTAAAAAGCACATAGGGGATGGTGGTTAACTGTGACCCGGTGTCCAGTAGTGCACTCATAGGAATGCCATCCAGCACCACAGGCAAGACCGGTCGTCCCCCTACGTACTTATCACGCCAGCTCGATGGGCCTGATGGTCTTATGCCTGAGGGTCGGCCCTCTGCCCCAGGTTGGGCCCGTTTAAATGACAGTACCTTGCCATATGTCATGGTTGGTTGCAGCGGCGGCAGATGGGTTGTCCGTCCTGATCGTAGCAGTCACTGGGCCTTCCTCTGGACGATGGGATCCTCCTCTGTCGGCGCCAAGGGACGTCCTCTGGACAGGAAACCAGCTGGATCTTTCCTGGAGGGGACACCTGTAAAGACTGCACAGTTCTGGTTAACGCTTTTGGTCAGCTCTTGGACCTGATGGTGCAGGTCTGCAGCCGGGGCTTTGTCCAAAGCCTGTGCATCAGCTCCCACAGGCTCTGCAGACAAGAGCGCTGCCTCCTGGTGATAGGTGATAGCAGGGCGCCTGTGGGTTACAGCGCCACCTGGTGCCAGTTCTCGGAGCACCCGGATGGCTCTGTCTTTCAACTGCGCAAAGTCTAAATCAGGGTTCTGCAAGGCCATTACTCGCAACTGGGTTCGGTGGGCGTTGGACAGTAGACCCTCAATGAACTGTTCAGTCAACAGCTTATCCTCATTCCGCACGCTGTCAGGATCTGCCTGCTTAATGGCTCTCAGGGCCTCCTGCAAATTCAAAGCATAGTCCCGTATACTGTCTTGTGCCCGCTGTTTGCACACATAAAATTTTAGCTTGATCCCTGCTGAGGTGCGGGTATCAAAAGTGTCCTTTAGACGGGCCAGTATTTCCTTTACAGTCCCCTTTTCCCTGGCTGACCAGGACTTCACTTCTCTTTGGGCTCCTCCGATTATCGGGCCTATCAGGATGCTCACTTTTTGTTCCTCGGACAGGGGGTATACTTTGAATAGGCTATTCAGTCTTTCTTTAAAGTTGCTCAGGGTATGCGACTCCCCTGAGTACTGGGGTAACCATGCCACTCCGGGGAAATACGGCATCGTGAACGGCATCACTGCGGCAGCAGCCGCGCTGGCGGTGGGAGCTCCCTCCATTCCCGGTGTCTTCCTCCCCCCCTGGTTAACTGTGGCCTACCTTCCGTTTCTTCTTCTCCGTAGGCCGCGGCTCCGCTGGCGATCGTCGGAGTCGAGGACCTTGCGTCGCGTGCCGGTGACGTCGGCGTCCACTGGGCTCCTTCCAGGACCTTGCGCAGTGTCAGTACGTAAGGCGGGGCTTCAGTTCTCACGCGCTTTTGGCATCCACGCCCCTCTTCTTCCCGTGCGACGTCCCGAAAATGGCGCCCAATGGCGGCAAAATGGCTGCGGATGGCGGGAAAACGGCTGCGGATGGCGGGAAACTTCACCACGGTAAGTATCACAGTCTTTCTTCAGACACGCAGTACCCGGTGGTTGCGGGCACGAAATCCTGCCGACTACGCCAAAGTTGACGCGCCCCCTGGGCCGTGTGCGGGGGAATACCCGGGTCTCTGTGTAATGCTGGGGGTTGTAGTCTCCGTGGCGGCGACCCGGTCCCGTGGCTCAGGGTGGTCAAACCAGTGGCGGATCTGTTTATTTGGTTTTTTAATGTTTAAGTGTCCGACTACGCCACCCGTGGATTGCGGTCACTGAGAACCACTGCTGCGGGGCAGACCGCTGAGGCTGATGTTGTGTGCGCAGCAGAGGGTAGTATAACTCCCCACGGGAGGAGTATAGCCTCAGGGAAGTGAGCGCAGATGGTGAGGGTTGTGGTGCATGGGCGCAGCAGAAATGACTCAGAGTCCGTGCAGTGCAGTTCAGGGTCTTTACTGTTGGTAATGAAGAAGGCCCTGCCGGGAGTACTGGCTAACATTAGAGGCCAGGTCAGTCTGTGAGCGAACAAGAGTCCCCCTGGCCAGGTGGAGGTGGAGGCCTTCCCCTCTGACAACACTCTTCCTGGCTACCCTGCTGTAGTCGTGTAGTAACCCACGTCCCTGAGTGTACCGTGTGGTGCTCAACCATATGGCTGGTGACTTGGGGCCTTTGGTACCTTCCACTCCTCGATGGCGGTGCTGGTCCCTTGCGTGTGACTGAGCCTCCGGGCTTTCTATGGCCAGAGGACCTGAAATCCCCTGCCAGGTGGTTTCTGCTGCTGGATGTGGATATCCTCACAGCCTCGGACTCCGGTGTCCGGTTCTCTGTGTCTTCGGCCAGTACGAGCTCTGCTAGCTCCAGTCCCTGGCCTTCAGCTCCTGTCTCATACAGAGCTCCTTGTTGCTCCTCTGTCCCTTCCTCTGGACTAGAACTCGACTCTCTAACCCTGCCCCAGATCCAGTTTATAAAGGGCAGGTTCCTCCCCTCCCTGGACTGGGGCAGGAGGCGTTGCATGCAATAGTGCTCCTGACCTGGAAAACCCATGCTCGCTCTCAGATATGGTATTTCTACCACTGTGGCAACACATGAAAAGTACTTATCTTATCCCTAATATAATCCTGTGCTTACCCTGTGAAGAGGGTCAGCCATTACTAGACATTGAACGATACTGTGGCTTTAAGAGACCATGATCCCCTCTGATTATTTCTCTTGGACTAGTCCCCACCCCTGTTGTTTTGGTGTGTGCTGTTGAAGGGAGAAGAACGAGGAAGTGAGAGAGACCTCATGTGTGTCTGAGGTAACAGACAGGATGTTTGCTTGTGTCCTGATAAAGAGAGATAATAAGAGGACCTGATGTTCTCTGGGGAAAAGATAAAGAATGGACTATTACAAGATTGGTTGTTAGGACTGTGTCTCATCCGGCTCAGCTACAACAGAACCAAGGAGCAGCTGCCTATCTATTCCTGAACTGCACAATTGTGAGTGAAACATCGGTACAGTACTATGTTGGGGAGTAGCTCAATTTTCTCTTTAGTTAGGATGCTGTAGCAGCGTGGACCAATTAGCGGAAAAGCCAGATAGTGAATTAGCAGAATTAGCTTGAATTAGCTTGTAAATCTGATTTACACTGTTTGTATTGTACTGCCATTGTCATAGCTGGAGTATAGTTTTGTGATACGCTTCAGCTATTTCTCCTTATATTCATGTTATTAACATCATTGTTATAAAAACTGGTATTCCTATCTTCCGGCATATATCCTCTTTTACTTAATGAAACCGGTGTTTTGTTTCTGCCTCCTTGTATGCTGTGCCGTACTTGAATCCTGCCTTGCCGTGTTCTTTGCACTATGCACTACTCACTTTATACATTAACACTTTACATTACTTACATGCTGTACATTACCATAACACATTAGATCAGACGTACCTCACTATTCACATTACATGTAAAACCGCATGACACTATACACATAGCGTGACTGTTGTCTTCAGGGGCAGGAACAGGGTAAGACAGTCCACATCCCTACATGAGCAAAGTCCAAAATAATCAATAAGCTAATGTGGCTGGAGGATAATCCAGGAGATGGCATTTGACATGTAGCCGGCAAGGTCAAAAGTGGGCAGCAACTCAGAGGCCTTACAGGGTAAAAACACAGAATGCACAGAGGATGAAGTACACCAAACACAGAACTAGGAGTCTTAATTGTAAGGCTAAGTGCCCACGATGCAGAAATGCTGCAGAGAGTTTCTGCATCTCCCTGGCCGAAAAAATGCGGATTTTAGATGCGTTTTTTCTGCCAGGTAGAAGCATTTGTGAAGCGTTTTTAACATGCAATTTCGCATGCGGTTTGTCAAGCGCTTTTCCAAGCGATTTTAGCATCACTTGGAAAAGTTCTTGACAACTTGGTCACACTATATAAATCCATGCAACCGGCATGGATTTATGTTGTGCGAGCAAGTTACGATGCTGCAAATGCAGAATCAATAGTAAAAAAAAAAGAATAAAATGTTGAAAAATAAAAAAACATTATACTCACCCCCGGTCTCCATTACGGTGCGTCCGGTGTCTTCGGCGGCTCGTGGTGCTCGTGGTGCTCTAAAAAAGGACCTTCCATGATGTCATTTAGTCATGTGACAGGTCACGCGACCGCCGACGTGACCTGTCACATGACTAAATCACGTCATGGAAGGTCCTTTTACACCACCGCAAGCAGCTGAAGAGCCAGCAGCGCCACCAGGAGGAGAAAGGGTGCCATCAGAAAGTAAGTATATGTTTTTTTTATTTTTATTATTTTTTAACTACAGGTACTATGGTACTCGGGTCTGGAGGAGAGTTTCCCCTTCTCCAGACTCGAGTATCCATCCGCGCATTGAATCGCATAATATCCGCATGTGTACGTGTAGTCATGCTGATGTTATGCGATTCAATGCAAGTCAATGGCGGCGATTTTTCCGCGATTCTGCAAAATTAATGGTTGTGCTGCGGATTTCTCTGCAATGATAATCCGCAGCGAAAATTTTCGTAGCATGTGCACAGCACATGCGGATTATCATTGGGAAACATGGCAGACAACTTAACAAGCATTTTTAATGCATTTTCGCGGCGGAAATGGCGCCGCAGAAACGCATTAAATCCACATCGTGGGCACGCAGCCTAAAACACAGTTGTATGCCTTAGTGGGCCTTAAAGGGCTTTTCCTACGAACAAAAGTTCATTTTAAAAATTGGCTGTGTCCGACCGTGTACAGAACATACCACCTCCCTGGGCAGGGGAGGAAGCAAAAGACAATGCAGACATTATAGCAGGGGATCGCAGAGGATTCATTTTGTGAGGTAAAATATTGTTTAAAAACAGGAAGTGAAATGTTTTACCTCACAAAATGAATCCTCTGTGATCCCCTGCTATAATGTCTGTATTGTCTTTTGCTTCCTCCCCTGCCCAGGGAGGTGGTATGTTCCATACACGGTCAGACACAGACAATTATTAAAATTAACTTTTGTTCGTGGGAAAACCCCTTTAAATAGGAAAAGGGAGAAATCACAAAGTCACTCCGGGCAACTTTAAAAAGCTTCCGTAGAGCGCAACAGAGAGCAGCAGCCATAAGGGAAAGAAGCGAACCCAGTATACCTGGAACAGGTGCGTCACAGTAATGATTGTAGTTGGATCAAAAACTGCCTCAAACACCTAATTCATAGAGTTGTGATGAATGGCTGCCTCTTTGAATGGCCTCTGATGTACCCCAAATTTTAGAGCTAAGTCTGCTATTATTCAACTTATTTATTAATCATATAGAAGACTTGATCAATATTGTTCCTATTTTTGCAGATGACACCAAGCTATGTTGAATAGTGCAGTATACTGCAGAGTTGCAAGCTGACTTGGACAAGCTGAATGTTTCGGTGTCCACTTTGCAGATGAGGTTGGTTGTGGAGAAATGCAAAGTTATGCACATGGGCACTAATTATTTGCACCGTATGTTCAAGGGGGGGGTGTAAAACTAGGAAAGTCACTTGTAGAGGAGGATCTGGGTGTATTTGTAGATCATGATTAAATAACTGCATGCTTCTAAAGCCAGCAGGTTGTTTTTATGTATTAAAAGAGTCATGGACTCGTGGGACAGGAATGTACAACCCCGGGCAAAAATTAATGAATCACCGGGCTCGGAGGATGTTCATTCAGTTGTTTAATGTTGTTGAAAGAAAGCAGATCACAGACAGGGCACAAAACTAAAGTCATTTCAAATGGCAACTTTAGGACTTTAAGAAACACTGAAAGAAATCAAGATTAAAAATGTGGTACTCAGTAAGGGTAATTTTTTTCAGACCAAGCAGAGAGAAAAAAATATGGAATCACTCAATTCTGAGGAAAAAAATATGGAATCATGAAAAACAAACACACAAAAGAACACTCCAATACATCACTAGTATTTTGTTGCACCGCCTCTGGCTTTAATAACAGCTTGCAGTCTCTGAGGCATGGACATAATGAGTGACAAACAGTACTCTTCATCAATCTGGCTCCAACTTTCTGATTGCTGTTGCCAGATCAGCTTTGCAGGTTGGAGCCTTGTCATGGACCATTTTCTTCAACTTCCACCAAAGATTTTCAATTGGATTGAGATCCGGACTATTTGCAGGCCATGACATTGACCTTACGTGTCTTCTTTCAAGGAATGTTTTCACAGTTTTTGCTCTATGGCAGGATGCATTATCATCTTGATAAGAAAACTGTCCAAAATATCAATGTAAACTTGGGCATTTATTAAAGATGTAATGACAGCCATCTCCCCAGTGCCTTTACCTGACATGCAGCCCCATATCATCAATGACTGTGGAAATTTGCATGTTCTCTTCATGCAGTCATCTTTATAAATCTCATTGGAACGCCACCAAACAAAAGTTCCAGCATCATCACCTTGCCCAATGCAGATTCGTGATTCTTCACTGAATATGACTTTCATCCAGTCATCCACAGTCCACGATTGCTTTTCCTTAGCCCATTGTAACCTTGTTTTTTTCTGTTTAGGTATTAATGATGGCTTTTGGTTAGCTTTTCTGTATGCAAATCCCATTTCCTTTAGGCGGTTTCTTACAGTTCGGTCACAGACATTGACTCCAGTTTCCTCCCATTCGTTCCTCATTTGTTTTGTTGTACATTTCCTGTTTTGGAGACTTATTGCTTTAAGTTTCCAGTCTTGACGCTTTGATGTCTTCCTTGGTCTACCAGTATGTTTGCCTTTAACAACCTTCCCATGTTGTTTGTATTTGGTCCAGATTTTAGACACAGCTGACTGTGAACAACCAACATCTTTTGCAACATTGCGTGATGATATACCTTCTTTTAAGAGTTTGATAATCCTCTCCTTTGTTTCAATTGACATCTCTGGTGTTGGAGCCATGATTCATGTCAGTCCACTTGGTGAAACAGCTCTCCAAGGTGTGATCACTCCTTTTTAGACGTAGACTAATGAGCAGATCTAATTTGATGCAGGTGTTTGTTTTGGAAATGAAAATTTACAGGGTGTTTCCATATTTTTTTCCTCAGAATTGAGTGATTCCATAATTTTTTTCCCTCTGCATGGTCTGAAAAAAATTTCCCTTACTGAGTACCACATTTTTTATCTTGATTTCTTTTAGTGTTTCTTAAAGCCATAAAGTTGCCATTTGAAATGACTTTAGTTTTGTGCCATGTCTGTGATCTGCTTTTTTTCAACAACATTAAATAACTGAATGAACATCCTACGAGCCCGGTGATTCCACAGTTTTTGCCCGGGGTTGTAATACAAACTCTTTGGAAAGCATTAGTGAGACTTCATTTGGAATATGCAAGTTGAGTTCTGGGCAGCAGTTCATAGAAAAGATGCATAGAGTTTGAAAAGGTTCAAAGAAGATCCACAAAATTGATAAATGGCATTTATGATATTGACAATGAGGAAAGATTAAAATAATTAATTCGTTTTGCACCTCGCTCCATACACTTGTATTGAATGAGGCTGCGTGCTGTCTAGTGTGGTGGCCGTCCAGTGAGCATGGGAGTGGGCCCAGCCTCGCTGAATACAAGTGTATGAAGTGAGGCATGCATGACTTGCCCCCGGGGGCCTTACTGTCTGGAGCAGTATATCACGGTGGCTGGCCCAGGGCGGTCAGTGCACAAAGGGGGTAGCAATTAATAACAAAAGTTCAGATAGTTCGTGACGCCACCTGTGGTGTCTGGTGA
This sequence comes from Phyllobates terribilis, assembly GCF_046119375.1. Classification (NCBI taxonomy): domain Eukaryota; kingdom Metazoa; phylum Chordata; class Amphibia; order Anura; family Dendrobatidae; genus Phyllobates; species Phyllobates terribilis. Next base: position 72,565,474 of record NW_027362770.1, on the reverse strand, counting down.
AGGTCACCAGCGCTGAAGCTGTGCTCTGAGGCAAGTGACAAGGCAGCTAAAGATGGTACAGCTCCCCACAGGTGGAGCGGACCTCAGGGCAGTGAAGATAGATGAATGGATGAGTGCGCTGGGCGTTGTGGTGCAGGTAGATAACGATGGCGCAGCAGGAGTAACGGACAGAGACAGGAGTTTTGCTTCGTTACCTTTACTGGCACAGCTGTTAGATATGGTCCAGGGTACTCCAGGTGAAGGGCGCACTTTGGACTTCTCCCCAGTGAGCGGGTATAAGGCCTCCTGATCCGTGTCTGTCTCTGTGTAAGCCCTGGCCAGCCTGCAACTGGGCCTAGCTTATGTGTCCTGCTTTTACTTAACCTGTTGCTCTGAGGTAGGACCTCCGGTTGGTAACCACTCTCCCTGGACGTCGGGGCCTTCGTGGTTCCTGGTCCTGTGAGTCTAGCTTCAGGTTTGCCAGGGACTTGTAGTCCTCCTGGGATTCCGGTTAACCCTACTGGGTGTAAAGGGTCCCTGTAGGCTCGGACCCGGTGTCCGGTAAATGTACTGGGGTGAGCCTGGTATGCGCTTCTGCCCCCTTAGTTCCACTCTCCTCGCCGTTGGCCATGCTCGGGGCCCTCACTAGGCTTCAGTACTGCTGGAGGCCTAGCTTGCCTCACACAGCAGCCTGCGTGCTCCTACTCTGAGCACAAACTGGAACTCAAACTAAGAACTCAGCTTCCTGGCTCCATCTTCCCTTTATATATCCTTATCAGGGCTCCCTCTGCTGGTATGAGGTGGAAGGTGGAGGTGTTTGCATGTAGTGAGGGCCTCTTGTGGAGAAACCCAGCCATGCACCCTTCTGGTTTCTGTGGCACCATGCGCAGCAAGGCGCCACATGCACACTAACCGGGTTCTGGCTGGAAGTATGTATAACGCATACATCACCGCCATACATCACAGTGCGTGGGCTGAGGGGATTCACAAGTCTGCAGTCAATTTGGATCAGACAACCCCTTTAAGTGTGTGACTTGTAATTCAGTGACTTTGGATTCTGAGAGTTTAGAAGGAAGTAACTTGTACTGAATCACTGTTTGTATTTACTTGTTTATTTCCCTGTGTTGTGTAATCCCCATTATTAATATGTGCTCTATTATTGACAATGCCATCCAGTGTACGTCTTGTCACATGTATGCACTCCTTGAACAGTCATTTGAGGGTGCGTGCTTCTGTGTACACATTGTACATTTGGAAGCTCAGGTACTAGATCTAAGTGATCAACTTGTAACACTGAAATCCATAAACAATATAAAAAGTAGTTTGCTGCTCACTGAGTAGGTGCTCAGGGTAGATGTGGGGGAGAATTATAGTATGGAGCTTCAGGACAGTGAGGTAGCTAGCTGGGTGATAGAAGGCAGGGTAGAGGGAATAGTGCCAGGGAGGCTAGTCCTGATCTGGTGCACCCCAACAAGTTTGCTAAATTGGCAGATGAGAGCGGTGTCAGTACAGGGGTAGCACTGCTGCAGCAAGGCATGTCCCCTGAAAGCCTGTGAAGTGTCTGAAATAAATTGTGTAAAAACAAATCAAGGCAGCGAATATTGAGACAGAGGCGCATTGCCAAATAAAGTAAAAATAATCCAAAAATATTTTTCTACTACATAAACAATAACAAATGAAAAAATGATAGTGTTGGCCCCCTCAAAAATAATCTTAGAGAAATGATGGAAGAGGATAAGGGAAAGGGCAATCTTCTTTTCTACAGTATGTACACATGAAAATCTTATGACAATTAACCTGATCAGGAATCCATAGATTCGCAATTAAATGTCACCTGCCTAACCCTAAGGCCATGTGCACACTGTGCGTTTTTTATGCGTTTTTGCTGTGTTTTTTCCACGGGGAAATGCACCAAAAACGCTAGGTAATCCGTGTGCCAGCTAATGCAATGATCCTGAAGTGCTGTAAACATGATCAGGAATTTTCCTGACAGGATTGTTATTGCGTTTAAATCTGCAGCATGTCAATTCTTTGTGCGTTTCTGCAGCGGTTTTCACCAATAGACTTGAACTGAGTAAGTCAAATCCGCTGCATAAACGCAGGTATAAATATATTTGCAGATTTGCTGCAGATGTCTGCTGCATGTTTGACTGACTCAATTCAAGTCATTGAGTCAAAAACACTGCAAAACCGCACAAAGAATGGACCGCGGCAGACTAATCCTCCCATCATCCGATGACCTCTCCCGCTGAAAATAGTGGGAGCAGGCGCGGCTGAAGGGAGAAGTAGTCTCCTCAGCTGGCATCTGTGCGCTGTGTTAAAAAAAAAAGAAAGAAAGTAAAAATAAATCAATATTAAAATAAAAACACCTTTTATTCTCAACTGTCCACCATCTTCTCAATGTCTCACAGCGACCCGATCACCCGGCAGCCGGCAATACACTGACGGGAATGCGATCGCTCCCAGCAGTGTACATCACTGCGCTGCCGGGACTGAGTTCACCGGAGTTTATCAGCTGACGAGCCCCGGGACCTCACTCACGGCATAGGTGCTGCGTGGGAATTTTCCCATGCAAGACTGATTCAGTAAATGAGGGCATCAGAGCTTATCAGCTGATCTTCAGCTCATGAACTCCGGTGAACTCAGCCCCAGCAGTGCAGCCATGTACACTGACAGGAGTAATTACACTCCTGTCAGTGTATACAGTGCTGTCTTCTACAGTAGTCACATCAGAGATTGCTAATGTGGCTGCCGTAGAAGTGACCCGGATCACCGTGGGTCACTGGAATTACGTCATGAAGCCGGACAGGTGAGGGATATGGTTGTTTTTTTATTTTTGGTTTCTTACAAGAGACAAGGGCTTTGAGGATTGGGCGTTAGGTGAGTATACAGTGTTTTTTATTTTTGAATAAAAGATTAAAACTGTTTGTAATTTTATTTAAAAAAAAATACTTTATTCTGACTGTGTCTTTATTGAAAAACATCAAAAACCTTACTACGGGGTTAGTACTGAGGGTGTCTTATAGATGCCCCCTACATTACTAACCTGGCTTCATGTCATCTGCCAATACAAGGCTGACTTGAACCCCAACTTTATTACCCCACTCGCCACCGCTACACAGCAGTGGGAATAATGGAGGCTAAGCGCCAGATTTGGTGCATATTATGGATGCGTCCGTTCTGGTGCAGCTGAGAGCTGATATCATTAGACTCGGAGGGGGCCAGGATCCACGGCCCCTTCCCTGGCTAGTAATATCAGCTCACAGCTGTCGGTTTAGCCTTTGCTGATTAGATTTTATAGGGAGACCCTACGTAAAAAAATTTCTGGAGTCCCCCTGTAATCTAGCCAGTAAGGCTAAGCAAACAGCTGTGGGCTGTTAATAGCCAATGAACATTTTTGGCTAATGGCCCCTTCCCCGGCTACCAATATCAGCTCCCAGCAGTTGGCTTTCCCTGTGCTGGTTATGAAAATGACGCAGGAGCCCATGCCATTTTTTTTAATATTAGACTATGTGTCCACGATCTGGATGTAGCAGCGCTGCTTTGGACACAGCATATTTTTTCTGCTTCCAAAATGCTACATTCTATTGAATGCAGGAAAATCCACATGTGTTCACTGAACCATGCGGATTTACTGCATTCAATACATTCTAGTGGTCAAATTTATGTTGCGGAGACAAGCGACTCCACAAGAGAATTTAACATGCTGCGATCCTGAAAGACGCCCCACATGTCAGTGTCCGCGGGTGATCTGCAGCCTCAGATGCACGCATAGTGGACATGGGATTTCTAGAAAAACCATCCACTATGCTGTAACACGCAGCTGCAAACACGCAGTGGCTCCTGATCGTGGACACATACCCGAATTCACCCTCAGCAAGTCCATTTCTGTAGCGAAGACTATATATGGTATGGTAACTAAGCATATAGGCGGGGATTTTGGGGAATAATAAACAGAAAGGCGGGGAATTTTTGGCATCTGGGGGATGCCAAACCCGTGGAAAACAGAGTAGATAAAAACACTTTTCTCTGCTATGGGCCATACAGGTATGTATAGATTTACTTTTCTATAACCTGTATGGCCATAGTAGAGGTTTGATATCTCCCAGGGGTGACAGATTCCCTTTAAGCAACTGTAAACACCTCGCTTGTAGAAGTCGACAGGTTGCTCCAAAAGCCACGTTGTGACTTTCATCATCTGGAAAATGCTTGCTCTTCAAAAATAACTTCATTTTTTGAAAAAGGTGGAAGTCCGATGGTGAGAGATCGGGTGAATAAGGGGGTTGCGGTAGAATTTCAAAGCCACAGGAGTATGCTTCCATTCGGGCAACATGTGCGTTGTGAACTGGTGCATTGTCTTGCAGAAGGCGGACACCTTTGGCATGCCACGTCTATTGGTTTTGATGGCCTCCTGCAATTTCCACAGCAGTGAAGCATAGTGTGCCCCAGTGATCATGATACCTTTTGCTAGGAAATCCATCAATACTACTCCGTGCTGGTCCCAAAATACTGTGAGCATGACAATGCCTGCCGAGGGTTGGGCACGTGCCTTCTTTGGAGGCGGTGAGTCATGATGCTTCCATGGTACCTCAGAAGCCGATTGCAGCAGGAACTGTCAATGGTTTAAAAAAGGGCTTAGATGTTTTTAAAGAAGAAAATAACATAAATACTTATGTACATGTATAACATTTTTGTTCTGTTCAAAGTGATCGACATTTGGGGTCAGGAGGGAAAAGCTATTTAGGGCAGGCAGGATCATGCATTATGGACCTTTCCATCCCTTGTTTGAACTTGATGGAGACGTGTCTTTTTTTCATTTGTTGTAATTATTCAATGCTTTCTAATTATCTACTTTAACTGTAGATGTAGTTAGGACCAACTGTACATTTCTTAGTAAAACATGGAGCAGAAACAATATTAATATGATGGGGCAACATGAAAATGACTACCCAAATTTCTTCTTCAACTAATGAGTAAGCTCAGATCACATTCAAAATAATAATGGGGTTCCTATTATGTTTATTACAATGTATTGATGGCAATAGGTGGCAGCTAAATACTTCTACCAGCAGCTTGTCACTTGTGGGAGCAAAGGATTAACATTCAGCATGTCCAATTGTTCTTCATCCTGACATCTCCTTGGAGACTCAGGTGGCCCTATACACACTAGTTAGTCATCACCATGTAGGTATTTTATACTGAAATGGTTATAGGCACCTGAAATCTTTTTTAGTATTTATCATAAGTTAGCAAGTTAATACAAATAAATATTTTTTTAAATAAAGCTCAATTAGAAAGATAATTGTTTTTTATTTTTAAGCAACCTTCATTCCAGGGCGCTGTATATAGAAAAAATGAAATCAGGGTTTATAGCACATAATATAATGTATAACAAATACATAACATAAGCATATAAAAAAGCAGAGGCGGACATGTAGCACCCTGAGGATTCGGCTGCTACAGGAGTATTGCACCTCAACCCAGAGGTGTGATATTCCACTCCCGGGTAAGGATGGAGTGTGGATCTGAGCTCAGTCAGCTGCATGCACTACACACATCCCATTTCCGAGGAACAGGCCGACGGTACTCCCACTTAGAAATGTGCAGGTACGACCGAGTCTGTTCCTGGCTGGAGTGGGAGGGGGGTGGTACATCCCATGTAGTGTAGGGGCAGATAGGGGGAGCAGCCTGGGTAAAGATAGGAGCTCATTGGGTGCTGGTCACCTGAGCTCACACATAGAGGGATATATAAGGTGGGCACCAACTAGAATCAGGGTCAGTTGTAGAGAACAAGTCAGTTGGAGAGGAGCCTGTCTGATGCAGAGAACAAATCAGCAGAGAGAAGGAAACAGCAGCCCTGGAGAGAGAGTGGAGCAGAGAAAGACCCAGAGGGGGAAGACTGAAGGGACCCAAGAACCCAAATTAGAGCACCGGGTGAGGAGTCAGCAAAAGGGTACCGGAACCCAAACTGGTGGGGGCAGAAAGCACACCCCAGCCAGAGACCGGAGACCGTGGGCAGCGTCTGCCACGGTCACCCATCACATCCACCCCGAAGGCACACCACATGAAGGGTCAGGGAACCCAGGGCCAAGGGTGTCCCAACAGAAGGCCCGAGGGAGCTGGACCTAGGTGGATCACTGGTGGGGACGGCTGAAGAAAGGACAGAGGGAGAGCTCAGGGCCACGCTCCGGACTTGTTTGGGGGTTGGCTGGATCCAGGACCTGGTGGACGCAGCACGGCTCGGGTGGTCACTCGCAGCTGGAGTGACCAGTACAACATCTGCAGTAAGTAAACACCCTTAACTGCACTACCCGACTCTGTCTTCATTGCCGTCTGCACTGCACCACCACAACCCCCATCCTCTGCACCTGTCCCCCCTGAGGCTATACCCCTCCCGTTGGGGGTTATCTCATCAAGCTGCGCACCCACCATCAGCCTCAGCGGACCCTGCTGCAGCGGCGGCCACAGTGACCGCATCACAACGGGTGGCGTAGTCGACACAAAAGAACTTTAGTAACATCTGTAGAACTGCCACATCACACTGAGCTTGACGCCCTGGGCACGGGACCGGGTCACAGCCGCTCGGAGACTACAACCCCCCATCTGATCCGGTGCCGGGTATTCCCCTCAAAAAGGAATATGTCCCAGGGGGCGCGTCAACTTTGGCGTAGTCGGCAGGATTACGTGCCCGCAACACCCGGGTACTGCGTGCCTGAAGAAAAGTGCAAGGTTACCTCAGAAAGAAGTCTCCCGCCGGTTCCGGAGGGTCCACGCCATCGGACTCCATCACCAGTCGTTTCCCGCCGATTGTCCGCCATTTCCAACTTGTTCCCGCCATCTGCAGAGTTTCCCGCCACTGGGCGACGCTTCCCGCCAAAACCGCAGATTTCCCGCCTTGGAAGAGCAGCGGACGCCATTATGGGCGTGCCAAAGGAGGGCAAGAGGCCACCTCCCATCGTGGGCCGGGACAGAAAATGGCGCCAAAAGTGGAAACCGCCCCCACCAACAGAGACTGTGATGTTGGAGGTGTCTGTCAGCGTGAAAGAACTACCCCTGGAGCTGACAGTCACCGAGTTGCCCCGGGACCGCCCTCGAAGTGGGAGGAGACGAAAGAGAAGAGAAAAGATGGGTGCCGCCTGGAGCAGTCTGGAGCGAGCGCACCCGGAGGCAAGAGGTCTAACGAGGAGTAGCGGAGGAGCTTACCCGGAGATGGAGGGAAAGCAGAACAGCACCGGCCCGCTGGCCAGGAGTCTGCTAGAGACCGAGGAAGGAGGGCAGAGCAGCACCGGCCCGCTGGCCAGGAGCCTGCCGGAAGGAGAGCAGAGCAGCACCGACCCGATGGTCAGGAGCCTGCTAGAGTCCACAACCCCGCTAGGTCTAGCGGAGATCTTAGCGCAGCTCCCCCGAGACCGGGAGTGTGCACAAACTGCCTTGGAGAGCCTCGCAAGGAGGATGGCCCGGGTGCATCGCGAGATACTGGCGGAGTGGAGCCGGGAGATGACCCAGCAAGCTGAGACCAGTCAACGGAGCACGCTACCCTGGAAGAGGAAGCAGACCGCCTCTGAGGATGGCGCGGGAGGACCCAAGGCCGGAGACGGCGCCGAGAAGGGAGCCGAACGCATGGAGGCAGGTAAAGGGGACGCCTATACCCCAAGCCGTGACACCGCTTACCTGCCCCAGCTCCCCGTCGCAGAGCCCGAAAGTCCCCCTGCTGTGCCCGTAGCCGCCATGTCACCGCTATGGACTAGGCCCCGACCGGAAGCCGCCGCAGCGACCCCTGTGACGTCACGCACCTCGACCCGGAGCGTGACAAAGCAGGAAATACCACCAGCCTGGTCGCAAGGCCTAGTACCCCCGGGCGCCGCATCACCAACAGCGCCCCCTACCTCCGCGGAGCCTCCGGCCTGGCCGCAAGGCCAGGTAGCCCAGGGTGCCGCCGTCCTAACGGTGCCCTTCACCTTCCCGGTGCCCCAGGCCTGGCCGCAAGGCCTGGGCAACCCGGGCGCCACCACCACCGCGCCCGCGCCCGTAAAACCAAGAGTGCCACATCTGGGAGAAAATCTATTTGCCCAGCATATGGACCCGGACGGGTCTGAAACTAGAGCCAAAGGTAACAATAAAGAAAAAGCAGGAGGGAGCCGTCGTTGAGGACGGGAGTAGAGACTGTATATAGTTGCCCGTCGGGGCACAGTGAACCGTTGCTGCTAAAATAGTCCCCGTTGGGACCAGTGAACTGTTTACCCGTTAACCCCTTCATCCTACAGGCTGAGGACTGTGAGCAGCCATTCCCTTCCCTCTACCTGGCCGAGGACTGAGAGCGGCCAACTTTCCCTGTAAATAGTTGCGCGTCCTAAAGCGCCCCCTACCGGTTTTATAGAAAACCAGTTTTTCTAAGAGACTGTCGTACTTTTCCCGGACACACGTTGCACAGTGTCCGGAGGAGGAACCTGAAACCAGAGACGACGAGAATGTTTATATGAAAAGTTTTATATATATAATGTTTTATATGTTTTATATGTTTATATGAAAAATTTTGTATGTTTTGGTGTTTTTGTCTTTACAGCCCGAGGACGTGCTGTGATTTACCAGGGGGGAATGTAGCACCCTGAGGATTCGGCTGCTACAGGAGTATTGCACCTCAACCCAGAGGTGTGATATTCCACTCCCGGGTAAGGATGGAGTGTGGATCTGAGCTCAGTCAGCTGCATGCACTACACACATCCCATTTCCGAGGAACAGGCCGACGGTACTCCCACTTAGAAATGTGCAGGTACGACCGAGTCTGTTCCTGGCTGGAGTGGGAGGGGGGTGGTACATCCCATGTAGTGTAGGGGCAGATAGGGGGAGCAGCCTGGGTAAAGATAGGAGCTCATTGGGTGCTGGTCACCTGAGCTCACACATAGAGGGATATATAAGGTGGGCACCAACTAGAATCAGGGTCAGTTGTAGAGAACAAGTCAGTTGGAGAGGAGCCTGTCTGATGCAGAGAACAAATCAGCAGAGAGAAGGAAACAGCAGCCCTGGAGAGAGAGTGGAGCAGAGAAAGACCCAGAGGGGGAAGACTGAAGGGACCCAAGAACCCAAATTAGAGCACCGGGTGAGGAGTCAGCAAAAGGGTACCGGAACCCAAACTGGTGGGGGCAGAAAGCACACCCCAGCCAGAGACCGGAGACCGTGGGCAGCGTCTGCCACGGTCACCCATCACATCCACCCCGAAGGCACACCACATGAAGGGTCAGGGAACCCAGGGCCAAGGGTGTCCCAACAGAAGGCCCGAGGGAGCTGGACCTAGGTGGATCACTGGTGGGGACGGCTGAAGAAAGGACAGAGGGAGAGCTCAGGGCCACGCTCCGGACTTGTTTGGGGGTTGGCTGGATCCAGGACCTGGTGGACGCAGCACGGCTCGGGTGGTCACTCGCAGCTGGAGTGACCAGTACAACATCTGCAGTAAGTAAACACCCTTAACTGCACTACCCGACTCTGTCTTCATTGCCGTCTGCACTGCACCACCACAACCCCCATCCTCTGCACCTGTCCCCCCTGAGGCTATACCCCTCCCGTTGGGGGTTATCTCATCAAGCTGCGCACCCACCATCAGCCTCAGCGGACCCTGCTGCAGCGGCGGCCACAGTGACCGCATCACAACGGGTGGCGTAGTCGACACAAAAGAACTTTAGTAACATCTGTAGAACTGCCACATCACACTGAGCTTGACGCCCTGGGCACGGGACCGGGTCACAGCCGCTCGGAGACTACAACCCCCCATCTGATCCGGTGCCGGGTATTCCCCTCAAAAAGGAATATGTCCCAGGGGGCGCGTCAGACATACCATTGGTGCAACCTGTGCAGCCCCAAAAGGGCCTAAAAGGTAAGGCGAGCCCACTACTACCTGCAGAGCAAGTGGAATTTTTTTCAAAATTCAGCATGCTATAGGTGTCTAGTTTATGCATGGTAAAACAAATGGGAAAATATTGTAATTAAAAATGCTTAGAAATTTATGGCAAACTTTCATAAGCTAAAAAGAGAGCTCTGGAGTAAGATGCGCCTAATTAATTAAGAAGCATGTGCCTTATTAATGAATTTGGTGCATCTTTCAACTGCCATGCGCCTCCACCAAAAATGTACGTCAACCAGGCTGGAATACATTTCTATTGTGATTCACACCCCTGTGTGGCATAAATTATGATGACTTTGTCAAGCGCACTATGCGTTCTACCCTCTATTTTTAAAAAAATCAATGAGTTAGCCAGGTCTGGCTTGAAAATACAAAAATTTGCAAACTTTTCGTGCAACTTTTGTGACATTTCAAACAGTTTTAAGTCAGAATTAAACAGCTTGATGAACCGAGCCATTTGTCTAAGGGATGATTTACAGTTAGACAAAACTTATTAAAAAGATGCGCAAAAGTTAACATTTTTGTACTTTCAAGTTTACACTGTCTAAAGATGATTGCTTATTATGTTTTACCGTAGGCATTGTTTTTTAACTCGCCATGCAGGCGCCTCTGTTCAGTGATGTGTATGATGAAAAAGGAGGAACAGAAGCAGTAACTAAACCACTTCTGCCTTCTCCTCTATCAGATATTACAGCTCAGATTCATTGAAGTAAATGGGGCGGAGATGCAATACCCTACATGACCTGTGGACAGTAGTGGCGTCCTTTTATGGAAAACAACAGACATGTTTTTTACAATTGAATCCTGTAAAATCCATGAGATAAAATCCTTAGAATGGAAAGCTGTGCCTGAATCTTAAAAAGAAATGTCGGAAACTAGAACAGGAATAGTGTACTCTATAAAATATGCTGCAATGACAGTGGAAATACATGTTGTGTTGCTATGATTTGGTCTGTGAAAAATAGAAGAGTCATGGAAACATCTATAAATGCAGACACAAGCTGGTTAACTATTAATGGAAGCGTTCGCTGGCCACCAGTTCTGCTGGGGTGAAGAAGGATCGTTCCAAAACATGAAATTATTTTTAAATCAAAAGCATGAAGCCAAAGTAAATCATCTAAAAATAATCTGCAAATCATCATGTAATGATCTGCACAATGGAACACCTAAAAATAATTTTCTGATGAATATTTCATTAGGTACTTGTTCCTTAGGTCAATGAGGATTTCAACTTGTTGAATCAGTAGCAATCTTCCAAGTGAAACCACTTTTAATAAATTATATATATAGGCCGGGAGCAAGGAGGCATCCTGTTCTCTGCCACATTAGCTGAAGAAATGTTCTGTACAACCTGATCTATCTGCTGCTTAATCTGCCACCATGTAATATCACACAGAAAAAAGGAGCAGAGAAATATTTATGTATAAACACTTATTTTTCTTTCTTATATTGCCTGAAGAACCTATTGGACTTCCCCTGTCTATTCTCAGTATTTGCTCATAATTAGTAGAAGTGATCTACACTGTATTATAAGTTTTTTATTTCTTTATTTTTTATTGTTATTATTATTATTATTATTAATAACGATAATGAAACTTTTAAGGGAAATCTGTCACTTGTTTTTTGCCGCCTAATCTGGAAGCAGCATAAAGTAGAGGCAGAAACCCTGATTCCAGCAATATATCACTTACTGGGCTGCTTAGTGTAGTTTTGATAAAATTCCTGTTTTAATCAGCAGGAGATTATTAGTAGAGGACTAGTAAACCTGAGCCAGGGGGTCAAGCATTTTCTGTATAACCCCCCACCACCACTGTTTGGCATCTTCCTGTGTACAGTAAATTGTATATGGGCAGAAAGCTGCCAATCAGTGGTATAGGTGGAGTTGTACAAACTCAGTATTCAGAGAACTGGTTGATCCGCAGCAGATAAAATAGTGATTGAATCAAAATGACAGCAAGCAGCCTACTAAGTGACACTTAACTGTAATCAGGGTCTCTGTCCCTATATCATGCTGCTCTCGGATGGGGTAGCAAAAACCTGATGACAGATTCCATTTAACCCATTTAATGACTGCCCCATAGCATTTCTAGATGTAAAAGTAAACCTTAACTCCTTTACCCCCTCAATCCTGTTTTCACCTTCATGACCAGGCCAAATTTTACAATTCTGACCACTGTCACTTTATGAGGTAATAACTCTGGAATACTTCAATGGATCCCACTGATTCTGAGACTAATTTTTCGTGACATATTCTACTCCATGAGAGTGGTAAAATTTGATCGATATGACTTTGTGTTTATTTGTCACTTTTATCACTAACCTCCTCCTTCGGCCTTTCACAGTTTGCTAATTCTCCTACACATGAGGACGGGAACTCATTGGACCTGATCTTCTTCCGGCTTTGCTCAGTACATGACTTTACTAACTCTCCCCTTCCACTGTCTGACCATAATCTTCTCTCATTCTCTGTTAAGAACTGTGACTCTACTCAAGACCCCCCCACTTTCCACACTTATAGAAATATACGCGCCATTAACACCCAGAAATTTATGAAAAAGTTACAATCATCATTGGCCCCAATCTCCTCCCTCTCATGTCCCGACTCTGCATTGAAGCATTATAACAAAATAATGCTATGCGCCGTGGATGAAGCCGCACCTCCTACACAAAGAACAATTCGGCATAGACGATGACAACCCTGGCACACGCCTCAAACACGTCTTCTCCAGCGGTGTTCCAGGTGTGCTGAAAGGCTGTGGAGAAAATCTAATCTGCCCGAAGATTTCCTCCATTATAAATTTATGCTGAAAACATATACAGTACAGACCAAAAGTTTGGACACACCTTCTCATTTAAAGATTTTTCTGTATTTTAATGACTATGAAAATTGTACATTCACACTGAAGGCATCAAAACTATGAATTAACGAATGTGGAATTATATACTTAACAAAAAAGTGCGAAACAACTGAAAATATGTCTTATATTCTAGGTTCTTCAAAGTAGCCACCTTTTGCTTTGATAACTGCTTTGCACACTCCTGGCATTCTCTTCATGAGCTTCAAGAGGTAGTCACCGGAAATGGTTTTCACTTCACAGGTGTGCCCTGTCAGGTTTAATAAGTGGGATTTCTTGCCTTATAAATGGGGTTGGGACCATCAGTTGTGTTGTGCAGAAGTCTGGTGGATACACAGCTGATAGTCCTACTGAATAGACTGTTAGAATTTGTATTATGGCAAGAAAAAAGCAGCTAAGGAAAGAAAAACAAGTGGCCATCATTACTTTAGGAAATGAAGGTCAGTCAGTGCGAAAAATTGGGAAAACTTTGAAAGTGTCCCCAAGTGCAGTTGCAAAAACCATCAAGCGCTACAAAGAAACTGGCTCACATGAGGACCGCCCCAGGAAAGGAAGACCAAGAGTCACCTCTGCTTCTGAGGATAAGTTTATTCGAGTCACCAGCCTCAGAAATCGCAGGTTAGCAGCAGCTCAGATTAGAGACCAGGTCAATGCCACACAGACTTTGAGCAGCAGACACATCTCTACAACAACTGTTAAGAGGAGACTTTGTGCAGCAGGCCTTCATGGTAAAATAGCTGCTAGGAAATCACTGCTAAGGACAGGCAACAAGTAGAAGAGACTTGTTTGGGCTAAAGAACACAAGGAATGGACATTAGACCAGTGGAAATCTATGCTTTGGTCTGATGAGTCCAAATTTGAGATCTTTGGTTCCAACCACTGTGTCTTTGTGCGACGCAGAAAAGGTGAACGGATGGACTCTACGTGCCTGGTTCCCACCGTGAAGCATGGAGGAGGAGGTGTGGGGGTGCTTTGCTGGTGACACTGTTGGGGATTTATTCAAAATTGAAGGCATACTGAACCAGCGTAGGTACCACAGCATCTTGCAGCAGCATGCTATTCCATCCGGTTTGCGTTTAGTTGGACCAGCATTTATTTTTCAACAGGACAATGACCCCAAACACACCTCCAGGCTGTGTAAGGGCTATTTGACCAAGAAGGAGAGTGATGGGGTCCTACGCCGAACCGCAGAGTGAAGGCAAAAGGGCCAACAAGTGCTAACAGGGCCGGCCCGAATGTATAGGCGAACTAGGCGTCCGCCTAGGGCGCCGACCCTAAGGGGGCGCCAGAGAAAAAATAGAAAAAATTATAAAAAATCTTTTCAAAAGGCAAAAAGTTTTAGGAATGGAAAGAAAAGTGTACATAATTTTTTTTACCATAAATTTAAAAGAAAAACCCTTGAGCTTCAATTTACGCATGGAAAGGAGGCGCTAAACTACGGACGTGAGTCGTTTGCATCGTTGCTGACAGGTGTTTGATCCCGCGCGTTTATTTTGCTCCTAAGTTTTCAAATGTTGGCAAAGCAAACAACCAAAACTGCACACACTACACTAAGGGGGCGCCCGAGAGAAAAAAATACGTATACTTAAAAGGTAGGTGTACCATATGGCCTATTTATACGTAGTTTGAACTTTAGGTACTAGGTACTAGTTGGCGATTATATTGCTAGATGTTATCAGCAGTCGATGTGGCTAGTGGGAGGACTCTGTTTTGACGCATTGGCGTAGACTGACTGGACTGCCAGTCAGGCCATCTAAGGCAAGGGAGATAGTATCTAAGTTTTTTGCATATCGGCGCGTGCGATTATAATATTTTCGAGGTATGTCTCTACTGTTTGCATGCTTTATCATGTGAGCCATTGCTGTTATTTTGTATATTCATTAGATTCATTGTTCCATGAGGTTTCATGAATGCAAATAGAAAATAGGAGGTTTTTAGTAAATTTTTGGCCTAGGTTCTAAAGTGTTAGGCGCTGCGAGGTAGGTATATTGTTTTGATTTTCAAAAATATTGGAAACATTGAAAATTGTTAAAGAAATTTGTGGTTTTTGTCTTAAAAGTAAAATCGTATTATATAATGTTCAGATAGCAATTTTAAGTCTGGTGGCGCGTTAACTTTTAGGTAAATGCTGTGTGTTGTAACGAGTTATGGCTGATAAGAAGAAAAAACTTTCGGGGTTTCAGAACCGTAAAAGAAAAGCTGAGGAGGAGAAATCACTTTCAAAAATCAAAGGGTCATTTTTAAAATATCTAAGCAATAGAAATGAAGACGCGGAATTCCAAACGTTGGAACAACAGGCTTCTGTTGCCTCGGAAATATCGAATGTGGAAATAGAATTTGTTTCTCGTGCTGAAAATAGTGAACTACAACCATCAATATCTGGTGGTAGATCTGATCAAAGTACCAGTACTGACATGGAGGCTGGTACATCTATAGAAATACTACGCAAAGACTATTCGGACAATCCCGCTACATGGACCGTAATCAATGATGACTTACGCCTAGATGTAGTAAAACTCGGCCCCACACAAGTTAAAGATTTCAATTTTCGTTTGGACACTAATCGTAGAAAATTTTCTTGTGTTCACTATAAACGTCGTCTTGTCAATGGTGAAAGTCTTGAACGCAATTGGCTAACGTATTCTATTCAGAAAAATTAAGTTTTTTGTTTTTGCTGCACGTTGTTTTCAGACTCATCACTTCAACTAGGAATCATCAAACACTCAGCCTTAGGTACTGATGGTGTAAATGACTGGAAAAACATATCTGCTATTTTAGCCAGCCACGAAAAAAACAAAGATCACATGATTAGCTTTCAAAAATGGAAGGAACTCGAAAATAGACTTAAGATGAACAAGATCATTGACGAAGAACACTTACGCAAAATTGAAGAGCAAGAAAAATACTGGCATCAAATTTTAGAAAGGTTGATAGCTCTAGTGAGGGTACTAGGTACGCAAAACTTAGTGTTCCGTGGATCAAATGATGCATTGTTTGCATCTAATAATGGGAACTTTATGAAATTTGTGGAGTATTTGGCTATGTTCGATCCCGTCATGTGTGAGCACATTCGGAAAATCTGGGACAAAGAGATTCATGCACATTATTGGGGAAAAACAATACAGAATGAGATGATTCAACTGCTAAGTAATGGTATTCAGGAAAAGATTCTTGACGATGTCAAAACTGCAAAATACTTTTCTGTAGTGCTGGATTGTACTTCTGACGTGTCTCATGTTGAACAAATGACTATCATTGTTCAGTTTGTTTCCACATCAGAAGACAAAAAGTTTGAAATTAAAGAGCACCTCTTGGGATTCAATCCTGTTTCTGATACAACTGGAGGTGGTTTGACAGCCGCTGTCTTGAACAAATTTGAAGAACTGTCGCTCTCTGTGGACAACTTACGACTGCAAGGCTACGACAATGGGAGCAACATGAAGGGAAAAAACATTGGACTACAAAGACGAATTTTGTACATAAACCCACGTGCATTCTTTGTGTCTTGCAGCTCCCATTCTCTAAACTTAGTCGTCAACGATGCCGCTAAATGTTGTTTTGGAGCGACAACTTTTTTCCTGTTAATTCAAAATCTCTACGTATTTTTCTCTTCGTCAACTCAGCGTTGGGAAGTACTCGTGTGTCATTTGCCATCTCTGACTCTAAAACCTCTAAGCGAAACAAGGTGGGAAAGTAGAATTGATGCTCTGGCCCCACTCCGTTACCAATTGAGCGAAGTCCATGATGCCCTAATGGGCATAGCAGAAAATATTAGTCTCACAGGAAGCTCTGGAAATGTCTCCCGGCTAGAAGCTCAAGGTCTTGCTAAACAAGTTGGAACCTTTTCTTTTGTTACATCTGTTCTAGTATGGTTCAACATTTTGTACGAAATCAATTTGACAAGTAAGTTACTTCAGTCACAAGAATTCGATTTAGCTGCTGCTTCTCAACACCTTGACAAAACAAAGAAATATCTGCAATCATTAAGAAGCGATGAAGAGTTTGAGAAGCTGTTAGTTGATGCGAGGGAAATCGCAGAAGAGCTTGGCATACCAGCTAATTTTGAGTCAAGTTCTGCGCCAAAACGTTTAAAGAAAAAAAACAGACAGTTCTCTTATGAAGGGAAAGATGAGCCCATAAGAGATGAGAAACAGAGTTTCAAAATGAACTTTTACTTTGCGATCTTAGATACTGCTATAAATTCAGTTGATGAGCGGTTCACTCAGCTGAAAGAAATGGAATTGAAATTTGGATTTTTGTACCACATCCGTTCACTTGAGGGAAAACCAAGCAAATTTGTTCTGGATAATTGTAAAGCTCTGGAAAAGTCTCACACACAATGAAGTAAAATACATCGATGCCATAGAGCTATGTGGTGAACTGCAGGCAATGTCAAGACATCACCAAAAGACGTTCTTGAACTTTTGCTTAAATCTGACTTGAAAGAAAGTGTCCCCAACCTGGTGGTGGCTCTAAGAATTCTTTTGACTCTGCCTGTGTCCGTGGCCTCAGGAGAGAGAAGCTTCTCAAAACTAAAGCTAATTAAAACATATTTAAGGGCAAATATGACGCAAGAGAGGTTGGTTGGGTTGGCAACAATTTCGATAGAATCTGAAGTTGCTAAACAAATTAATCTCGGTGACTTAGTGTCATCCTTTTCAAAAAAAAGGCAAGGAAACAAAAATTGTAATTACCTATGGTCGTTTTTGTTTTGTGTTATTGATTACTTTGTATATATTTGTCCTATACAACTTCTCAGAAGATTAAAGAGTTAGGAGAGAGTTAATTAATAGTGTTGAGTGAGCACTAAAATGCTCGGGTGCTCGAAGCTCGGGCCGAGCTCACCGTGATACTCGGGTGCTCAACCCGAGCAACGAGCCCAATGTTAGTCTATGGGAGACTCGAGCATTTTTGCGGTGGCACCCCCGGCAGTCTTTTAAAAGCCTAACAAGTGCCCAAAACGATAGTGACAGTGCTCAAATGACATGGGGACAGCATGGGGATCGCCCCAGGAAGCATTTCTGACCCCCAGGTCACTGCTGTCAACGTGGTCAGAGGTATTAAGCCACTTTTACGGGCTCACAATAAAACGTTCAAAAACAAAAGTGAAAGTTTTTTCCTGTGAAATATGTTAAGGAACATCCTTTCCAGGGAAAAGACTTGTGTATAAGTTAAAATAAATGACCAAAAAGAAAAATAATCCTCCACACCTTCGGCTATGTTCACAAGTAGCATTTTTTATGCGTTTTTGCACTTTTGTATTGCTTTCAACTATGACAAATGCATTCACTGGGAAATGTCATTTTAACATTTTACAACCTTATCTGGCCATGTGCTGTGTGACACATGCATAAAGTGCTGAAAAGACATGGGAACAGCATGGGGAAGACCCATGGAAGCATCTCTGACTCCCAGGTCACTGTCGAAAAGTGTGCCCATCATAAGTGATCCTAGCCGCATCAGAAGATGCAGACTTGCAACTATCCCCATGCAAGTTCTAGTCCCAGGGCAGTGTTCAATTGTACCTCCCCCATTCCTTGCAATGCAAGCGCAAGCATGCAGCCTGCCACCCACCCACCCCCAGGCTGCAATACCATACTGCTTGCTTGCTTGAACTTGAAATTGGGCCTTTTAGGCATGTGGAGGCGGAATCTGGCCACCACGTCATGGCTGTGTTGGCGGCCTGGAATCCATACTCAGTCCCCAGCTGCCCGGCGGCCGGGAGTCCACACTCGGTCCCCAGCCGCCCCGCGGCCGGGTGTCCACACACGGTCCCCAGCCGCCTGGGGGCAGCCGGGTGTCCATAAACGGTCCCCAGCCGCCCCTATTTCTCCTTGGAACATCCCCCCACACACTTTTCTTAGCCCGGCTTGCTTTAGGCAGCATTGGACGAGCCCACCAGAGAATCAGACTCCTCCGGTGGGCCCTGACTTCTCCATCGGTGGAGTTGAGAGTGCCAAGGTGAGGAGCATGATGATGATGACAGAAGTTAGCATCTGCTATGTTTTCTTTTAATGCAAGTGTAAGTGTGCAGCCTGCCACCCACCCACCCCCAGACTGCAATTCCATACTGCTAGCTTGCACTTGAAATGGGGCCTTTTAGTTTGGAGGAGGCCGAAGCTGGCCACTACCTCATGGCTGCTTCGGCAGCGAGGTATCCATACTCAGTCCCCAGCCGCCCCTATTTGTCCTGGTGTGCCTTATACATAAGATTAAGCGCGTATACCAAAACATTACCTGTGCCCTCCCCAGTGCATTTAGTGGGAAGGAGAGCCTATTCCGCTGTAGTGTGTGCATGCCAAACCCCTGTTCATGGTACATGCGAAGATGCCTCCCACCTTGCACCTGTCGTTGCAGACTTGCAACTATCCCCATTCAAGTCCTTGTCCCAGGGCAGTGTTCAATTGTACCTCTCCCATTCCTTGCAATGCAAGCGCAAGTATGCAGCCTGCCACCCACCCACCCCCAGGCTGCAATACCATACTGCTTGCTTGCTTGCACTTTAAATTGGGCCTTTTAGGCATGTGGAGGCGGAATCTGGCCACCACACCATGGCTGTGTCGGCGGCCTGGTATCCATACTCAGTCCCCAGCCGCCTGGTGGCCGGGTGTCCCCGCTTGCTCCCCAGCCTCCAGGGGGTGGCCGGGTGTCCATACTCGGTCCCCAGCCACCCCTATTTGTCCCGGTAACCTTTACCACACTTTCTTAGCCTGGCCTGCTTTAGGGCAGCATTGGCCGAGCCCACCGGACTATCAGACTCCTCCGGTGGGCCCTGGCTTCTCCATCAGGGGAGTTGAGAGTGCCAAGGTGAGGAGCATGATGAGGATGATAGAAGTTAGCATCTGCTTTGTTTTGTTGTAATGCAAGCGCATGTATGTAGTAGCGGCTAGGCCTGAGGTGGTCAGCGTTTTGGCGCATATCCTACCTCCTCCGAGGATTGCTGGATGTTTTCCGGCTACTATCCAAGTTCTATGACTCCCGTTAAAACAAAGCTTCAGGTGATAAATGATGGATGAGGTAGTGGCAAAGGAGAAAGGGCAGGAGGAACAGGGACCATTCACATCAATATCAGGCCAGTCAACCAGATATGTCTTGTAGGATATGTTTCTGTAACAA
Source organism: Phyllobates terribilis (assembly GCF_046119375.1). NCBI lineage: Eukaryota > Metazoa > Chordata > Amphibia > Anura > Dendrobatidae > Phyllobates > Phyllobates terribilis. Next base: position 72,545,629 of record NW_027362770.1, on the reverse strand, counting down.
AAGGAGCGGTTCGGCTACACAGTTATAGGGCATACAGTGAGTGCAATGCCTACCAAAAATTTCGAGGCACTCCAATGCCCCTTGGAAATGACATGGAGGTCAGAGGGCGTTAACTAAACCTTTTTTTCCATTTATCGCAACTGGGTCTCCTGTGCACTGTTGGCCTAAGCAGTGAATGGAAGGCTTTCCAAAAATTATGAGGAACTGCAATGCCCCTTACAAGAGCCATGTGTGGCACCCCAGGGGTCTGGTCACCACAGTAATAGAGATATTACGTCGGAGAGCAAGTGGGAGGTTTCCTGGTCAGGATCCCTTAAACATGCAACATCCTCCTGCCCCAGTCCTGGGAGGGGAGAATTCTGCCCTTATAAACTGGATCTGGGGCGGGGTTGAGTGAGTCAGAGAACAGAGAACAGTCAGAGTCAGAGTGAGAGCAAGGGAAAGTAACAGCAAGGAGCTCTTTAGGAGCTAGGAGCTAAAGACCAGGGGCTGGAAGCTGAGCAGAGCTCGCCCTGGCAGAAGACAATAGGAACCGGACACAGGAGTCCGAGGCTGTGAGGACTTATATATCCAGCAGCAGAAACCAGCCGGCAGGGGATTTCAGGAGCTCTGGCCATAGAAGCCCGGAGGCTCAGTCACAAGCAAGGGACCAGCACCGCCGTCGTGGAGCGGAGGCTAACAGAAGGCCCCAAGTCACCAGCCATACGGGTGAGCACTACACGGTACACTCAGGGACATGGGCTACTTCTACCCGCTTACAGCAAGGTAGCCAGGAAGAGTGCAGACAGACGGGGAGGCCTACAACTCCACCTGGCCAGGGGAACTCCTGCTTGCTCACAGACTGACCAGGCCTCTTATGCTAGCCAGTACTCCCGGGAGGGTCTACCTTATAATCATCAGTAAAGACCCTGAACTGCACTGCAAAGACTCTGAGTCGTTCCTGCTGTGCTCGTGCACCATCACCCCCATCATCCACACTCACTGCCCTGAGGCTATACTCCTCCCGTGGGGAGTTATCCCATTCTCTGCTGCGCACACAACACCAGCCTCAGCGGTCTGCCTCGCAGCGGTGGTACTCCCTGACCGCAATCCACGGGTGGCGCAGTCGGACAATTAACCTCAAAACCTAAGAAAGACTGCCACTGGTTTGACCAGCCTGAGCCACGGGACCGGGTCACCGCCACGGAGACTACAGACCCCAGAGACCTGGCACCGGGTATCCCACACACGTGTACACACGACCCAGGGGGCGCGTCACATGCAGTACAGCATATTACAAACATAAGTCCCATTATTGGGGAGTGGGTGTCCCATAGTATTTGCTTATGCCTTGCAAGCAAAAGCTGCCAAAAATTAGGACGGAGCAACTTGCAATGCCCCTTACAAGAGCCATGCAGTACAGCATATTACAAACATAAGTCCCATTATTGGGGAGTGGGTGTCCCATAGTATTTGCTTATGCCTTGCAAGCAAAAGCTGCAAAAAATAAGGACGGAGGAACTTGCAATGCTGGCACCCTGGTGGTATAATGGTGGTGGAGGCTGAGGATAAGGAGAAGAAGATAAAACAGCCAAAACGAGGAAGCGTATACCCATGTGTGGGTGTGAAGTGGTGCATGTGAATACACCTCCCGAAATAACACAGTGGATTTGACTTTATGTTACTCTGCTGTCATTTGGTGGTGATGAGAAGTCTGGCCCAATTCAGCCCTTGTTCATTTTGATAAGGGTCAGCTTGTCAGCATTGTCAGTTGACAGGCGAGTGCGCTTATCAGTTATAATTCCCCCAGCGGAACTAAAAACACGCTCCGATAACACGCTAGCGGCAGGGCAGGCCAGGACCTCCAAGGCGTACAGAGCGAGTTCATTCCAAGTGTCCAGCTTGGATACCCAATAATTAAAAGGCACAGAGGAATCACGGAGGACGCTGGTATGGTCGGCAAGGTACTCCCTCACCATCTTTTGAAACTTTCCACTCCTTGTGAGAGTACCCCGCGCCTCAGGGCCTGTAAGCTGGGCGGGTGTCAGAAAACTGTCCCAGAACGTTGACAGTGTTCCCCTGCCTCTGCTGGATTGGAGTTGCTTCTCTCTCGCCTGTACGCTTTGGTTGGGCAACGAACTGTGACCTCTGCCGCTAGCGTGTTCAGATGGGAATTTTTTTAAGAGTTCTGCAGCAAGGGCCTTCTGGTACTGCCCCATTTTTGTAGACCTCTCCACCTCAGGAATAAGAGAGCGAAAGTTCTCCTTGTAGCGGGGGTCTACAAGTGTCACCAACCAGTAATGACTGTCACCCAACATTTTGACAACGCGAGGGTCACGGTTAAGGCAGCGTAACATAAAGTCAGCCATGCGTGCCAGACTGGTAACGGGCAAGATTTCCGTGTCCTCACCAAGATGTCGACTGACCATGCTCTCCTCCTCCTCCTCTTCCTCCTCCCCCCTGTCCTCAGGCCACCCACACTGAACCGACGGTATGACACTTGTACAGGTACTACCATCTACAACGCATGATAGCAGCTCCTGTTCTTCCTCCTCCTCCTCCTCCTCCTCCTCTCCCTCATTGTCCCCCAATGCACGTTGGGATGAGATGAGGCTGGGCTGTGTGTAATCGCCCGCTACAGCTTCTTGATCCATCTCATCATACTCTGGCTGCAATGCCTCCTCTTTAATTCTCTGCAGAGAGCGTTGCAAAAGACAGACAAGTGGGATGCTGACACTAATGATGGCGTCATCGCCACTCACCATCTTGGTGGCCTCCTCAAAGTTTGTCAGGATGGTACATATGTCAGACATCCAGGTCCACTCCTGAGGTCTTATGTGTGGAGTCTGACTTGAATATCGACGGCCTTGTTGCAGCTGGTACTCCACAACTGCTCTCTTCTGCTCACAAATCCTTTGCAACATGTGGAGGGTAGAGTTCCAACGTGTGGGGACATCACACACCAGTCGGTGTGCCGGAAGCTGCAAACGCTGCTGCAACACAGCAAGGGCGGCGGAAGCTGTAGCCGACTTGCGAAAATGATCTGACAGGCGGCGTACTTTCACGAGCAGATCTGGCAACTCGGGGTACGATTTAAGAAACCGCTGAACCACGAGGTTAAGCACATGAGCCAGGCATGGTACGTGTGTGATCTCACCTCGCCTCAGAGCCGCCACCAGGTTACGGCCATTGTCACACACGACCATGCCGGGATGTAGGTTCAGCGGTCTCAGCCACAGATCTGCCTGCTCTTTCACAGCTGTCCACAACTCACAAGCAGAGTGAGGTTTATCACCTAAGCTTATGAGTTTCAGCACAGCCTGTTGCCGCTTGGCGGAGGCAGTACTGCAATGCTTCCAGCTTTTAACTGATGTGGTGATATCTGAGATGGAGGCTGAACATGAGGAGGAGGAGGATACGCAGGAGCTGTACACTGTGGGGGCAACTCTGACTGACATAGGGCCCACAATCCTCGTTGTGGGGAGGATGTGTTCCGTCCCAAGGTCCGACTGGGTCCCGGCTTCCACTATGTTTACCCAGTGTGCAGTCAGAGAGATGTACCGTCCCTGGCCACAAGCACTTGTCCACGTGTCCGTTGTCAGGTGGACTCTCCCAGTAACTGCGTTGTTGAGGGCACGGCAGATGCTTTGGGACACGTGCTTGTGTAGTGCGGGGATGGCACACCGGGCAAAATAGTGTCGACTGGGGACCGAGTACCGAGGGACGGCCACCGCCATAAGATTGCGGAAGAATTCCGTCTCCACCAGCCTAAAAGGCAGCATTTCCAATGCAAGCAGTCGTGAAATGTGCGAATTTAGGACTGTGGCCTGTGGGGCTTTAGCTGTGAATTTCCGCTTTCGTTCAAAGGTCTGGGATATGGACAATTGAACCCTGCGGTTGGACGTGGACGTTGATGTTGTTTCTTGAGAAACTGCCATAACAAGTGAAGACTGAGAGGAGGGGGCATCTTTACATGCAGTATGGACAGGGGATTGCCTTGCACACACAACAGGGGGTTCTATTGCACGCACAACAGTGGAAGAAGCAGTGGTGACACCCGCTGACACTGGTCGTGGACCCTAGGTTTCGCCCCACAAAGTCGGGTGCATTGCTGCCATGTGCCTGATCATGCTGGTGGTGGTCAGGCTGGTAGTTTTGTCACCCCTGCTGATGCTGGCATAGCAGGTGGAACATATGACCTTTTTGGAGTTATCAGCAGAGTCTTTAAAAAAATTCCAGACTCTGGAAGACCTACCGCTTGTACTGGCAACGTCCCTCGTGTTGGTGTTACGGGGAACAGTTGCCTGCCTTCTGTCTGCGGCCACCACACTGCTTCTTCCTGCCTGTTGGGGTACTCTGCCTCCCTCCCCCTGTGTGCTGCTGTCCTCACTCTGCATGTCCTCCTTCCACGTTGGGTCAGTTACTAGATCATCCACCACCTCCTCCTCTTCCACTTGCGCACCACGATCCTCCTCCTCACTTCCTGGCAATTGTGTCTCGTCATCGTCCACCTCTTGTGACAGATTGCCAACGTCGACTTCCTGTGGCCGTGGCTGTTCAAATATTTGGGCATCGCAACATGGGATCTCCTCTTCCACCACTTCAAGCGTATCAGGCGAGGGGCCCAAATATGGAAATGGACCAGTGAACAGCTCTTCAGAGTGTCCAAGTGTGGGATCACTTGCTGTCTGACGACACTCGGCATGGTGGGAGGAAGGAGCATCAGGGTGAGGAGGTGTATGCGGTCGAGACTCACGGCTACTAAGAGTTGACCGTGTGGAAGACAGACCGGAGGTGGTGGTGCCCACATAACTGGAAGTATTATCTGCTATCCAATTAATAACCTGTTCACACTGATCAGTTCTCAATACTGGTGTTGTTCTGTGCTTCCCTAGTAATTCGGTCAAGAAGTGGGAGCGAGAAGATGTGGCTGTTGGTTGTGGCACATTTTCACCTTGGCCACGGCCCCGTCCTCTGAACGAACCATCACCAGAACGTCCACTTCCACGTCCCTTGCCACGCGCCTTGCCCATTGTAAATGAAGTAAAATAGCTTACACTTGCACTATCAATGGAAAAAGGGTAATAAAGAGTAGATTAGAACCGTGGAAGAGGAAAACAACAGTTATTGTTTACTGGGGTATACCACACTTTTTTAAATAGAGATATTTGCGGCTGAACAGTGAGCCACACACTCAAACTGCTTTTTTTTTAGATACCAAAGGCCCAAAACTGGATAGTACAGCGATTTATCCCGTGGAACTGCGAAACCACACTGGGATGTCGGGCCTACACAAGACTATTTTCAACAGATATATTTTTGTGTCACAACAGTCAGGAGACACTACTGTTTTTCTTTACGGAAAAAACTACCAAAAGCTGAATAATAGAGATTTTTTACCGTGGGATGGCAAAACCACAGTTATTGTTTACTGGGGTATACCACACTTTTTTAAATAGAGATATTTACGGCTGAACAGTGAGCGACACACTCAAACTGCTTTTTTTTTAGATACCAAAGGCCCAAAACTGGATAGTACAGCGATTTGACCCGTGGAACTGCGAAACCACACTGGGATGTCGGGCCTACACAAGACTATTGTCAACAGATATATTTTTGTGTCACAACAGTCAGGAGACACTACTGTTTTTCTTTACGGAAAAAACTACCAAAAGCTGAATAATAGAGATTTTTTACCGTGGGATGGCAAAACCACAGTTATTGTTTACTGGGGTATACCACACTTTTTTAAATAGAGATATTTGCAGCTGAACAGTGAGCGACACACTCAAACTGCTTTTTTTTTAGATACCAAAGGCCCAAAACTGGATAGTACAGCGATTTGACCCGTGGAACTGCGAAACCACACTGGGATGTCGGGCCTACACAAGACTATTTTCAACAGATATATTTTTGTGTCACAACTGTCAGGAGACACTACTGTTTTTCTTTACAGAAAAAACTACCAAAATCTGAATAATAGAGATTTTTTACCGTGGGATGGCAAAACCACAGTTATTGTTTACTGGGGTATACCACACTTTTTTAAATAGAGATATTTGCGGCTGAACAGTGAGCGACACACTCAAACTGCTTTTTTTTAGATACCAAAGGCCCAAAACTGGATAGTACAGCGATTTGACCCATGGAACTGCGAAACCACACTGGGATGTCGGGCCTACACAAGACTATTTTCAACAGATATATTTTTGTGTCACAACAGTCAGGAGACACTACTGTTTTTCTTTACGGAAAAAACTACCAAAAGCTGAATAATAGAGATTTTTTACCGTGGGATGGCAAAACCACAGTTATTGTTTACTGGGGTATACCACACTTTTTTAAATAGAGATATTTACGGCTGAACAGTGAGCGACACACTCAAACTGCTTTTTTTTTAGATACCAAAGGCCCAAAACTGGATAGTACAGCGATTTGACCCGTGGAACTGCGAAACCACACTGGGATGTCGAGCCTACACAAGACTATTGTCAATAGATATATTTTTGTGTCACAACAGTCAGGAGACACTACTGTTTTTCTTTACGGAAAAAACTACCAAAAGCTGAATAATAGAGATTTTTTACCGTGGGATGGCAAAACCACAGTTATTGTTTACTGGGGTATACCACACTTTTTTAAATAGAGATATTTGCAGCTGAACAGTGAGCGACACACTCAAACTGCTTTTTTTTTAGATACCAAAGGCCCAAAACTGGATAGTACAGCGATTTGACCCGTGGAACTGCGAAACCACACTGGGATGTCGGGCCTACACAAGACTATTTTCAACAGATATATTTTTGTGTCACAACAGTCAGGAGACACTACTGTTTTTCTTTACGGAAAATATACCAAAACCTGAATAATAGACATTTTTTACCGTGGGATGGCAAAACCACAGTTATTGTTTACTGGGGTATACCACACTTTTTTAAATAGAGATATTTGCGGCTGAACAGTGAGCGACACACTCAAACTGTTTTTTTTTTTAGATACAAATGGCCCAAAATGGATAATACAGAGGTTTGAACCGTGGAAGTGCAAAACAACACTTCTGTTTCTCTAGCCTACACCAGACTATTTTCAACAGTTATATTTGTGTCTGAAAAATCAGAGACACGCTTTTTTTTTTATTTTTTTTTTGGGGGGGGGACACACCAAAAGGTTAATAAGACGGGTATTTGTACAGTGTGAAGGAGGATAAAAAACGAGGATTTAGATGAAAAAAAAAGGATTTTTCCTGGTGCTAAGTCCAGCAATTTCAGCAACAGGAGCACACAGGACTGTAATGCAGCGTTTGCTGGTATAACCACTGTGTCTCCTATACAGCCTGCCTGCCTGGTATCTGGGATGGATATTAGTCCTGAAAAGGGCTGTTTGTTTGTTCTGGCAGCCTTTACAGACCCTACACTAACTATTTCGCAGTTTATATCTCTCCCTAAATCAGCAGCGCTGTCCCTACACTGTCTAATCCGGAGCGACTGTGTCCAAGATGGCGGCGCCCGGTTTTAAATACTCGAGGTGACGCTGTGCGGCCAGCCAATCACTGTAATGCCCACAACCAACATGGCTGCAGCATTACAGTGACTGGCTGGCAATCCCTGCATGTTCATTGGCTCTGTAAAGAGCGCCAAACATGCAGGGCGGAGACCCGAGCTCCCGCCCGAGTAACCCGGAAATGCTCGGTGCTCGCCGAACATCCCGAGTAGCGTGATGCTCGGGCGAGTACCGAGCAGTGTCGAGCATGTTCGCTCAACACTATTAATTAATCATTGTTGTTGTGATTTATTTTGCTCCTAAATTTATATCCCAAGTTTTCATCTACTGCCAAGAATAGTAGGGGCGCAACAAAATAGTTTCACCTAGGGCGCCGTAATCTCTCGGGCTGGCCCTGAGTGCTAAGTATCTCTGGGAACTCCTTCAAGATTGTTGGAAGACCATTTCCGGTGACTACCTCTTGAAGCCCATCAAGAGAATGCCAAGAGTGTGCAAAGCAGTCATCAAAGGAAAAGGTGGCTACTTTGAAGAACCTAGAATATAAGACATATTTTCAGTTGTTTCACACTTTTTTGCTAAGTATATAATTCCACATGTGTTAATTCATAGTTTTGATGCCTTCAGTGTGAATGTACAATTTTCATAGTCATGAAAATACAGAAAAATCTTTAAATGAGAAGGTGTGTCCAAACTTTTGGTCTGTACTGTAACTCTGCGCTTCACCTCTCCAAACAAACCTGCTTTAACAACCTCATAATCTCACTTTCCAATAATCCTAAACGACTCTTTGACACGTTTCATTCTCTCCTCAATCAAACAGCACAGGCCCCGATCACCGACCTCAGCGCAGACGATCTGGACAATTATTTCAAAGAAAAAATTGACCATATCCGACAGGACATTTTCTCCCAATCCCCAAACGTTATGCATGCTCTCCCCCGCCACGTTGTATCTTGCTCACTTTCTGATTTCGAACCAGTCACGGAAGATGAAATGATCAGGCTCCTTGCATCGTCTCGCCCTACCACCTGCACCAGTGACCCTATTCCCTCACATCTCCTTCAGTCACTTGCTCCAGCTGTCACCACTCACCTAACTAAAATTTTCAACCTCTCCCTCTCATCTGGTACCTTTCCCTCTTCTTTTAAACACGCCAGCATACAACCATTACTTAAAAAAACATCCCTTGACCAGAACTGCACGGCCAACTACAGACCTGTTTCCAATCTTCCCTTTATCTCTAAACTCCTGGAATGCCTGGTCCATTCCCGTCTAATCCGTTATCTCTCAGACAACTCTCTTCTTGACCCTTTACAATCTGGTTTCCGCTCTTTACATTCTACTGAAACTGTCCTCACTAAAGTCTCTAATGATCTACTAACAGCTAAATCTAATGGTCACTATTCCCTGCTGATTCTCCTGGATCTCTCTGCAGCATTCGACACTGTGGATCACCAGCTCCTCCTCACTATGCTCCGCACTATTGTCTTCAAGGACACTGTTCTCTCCTGGTTCTCCTCCTATCTCTCTGACCGCTCCTTCTCTGTGTCTTTTGCCGGCTCCTCCTCTCTCCTTCCCCTTACTGTCGGGGTTCCTCAAGGATCAGTCCTAGGCCCCCTTCTTTTCTCCTTATACACCGCTCCCATTGGACAAACAATCAGCAGATTCGGTTTTCAGTACCATCTCTATGCTGATGACACCCAATTATACACCTCCGGACATCACCCCTGCATTACTTCAAAAGACCAGTGATTGTCTTTCTGCTGTGTCTAACACTATGTCCTCCCTCTGTCTAAAACTGAATCTGTCAAAAACTGAACTACTCATATTTCCTCCCTCCACTAACCTACCTGTGCCCTATATTGCCATTTCCGTTTGTGGCTCAACCATTACTCCCCAGCAACAAGCCCGCTGTCTTGGGGTAATTTTTGACTCAGATCTTTCCTTCATTCCTCACATCAAATCACTCGCTCGTTCATGTCATCTACACCTCAAAAACATCTCAAGAATCAGGACTTTTCTCACCTTTGACTCTTACTGTAGCTCTTATTCATTCCCGTCTGGACTACTGCAACTCTCTACTTATCGGGCTCCCTCTTACTAAACTCCCCCCTCTCCAATCCGTCCTTAACGCAGCAGCCAGGATCATATTCCTCGCCAACCGCTACACCGATGTCTCTTCCCAGTGCCAGTCATTGCATTGGTTACCCATCCAATATAGAATTCAATTTAAACTTATCACGCTTACCCACAAAGCGCTCCATGCTTCAGTACCCCCCTACATCTCCTCCCTTGTCTCTGTCTACCACCCTACACGTGCCCTCCGTTCTGCCAGTGACTTAAAACTAAAATCCTCCATAATCCGAACTCCCCACTCCCGTCTCAAGATTTCTCGCGTGCTGCGCCAATTCTTTGGAATGCACTACCCAGGACAGTTCGATTAATTCCCATTACCCACAGTTTCAAGCGGACCCTAAAAACCCATTGCTTTAGACTGGTGTATCGCCTCCACACACTATCTGCCCATCCCAGTTGTCTGTCCCAGTTTTCCCCCATATTAAAATCCTCTTCAATTTCAGGTTCATACCAACCATGAACATAATAGCCTCGTCAGGACTGCACACATACTGCTAGGCGACCAGTCCATGTATTATTTATCCTATTTAGTATATCAAGGCTGCATTATACAATATATGTACATTCTACCTTTTGTGTCTCCCCCATTTCCTCATAGACTGTAAGCTTGCGAGCAGGGCCCTCACTCCTTTTGATATGAGATATGTTTATTCTGTATTGTTTGTATAAGTCCCCCCTAAAATTTGTAAAGTGCTGCGGAATATGTTGGCGCTATAAAAATAAAAATTATTATTATTATTATTTGTGAAAAAAAACTAAATTTGGCAAAAATTTAGAAGATTTTGTAATTGTCAAAGTTTACATTTTTGTCCCCTTAAATCAGACATATGTCACACAAAATAGTTAATAAATAAAATTTCCCACATGTCTACTTTACATCAGAACAATTTTTGAAGCATCATTTTTTTTTGTTAGGAAGTTATAAAGGTTAAAAGTTGACCAGTGATTTCTCATTTTCCAACAAAATTTACAACACCATTTTTTTAGGGACCACATCACATTTGAAGTGACTTTAAGTGACCTATATGACAGAAAACACCCAAAAGTGACACCATTCTATAAACTGCACCCCTCAACGTGGTCAAAACCTCATTCAAGAATTTTATTAGCCCTTCAGGTTCTTCACAGGAACAGAAGCAATGTGGAAAGAAAAAAATGAACATTTAACTTTTGTCACAAAAAATTTACTTTAGACCCAATTTTTTCTAATTTTCTAATTAAGGGTAACAGGAGAAAATGGACCACAAAAAATGTTGTGCAATTTCTCCTGAGTATGCCCATACCCCATATATGGGGGAAAACCACTATTTGCGCACACAGGAGGGCTCGGAAGGAAAAGAGCACTGTTTGAATTTTTGAATGCAAAATTGGCTGGAATCGAAACCGGATGCCATGTCGTGTTTGGAGAGCCCCTGATGTGCCTAAGCAGTGGAAACCCCCCACAAGTGACCCCATTTTGGCAACTAGACCCCTCAAGGAACTTATTTAGAAGTGTGGGGAGCACCTTGAACCAACAGATGCTTCACATAAGATTATAACGTAGAGCCGTGAAAATAAAAAAATCCAATTTTTTTCACAAAAATTATCTTTTAGCCCCAAATTTGTTATTTTCACAAGGGCAACAGGAGAAAATTGAACACAAAAATTGTTCTACAATTTCTCCTGAGTATGCAGCTACCCCATATGTGGGTGGAAAACAGTGTTTGGGTGCACTGCAGGGATTGAAAGGGAAGGAGCACCTTTTGACTTTTAGAACGCAAAATTGGCTGGAATCGAGAGCGGACACCATGTCGCATTTGGAGAGCCCCTGATGAGCCTAAACAGTGGAATCCCAGACAAGTGACCCCATTTTAGAAACTATATTCCCCAAGGAATTTATCTAGATGTGTGGTGAGCACCTTGAACCCCCAGGTGCTTCACAGAAAATTAAAACTTTGAATCGTAAAAATAAAAAAATCACATTTTATCAACAAAAATGTTATTTTAGCCCCAATTTTTTTATTTTCATAAGGGTAACAGGAGAAAGTGGACCCCAAAATCTGTTGTGCAATTTCTCCTGAGTACGCTGATGCCTCATATGTGGAGGAAAACTACTGTTTGGGTCCACGTCAGGGCTCGTACATGACGGAGTGATGTTTTAGAATGCAGACTTTGATGAAATGGTGTGCGGGATCATGTCATGTTTGGAAAATCCCTGAGATGCCTAAACAGTGGAAATCCCCCACAAGTGACCCCATTTTGGAACTGATCCAGTGTTTCCTGGTGTGTGAATTTTATAATGGAGTGGCATACGTAAGTTGTGTAGAGTGCATCAGGTTGGCATAGTGAGTTGTGTAGCATATGTCAGGTTGGCATACGTGAGTTGTGTAGTGTATGTCAGGGTGGCATACATGAGTTGTGGAAGTCAGAAATGAATTTAGTAGTCCATGGATGTGTGATACAGTTTAAAGCATTCTGTTAAACACAGGCTAGGTTTGTCGAGGCATGTGTCACATTTATAAGTAGTGTCCTTGCATATCCCCATTCTGTAACACACTTGGCACCTCTTTTGCAACCTTCTTTTCTTTGTGGTTTGAGGGACCTCCCTGGGGAAATATTGTCCTTTTACGATGCAAGCACTTTCAGTTCTGGAAGTACTGGGACCCGCTCCTTCCTCACTTTCAAAGATTATGGCTTTGATCACTACCTCCTAGAGCTGAAGGTACGATGTACCGGTCTGGCCTGCACATCGTGATGCCAACAGGGGGGCATTCAAGGGGTTGAATCTGGGTATCTTTCCCTCCATAAACCCTAAACCTGTAGGTGTACCCTGAGGTACTTTCACACAGTTTGTAAAGCTTAATTCCATACCTGGCCCGCTTACTGTGGAGTTATTGCTGAAATTTGAGTCTCCCCTTGAAATGTAGGAGGTACTCATCCACGTCTATGTCCCTTCGGGGAACGTACACCTCAGCAAACTTGTTGCTGAAGTGATCAATGACCGGCCAAACTTTGAAATGTCAGTCAAAGTTGGGGTCATCTCAGGGAGGACATTTTGCATTATCGTTGAAATGCAAAAATGTTTTGGATTGCCTCAAATCGTTTATGAGTCATAGCCATGCAGAACACTGGAGGATTGTGTAAAACATCAACACTCCAATATTGCCAAAGTTCTGGCTTCTTCACCAACCCCATTTTAAGGATCAGGCCCCAAAACATCATCATTTCTATTGCGTCTACAGGGGTCCAATTAGAAAATTATTTAGGATGATTTTGTGCCAAAAACTGAATACAGTGATTAGGACGAGCGGTACATTTTTTCACGTATGCGGTGTTTGTGTGTGTACCAAATTTTATTCAGGTGTGTGTGTGTGAGTGGTTGGTGTATACTTATTTTTATTTAGAAGAGAAAAAAAAGAATATAAAAATTTGGTAAAATAAAAAACAAACTTACTAAACGGACGTCAGTAAAAAAAAATGACTGAGAGTCCGCAACTATCTGACTCAATTCAGTAAAAAATACTGTAGTAGTCGCCGATTACTACACTATATTTTTACTGTCCCTAATTTAATCCTCTTAACTCATCTAAATTATTTCTTTTGTTTGTTTTTTTTCACACACAAAGAAAAAACAAAACCAGAGGCCGATCACTGATGTGCGTCAATGATCAGTGCTTGACAGCTTTAGGACGCTCGCATGGATGTGGTGCAAAAAGGGGCTAAAAAAAAAATAGACAGGAAGAAAGAAAGTCCTTCCCAAAGCGAGCATGGATGCTAGTGATGTGCATCGGATCAGCAGCTTGGCGGCTGTAGAACGCACATATGGAGTGGTGCAAAGGGGGGAGAGAAAAAAATAGACAGAGACAAAAAAGTCATGGAAAACAGAGTGCACAAGTGCACATCAATGATTTGTGTCACTGATCAGCCCTCGGCGGCTGCAAGATGCGCCGTAAAAGAAAAAAATGGCAAAAATCGAGTGATCAAGTACTAATCAGCGATCAAGTACTGATCAACATTCGGCAGCAGAAGGTAAAATTGATGTTGAGGGGAGAGGGGGAAAAAGGGATAAAGGGTGAAGAGTGGAACTGGAGTGGATTAGGAAAGATCAGAAATGGATCAGGGAAGGATCAGGAACGTCTTCTTTCTTCTTCAGCAGCAGTAGCAACACCAGCAATGATGGCACAGGCTTGAAAAAGTCTGTGGTATCACTAGGCCCAACGCAGCGCGACAGAAATCTCAGTGACTGCTCTCCTTACTTCTAGAAACTGGAATGAGGAAGTGCAGAGCGGTCACTGAGAGTTCAGATTGCGTCTCTGCACTCTGATTATGAAAAAGTGAAAAAAGAAGTGTGTAAAGTCAATTGGGATCACCAAAATATAGTAAAATATGAATTTATTACACAAAAATTAATGAACACTGACATAAATGATTAAAAACAATTAAAAAGCAAACACTGCTGAATATGTAGTCCACCAGGTGTGCCTATAATAAGGCCTACACCTCTCCTCCAGTGTAACCTTAGGTTTAAAAATAAACCATGCAAGAGTGAACTATGAAATAGTAACCAGTTTCATGGAGGTTTATTATCTATGTAAAGATATAGTAAAACTTGATTATATAAAATAGCCTACCTAAATGCACAAAAATGCCAAGTATATACAACAAGGTGAAATAGAAGGACACAATAAGTCCATAAATGTGCAAAGAAACAAACCGGTCAATGAAGCTGTACAAAAAATGCAAAAAGACATATATCAAATGTCAACATGGATGAAACAGCACGAAAGCATAGAGAAAAACCTGAAGGTGAGGTAGACCAATAATAGAGGAGGAGATGGAGAGCCTATGCGTATCACTACCTCTAGCGTGGCTTCATCATGGGGAAGTGTGGAGGAAATAGTCAGTGTTCATAATATATGTAGTACAAGATAATAAATGATTAATTAAATAAGTATTACCATATGTGAAGAGGGAGAAGCCAGGACAAGCTTCCGTTTCAAGAGCACTTCAGCGTTGTACAAAAGTGCAAGCTTGCTGGAAATAACCAATCAAGTGACGTGTATCAAACAGTTATTTCGTCTTCGATCGTAAATTTTACAAACAGATCTCAGGCATGGCCATGGGTGCCCGTTGTGCACCCTCCTATGCCAACCTATTTTTAGATTGGTGGATTGGTGGGAGGAGACACATGTCTACCAGTTAATATCTTTCAAGGCACATGTGTTTCGCTGGTATCGTTTTATTGACGACATTCTTTTTTTTGGGCTGGATTTTTGGTTGATTGTCAGAACTTTATATCTGGGCTGAATTCATGGAATATATCCTGCTTACTTCAAATTTTTCTTTCTCAACAGTAAATTTCTTGGACCTTAAAATCACACTGGAAAATGGCATGATTCATACGTCTTCATTTCGAAAATAAACTGCAGCCAATAGCTTCTTACACTATGACAGTTTTCATTCAAATTCCCAGAGGTCAGCTTTTGTGACAGACTTAATTGCAATGATATCCAGGATTTTGGCTCAAAGGCCAGGCGCTTTAGAGCCAGAGGCTATCCCAAGAAAATAGTCTCTCAAGCCTTTACATTTTCTGCTATTTCAACCACGATCAAGAGTCAACCTTTCTACAATTAATATTATTACCCCCTTTAACAATCATTGGGTTGACTTGTACCAAATTTTGAAGAAAAACTGGGGTATATTATTCAGTGAGGCCAAACTTGGGCCCTTCCTCGGTGAGAGTCCCAAACTGATAGCCAAGAGGGAAAGAAATTTGAGGGATTCTCTTTCTTCCAGTCATTGTCAGCCCCCAACCTTGTCTTTCGGCAGAGTTTTGAGGCTGGTTGGCAGATATCCTTGTGGGAGTTGTAAATCTGCCCATTTATTGTTGGGGGAAGAAACATTGCAGTCTCTGTCTTTCCCAACCAGATTAAGACACGATTTTATTCCAACTGTCGTACAAAAAATATTGTTTATGTTCTCGTCTGTAGCTGTTAGGAAATCTACGTTGGAGAACTGCGTCAAAGAGTCCAGCAGCACTTTTCAAACATCACACGAGCTCAGAAGGACCACCCACAAGGTAAGCCCATCACATCCTAAGTGGCACATTTTTTGAAACACCATTCTAGTTCTGCAAGATGATTTAAAATCATTGTGGTGGACAAAATTTCACCTACTATCAGAGGGGGTCATCATACAGATGAATTATTGAAACGAGCTGCCAAATGAATTTTTAATTTTCAAAGTGTGGCTCCCCATGGCCTCAATGAGGAAGTTCTCTTTACGGGCTTCTATAAAAAATAAAAAACAAAAAACAGTCAATATTGAGTTGTAGCCCTTACATAGAGGGCCAGAGAGTGGCCCGGCAAGATATAGGGCAGTCATACACAGCTACATATGACCTTGACGAGCAAGAGTTGACTGAAATTAAAGGTAAGTAAGAATAATACTAAAAATATTAAATGGATCTTTATTCAGCATAGAGGAGTAGCCAAATGGGTTCTTCTATTAATCATAGTTTCACTGTAGTGATTTATTTATTTTTCTTGTGGATACCAGTTTAATTTTCATTTTGATTTTTCACATTTTCTTTTTCTTCTCTTTTCTTCTCCTTCTTTCCTTCCTTGGGTTTAGGTATCTTTCATCTCAGTTCACAATACCATTCACTCGTATTTATATATTTTTTTTTCACAGATTTATGTCACTTACACATTTCTTTTCACATCAAGATCATCTTTTCATGCATCTTCTCTTGTCTCATTTGGATGAACAAGCTTCTTCACATCTTCACCAAGTTTATGGACGCTTTTGAAAGACATCCAGATCATTTATGTATATCAATGGACTTTATTTTAAGATCATTTTGGTCTTTGAATATGCATGTAACTGCTCTCTTTTTCTCAATTTTAGTGTTCTATGTTCACTTCATGTGCTCGCATACCAATGCACTTACACATGTTAATGTATGTCTCGATTCCACCTCTCCTGCAGTGTACTTGCCTTGTTGTAATCTTATATTTCTGGAGATTTTTTTTTTCTGGCTCTGAATGATCACTATATATTTATTCCACTTCTCCTGCAGTGTACCTGTTGGCATAGGCGGATTATAATGAGGGCAATCCGGGCGACCGCCCAGGGCCCCGAGCCTGCAGGGGGCCCGCGGCTCCGGGCGGGGTGTCTAATGCCGGATTGCCCTCATTATATGTGTGGGCCGCCGCGGCACATATCGGCAGCAGTGGCGGGAGGGGGGGCCCCGGACTGCTCTCCCAGCAACGGCCGCTGCTACTTCTTCATCGGCCGGGCCAGCACTGCAGCAGTTAACTTCCCTGTGCTGACCCGGCCGCGTCATTGCTAGGAGACACGGCCCTGTGCGCAGCCGTGTCTCCTAGCTGTGACGTCACGCGCCCGGCCTGCACTGCTGCAACGAAGAAGTCAGAGCAGGCAGGAAGAATGGAGCCGGGGGATGGTGAGTCTGCGTGTCTGCGTGTGTGTGTATGTATGTATGTGTGTGTGTATATGACGCGCCCCCTGGGCCAGTGTTGTTAGGGATACCCGGAGCCGGATCAGATGGGGGTTGTAGTCTCCGAGTGGCTGTGACCTGGTCCGTGCCCAGGGTGTCAAGCTCAGTGTGTGGCAGTCCTTATGATGTTACTAGATGTTCTTTTGTGTCGACTACGCCACCCGTTGAATTGCGGTCAATACGGCCGCCGCTGCAGCAGAGTCCACTGAGGCTGATGATGTGAGTGCAGCTTAGGTAGTATAACCCCCAACGGGAGGGATATAGCCTCAGGGGGTCAGCCGTGGAGGATGGTGGTTGTGAAGGTGCAGCAAGGAGACTCAGAGGCATAAAATGCAGTTCCAGGGTTTTACTTACTGGTGTTGCTCGGGTCACTGTGTACAGCAGTGACCACCCAAGCCGTGCTGCGTCCACCAGGTCCTGGACTCGGTCAACTCCCAGGCAACTCCGGAGTGTGTTCCTGAGCTCCTTTCTGTCTCTCCCTTCTTCTGGCCGTTCCCACCAGGGATCCACCTAAGTCCGGCTCCCTCGGGCCTCTTGTTGGTCAAGCCTCCTCTGGGCTCCCTGACCCTATTCTTGGTCTGCCTTCCGGGTGGATTTAGTG
Organism: Phyllobates terribilis; assembly: GCF_046119375.1. NCBI lineage: Eukaryota > Metazoa > Chordata > Amphibia > Anura > Dendrobatidae > Phyllobates > Phyllobates terribilis. The sequence goes on along the minus strand of NW_027362770.1, from coordinate 72,527,915 downwards.
GGTGATCGTGGCAGATCCTGCCCACGACCTCCGGTTCCTGGCTAAGGTGTGCTGTAGCCTCTGCCAGCTTGGGATCCGGTAGCCTGTTGCCGACCCTTCACCCTATTAGCTCTCTTATGGGCTCTTGGGGTCCCCTCTGCGCCTCTGGGTCTCTCTCTCTTCTCCTCTGCTCTGCTTCTCAGGCTCTCAGACAGACTGTCTGACTGACTGACTGTGGCTGACTGACTGACGTCTCACAGACTGACCCTGATCTAAGATGGTGCCCACCTTATATACTCCCTCTATGTGTGAGCTCAGGTGACCAGCACCCAATGAGCTCCTAACTTTACCCAGGCTGCTCCCCCTATCTGCCCCTACACTACTGGGATGTTCCACCCCCCTCCCACTCCAGCCAGGAACAGACACTGTCGTACCTGCACATTTCTCTAGTGGGAGTACCATCGGTCTGTTCCCCGGAAATGGGATGTGTGTAGTGCATGCAGCCTACTAGCTCAGTTCCACACTCCATCCTTAGCCGGGAGTGGAATATCACACCTCTGGGTTGAGGTGCAATACCCCTGTAGCAGCCGAATCCTCAGGGTGCTACATATATATATATGTGTGTATGTATGTGTGTGTGTATGTATGTGTGTATGTATGTATGTGTGTGTATGTGTGTGTGTGTGTATATATGTATGTGTGTATGTATGTGTGTATGTATGTGTGTGTATGTATGTGTGTGAGTGTGTGTGCAGATATCATTGTGTGATGTCTGTTTATATGTATTTTTGTGTTTCAAATGTGTTTATGCGTGTGTATGTATGTGTGTGCGTAGCCATCTGTGTATAGATGGCCACGTGTGGCCTCCCGCTGTGTATAGATGGCTACGTGCGGCCTCCCGCTGTGTATGGATGGCTACCTGCGTGTGTGTGTGTGTGTATGCATGTGTGTGTGAGTGTGTGTGCAGATATCACTGTGTGATGTCTGTTTATATGTATTTTTGTGTTTCAAATGTGTTTATGCATGTATGTATATGTTTGTGTGTGTGCGTGACCGCGTGCGGCCTCCTGCTGAGTATAGTTGGCGCCGTGCGGCCTCCTGCTGTCTCCGGGGGGGGGCGCCGTGCGGCCTCCCACTATGTATAGATGGCGCCGTGCGGCCTCCCACTATGTATAGATGGCGCCGTGCGCCCCCCCCGCTGTGCATAGATGGCGCCGTGCGCCCCCCCGCTGTGCATAGATGGCGCCGTGCGGCCTCCTGCTGTGCATAGATGGCGCCATGAGGCCTCCTGCTGTGCATAGATGGCGCCGTGCGGCCTCCTGCTGTGCATAGATGGCTCCGTGCGGCCTCCCGCTGTGTATAGATGGCTACGTGCGGCCTCCCGCTGTGTACAGATGGCTACGTGCGGCCTCCCGCTGTGCATAGATGGCTACGTGCGGCCTCCCGCTGTGTATAGATGGCTACGTGCGGCCTCCCGCTGTGTATAGATGGCTACGTGCGGCCTCCCGCTGTGTATAGATGGCTACGTGCGACCTCCCGCTGTGTATAGATGGCTACGTGTGGCCTCCCGCTGTGTATAGATGGCTACGTGCGGCCTCCCGCTGTGTATAGATGGCTACGTGCGGCCTCCCGCTGTGTATAGATGGCTACGTGCGGCCTCCCGCTGTGCATAGATGGCTACGTGCGGCCTCCCGCTGTGTATAGATGGCTACGTGCGGCCTCCCGCTGTGTATAGATGGCTACGTGCGGCCTCCCGCTGTGTATAGATGGCTACGTGCGGCCTCCCGCTGTGTATAGATGGCTACGTGTGCTCAATATTGAGTCATACAATTAATACAATACAATTAATTGAGTCATACAATTAATGTAAGGCTATGTGCCCACGATACAGAAATGTTGCGGATCTTTTTTTGAGAGTTTCTGCATCTCCCTGGCAGAAAAAACGCATGCGGATTTTACATGCGGATTTTACATGCGTTTTCCTGCCAGGGACATGCGGATGTGAAGCGTTCTTCACTTTCATTTCCGCATGCGGGTTGTGATTTTAGCATCACTTGGAAAGTGCTTGACAACTTGGTCACACTATATAAATCCATGCAACCAGCATGGATTTATATAGTGTGACCGTAAAAGAATGGTAAAAAATAAAAAATATATACTTACCTTCTGATGGCCTGCCGACGTCAGCGGTCGCGTGACCGTCACATGACTAAATGACGTCACGGCAGGTCCTTTTCAGACCATCGCGAGCTGCCGGCAAGCCAGGACGTATCGGATAAAGACACCGGGGGCCATCAGAAGGTAAGTATAATATTTATTTTTTATTTTATTCTTTTTTTACAGGTTCTATGGTACCCGAGTCCGGAGGAGAGTCTCCTGTCCTCCACACCCGGGTACCATCCACACATTGAAACGCATGGATTCCGCATCTACAGATGCAGGGATGCGGATTCCATGCGTTCTAATGCAAGTCAATGGCGGCGAAAACGCCGCACTTCCGCAAAATAATTGGTAATGCAGATTTTTCCGTAGCGGAAATTTCCGCAGCATGTACACAGCACATGCGGATTATCATTGGGGAACATTGCAGACCTTCTACCAAGCATTTTTTAAGCGTTTCTGCAGCGGAATTGGGCACACAGCCTAAAAAAAAATATTATAATTAATATTGTGCCAAATTAATTTCATGTGAACTATCACATGATCTATCACAGGGGATCATGTGACATGTCACGTGATAAATCAGGTGTGTGTGTGTGTGGGGGGGGCCCGCGCCTTCTAAACAGCCCGAGGCCCTTGCTACTCTTAATCCACCCCTGCCTGTTGGGTTGCAATCTCATATTTCTGGAGCAAAAAAAAAAATTAATTCAGCTCTATATGAGTACTATATATGCTATTCATACCCACATTACTTTGCTTATGACTTATTTATTACTTTATTTCTTTTGTAGTGTACCAGTTCATTTGTAATATTGTAATCTTGGAGCAATATGCCTTTTGAGCTCTGAATGTGGCTATATATTATAATTACCCATATGGCTCACCTCTGATCCATCTTTATATTGCACGCTACTGTAAATAATTTTGAGCTCTGAATGTGATTCCATATAGTATACCTACCTATATGGCTCATCTATGATCCACCTCCACCTTTTTATTGCATGCTGCTGTCTACTTTGACCTTAACTACATCTTTTGGCATGTATGATGTCCTTATGCTGCCTGCAATCTATAAATAATCACGAAATTGCTTATGTATATTTTTTACTTATTTGTTATCTCTATTGTTGGTTCATCCCTACTTATCTATTTCCTGTTTTTTGATAGGAGTGGGCACGGTGTGTGACGACTGAGTGATGCAGTTGCTCTAATTCTATGTGCCGCTCTATTGATATCCTTAATCAATGTGCAGGACAATATACCCATTCTGCACGGATGCGGTATATTTTCTCTAGCGCATGAACGCACTAAGAGGACTAATTGGTGCACCTGGGACCGGGTTACGGGTAGCTGTGAAGAGTTGGCCGGGTCTAGCTACCCTCATACCTCACCTCTGGGTGTGGTTAACAGCCTATATAATGGAGGCTGTTGTTTGTCACATGGTCTGTGTTTAGAGGGAGAAGGCCTCCCGTGTGTTGTCTCCAGACTGTGCTGTGTACTGGATACGTACCAACCTGTGTGACCACAGGTCCGGTTTACCAGAGTCTTTGCTAAGCGGACGGTTTTCTTTGTTTTTGACTGCCCTAAAGTCTGTTTGTTTGCTTTTTACTTTCTGACCGGTTTACAAGGCAAATAAACCTCTCTTTACATGTAAAGGAACTTGCCTCCTGTTTGCCTCACATCGCACCTGAGTAAGTACAATCCCTACAATTGGTTTTAGACGTGCGGGCAGCGTTCCCAGCAGACACGTGTGACTGCTATAAGAAGGATTGCATGTCGTGGCTGAAGTCTGCTATAACACAGAAACAGAAAAAACTGACCGGCACTTCCAAAACAAGAAATATGTGTGAACAGGTGCTTACTAGGAGCAGTCATCTCCATATACAACTAACAAACAAAGTAGCACTCTGTAACGCTAAGTATGCGAACATGAAATATATGAAATATGAATAGCATTACTGCTGTAGAAAATAAAAATAAATGAGAAATCTTAGCGCATAAATTGGCCAATTCATGTGTGTAATGCACACGCCCGGACTGACTGGCGTGTGCGTGTTTATGTAGTGATTCCACTGTGCAATGAACCGGAGAGTGCCTGGAGGGGCGTAACTAAGTATCTGCCCGATCCGACCAAGGTCGCACGACGGCATACGACGCCAGTGCACCAGGGAGGAACCGAGCAGAGGAACCAGGGTCTACTCCAGGTCAGACTCCGGACACGGCTGTTGACCCACACCGGGGAATACAGGAACAGGCAGACTAGAATGCAGGCTGGTTAGGGTCCAGTACAGACTGGGAGACAAATTCGAAACCGCAGACGCGGTGGACAGGGCAGAGCAAAGCGAAAACCGCAGACGCGGCGGACAGAGCTGCGCAAAGCGAAAACCGCAGACGCGGTGGACAGAGCTGAGCAAAGCGAAAACCGCAGACGCAGTGGACAGAGCTGAGCAAAGCGAAAACCGCAGACGCGGTGGACAGAGCTGAGCAAAGCGAAAACCGCAGACGCGGTGGACAGAGCTGAGCAAAGTGAAAACCGCAGACGCGGTGGACAGAGCTGAGCAAAGCGAAAACCGCAGACGCGGTGGACAGAGCTGAGCAAAGCGAAAACCGCAGACGCGGTGGACAGAGCTGAGCAAAGCGAAAACCGCAGACGCGGTGGACAGAGCTCTGTACACACGGAACAGACTAGAAGGGAAAGGCAGAACCAGATACCCACAGGGTACTTGCAGAGAAGTAGCGAGTGGACCACAAACTCACAAACAGAAGTACAGTGACAACGAGCAGGAGTTAGGTACGAGTTCAGACTCTGCAGAAAAAGGGAAAGTACGGACATAGAGAAAAACAAAACAGGCTAGGAGAGTATTCAGACAAGAACAGACACAGCAGCAAGATACAGGAGCGGGTTCACACAGGCCTGGAAATACAGCCTCCAGGATAGGCAGAAGACAACAGGCTAGAAGATAATACAGACAGGACACAGTTCAGACACGGGAACAGATACCGAAGGCAGGAAGCATAAACGGGACCTGGCATATCAGTGACCAAAGGCCAACTGACAGAACACAATGCTCAGGCAGGGATTCATTGGAGCAGCTGGGTTAAATACCAGATGGCAGACAGCAATAGGCTGAGGACGCACAAGGGGTGTGTCTGCAGCAGGTACAAAAAGCAGGAAGTGATCGAGCGCCGCCCTTAAGCAGCAGACACAGAGGCAAACAGACAGCATGGAGGGAAGCCAGGCTAGCAAACTGGACTGGAGATCAAGTGCGCGCTCTTGCACAGTGGGAGATGGACCACTATGCAAGGACGCCGCCAGGTATGTTCAGGCCTGCCAGAATGTTCCGCAGGGAATTCGAGGGCCAATCCTTTACTTCAAAGAGATCACTTCCACTGTCCACCGGAAAAACTGGTCCCCTCTGGTTAGCTAGGATGCTACCTCCTATCCAGCCATCCTCAGCAACAGACGAAATGGGTGGAGTACCAGGAATAGCACACAAGGAAGTCTCTCTCCACTTATTATCAGGTAGCACCCCAGAGGGTTCAGGAGACAACTGATAGCCCTCCGACGGGTTGGAGGGGTGCAGAGACTCGAGGGTAACCTCTGCTTCGGGGTACATCTTGTCAAGCTCACAGGATGAAATGGGCAAGGTATCAGGTACAAGGTGTAGAAAAGTCACTGTCTCTTTGTTATCAGGTGGTACCCCGGAGGATTCAGGAAACAACTGGGGGTCCTCCGCCTGGTCGGAAGAGTGCAGAGACTCGGGGGTAACCTCTGCTTCGAAGTACACTAGGTCGGACTCACTGGAAGAAGCGGGCGAGGTATCAGGTACTGAGTATAGGAGAGTCTATGTCCATTCGCTATCAGTTAGCACCCCGAAGGGTTCAGGAGACAACTGGAGGTCCTCCGCCTGGTCGGAGGGGAGTAGAGACTCGGGGATAACCTCTGCTTCGGAGTACACTAGGTTGGACTCACTGGAAGAAGCGGGCGAGGTATCAGGTACCGAGTATAGGAGAGTCTCTGTCCATTCGCTATCTGGTAGCACCCCGAAGGGTTCAGGAGACAACTGGAGGTCCTCCGCCTGGTCGGAGGGGTGTAGAGACTCGGGGATGACCTCTGCTTCGGAGTACACTTGTTCAGACTCACTGGATGAAGCAGCCGAGGTATCAGGTACCGAGTATAGGAGAGTCTCTGTCCATTCGCTATCAGGTAGCACCCCGAAGGGTTCAGGAGACAACTGGAGGTCCTCCGCCTGGTCGGAGGGGTGTAGAGACTCGGGGGTAACCTCTGCTTCAGAGTACACTAGGTCGGACTCACTGAATGAAGCGGGCGAGGTATCAGATCCAGGATATAGGAAAGTCTCTGTCCATTCACCACCAGGTGGCACCCCGAAGGGTTCTGGAGACAACTGGAGGTACTCCGCCTGGTCGGAGGGGTGTAGAGACTCGGGAGTAACCTCTGCTTCGGAGTACACTAGGTTGGACTCGCTGGGCGAAGCGAGCAAGGTATCAGGTACAGAGTATAGGAGAGTCTCTGTCCTTTCGCTACCAGGTAGCACCCCGAAGGGCTCAGGAGACAACTGGAGGTCCTCCGCCAGGTCGGAGGGGTGAAGAGACTCATGTATAACCTCTGCTTTGGAGTACACTAGGTCGGACTCACTGGATGAAGCAGCCGAGGTATCAGGTACCGAGTATAGGAAAGTCTCTGTCCATTCGCTACCAGCTAGCACCCCGAAGGGTTCAAGAGACAACTGGAGATCCTCCGCCTGATCGGAGGGGTGTAGAGACTCGGGGGTAACCTCTGCTTCGGAGAACACTAGGTCGGACTCACTGGACGAAGCGGGCGAGGTAACAGGTGCTGAGTATAGGGAAGTCTCTCTCCAATAGTCATCAAGTGGTATCCCGGGGGATTCAGGAGGCAACAGGGGGTCCTCCGGTGTGGATTCTGGGTGGGCAGCAGTCTCTTCGGGCAGGAGAACTGGTGCACTACCCACGCACATTACCCGTTGGGGCTTCTCCGGGATACAGGGAGATGAAGCTTCAGTAGGGACTTCAAGGTTAGGGTCAGGAGGTCTCAGGGAGGACAGACCCTGGCGTGACGGCTTGCCTCTACGTCTAGCACGTCTGGACTGCCTCTTGAGGTTGGGAGAAGTATTCCGGATAGTGTAGTCACCCTGTAAGGATTCTGGGTGGGCAGTAGTCTCATTGGGCTGGAGGACTATTGCGCTACCCACACACATTACCCATCGGGGCTGCTCCGGGATATTGGGAAGTGAAGCTTCAACAGGAGCCTCCGGGTTAGGATCATCGAAGACGATTAGAAAGGCCACCAGGAAGGCCATTATGTCCAGGACGATAGGATCCTGTGCGTCCCATAGGGGGGTGATCCAATTCAAGGCATCACCCGCTAGGTAAGACATCATGAATCCCACCTTAGCCCGATCTGTGGGAAAACATAGAGGGTAGAACTTGAAGTGTAGCATGCATTGCTCCACAAATGCACGACTCTGTCTTGGATCCCCATAGTAACGTGGCGGATCCGCAGGAACGAGTGCAGAAAGATCCATCTGGACGGGTGAGTAATTCGCCTGGAACTCAGCTAAAGAAAAAAAAAAAGTTTTTATTTATTTATTTTTAATGCACGTATTCGCTGGAAAACGTCTCAGAGAGCGAAGGCCGTGGGGCTCAACGGGAACCATGGCCTGAGCATGCTGTAATGCACACGCCCGGACTGACTGGCGTGTGCGTGTTTATGTAGTGATTCCACTGTGCAATAAACCGGAGAGTGCCTGGAGGGGCGTAACTAAGTATCTGCCCGATCCGACCAAGGTCGCACGACGGCATACGACACCAGTGCACCAGGGAGGAACAGAGCAGAGGAACCAGGGTCTACTCCAGGTCAGACTCCGGACACGGCTGTTGACCCACACCGGGGAATACAGGAACAGGCAGACTAGAACGCAGGTTAGGTAGGGTCCAGTACAGACTGGGAGACAAATTCGAAACCGCAGACGCGGTGGACAGGGCAGAGCAAAGCGAAAACCGCAGACGCGGTGGACAGAGCTGAGCAAAGCGAAAACCGCAGACGTGGCGGACAGAGCTGAGCAAAGCGAAAACCGCAGACGCGGCGGACAGAGCTGAGCAAAGCGAAAACCGCAGACGCGGCGGACAGAGCTGAGCAAAGCGAAAACCGCAGACGCGGCGGACAGAGCTGAGCAAAGCGAAAACCGCAGATGCGGTGGACAGAGCTGAGCAAAGCGAAAACCGCAGACGCGGTGGACAGAGCTGAGCAAAGCAAAAACCGCAGACGCGGTGGACAGAGCTAAGCAAAGTGAAAACCGCAGACGTGGTGGACAGAGCTGAGCAAAGCGAAAACCGCAGACGCGGTGGACAGAGCTGAGCAAAGTGAAAACCGCAGACGCGGTGGACAGAGCTGAGCAAAGCGAAAACCGCAGACGCGGTGGACAGAGCTGAGCAAAGCGAAAACCGCAGACGCGGTGGACAGAGCTGAGCAAAGCGAAAACCGCAGATGCGGTGGACAGAGCTCTGTACACACGGAACAGACTAGAAGGGAAAGGCAGAACCAGATACCCACAGGGTACTTGCAGAGAAGTAGCGAGTGGACCACAAACTCACAAACGGAAGTACAGTGACAACGAGCAGGAGTTAGGTACGAGTTCAGACTCTGCAGAAAAAGGGAAAGTACGGACATAGAGAAAAACAAAACAGGCTAGGAGAGTATTCAAACAAGAACAGACACAGCAGCAAGATACAGGAGCGGGTTCACACAGGCCTGGAAATACAGCCTCCAGGATAGGCAGAAGACAACAGGCTAGAAGATAATACAGACAGGACACAGTTCAGACACGGGAACAGATACCGAAGGCAGGAAACATAAACGGAACCTGGCATATCAGTGAGCAAAGGCCAACTGACAGAACACAATGCTCAGGCAGGGATTCATTGGAGCAGCTGGGTTAAATACCAGATGGCAGACAGCAATAGGCTGAGGACACACAAGGGGTGTGTCTGCAGCAGGTACAAAAAGCAGGAAGTGATCGAGCGCCGCCCTTAAGCAGCAGACACAGAGGCAAACAGACAGCATGGAGGGAAGCCAGGCTAGCAAACTGGACTGGAGATCAAGTGCGCGCTCTTGCACAGTTGGAGATGGACCACTATGCAAGGACGCCGCCAGGTATGTTACAATGTGTACCTGGTAGCCACGATAAGGCGTTTCTCAAAATACCAGGACCCTATCAATGTGAATACCTCTCCAAGAGACATCCGTCTGCTTATGTGTGGGATAATAAGATTCTGCTGTAATTAAAATCGCCTGTGGCATAGAGGCGGAGTGCTCAGTCAAAGCTTATACATAGAAACAGAAAAAAACTGACCAGCACTTCCAAAACAAGAAATAGGTGTGAACAGGTGCTTACTAGGAGCAGCCATCTCCATATCCGCCTCTTTGCCACAGGCATTTTTAATTCCCCTGAGACACTCCTCCGCAAAGAGTACAGCCAGCGAATTGGTCCACGTCTTTTCCCGGACAGGTTTACCAACGGAGATTCTGACCGACCAGGGAACACCTTTTATGAGTAAGGTGATGAGGGAGTTATGCAATGTCTTGCAAATCTCCCAACTGAGGACTTCAGTGTACCATCCTCAGACAGATAGCCTGGTGGAAAGATTTAATAAAACGCTAAAGAGTATGCTGAGGAAGGCAATAGACAAGGATGGTAGAGACTGGGACTGTCTCCTCCTGTATCTGTTGTTCTCCATCCGAGAGGTTCCACAGGCCTCTACGGGGTTCTCGCCATTCGAACTCCTGTATGGCCGACATCCGCAAGCTCTCCTGGATGTACCAAAGGAAACCTGGGAAGTCAACGTCACGCCCCACAGGAGCGTCATCGAGCACATCGCTCTGATGCAGGAGAGGATTGCAAAGGTGATGCCCATCATCAAAGAACATCTCCTCCCAGCACAAGAGGCACAGGCCAGGGTCTACAACCACTCAGAAAGAGTGCGGAAATTTAATCCTGGTGACAGAGTCCTCATTCTGATACCTACCATGGAAAGCAAGTTCTTGGCCAAGTGGCAAGGACCGTATGAGGTGGTGGAAAAGGTTGACGAAGTTGCCCCTGCAACCTTCCAGAGAGCTGTGGATCGAATATTTGCACCCCATAAGCAATACGCCGCAGCTAGTGATGAACGAGTACCGTAATATTCATAATCTCTATACTCGTAACGAGTACTTTTGAATAATCGCGTATTCGTTCCGAATAGCGAGTACAATGTAAGTCAATGAGAAATGCGAGTAATTTTCTACTGGACCCTACAAAGGGTTCTGGGGGCCTGAGGAAAAGGCTGAAATGGATGGGAAATTAATGAAACAGAATGGGAAGAGCCTGGAGAATATGCCTGCATGCATTTCTGACTCACATATGGTTTCTGGGAATAAGTTTGTCGCAGTATGACGCCACTTTTACAGACCCACAAGAACAACTACCAAACTTAACCTAAATTGCATTTAACAGGCCAAAAAGGTTAAGAAACAGTTTTTCCTGCATAATTACTTGTATATAAGGCTAAATAAACCAAAGAAACAAAAAAAATATCAATTTTAGCGTTTGTTCACCCATACTGTTGTGGCTTTTTTTCACATTTTACAATTGGGAGGGCCCTGACTTATACATTTTGTAGGTCCTTCTCTCATACATAATTTTTAGTTCGCTATTCCCCAGCACTTTACAAGCACAGCTAGAACCCTAAAATCAAATGTTCAGAGGGCCTGCAGTAGGCAGGAAAGCTGAGTTTTGTGAGAGCCCTTGTGTGGCCCTGTAACATACATTTTGAAGTGCCCTCCTCTAGAAATTTTGGAGGTGCCTCTTGTGCACATTTGAGAGTGCCCTCACTTATTCATATTGTAGGGCCCTCATTCTATTATTTAACTCATTTAAGGGCAGAGACTACAGAGAAAAAGGCCAAGAGACATGGAGTACTAGAAGGTAGCAGTGAGTATGGCCTGCGATCCTCAGGTTTGGCTTAACTCTGTGAACCAGAAAAATAAAGCTGCACTAGTCAACTGGATGACGAGCTCAAATATATCACTTGTGCAAGTCAATGGACAAAGGATATATGGTGCCCCCCCAGGATGGGTTGGAGAAGCTTCTCCAAATAGCTCAGAGATTTTGATTGTCAATATTCCCCAGATTATATAGGAAGAGAAGACTTCTTGATACTGTACTAATTGGTCCAGTGCAGAATGTGCATCGTATTTCCAAAAATTACTCCTGGACGCTGTGTCATAGGTGCAGGAAGATTCCATGACAAGGGCCTCCCTTGACAAACATTATCTACGATGGAATACTGTAGTAGTTGTGGCCCTCAATTCAAGTTTTCAGAGGGCCATCAGTTGGTCATCAACAGTTAGTGTAAATTTCTATTGAATATGTATCCCCTATCTCAGTCACAATGTGGCACAACCTGTGACAAGGGCATCAAATGACAAATTTTGTGCATATTTGTCCACTATACAATGTGCATAGGGTTTATAAAAATTAGCCCTATGGGCTGAGCCATGGTTGACGAAGGAAGGAAACGGGTTTTTATGGGAAGGGGGTGTAGCATCGGAGTCTCGGCCTCCTGCCGGGCAGAGACGCCGTTCCCCTCACTGCCGCGGTCCAAGTCCGGCGTCTTCCCGCTCCCTTGCTGCTGTGGTGCGCACCGCGCGCAGCTTCCCGGGCACTGTGCTTAGGGCGCGTGCGTGCGCGCTTCCTCCCTCTTAAAGGGGCCGCGCGCGCCGTCCTATAGGACGCACGTATGGTCACTTAAGTACCCCTTGACCATGTTCTGCAACTTATCCCTCCTAGGCATTGTTGCAGGCACAGATAGCCCTTGCTGTTGGGCTTGTTTATTGAAAATTTCCCAATTTGTGTACATTTTCCCCCCACCTCTGTTGGAGCTGGTCTTCATGTCTCTCCCCATTATCCCCTGGTGTTGTAAAGAGCCGGTACCTCTGCCACCAGCATTATCTGAGGGTGATATTTTCAGCAACTGATCTACAACGGCCCTCTTGAATAAGTCCATTGTAAAACTCTTTGGTGACTCCAAAAGGTGAGAAGGAAATTTCTCCTAGTACGGTGGATTGAGAAAGGTGGCCAACCAGTATAGATTGTTGGATAAAATGTGTATCACGCGAGGGTCTTGCCACAGACACTTACACATGAACTGTGCCATGTGGGCCAAGCTGCAAAAAGGCAAATGTTCTGTGTACGCAACAGTAGAAACAGTACCCATCCTCTCCTCACGCTGACACGCCTCCTCCTCTTCCTCCACCTCCTCCTCTCCAGCCCATTCAGGCTGGACAGAAATGAAGCTTGGGTTGCCTGTCCCCTCTGTAGCATTACGAGTCCCCTCGGTAGCACAGAAAACAAGTCCTCTCCCTCCTCATCTTCCTCCTCATCACCCAATGTTACCTCAGAATATTGGCTAGGCTGGGTAGTATCACCCATTGGGAAATTTGGTTCCATACCAACATGCTGGGCACTCAAAACTTCCTCTTTGAGATTATGCAGTGATTGTTTCAAGAGACACAGCAGCGGGATGATTACGCTGATAATAGCCTGATCACCGCTCACAAGGTTGGTGCAGTACTCAAAGTTCTCAAGAACCTCACAAATATCAGCGATCCACACCAACTCGACAGGTGTTATATGTGGTGTCTGACTCTCAGTCTGCCGGGCATGTTGAAGCTGGTATTCAGCTACTGCCCTCTGCTGTTCACTAATCCTCGCCAACATATGATAGGTTGACTTCCACCGCATGGGCAGGTCGCAAATGATTCGGTGACTTGGCAAATTCAAATGATTTTGCAGCGCTGTAAGAGCAGCAACAACTAGGATCAGCACATGAGCCATGCATGGCACGTGTACCAGCTTCCCAACCTTTAAAGCCGCCAACAGATTACGCCCATTATCGCAGAAGACCAGACCGGGTTGGAGGTGCAGCGGTGAGAGCCACTGATCGGTCTGTTGTTTTAAAGCTTGCCACAGCTCTGCTGCAGTGTGTACTTTCTGACCTAAACAGATCAGCTTCAGCAGAGCGTGTTGCCGCTTTACTGATGCGTTGCTGCACAGGTCCCAGCTTGGCAGTGATGGAGAGGGTAATTCAGCAGAGGATGAGGAGCAGGAGGAGGGGAGAGAAGAAGTGGAATATGAAGAGGCGGAAACCCTGAGCCCACTATTCTTGGAGTGGGTAGGATATGTGATGTTCCAGTTTACGCCTTGGTCCCACCCTCCACCAGGTTCACCCAGTGTGCCGTGACAGAAATGTATCGTCCCTGTCCACAACAACATGTCCAGGTGTCTGTTGTTAGGTGGACCTTCCCGGTTATGGCGTTGGTGATAGCACGGTTCAGATTGTTTAACACGTGCTTGTGTAACGTAGGGACGGCACACCGGCTGGGAACACTGTATCGTGGGGCAGCCACAGTCAAGAGATCACGGAAAGACTGTGTTCCCAAAGCCTAAACGGCAACATCTCCACAGCTAGCAATTTGGCAATGTGCGAGTTTAGTATATGTGCCTGTGGGTGCCTGGCTGGGTATTTAAGCTTTCTTTCCAAGCTCTGGTAATCTGGTGTTCCGCACACCTACTGGGGTGCTTGGCTGCCATGTGGTTTCGCATACTGGTGGTGTTCAGGTTGCCTTTGCCCTGGCCTCTGCTCAACTTGGTATGGCAGATTCTACAGACTACCATGTTTTTCTCTGAAGGACTTTCAGAAAAAAAATTCCACACAGCAGCTGAACGCCCACTTGCCCTGACTTGGCGCACAGCGGAAGTGCTCTTGAGAACAGTTAACCCAGTTCTCATTCTGGGCAAACCATGACCCCTTGGTGCCTGTGTTGGTGCTACATATGCATCTTCCTCTGTGTTGCTGTCATGGCTATGCATGCCAACAGTCCAGGTCAGATCAGTGGACTCATCATCGACCACCTCGTCTTCCATGTCATCCTCCTTCCCAGTTGACATTGTAGGCTGACCTGATGGCAACTGTGTCTCATCATCATCAGCCTCCACCTCTGGAGACAGTAAATGACGTTCCTCCAAGTGGGTTTCTTCTGGCCGTAGGTCCTCAAATACTTGCGCATCAATTCCACCTCCTCTTATCCGACTTCACTGCTGCACGGTGATAGGCCAGAGCCAACCAAAGGATGCGTACCAAACAGATCCTCGGAGTGGCCAAGCTTGGGGTCATATGTCTCCCGTGACTGATAGTGGCGGGAGAAAGGAAACCATATTCAGGAATGGATGGGCCAGCCTTCTGTGTATCGACAGACTGTGTGGTCGTGAAAGATTTGTTGCTGCTTGGCAAAATGCGTGGAGGCCTTGTCTGCTATCCAAGACAAAATCTACTCTCGCTCTTCTGGCTTCCACACACGTTTACGTACCAGACCGGGAAATTTTCCCAGGAACATAATGGATGCATCAAGTTTCTTCTGACCTAACACAGACTGAGTGCCTTCTCACGCACCACTAACAACACTACATTCACGTCCACGTCCCTTAACAACAGGCTTTTTTGGTATTTTGGGTTTTGTTGATAGATTTTCAGATATTGATGGCACAAGCCAAGTTAGCTGTCACAGCCAAAATAGTGGGTAAAATGGCCTGGTGCATGCATGGTACCAGGCAGTAGGAAATGTTTGGATTACTGCTTTGCGTAGGGCACTAAACGCCTTTCTAAGTGGACTAATGTGGACAGAACCAGGCTGTCACCCCAAAAACAGTGGGGAAAATGGCCTGGTGCATGCTTTGTAGCAGCCCGTAGTAAATGTTTGGACTACTGCTTTGCGTAGGGCACTAAACGCCTTTTTAAGTGGACTAATGTGGACAGAAGGCAGGCTGTCACCCCAAAAACAGCGGGGAAAATGGGCTGGTGCGTGCTTGGTAGCAGGCAGTCGGAAATGTTTGGACTACTACTTTGCGTAGTGCGCTAAACGCCTTTTTCAGTGGACCAATGTGGACAGAAGGCAGGCTGTCACCCCAAAAACAGCAGGGAAAATGGGCTGGTGCGTGATTTGTAGAAGGCAGTAGGAAATGTTTGGACTACTGCTTTGTGTAGGGCAGTAAACGCCTTTTTAAGTGGACTAATGTGGACAGAAGGCACGCTGTCACCCCAAAAACAGCGGGGAAAA
The DNA here is from genome assembly GCF_046119375.1 of Phyllobates terribilis. Taxonomy (NCBI): domain Eukaryota; kingdom Metazoa; phylum Chordata; class Amphibia; order Anura; family Dendrobatidae; genus Phyllobates; species Phyllobates terribilis. Next base: position 72,512,584 of record NW_027362770.1, on the reverse strand, counting down.
TGGCCTGGTGCATGCTTGGTAGCATGCAGGAGGAAATGTTTGGACTACTGCTTTGCGTAGGGCTCTAAACGCATTTTTACGTGGATAAATGTGGAAAGAAGGCAGGCTGTCACCCCAAAAACAGCGGGGAAAATGGCCTGGTGCACGCTTGGTAGCAGGCAGTAGGAAATGTTTGGACTACTGCTTTGCATAGTGCAATAAATGCCTTTTTGCGTGGACTAATGTGGACAGAAGGCAGGCTGCCACCGCAAAAACAGCTGGGAAAATGGCCTGGTGCTTGTTTGGTAGCAGGCAGTAGGAAATGTTTGGACTTCTGCTTTGCATACGGCATTAAACGTCTTTTTAAGTGAACTAATGTGGACAGAAGGCAGGCTGTCACCCCAAAAACAGCAGGGAAAATGGCCTGATGCGTGCTTGGTGTAGGCAGTAGGAAATGTTTGGACTACTACTTTGCGTAGTGCACTAAACGCCTTTTTCTGTGGACTAATGTGGACAGAAGGCAGGCTGTCACCCCAAAAACAGCAGGGAAAATGGCCTGGTGCGTGCTTGGTAGCAGGCAGTAGGAAATGTTTGGACTACTACTTTGCGTAGTGCACTAAACGTCTTTTTCAGTGGACTAATGTGGACAGAAGGCAGGCTGTCACCCCAAAAACAGCGGGGAAAATGGGCTGGTGGCTGCTTTGTAACAGGCAGTAGGAAATATTTAAATTACTGCCTTGTGTAGTGCTCTAAATGTCTTTTAAAGTGGACCAATGTGGACAGAAGGGAGGCTGTCACACCAAAAACAGCGGGGAAAATCGGCTGGTGTGTGATTTGTAGAAGGCAGTAGGAAATGTTTGGATTACTGCTTTGTGTAGGGCAGTAAACGCCTTTTTAAGTGGACTAATGTGGACAGAAGGCAGGCTGTCACCCCAAAACAGCGGGGAAAATGGGCTAGTGCGTGCTCTGTAGCAGGCAGTAGGAAATGTTTAAACTACTGCCTTGCGTAGTGCACTAAACGCCTTTTTCAGTGGACTAATGTGGACAGAAGGCAGGCTGTCACCCCAAAAACAGCGAGGAAAATGGCCTGGTGCATGCTTGGTAGCAGGCAGTAGGAAATGTTTGAACTACTGCTTTGCATAGGGCACTAAACGCCTTTCTAAGTGGACTAATGTGGACAGAAGGCAGGCTGTCACCCCAAATACAGCGGGGAAAATGGCCTGCTGCGTGCTTGGTAGCAGGCAGTAGGAAATGTTTGGACAACTGCTTTGCGTAGTACACTAAACGCCTTTTTACTTGGACTAATGTGGACAGAAGGCAAGCTGTCACCCCAAAATCCACGAGGAAAATGAGCTGTTGCGTGCTTGGTAACAGGCAGTAGGAAATGTTTGGACTACTGCTTTGTGAAGGGCACTAAACACCTTTTTAAGTGGACTATTGTGGACAGAAGGCAAGCTCTCACCTTAAAAATAGCAGGGAAAATGGGCTGATGTGTGCTTGGTAACAGGTAATAAGAAATGTTTGGACTACTGCTTTGCTTACTGCACTAAACGCCTTTTTGAATGGACTACTGTCGACAGAAGGCAGGCTGTCACCCCAAAAACAGCGGGGAAAATGGCCTGGTGTGTGCTTGGTAGCATGCAGGAGGAAATGTTTGGACTACTACTTTGCGTAGTACACTAAACGCCTTTTTCAGAGGACTAATGTGGACAGAAGGCAGGCTGTCACCCCAAAAACAGCAGGGAAAATGGCCTGGGGCGTACTTGGTAGCAGGCAGTAGGAAATGTTTGGACTACTACTTTGCATAGTGCACTAAACGCTTTTTTCAGAGGACTAATGTGGACAGAAGGCAGGACGTCACCCCAAAAACAGCGGGGAAAATGGGCTGGTGCGTGCTTGGTAGGAAATGTTTGGACTACTGCTTTGTGTAGAGCACTAAACGCCTTTTTAAGTGGACTAATGTGGACAGAAGGCAGGCTGTCACCCCAAAAACAGCAGGGAAAATGGTCTAGTATGTGCTTGGTAGCATGCAGTAGGAAATGTTTAGACTACGGCTTTACAAAGGGCACTAAATGCCTTTTTAAGTGGCCTAAAGTGGACAGATGGCAGGCTGTCACCGCAAAAACATCGGGGAAAATGGCCTGGTGCGTGCTTGGTAGCAGGCAGTAGGAAATGTTTGGACTACTGCTTTGCGTATGGAGCACTAAATGCCATTTAAGTGGACTAATGGGGACAGAAGGCAGGCTGTAACCCCACAAACAGCTGGGAAAATGGCCTGCTACGTGCTTGGTAGCAGGCAGTAGGAAATGTTTGGACTACTGCTTTGTGTAGAGCACTAAACGCCTTTTTAAGTGGACTAATGTGGACAGAAGGCAGGCTGTCACCCCAAAAACAGCAGGGAAAATGGGCTGGTGCGTGCTTGGTAGGAAATGTTTGGACTACTGCTTTGTGTAGCTCACTAAACGCCTTTCTAAGTGGACTAATGTGGACAGAAGGCAGGATGTCACCCCAAAAACAGCGGTGAAAATGGCCTGGTGTGTGTTTGGTAGCATTCAGTAGGAAACGTTTGGACTACTGCTTTGCGTATGGGGCACTAAATGCCTTTTAAGTGGACTAATGGGGACAGAAGGCAGGCTGTAACCCCACAAACAGCTGGAAAATGGCCTGGTACGTGCTTGGTAGCAGGCAGTAGGAAATGTTTGGACTACTGCTTGGTGTAGAGCACTAAACGCCTTTTTAAGTGGACTAATGTGGACAGAAGGCAGGCTGTCACCCCAAAAACAGCAGGGAAAATGGGCTGGTGAGTGCTTGGTAGGAAATGTTTGGACTACTGCTTTGTGTAGCTCACTAAACGCCTTTCTAAGTGGACTAATGTGGACAGAAGGCAAGCTGTCACCCCAAAAACAGCGGGGAAAATGGCCTGGTATGTGCTTGGTAGCATGCAGTAGGAAATGTTTGGACTACTGCTTTACGAAGGCCAGTAAACGCCTTTTTAAGTGGCCTAAAGTGGACAGAAGGCAGGCTGTCACTGCAAAAACAGTGGGGAAAATTGCCTGGTGCGTGCTTGGTAGCAGGTATTCGGAAATGTTTGGACTACTGCTTTGCGTAAGGCACTAAACGCCTTTTTAACTGGACTAATGTGGACAGAAGGCAGGCTGTCACCTCAAAAACAGCAGGGAAAATGGGCTGGTGTGTGCTTTGTAGCAAGCAGTAGGATATGTTTGGACTACTGCCTTGTGTAGGTCACTAAACGCCTTTTTAAGTGGACTAATGTGGACAGAAGGCAGGCCGTCACCCCAAAAACAGCAGGGAAAATGGCCTGGTGCGTGCTTGGTAGCAGGCAGTAGGAAACGTTTGGAATACTGCTTTGCGTAGTGCACTAACCACCTTTTTAAGTGGACTAATGTGGACAGCAGAAGCCAGGCTCTGACCCCTAAAACAGCGGGGAAAATAGGCAGCACAAAATGTTACTACTCTGTGCTGGAAAAATATTGCTTTGCCTCTGACAAGAGCTGTTTTAAGATGGACACTGGAAGAACACTTTAACCTCTCCCTACTTAACCCTCCGTCACATACAATATCGGTTCTAACGAGTTCACATACAATGTGACTGTCAGGCGCAGGCTAGAAAAATGCCTACAATATCTAATGTTTGCAATTTCAGTGATCAGTGACCTTCTTAGGGATGTAATAAAAGAGACTACACATAATCAGGTGCAAAAAAAAAACATTTACTTAACATAAAACTAATAACTCTGAAATACAAACATTTCAAAACTCCTGCCAAATAGTCCCCAGTTCGACTCTGTCAAAAAACTCTACAAAGAAAATTTATGGAAACAAACTTAATTTTAAGGTACCTTAAGTACTATTAAACACATATTCAATCAGAATTAGATCCTGAAGTTTCCCCAGAAAAATTACACTTGCAGAGCAAAGAGCAAGAATTACACATCAGTGTCAGGCAGATTGCATTATGACATTTGTGACATTCATAATTAGAAAGCCTTCTGATTACGCTTTCCGTGGTGCAGGTGGTGCATCTCCTTCTTTTGGGAGGTGGTGCAGGTGGTGAATTTTCACTATCATCTTCTGGGTGGAATCTTTTGAGCTGAACTTGAAGGCGAGAGGGGATACCGATTGTTTTCATACTTCTCCTGCGTAGCTCTCCAAGCACTAGTTCAGATAGAATCGTCTACGGAGTGGTTCAAGCTTGTTTTCAAGGTAAATGACTTGTGAATTTATACCACCCAAATTCAACATAGCAAAAAATATGACCATTGGCCAGCGTTTGGTGTTTCTGCTGACGTTGAAAGTTGAGCACATCTGATCAGCTGTATCAACACCCCCTTTGGTTGCATTAAAAAATGTAATTATCTCCGGGTTTTTTTGTGCCTCAGTCCCAGGATTGATGGCATCATCATCATGAAGTGTTGATAGAAGAAGTACAATTTTTTTTGCTTGTGGTACATAGGAAACCAAAACCTTTCCATTATGGAATGCAAACATACTGCTGTACTGTTGTCTCCCTTTCACACTTACAAACTGTGTAGGCAATTCTTTTTTATTTTTTCTTACAGTTCCGACATATGAAAGCTTCTGCATTTTCAGATAATCAATCAGATCACAATTTGAAAACCAATTGTCAGCTGTTATATTGCGACCCGATCCAAATAAGGGCTCAGCCAGTCTTTTTACAACATCACTGGGTTTGTTGCTGACACAGTAAGGACCTTCTGGTTGTTTTCCTGCATAAACTTCCCGGTTGTAAGTGTAGGTCTTACTGGCATCAACAAGGGCATACATTTTTATTCCATATTTGTTAGGCTTTGATGGAATATATTGACGAAAGGCACATTTACCACGAAAACCAGGGAGCATTTTGTCAATAGTGAGATTCTCCCCAGGGCAATAGCTTTTTTTACAGTTTTCAACAAATTTTTGGAATATATCACGAATTGGAGCAAGTCGGTCATGTGTTTTACGTTCGGTTCGGGTAGTTCTGTCGTCAAACCGAAGGCAGAATTAGAATTAGAAGCTTGAATCTATTTATGGACATAACAAGGCCAAATTTTTCAACTCCATCCCCATCTTTACTCCAAAGTTCCTCCAAACTTTGTCTATTTGCCCTATAAGCTCCTGCAAGGTATAATAATCCAAAAAAAGCACGCAGTTATTTAATGAGGAATACAGATATTTAGTAACCAGACATGTCAGAGAGCCAACAGATCATCTATAACAGTCAGAAAGAGTGTTAGGAAGTAAAGGAGTGAAGAGGATGGAAAAGGAGAAAGTGGATGTCACATATATTATCTGCTGTGTAAATAATGATATACTATTCAGAAAGAGAAAGTGCAGTAAAGCATCCCATTATATTAGGGCTAGAGAAAACTGTATTACAACAAGAGCAGGGAAAGCAGATCAAAGTCAGTATAGCTCTTTAGTTCTTTAATCCTACTATACACAACTTAAGCAGCTCGAGTAGTCGTTATGTGACATTTTGCACACTTACAGGCATGTGCCGACTCACTGCGCTTCGTAATTCTCTCAAAGTTCAGTGAAAAATTACAGCCTTTGCTTCTTTGAGAGAAGCAGGAAGAGAAGCTAGTTAGCAAGTGACCGTAAGTATGAAAATCACATATAAGTGGTCATGTGTTGACCGCTGGAACTGGCAAGCATAGCCGAATTCTGACAGTGAATATATTACATGCTATTATCATTGGTCATGCTACAGTGCTTCATTTTATAACTAGAGTGGTTGTCCAGATTTGTGATGAAAGTCTGCAGTCACTCATGTAACTGCAGACGTCTGAATCCTCACAGCGCTTGCACTGCATGCTGTCAGGATTCTCTGGTGACAATGGCAAAAGCGGGTGGTCATGTGATCTTAACTATGGATTTTGTATACTTCCAAACATAATTTGACTAGTCATGAGTGGTCTTGCGCAATAAAAGTGAAGTGAGAAAGGCAGCGCATGTCTATGTACGCTTGACTGCATGTATGAAACACTTGCGGTTACGTGACCTCCCGCAGTCACTCCCGGCATAGGGGAATCCTAACAACGTGCAGTCCAATCACTGTGAGGATTTAGAAGTCTGCAGTCATGTAGAGTGACTGCAGACTTTCATCAAAAACCTGGACAAACCATTTAATGCTCCTAACATAAATAAAAATGAAGTAACCCTTAACTTGTCAGATGGCACAATACTTTATTAACATAGCCATGTATCATGCAATCTGAAAAGTTATGGATTGTTACATGTGTACAGGATCAGAACCAATAACAGCACAGAAAAACATCATCAGAACCACCATCAGTACATTATTACATCACCACAACTACCATCATTACAGGAATACATTACCAGAGCCACCATCAGTACATGAATACCATACCACCATTAATATATGAATACAGCACCAGAACCACCATTAGTACATGAATACATCACAAAGCTTAGTAAAGTGATTAATTGTAAAGTTAGGTCCGTCTCATGTACCTACAACTCCCACTATGTCCTTTAACAATGGTAAGGAAATACTTGGAGCTGTTGTTGCCAATTATCATCAGAATGTGGACTATACAGGAATCACAATACTGATGAGACGAAATGTATATAACAAATAAACATTTACACCCAGGTACATTGTAGATAACATCTTCTCTGGTGAAGTTGTTTTCTTTCTTGAGTTGCCTATTTTGAGATGTGGTTTTTGACAGCACAGTTTCCAGGCTCAGACTGGCCCACAGGGAAAAAGTGAATCCTCCGGGTGGGCCCAAGTGAAGGAGTGGGCCCCCACTGTTTTTTATGATCACTATTTGGCACAATATAATTGATTCACTGTGGACAGACAAAGGCAGAATCTATCTCATCATTCATTTAGCAAACTGCTCAGTTCATTATTATATAAAATTGTGGATCAGGGTAATGTAAGGTTTGAATGTAGCTGTGCAGTGGCCCAAAGAGTCAATGTTACTGGTAGGCCTTTAGCACCCCAGTGTGACACTGACTCCATACTGATTCTATAGGGAAAACTTGTCCTTTACACTAGTTTTACCTGTAGAAGTTATGTGGCGAAAAGACGCTGTAGTTTGTGAAGAAACCTAAATGTTTTTGCTTTGTGGTAATTTACAGCACAGTAAAAAGATGGTGCGGTTTGGCACTTGTAGATGTCACATAGAATAGTTTATTAATGGAGCGTTCCAGACAATATATAATACTGATGAAGGGGCTAAAAAAAAAACTACCCCCGCTTAACCAGAGAAAACCTGAGAAAGCAGATATATTTCAGGTCTAATGCGACCCCATTATCATGCTACATAGTGCAGTTATTATCCTTGTCTTGAATATTTCTCTTCTGAATTGCTTTTTGTACCCTGTACAGGTTTCAGACATTTATATGGATTTTTTGAGTACAGTAATTCCGAGAAGAGCCTAGATAGACACTGTCTGACCAGAGAAAAGCTATTTCAGAACTCTTAAATTGGAGAGATGCTTTGTCAACAAGACTATCTACTGCAAGGACTTTTCACCACAGAAGTTCTGCATTTGTTAGCAGTCTCAGTTGTATTAGCTAAAGGTTTTATGTGCACATTATTTACTGTGACAGGAGCTTACAATAGGAACTTTGTGGCATCATTTTTATGGCAGACTTGCATAGACAGATGTATAAACATCAGGGGCGGACATATCATTGGTGCAACCTGTGTAGCTGCACAAGAAGTAAGGGGGCCACATCTACCTCCAAAGCGGGCGGGAACTGTGTATTATGATGAGCTATTGGAAAGTAAAGGGCCCATACACTGATCTAGTCCAGGGGCCTTCTCCTATCGGTGTTCGCCTCTGATAGCTATACATTTTCATATGCCTGTCAGGACAGTCAAGACTGTTTCATATGTTCCCACTGGATGTAAACACTTAGACCCTGATTCATCATTACTCCTTTATTTCTGGAGTAATAATGGTTTTGATAGTGATTCTTATGTTTGTGCTTTATTTATTATTTCATTTGCACCTTTTAAGATAAATTTACTTGGCTTCTTCTATTTATTACTCATTACGGGCATGGTTTCCCTATCCGCATATTTTTGCCTAATTCTTCATTTGAGATTCTTTAAAATATGACAAAATTTTTGTGCAATTCTACCCAAGTTCCCTGGTGGAGTATACATTTTTTTGCTGTTAAGATTAAAGTATTACATTTTAAAGAATTGTGCATTTTTTTTGCTCAAAAAAGTGAAAATTATGGAAAAGGAAAAAAATAAAGAGCTTCTTTAATGTTTTAACTAAATTCATCAAAACAGCACAGTGGCTCAGTGGTTAGCACTGTCGCTTTGCAGTGCTGGGGTTCTGGGTTCAAATCCAAGCAAACACAACACCTGAAAAGAGTTTGCATGGGTTTCATCTGGGTGCACCAATTCCTTCCATGCTCCAAAGACATACTACACTGTATTAGGGAATTTATATTGTGAGCCCCAATGGATACAGTGATGATGATGTCTTTAAGGTGCTGCATAAAATAATGCAGCTATATATGGCAAGCAAAACAAATAAACCTGTCTGTGCACTTTTTAATAATTTGATGCAAAAAAAAAAAAATGCAAAAAGACCACAAGACAAAACGGAATTGTCACTTAAAAAACTGCAAATATGAATCAACTTCTTAACGCAATTTGAATTTAAACTAAAAAATATGGAAGCAGAATGACTATCATGTGAGAAGTGCCTTCCAGCAGTGTATCCCATTAGTAAAAGAGTTACCGTATCCCACCAATAACATTTATCACAGGATAGGTAACAAATATACCGTATTATTTGGAGGGGTGGGTCCCCCACTGACCATGATGATGGGGTCTTGTGTCCCCCATGTGCAGTAGTAAGCATGTGTAATCATCCGTCCCAAGTAATCAAAAGAGAAAGGGAGCACGGCCAATCATATAAGGGTTTGTGTGACGCACCCCTGGGCCTGTGTCGCACAGCGTTGCGCATGCAGGAGCTTACCCGGAGCCGGATCTGTTGAGGGTTGTAGTCTCGTGGCGGTGACCCGGTCCGTGCCCAGGGAGTCAGACTAAGTGGCGTTGTATTAGCGGTAGATGTTGGACGACTACGCCACCCGTTGAATGCAGCGAAGGAGCTGCCGCTGCAGGGCAGACCGCTGAGGCCGGTGGTAGGATTGTGCAGCGTGGTAGTATCACCCCCAACGGGAGGGGTATGGCCTCAGGGCAGCCGACGTGGATGATGGGGGTAGCAGGAATCACTCAGAGACGATGCGGTGTAGTTCAGGGTCTTTACTGGTGATAAAGATAGACCCTCCCGGAGTACTGGCTAGCGATCGGGGCCTGGTCAGTCCTTGAGCAGATGGGATCTCCCCTGGCCAGGCGGAGTTGTAGGCCTCCCAAACTGACTGTACTCTTCTGGCTACCTTGCTAGAGGCGGGTATAAGTAGCCCACGTCCCTGAGTGTACCGTGTGGTGCTCACCCGTATGGCCGGTGACTCGGGGCCTTCTAGTGGCGTCCGCTCCACGACGGCGGTGCTGGTCCCACGCGTGTGACCGTGCCTTCGGGTTTCTTGGCCAGAGGACCTGAAATCCCCTGCCGGGCGGTTTCTGCTGCTGGGTAAAGATTAGTCCCCACAGCCTTGGACTCTGGGTCCGGTGATAGCTTCTCAGTCAGGGCGAGCTCTGCAGCTGACAGCCCCTGACTCCTTATAGCACTGCTCCCACAGAGCTCCTGATGTTCTTCTCCTATATCTGCTGCTTTTCTCTGTCCCTACTTCTTCTCTACTCACTAACCCTGCCTCAGCCCTAGGTTTATATAGGGGAAGTCCTTCCCCTCCCAGGACTGGGCAGGAGGTGTGGCATGCATAGGATCCCTGACCAAGAGACCTCCCACCTGCTCTCAGACATAACATAGCTGTTACTGTGGAAACCAGACCCCTGGGGTGCCACATTCCCCCCTAGTGAAATTTAGTACTCCGGGACTAAACATATTTTTAGAAAAACATAACAAGGTATAAACAATAATAATACAATAAGAAAAACACATAAAGATGGTTACGGCGTGTCCGCAACAGGGTGCAGTTTTGAAGAAAAGCAAGGTGTCCATTTCACCAAAACAGGGAGACGTAACCAGGTAGGGGTCTGTCCTGCCCCGTGTCCTTAACAGTCTTTAGTCCATTCCTAGGTTACGCTCCAACCAATTGTACAAGGATTCCCGGTAAATCCACCAAGGACTCCTAAAAATAACTAGAAACACATAATTATTTACAAGTAACAGACAGGTGACCACAAATAAAACAATTTAAACACTTCAAATCCTCCAACGTGCGGGTAACTGGCCTCTAGTGGCCCTGGTGGACCTACGGAGCTGACTGTCTGGCCCTGAACTACAGGGTGTAGGAGCTGTCAAGGGTAAACTGGGCAGCTGTTTACGGGCTCTTTGGCTCACTAGGGGTACGGCAGGCTCACTATGAGCAGAGGGTTGATCCTCCTGTTCTGCTTGTGTGGAGTCTGCTGCCTCCTGGACCGGCTGCTCTTCCAGCTCTACCTGTTGCTCCGTAGGCACTTGGGATGCTGGTTGGAGGAACGTGAGGACGGGTACCATAACTGCACCATTGACTTGAGTCCAGGACCGAGGGAAGTCTCCGAGCACAGTACTAACCATATCTTCCCTTTCCTCTACGGGTCGAGGGTCTTCTTGCTCTCCTTCTGAGTTCCGTAGCTGTTCGGGACACTTCTTCAGGTGATCCCGGGATACAATGGCTGTGGTTTCCCCTCCGTCTTTACTGATGGTACAAACCTTCAGGTTGTCGTGGCTTGAGGGCAGTACGGTGTACGGGTCCTTCTCCCACTGGTCGTCCAACTTGTGGAGCCGTCTCTTCCTCTTCAAGACCTGCTCTCCGGGTACCAGGGGAACAGCGGGAGCATACTGGTTGTAAGTTTTCTCTTGTCTTTCCCTAGCGAGACAGAGACTTCGCTCCACGCTCTCCTGTACTTTCCGGTACTGCTGCTGCCTCTCTGTGTCCCAGTCTGCTTCCGGTGAAGTGTCCTCGGGTGTCAGGACTCCCATCTCCAGGTCAACAGGTAGCTTACCAGGCCTTGCCCTCATTAGGTAAGCCGGGGTACAGTTGGTGGAACCTACAGGGATGTAGTTGTATAGGTCCACCAGGTCGGGCAGCTTCTCAGGCCACAGACTGCGTTCTTCCAGGGGCAACGTTTTCAGAAGATCCATTACCACCTGGTTCATTTTCTCACAAAGTCCATTAGTTTGCGGATGATAGGGTGTCGTCCTTATCTTCCGGCAGCCATACAGATTGCAGAATTCCTGGAAGACTTCCGCTTCAAAGGCAGGTCCCTGGTCCGTCAGCACTTGGTCCGGGTACCCGTGTGGATGGCAGAAGTGCTGCTGGAAGGCTCTAGCTGCTGTTTGAGCTGTTAAGTCCTTAACGGGGACGACAACCAAGAACCGGGAGTAATGATCCACAATGGTTAACGCGTAGACGTAGCCACTTCTGCTTGGGGTCAGTTTTACATGATCCAAGGCAACCAGTTCCAACGGCTGCTTGGTGACGATGGACTGAAGGGGGGTCTTCTGGCTGGCACGGTCCTTCCTTCTTAGGTTGCACGGGCCACAGTCTCTGCACCACCTCTCGATGGTTCCCCTCATGCCTACCCAGTGGAACCGCCCGCGCAGCAGGAACTCCAGCTTCTTCCATCCGAAGTGTCCAGCCCCGTCGTGGTATGCCTCCATCACCATGGCTGCGTCTCTTCGTGGCACCACTACTTGCCAGATTAGTTCATGCGTCCGGGAGTTAACCATTCTGTGGCACAACTTCCCCTTGTAAAGGAACAGTCGACTCTTCTCAGCCCACAGTTGTTTGGCTTCCTCCGGAGCGTCTGGGTCAAGGCGAGCCTCTGGCCGTGTCAGCATCTCCTTCACCAGTCGGACGGCAGGGTCACTGTCTTGCGTTTCCTCCCAGTTGTAGTGAGGCAAGGGGTTAAACGTAGCGGCTTGCTTACTCCTTACCCGATGGGAATACTGGATAGTCCCATGACGGTGGAACGCGGGGAGTTCGACTTCTTCCAGTCCCTCTGGATCTTCTCCTACGTCCGGTAGGTTTGGCATCCTGGACAGGGCGTCCGCGTTGGTATTGGAGCGTCCTGCCCGGTATTTGATTGTGAACTCGTAGTTGGACAGACGGGCCATCCATCTCTGCTCTAGGGCACCGAGTCTTGCCGTGTCCAGGTGTGTCAACGGGTTGTTATCCGTGTACACGGTGAACCGGGAAGAAGCGAGGTAGTGCTTAAAGCGTTCGGTGACTGCCCACACCACTGCCAGGAACTCTAGCTTAAATGAGCTGTAATTCTCAGGGTTTCTTTCGGTGGGTTGCAGTTTTCGACTGGCGTAAGCGATTACTCGTTCTTTCCCCTGCTGGATCTGGGACAGTACGGCTCCTAGCCCGATGTTACTTGCGTCGGTGTAGAGGATAAAGGGCTGGCTGTAATCAGGGTACGCCAGGATTTCATCCCCCGTGAGGGCCATCTTCAGCTGGCGGAAGGACTCTTCTTCTAACTTCTCCCATTTGAAGGGCGGCTTCTGGTTCTTGGCCTTCCGGGACTGGCCTATCAGGAGGTCCTGCATAGGAGCTGCCTTTTTGGTGAAACCGGGGATGAATCTGCGGTAATAGCCTACCAACCCAAGGAACTGCCGCACTTCCTTTACACTGGAGGGACTTGGCCATTCCTTAATTGCGGTGATCTTATCAGGGTCGGGAGCCACTCCGTCAGCGCTCACCACGTGTCCCAGGTACTGCACCTTTGGTTTTAGGAGGTGACACTTGGAGGGTTTTACCTTTAGGCCGTAGTTTGCCAGAGCTTTGAACACTTCCGCCAAGTGTTTCAGGTGGTCCTCATAAGTCTTGGAATATACGATGACATCGTCCAGGTACAACAGGACCGTCTCGAAGTTTTTGTGGCCCAGACAGCACTCCATTAATCGTTGAAAGGTTCCTGGTGCGTTACAGAGTCCGAACGGCATGCAGGTAAACTCGCTAAGTCCCATCGGGGTGGTGAATGCGGTCTTCTCCCGGTCCGCCTCTGCTACAGGAACCTGCCAGTACCCACTAGTGAGATCCAAGGTAGAGAAGAAGTTAGCAGATCTTAAAGCAGCCAAAGACTCCTCTATCCTTGGTAAGGGGTACGCATCCTTGTGTGTGATACGGTTGATTTTCCGGTAATCTACACACATCCTCATGGTGTTGTCTTTCTTTTTGACTAAGACTAGTGGAGCTGCCCAGGGGCTACAGCTATCCCTGATCACCCCAGCCTCCTTCATGTCCCTAAGCATCCCCTTGGCGTGTTGGTAGTGTGCAGGGGGTACGGGTCGATACCTCTCTTTTATGGGAAGATGGTCTCCCGTGGGGATGCGGTGTTCTACCCCCTTGACTCGCCCGAAGTCTAACGGGTGTTTACTAAACACTCTCTCGTACTCTTGAACCACCCGATAGACTCCCTGTCTCTGGTGTGAGGGAGTGGAGTCAGTACCCAAATGTAGTTGCTGACACCAGTCCTCCATTGTTTCCTTAGAGCCGTTACCTTCCTCCGGGGAAGATGGAGGCAAGGGTTCTACGGACTGTATGGAATTTTGATTGATGGTATACAATTTGGCTAGCGTGGCATACCGGGGCAGGTACACTTCCCTCTTCCCGATATTTATTATGCGAACGGGCACCCTCCCATGGCGTACATTGACCACCCCCCGTGCTGTCAAAATGGTGGGCCTACTGTCTGAGTAAACTGGTTCTACCATTGCCTGGTAATCTCTACCTCTCAGACCAATAGCTGCCCGGCACCAAATCATCATTTCACTTTTTGGGGGCATGGCAATAGGGAAAGGGTCACACATTCTTACGCTACCAATCTCACCACCGGAGAGTTCTATCTGTTGCCGTCGCATCAGTGCCCGGATCTCTTTCTGGAGCACTCGCTGCTGGCCGGAGCTGGCATTCTTGGCAACCTGCTGTAAAAGGAAAATCACCTCTGCAAGACAATTTTCAATTACATTAGTTCCTAGAGTTATCTTTGGGTGACTCTCGTGCTTGTCAATGTCTACAATGATCAGTCCCTGTGCCGCCAGCTCAACTCTACCGATTTTAATGGTCACCTCTTTAAATCCAATCTGTGGCACGGGCTGACCATTGCTGGCGATGATACTCAAATCGTCGTCAGGGTAGCGGGTGATATCCGAGTCATTCCAGTACTGCTTGAAGAGCACGTACGGGATAGTGGTAACCTGTGACCCGGTGTCCAGTAGGGCACTCATAGGGATGCCATCCAGTACCACAGGCAAGACTGGACGTCCTCCCACATATTTGTCGCGCCAGTTCGATGGGCCTGATGATCTTTTTCCTGGGGTTTGGCCCTCTACCCCAGGTTGTGCCAGTTTAAAGGACAGTACCTTGCCATATGTCCGGGTTGATTGCAGCGGCGGCAGATGGGTTGTCCGTCCTCGTTGTATCGGTCGCTGGGTCTTCCTCTGGCCGGTGTGGTCCTCCTTGGTCGACGCCACGGGATGTCCTCCGGTCCGGATGCCAGCTGGATCTTCCCTGGAGTGGAAACCTGTAAAGACTGCACAGTTCGGGTTAGCGCGGCAACGCTTTTAGCTAGCTCTTGGACCTGATGGTGCAGGTCTGGAGCCGGGTCATTGTTCAAAGCCTGCGCATCAGCTCCCACAGGCCCTGCCGACAAGGGTGCCGCCTCCTGGTGGTAAGTGGTAGTGGGGCGTCTGTGGGTCACAACGCCACCTGGTGCCGGTTCTCGGAGCACCCGGATGGCTCTGTCCTTGAACTGTGCAAATCCCAGATGAGGGTCCTGTAAGGCCATTGCCCGCAACTGGGTTCGGTGGGCATTGCAATATAAACCCTCTATAAATTGTTCAGTCAACAGCCTGTCCTCGTTTCCCACGCCGTCAGGGTCGGTCTGCTTAATGGCTCTCAGGGCCTCTTGTAGATTCAGGGCATAGTCCCTTATACTCTCGTGTGCTCGCTGCTTGCACCCGTAGAATCTAAGCTTGATCTCGGCTGAGGTGCGGGTATCAAAGGTGTCCCTCAGCCGGGTTAGTATCGCTGCAACAGTCCTCCCCCCAGGTGGCCAGGACTTTACCTCCCTTTGGGCTGCCCCGGTTAATTGGGCCACCAGGATGCTCACTTTTTGCTCTTCTGTGAGGGGATACACCTGGAAGAGGCTATCCAGCTTTTCTCTAAAGTCATGCAGGGTATGTGACTCCCCTGAGTACTGGGGTAGCCAGGCCGCTCCCGGGATATAGGGCATGGTGAAAGGCATGACTGCAGCAGCGGTGGCGCTGGCGGGGGTTGAGGCAGTGAAGCTCTCCTCCGTATCCGACATCTTCCTCCCCCCTAGTGGACCGTGGCCTACCTTGCGATGATCCTCTTCCGTAGGCCGCGGCTCCGCAGTGGATCGTCAGGGTTGAGGACCTTCCGTCGCGCTCCTGTGACGTCGGCGTCTGCTGGGCTCCTTCCAGGACCTTACGCAACGTCCGGACGTGAGGCGGGGCTTCAGTTCTCGCGCGCTTTCGGAGTCCACGCCCCTCTTCTTCCCGCGCGGCGTCTTCAAGATGGCGTCCAACGGCGGGAAAACTCCACGGATGGCGGGAAGAAGGCAGAAGATGGCGCCGGATGGCGGGAAAACTTCGCGGATGGCGGGAAGAAGGTAGAAGATGGCGCCGGATGGCGGGAAACCTCCACGGATGGCGGGAATCTTCACCACTGGTAAGTTTGAACAGTCTTTTTCAGGCACGCAGTACCCGGTGGTTGCGGGCACGTAATCCTGCCGACTACGCCAAAAGTTGACGCACCCCTGGGCCTGTGTCGCACAGCGTTGCGCATGCAGGAGCTTACCCGGAGCCGGATCTGTTGAGGGTTGTAGTCTCGTGACGGTGACCCGGTCCGTGCCCAGGGAGTCAGACTAAGTGGCGTTGTATTAGCGGTAGATGTTGGACGACTACGCCACCCGTTCAATGCAGCGAAGGAGCTGCCGCTGCAGGGCAGACCGCTGAGGCCGGTGGTAGGATTGTGCAGCGTGGTAGTATCACCCCCAACGGGAGGGGTATGGCCTCAGGGCAGCCGACGTGGATGATGGGGGTAGCAGGAATCACTCAGAGACGATGCGGTGTAGTTCAGGGTCTTTACTGGTGATAAAGATAGACCCTCCCGGAGTACTGGCTAGCGATCAGGGCCTGGTCAGTCCTTGAGCAGATGGGATCTCCCCTGGCCAGGCGGAGTTGTAGGCCTCCCAAACTGACTGTACTCTTCTGGCTACCTTGCTAGAGGCGGGTATAAGTAGCCCACGTCCCTGAGTGTACCGTGTGGTGCTCACCCGTATGGCCGGTGACTCGGGGCCTTCTAGTGGCGTCCGCTCCACGACGGCGGTGCTGGTCCCACGCGTGTGACCGTGCCTTTGGGTTTCTTGGCCAGAGGACCTGAAATCCCCTGCCGGGCGGTTTCTGCTGCTGGGTAAAGATTAGTCCCCACAGCCTTGGACTCCGGGTCCGGTGATAGCTTCTCAGTCAGGGCGAGCTCTGCAGCTGACAGCCCCTGACTCCTTATAGCACTGCTCCCACAGAGCTCCTGATGTTCTTCTCCTATATCTGCTGCTTTTCTCTGTCCCTACTTCTTCTCTACTCACTAACCCTGCCTCAGCCCTAGGTTTATATAGGGGAAGTCCTTCCCCTCCCAGGATTGGGCAGGAGGTGTGGCATGCATAGGATCCCTGACCAAGAGACCTCCCACCTGCTCTCAGACATAACATAGCTGTTACTGTGGAAACCAGACCCCTGGGGTGCCACATGTGCACACGGTACGTACTGTCAGCGCTTTGAACGCAGCATACTTCATGCTGCGTCCAAAGTGCTGCACGCAAGTGAATCCGCATGTGCTCATTGAAGCATGCGGATTCACCGCATCCTATACATTGCGCTGATCTAATTTCTCTTGCGGAGACTAGCGACTACGCAAGAGAAGTTGACATGCTGCGGTCTGGAAGGACGCTCCACATATCCGTGTCCACAGGTGATCGGAGACGCATAGTGGGCAGGGGATTTCTTGAAATCCCATCGACTTTGCTTGTAATGTAGAACACTGCGGTTTGCACACAGTGCAAGTGCGCTGCGTCCAATCCGCAGCATTTCCTGACTGAGTGCACATAGCCTAAGAAGGTTTGCTACATCACATATTAACCCCTTAAGGACCGAGCTACTTTGTAGGTTAATGACCGGACCTCATTTTTAAAATCTAACCAGTGTCACTTTATGAGGTAATTACTCTGGAACGCTTCAACATATCCCAGTGATTCTGAGATTGTTTTTTCGTGACATATTGTACTTCATGATTGTGGTAAAATTTATTCGATATGACTTTTATTTGTGAAAATAACGGAAATTTGACAAAAATTTTAACATTTCACAATTTTCAAACTTATAATTCTTATGCCCTTAAACCAGAGAGATATGTCACACAAAATAGTTAAGAAATAACATTTACCACTTGTGTGCTTTACATCAGAACAAATTTTGAAAAATATTTTTTTTTGCTAGGAAATTTGAAGGGTTAAAAGTTGTTCAGCAATTTCTAATTTTTCCAACAAAATTTACAAAACCATGCCAGAACAGCAGAAATCCCCCATAAATGACCTCATTTAACAAACTACACCTCTCAATGAATTTGTCACCCTTCAGTGAGCATGTTGACACCACATGTGCCTCACAGAAATGTATACCATTGGGCGGTGAAGAAAGAATAATTAAATTTTTATCACTAACATGTTTTATTCCCACATTTTTAATTTTTATAAGGGCTAAGAGGAAAAAATGTACCTCTCAGTTTGTTGTGCAATTTCTCCTGATTGCGCCAATACCCTGCATGTAATTGGCAACTACTTTTGAGGCACAGTGCAAAACTCAGAAGGGAAGGAGCACAATATTATAGTGCAGATTTTACTGTTATGATTTGTGGGTGCCATGACCCACTGGGAGAGCCCCTGAGATGCCAGGACAGCGGAATCCCCCTTAAGTGACTCCATTTTACAAACTACACCTCTCAATGACTTCATCTAGGGGTACAGTGATCATATTGACAACACAGGTGTGTCACAGAACCTTACATCATTGGGCAGTGAAGATAAAATTATTACATTTTTACCACAAAAATTTTCTTTTGGCCATAGATTTTACATTTTCCCATGGGGAAATGGGGAAAAATTGCATCAAAATTTGTCCCACAATTTTGGCTGAACGTGGCAATACCCCATATGTGGCTGTACTGTACTACTTAGGCACACAGCAAGACTCAGGAGGGATGGAGCGCTATATAACTCCTGGTGCTCAGATTTTCTGGAAATAGTTTGCAGACTCCATATACAAAGCCCCTAAGTGCTAGAAGAGCAGAATACCCCCCTCAAGTGACCCCAATTGGAAATTATACCCCTGCCAAACATGTGGATGCTAAATATGTTTTAGGCAGACTGTGGGGCTCATAAGGGAGGGGGCATTTGGATTTGGGAGTGCAGAATTCTCTGGATTTCTTTTAGGGAGTGGGTTGGGGCACAGTGCTTTTCCAGAGCCTTTGTACTACCAGTAAAGTGAAAGCCCCCTATATTTCCGTTAACAGATGATGGACCCGAGTGGGGACTTTCTTTTTTTATGGATTGAGCTGAATCTTTTATTGGGAACATTTTACATAACGTTTGGGATCACATTTAACCAGCGCTCTACGCTGAGCACTTAGATAGGGGTTTGATGCAATTCAGATGAAACCCCAAGGGATCCATTTCACTAGAATGAGGCAACAGAGTTACTCTGGATTCCGTCTGGTCTCTGTTCAGCATTGTCCTTTATAAACACAATGGGTGCTCTTGTCCGCTGGCCCGAGATCGTATGGACCAGGGCTCATCCTACTGAAAGCCCACGCTCCTTTTCCCGTGGATACAATACTACTCAGACAACACAGGGTGAAGGTAGAACAGTGTGGCAATACTTTATTGAACCACAAAGCAGACAATAAACATATAGAACAGTCCCAGCAAATACCCTAGATGGTGCAAATTACAGCGTCTCTCCCTTCCGCTGACTCACCGGGATTAGAGCAGCTGCGACTTTGGGCTTCCAGGGCCGACTACCCCCACCAGTAGCACCCCACAGAGAGGAGGTAACAGCAAGTTTAGGAAGCTGACAGTCCATTGAGGTACGTCGCCAGGTGACTGGAGGGTCGCAACCTGGCTTCTCCGAATGTCTCCTTGGAGCCAGGTGACCGGTGGATCCCAATCCTGGCTTTCCCAAACACATTCATGGGGCCAGTTGAGCGGAGGGTCACAACCTGGCTTCTCCAAATGTCTCCATGGTGGCAGGTGATCAGTGGGTCCCAATCCTGGCTTCCCCAAACGTATCCATGGGTTCGGTGATGGTCAATGGAGCAGACCTGTATTCTTCCAGCTAGGGCCTTGATCCTTAATCTAGCATCCTGTAGAATGTCATATCTGTGTCCCTCTTGATGGAGCCATGATGTCCTGGCAGCAGCCTTGTAGAGTGTTCCTGGCTGTACTCTGTCAAGTCACTCTCTTCTTGCAGAAGGATAGAAAATCCCTTTTTATACCCACATCTGTTGTTCAGGTCATCATCCACAGGTCAGAGGGAAGGAGAGATGAGATTAACTCGCATTGTTTGAGTATTACTATTTAATCAATCTGCTTAGTTTGTCCTCCTCTGTTTTGCCTACAAGCTACATGGACGCATACAATGGATAATCAACATATTAGCAAACATCGATTGTTAAATGACACTGTCCCTGTTTCCCAAAGATAACAGACAATAAGCTGCAACAAACATCAACTCAGGAGTCAATGTTAAAGGCTCATATAACAATGGCCTATGTCTCTTGGCCTACTGTAAATAGATCTCTGGATAATTAAGATTAAATGTTGTGTTGTCACATCCTTCTCTTCAGAAGCGCACAAAACTGTGGCCAACCGCGTTTTTATGCACGCCTAAATAGACGGACACTGCTGGACCATAGGCCATATGACGTCCACAGTGCCTCCATCTGCCTCATTATAGGGAATCTTCCACCGGGGGTTCCGTCTGAATCACATATTTCAGAGATTTACACGGTAAATGCTCAGCGTAGAGTGCAGGATAAATATGAGCCGATCCTTACTGCAATTTTTGTGAGGCAGAATGAACAAATCAACAGCAGGTGAATAAATGGTTTTATTTATTTTTTACGCCGTTCCTCGTGCAGTATAAGTGATTACATGACTTTATACTTAGGGTCGGAGCAATTACTGCAATACCAGATTTATATAGATTTTTTTTCTGTTTCGCTGCTGTCACATTCTAAAAAATGCTTTTTTTTGCAAAAACTAGTTTTTGCATTGCCATATTTTGAAAGCTATAATTTTCCCATAGTTCTGCTGACAGAGTCATGTTATGGCTTGTTTTTTGTGGGAAGAGTTGACGTTTATATGTGTACCATTTTCGGACACATAACATTTTTTGATCGCTTTCTATTCCGATCTTTGGGAGGCACAATGAACAAAAACCAGGAATTCAAGAATTAATTATTTATGCTGCTTTGTATGTGGTAAAATTGATATGGCAATTTTATTCTTCAGGTCAGTACGATTACAGCGATACCTCATTTATGTCATTTTTTTATGTTTTGGTGCTTTTACACAATAAAATAGAAAATAGAAAAAATAATTATTTTTGCATCGCTGTATTCTGAGAGCTATAACTCTTTCATTTTTCAGCTGACAGAGCTGTATGGTGGCTTGGTTCCCCATTTTAATAGCTAGTAAAGGCTAGGTATTCAGCTGGGGGCTGATATTAGTAATCTGGGAAGCTCCGTGGGTATTACCCCCTTCCCAGGCTTCAAACATCTTCCCCAGCCGTCTGCTTAACCTCCGCTAGAGACTAAAATTATGGGGGATCCCACGCCAATTTTTTTTTTAAATAAATCCTTTATTTTAACACTAAATGACATTTGAGGAGTTAATAAAGATGCAGTCCCTAAATTATTATTTATTTTTTAATTAATTTTTGCCAAAAATTTTGACGTGGGCTTTGCTATATTTTTGTATGCCAGCCAGGTACAGCATCCAGCTTCTATGAACGCGCCATTTTCCGGGGTGGCTGCGGACTGCAATTTGCAGCGGGGGGGGCCCAGAAAGCTTGGGTCTCCCTGCGCTGCAGATTCCAGCCCCCAGCTGCCTAGTTGTACCTGGCTGGACACAAAAATAGGGCGAAGCTCCACGTATTTTTTTTTTTAATTATTTCATGAAATTCATGAAATAATAAAGAAAAAAAGGGCTTCCCTATATTGTTGTGTCCGGCCAGGTACAAATAGGCAGCTGGTGGTTGGGGGCAGCCCGTTCCTGCCTGCTGTACCTGGCTGGACACAAATATAGTGCAAAGCCCCACGTCAATTTTTTTTTAATTATTTCAGGAAATTCATGAAATAATTAAAAAAAAAATTGATGTGGGGCTGCGTCCTATATTTGTGTCCAGCCAGGTACAGCAGGCAGGAACGGGCTGCCCCCAACCACGAGCTGCCTATTTGTACCTGGCCGGACACAACAATATAGGGAAGCCCTTTTTTTCTTAATTATTTCATGAATTTCATGAAATAATTAAAAAAAAAATACGTGGGGCTTCGCCCTATTTTTGTGTCCAGCCAGGTACAACTAGGCAGCTGGGGGCTGGAATCTGCAGCGCAGGGAGACCCAAGCTTTCTGGGCCCCACCCGCTGCAAATTGCAGTCCGCAGCCGCCCCGGAAAATGGCGCGTTCATAGAAGCGCCATCTTCTGGCACTGTACCCAACTCATCCAGGGCCCTGGTGCGGTGGCTCACTGGGTAATAAAGGGGTTAAGGCCAGCTTGGCTTTATCAGCTGGCCCTAAGCCCGAAATTCATGGGGTCACGCCAATATTAGACATGACCACCATGAATTTCTAGTAAAGTATTTAAAAAAAACACAACACCCAGAATAAAGTCCTTTAATTGAAATAAAGACACAATTCTTTATTGTTCTAAATTAAACTATACCATCACACCCATTCCAGCTGAAGCCAGCGATCTCCTGCAATAAAAGAAAAATAATAAACCAACCTCATCCTTACCTTCCCATGGATCCCACGACAGCTTCAGCTCTGCTACATCGAGATGACAGGCTGGACCGCAGCAGAACGCTGCCATCCAGCCTGTCATCCCGCAGACACTGAGAAGCGCAGGCATGCTTGCGCTCCTCAGTGTCTCTCTGTGACGGCATAAAGATGAGCCGAGTTCATGTCCAATGAACTCAGCTCACCTCATGCACGTCACTGACAGCGTGGGAAAATTCTCCTGCACTCAGCGCTTCAGCGTGAGAATTCTCCCACGCTGTCAGTGACGTACATGAAGTGAGCTGAGTTCATTGGACATGAGCTCACCTCATGCACGTCACTGACAGCGTGGGGAAATTCTCACGCTGAAGCGCTGAGTGCAGGAGAATTTTCCCACGCTGTCAGTGACGTGCATGAGGTGAGGTCATGTCCAATGAACTCGGCTCACCTCATGCACGTCACTGACAGCGTGGGAAAATTCTCCTGCACTCAGCGCTTCAGCGTGAGAATTCTCCCACGCTGTCAGTGACGTGCATGAGGTGAGCCGAGTTCATTGTCGGCTCATCTGGATGCCGTCACAGAGAGACACTGAGGAGCACAAGCAAGCCTGCGCTTCTCAGTGTCTGCGGGATGACAGGCTGGATGACAGCGTTCTGCTGCGGTCCAGCCTGTCATCTCGATGTAGCAGAGCTGGAGCCGTCGTGGGAACCATGGAAAGGTAAGGATGAGGTTGCTTTATTATTTTTCTTTTATTGCAGGAGATCGTTGGCTTCAGCTGGAATGGGCGTGACGGTAAGTATGGTTTAATTTAGAACAATAAAGAATTGTGTGTTTATTTCAATTAAAGGACTTTATTCTGGGTGTTTGTGTTTTTTTTTTAACTTTCACTATGGGGTAGTAATGGGGGTGTCTTATAGACGCCTCTCCATTACTAACCTGGGCTTGATGTCAGCTGGCATTATAAGCTGACATCAACCCCAGCCCTATTACCCCACTGCCACCGCTACAGGGCAGTGGGAAGAGCGAGGCTAAGTGCCAGAATTGGCGCATCCTATGGATGCGCCATTTCTGGGGCGGCTGACGGCTGGTGTTTCTAGCCTGGGAGGGGGCCAATATTCATGGCTCCCTTCCTGGGCTATTAATATCAGCCCTCAGCTGTCTGCCTAGCCTTTGCTAGCTATTAAAATAGGGGGGACCCCACATCATTTTTTTTGGGGGGTCCCCCATTTTAATAGCTAGTAAAGGCTAGGTATTCAGCTGGGGGCTGATATTAGTAGCCTGGGAAGCTCCGTGGGTATTACCCCCTTCCCAGGCTTCAAACATCTGCCCCAGCTGTCTGCTTAACCTCCACTAGAGACTAAAATTAAGGGGAACCCCAAGCCAATTTTTTTTAAAATAAATCCTTTATTTTAACACTAAATGACAAGTACAGTAACCAACACTGTCACTGTACTTCATATATATGTGACTGACATGTTTCTATCTATCTAATCTATGTGTGAAGCTCTATTCTGTCTGTTATAAATTGTCGGGTACCGCTGCTGAATTGCCGGCCGGCTTTCTTAAAGAGACGGTGCATGAAAACACTATTATTTTTTTATATAAATCCTTTACACTAAATGACAAGTACAGTAACCAACACTGTCACTGTACTTCATATATATGTGACTGACATGTTTCTATCTATCTAATCTATGTGTGAAGCTCTATTCTATCTGTTATAAATTGTCGGGTACCGCTGCTGAATTGCCGGCCGGCTTTTTTAAAGAGACGGTGCATGAAAACACTATTATTTTTTTAAATAAATCCTTTACACTAAATGACAAGTACAGTAAGCAACACTGTCACTGTACTTCATATATATGTGACTGACATGTTTCTATCTATCTAATCTATGTGTGAAGCTCTATTCTTTCTGTTGTAAATTGTCGGGTACCGGTGTATGCGCTGATGAATTGCCGGCTTTTCGCATACATTCTACATTATTCTTAGTTGTTTTACTTCATGTAGAATTAACCTACAAGGAAAGAAAGGGTTTATTTTCATTCCGATATTAGTGTCCCATTGACTTGCATTGGTTTCCGGTATCGGAATCGGCGATATCCGATACTTTTTGAGTATCGGTCCGATCCAATCCGATACGATATTTCCTGATATCGGAAGGTATCGCTCAACACTACTCATGAGACAAGCATTGTTATGACCACTCTGGGCGGCTGGAGAAGAGTTCTCTTCACTTGCTTGTACAGGAAATGCTATGCACAGTCCAGGAAATATTAAACTGATGGAGGGACCTTCATAGATTGGCTCTCTGTGGAAAACTCACAGTTTTTATCCCACCGTTCCCTCTTGCAGGGGGTAGGTTTAAACAAGTTGGTGGTGTGGCAGCCACTTGGATCTGGTCCAGGCTAAAAGAGATCAGGATAACCAGAGAGCAGGAGAGTCCATGTACAGCTTTCTTTCTCCTGACTAGCAGACACTTCACTCTTTTTGTGAAGGAGATTATGTGAGGAAAAATATCCCCTCAGCATAGACTGGCATTGAAAACTCTTCTCTGAGAGAATAATGTCTCTCCTCCATCTTTCTGAGGCAGCAGGAATTGCCCACAACTGGTTTGTACCAGCGTTCTAGTCAGAGTGAGAGCCCTGAGCTGGGAGACTCCTGACAGCTATTGCTATGGCCACCACTTGTTGTGAGGAGAATAATCATAACCTCATATACACACATTGGCCAGTAGATTTCAGGAAAGTACAATTTACAATGCAAGGAAGTACAATTTACAATGCAATGTATTATATCCCCTAATTCAGTGCACAAAATGGACCAAATCTAGTACCACACTACAGCTGTCTCATTTAGCAGCAGTAGAACGGGTACTGGGATGCCACAAACTCCCCCTGTTAAGAAAAGCCATCCTCGGCGAACAGTTGGAGGGAGAAGCCTTGTACAAATGACAAAGTTAGGGATACAGAGGAAAAAGTGCTATACACAAGTGCATGGCAAAATGGAATAATTACTAGTAAAACCAACGTAGGTTGTGAACATGAGAAATATTCAGAAACATTGTTGGGAATAGAGTCTCTAGGCATTTGATGTAAGCAGATATTAATCTGGTAAATCTGAGTATATAAATGTCAAAAGGGCATATCATTCAAGAAGGATATATGGTGAAGTAACTAGTCCCTGTACCTAGCAGGTAGGATACCTTTGGTACCCACTCAGAGCGCCTCAAAGGTACTGTCCATTGGCTGGAGATTCGTTCAGGTTCTGTGGTTTCTTCAGGCGGAAGAAAAATATTCTCTGTTGAGGTAGGAATGAACAGACAATAGCCAGGAAACGCAAATTGTGGAGCGAAAATAAGTTCAGCAAGGCTCGGCAGTCTTTCTGATGAATCTGGAGGATTCTGTGTTCCAATTAAAGTTGACTTGGGTAGTGGTGACTCTCTCAGGAGTTCTTCCTTGAGACACAATTTTAGGTGGTTTCTGTGTACCGTCTGGGGTTACCAACCAATTTTGGATATCTCGTACACATCAGACGATGGAAAGGGTATAGCAGTTGTTATTCCCAAAGTGGATCCAGTTTTCCAGTCCGATGGTTGTTTCGAGCCAGACTCGGTCGCCAATTTGTAGGGGTTTGGAATGTGCATGTTGATTATAGTCTTCTTGTTGCCTTCTTCGTGCTTCTTCCATGCGAGAATCAACAATTTCTTTGGCTTCCGCCATGCGCCTGCAGTGTTCAATCACCCAGTCTGTTTGTGGAAAAGGATTATTGGTGTCAGGTACTTGTGCACCTAGAGCCAAGTCTGAAGACAACTGGCCTTGTCAGCAGAACATCAGATAAAATGGAGTATGACCAGTTGAGCAACGGGTGGTGTTATTGTAGATGTGGACAAGATCTTTCAGAATCTCAGGCCACTCAGTTCCCTTGGTGGCAGAAGCAGTGCACAGCATACTGATGATGAATTGGTTCACTCTTTCACATGTCCATTACCTTGTGGATGGTAAGCAGTGGTACGCAGTTTCTTGCAATCTCTGTACTTGCACAGCTCGTGGAAAAGTTGAGATTCAAAGGCAGGTCCACGATCAGTGAGGATGTGGTCTGGACATCCATAGTGTTGGATGAACTCGGTATAGAAGACCTCAGAAGCAGTTTTCTGTAAGATCTTTGACAGGAGTAATAGCGGCAAGCTTTGTGTAATGGTCCACGATTGTGAGGGCATATATATAGCCAGAGCGAGTTCGGCCCAATTTCACATGATCAAGAGCAACAATTACTCCTGTTTTTTGTGACTTGATAGGGTGTAGGGGCGCTTTTTGATGTCTGCATCCATCTTTTGCGATGTTACATGCGGGACATTCTTGGCACCAACTTTCAATGTCTCCTCTCATACTGACCTAGTAGAACCTTCGGCAGATGGTAGTTTCAGTTTTCTGGACACCGAAATGGCCAAAGCGATCATGATAGGCTTCTAGGATGATCCGTGCAGCTCTACGGGAAATGAGTATTTGGTGAAGTCTGTTGCCTGAGACAGGGTCCAAAGTGTTCCTCATTATGAGTCCTTTCTGGACAAATAGGCATTTTCTCTGTCTCCAGAAGTGGGTAAGTTCCACATCAGGATGAGCTTGTCTTAGCCGGGTTGGAACTTGTCCAGTTGTAAGGAAGTCGTGGAGTTCTCCCAGGACTTTGCTCTCATCTTGTAATTTCTTCCACAGGAAGGTTCTTGAAGAGGTTCAACCGGTGGCTTGGAATGAGACTCTCCCTTTTCAACAGAGGCAGTGATCACACTCTGTTGGGCAAACCTTGAGTAGAAAGGGGGCATTTCTACCTCTTCCCAAATGTCATCTCGGGGTGGTTCTTCTCCAACAGGCAGCCGGGACAATGCATCGGCATTGACATTTGATTTGCCACTGCGGTATTTGACTGTGAATTTGTAGTTCGCTAGGCAAAAGCCCACCGTTGTTCCATGGCTCCCAACCGGGCGGTATCCAGGTGTGCTAGTGAATTATTGTTTGTGTAGACAGTAAAGGGCGTGGCAGTCACGTAATCCTTGAATTTTTCTGTAACAGCCCAGACAAGTGCAAGCAGTTCAAGCTTGAATAAACTGTAGTTGCTGTCATTCTTCTCAGTTCCTCTCGGGCTGCGGCTGGCAGCAATCACACGCTCCTTATTGTCCTGAACCTGGGACAAAACAGCACCTAGCCCTTGGAGGCTAGCATCTGTATACAAAAGGAATGGCTGAGTGTAATCAGGATAGGCCAAGATAGGTGGCGGGGAAAGAAGATCTTTCAGTGTTTGGAATGCTTGTTCTTGACGAGTTGTCCAGTCTACTGGAAGCCTTCGGTTGTAGTTTTCTTTGGGACATCCCCATAACAACTCAGTAAGTGGTTCAGACACTTGAGCAAAGTGAGGAATAAAGTGGCGATAGTAGTCTGCAAATCCCAAAAAGCTTTGGACTTCTTTGATGGTAGTGGGCGTTCTCCAGTTTTGAACTGCAGCAATTTTGTCAGGGTCAGGTTGTACCACTTCCGCGCTTACCACATGTTCAAGGTAGTTTACTCGTGGTTTTAGCAAGTGGCATTTGGAGGGCTTGATTTTGAGGCCATGTTGGCTTAGTACCTTGAAGACTTCAGACAGATGGTGAATGTGGTCTTCATATATCCGGGAATAGACAATGACATCATCAAGGTAAAGGAGGACACTCTGGAAATTTTTGTGGCCAAGACATCTCTCCATTAGCCACTGGAATGTAGCAGGGGCATTGCAAAGCCCGAAAGGCATAAATATAAATTCAAAAAGCCCCATTGGTGTGGTAAAGGCAGTCTTCTCTCTGTCTTCTGGCGCCATGGGAACTTGCCAGTATCCGCAGGTTAAGTCAAGAGTAGAGAAGTAGGAGGCAGATCCGAGAGCAGTCAGGGACTCTTCAATTCGTGGCAAGGGACTAGGCATCCTTGTGTGTGATGTTGTTCAACTTGCGGTAATCCACGCAGAAACGGATGGAGCCATCTTTTTTTTTTTTCACAAGGACCAGTGGTGCGGCCCAAGGGCTTTGACTTTTACGTATGACATCAGCCTCTTTCATGTCTTGAAGCATTTTCTTGACAGGCTGGTACTTCGCAGGTGGTATGTCACTCCTTGATGGGAGGATGATCGCCTGTGCGAATTCAATGCTGAATCAGAGTAGTCTTACCGAATTCCAATGGGTGCTTACTGAATGCTTGATGATAACGTTTGGCAATGTTCAGTACTCCATTGACTCTCTGTACTGGAGTAGTGGCATCTCCCACATTCAGCTCAGTCCACCAGGGGTCTGAAGTAACCTTCTTACTTTCTTGGGCAGCTTGGGTAGAATGTTGATTAGCTGTTACTTCACTTGAGATGATGTCTTCTGGTGAGGGTTGAGACAACTAAGCTACCGGATGAAATTTGTGATGGTTAACAGGTGCGTCACTTAAGTTAATCAGTCGAACTGGCACTCTTCCGTTGGAGACAGTTACAATGCTGCGAGCAGCTTTCACTAATGGTTGTCCTTCTAGCATGATTGGTTCGAGGAGAGCCTGATAATCTTGATTTTCAATACCTGGTTGGGCACGGCACCATACCATGGTTTCAGAAATAGGCTGTAGAATCACCGGTCGGATGTCTCGGATGCGGACATGACAAATTTCACCCTTGCTATTTGCAAACTTTTGCTGGGCGACAAGCACACGGATGACGTGCTGAATGGTCCGCTGCTCAGAAGATGTAGCTGTAGGGAGAGAGGCATGCAAGACAGACAGCACTTCTGGAAAATAATTTCTAAGAACATTCATGCCTAGAACCATTACAGCAAGACCCTCATCCTCTACATCAGTTACAATGACACCCTGTCTTTGGAGCTTAATGTCCCCAAACCGAATAGTGGGCTCCCAGTAACCCTGGTGAGGTATGGGTTGACCATTGCTAGCTATAATGCTCATCCAGACATCTGAAGGGTTATTTAAGTCACTAAAGTCCCAATGTTCAAGATATGCCCGCTTCTGCAAAGCCGGTGAGCTGGTGTCGACGAAAGCTTCCAGAGGGACGCCGTTTACCAGGACAGTTATGTGCAGGCAGGGCGAGATGAAGCAAGGAACCCACCTGGATGCTCCCTCTGGACCTTTTCTTCTTCCTCCCGAGGGGCAGTCCTTAGCCTCGGGGTGGCGTTTAACTGATAACACTAGGCCTCGGTGTGTCCACATCTGTTGCAGTGCTGACAGAAAGGTCTCTTACGGCGAGCAGCTTTGCCTGGAGGTAGACTTCTTGGTGGAGGCTCAGGAGTGGGAGTTCTGTCCTGGAGCGCAAAAGTAAAATAATCAGATTTTTGATCTGCTGAGAGACTTGTTTGAGTCCTCTGGCAATGTCATCTACACAGGCCTCAAGGGATGCCTTGGAGTCCACAGCAGGAGTCTGCGCAGCTTGTGTAGCTTGCATGGTACCTGGCGATGTCATCTGGAAAGATGGAGGGGCAGCAGGTATAGACCCAGCTGGAGGAGCAAAGGGGACATAGTTCCCCTGTATATACTAGTATTCAATGCTAAGTACACGGATGGCTAGGGTCTTGAAGTCTGCAAAGGTGAAGCTGGGAGGTTGTGCAGCAAGCATGCAGAGTTGGCTCTGCGACAGTTCAGAACTAGTGTTGAGCATTCCGATACTGAAATATTGGGTATCGGCCGATATTCGCGGTATCGGAATTCCGATACTTAATTCCGATACTTTTGCAATATCATATACCGGAATCGGAAGTTCCCATAATGCAATAAGCCAGTTTCATTTTATTCAGCCAATGAGGATCCTAAGAAGTGTGGGCACATCCTGTTAGGCATGTAGGCATCTTAACTAATGGCATGGCTGTGATTGGCTGCTGAAATGATGTCATGATGCACTATAAAAGCCGCCGCTGCCATTTTGAGCTCACTCTGCTGTGAATTCCGTTAGGGATAGGACGCTGTTGTTCTGAGGGACAGTTTTAGCTACCTATTTGGTCTATTCTGCTTTACCCAAGCTACTTTATAAATCGCTGTGCCTTGCAGCGCTAGTGCACAGTTCTCTGTGCTGTTCACCACTGTCTGCAAGGTCTGTGTGTGTGAGTGCAGCTCACCCTGTAGTGTGTGCTTCAGCCACGTCTGGTTGTAGTGCACTCAGTGTGTGTCACTGCCTCATACATTGTCCTTTTTTGCCAATTCATAATTTTTCCTGATATCTCCTATTAGTGTGGTGGTTCCATCCGTATTCAGCTAAATTGGTTCCAAACACACTATATAGGAGTAGATAGAGAAATTTTTTTTGTCTTGCAGCGCTAGTGCACAGTGCTCTGCATCTGTACTGTTCACCGCTGTCTGCAAGGTCTGTGTGTGAGTGCAGCTCACCCTGTAGTGTGTGCTTCAACCACGTCTTATTGTAGTGCACTCAGTGTGTGTCACTGCCTCATACATTGTCCTTTTTTGCCAATTCATCATTTTTCCTGATATCTCCTATTAGTGTGGTGGTTCCATCCGTATTCAGCTAAATTGGTTCCAAACACACTATATAGGAGTAGATAGAGAAATTTTTTTGGTCTTGCAGCGCTAGTGCACAGTCCTCTGCATCTGCACTGTTCACCGCTGTCTGCAAAGTCTGTGTGTGTGAGTGCAGCTCACCCTGTAGTGTGTGCTTCAGCCACATCTGGTTGTAGTGCACTCAGTGTGTGTCACTGCCTCATACATTGTCCTTTATTGCCAATTCATAATTTTTCCTGATTTCTCCTATTAGTGTGGTGGTTCCATCCGTATTCAGCTAAATTAGTTCCAAACACACTATATAGGAGTAGTTAGAGGAGACTTTCTGCAGCATTGGGCCCTGCAGCCCCAGCCAGATTAGTATTAGTCTATTTTTTGTAGCCTCATCTATTGCATTGTAGGTTACCTTCCTACATTGTAATAGCTACAAAAAGTTTGTGATACTATCGGTATTACATCTTTAGGCACATCCAGTGCCTTTTTGTGACAAAAAAAACCTAAATAAAGTTCACCAAACACTCCACTTTACAGTTGTGTAGGCCACATTAGCTCATATTAAAGTCTAGTCCACACTTTATAAAATTAGTGTTTCTTATACCTGTTAGCAGCTGTTCAGGAATAAGCACACTAAGCCCTTAGTACTTTTCTGCCTATCTTTATCAGTCTACCAAGATGAAGAAGGCAGGGAGTAAGGCATGTGGTCGTGGTCGTGGGCGTAGAGTTTCTGCAGGGAGAGGACGTGAGGATTCTGTGCCTGCAGGGAGAGGACGTGGGGATTCTGTGCCTGCTGCGGGCACCAGTGACTCAGCATCCCCCAGTTTTACCAGGGAACAGTCCTTTATGCACAGCTTTGTAGGAGCTAGCCGTACCCCACTGCTGCGGGAGGACCAAATTGAAGCCGTTGTCGGATGGATGGCAGCTAACGCATCAACTTCAATTAGTTCCAGATCCTCTTAGGTATTGAGCACTGAAGAGCACCCATCTGTCTCTTCACCACCTGCCAAATTGCCCAGGCAGTCAGAGAGCCCTGGACAGGAGCCATCTCTACTTCTGTTCTCTGAATCTCTTGGCTTGGAAAGAGGGGGCCAGCCAAGCAGAATTCGATAATTTGAAGAAGAGGTAGTATGCAGTGATGCGCAACCGTTTTGTCTCTCTGAATCTGAAGAGGCGGGTGGGCCAGTGCCTATGGTCAGCAGCACACCTCTGTACGCATCTGATGATGAGACTCAGGTGCCACTTTCTGGTGCGTACTGTGCTGTCGAGACTACCCAGGAGAAGCAGTTGTTTGAAGAGGGTGGTGTAGATGATGAGGTCCTTGACCCATCATGGCGTGAGGGACAGGAAGGTGGTGGGAGCAGCTCTGAGGAAGAGATTCCCCGAACAACCCAAAAAGGAGGGAGAAGGAGGGGGCAGACTTGGTTGCCTGTAGCCTCCACTTCGGCACCCATTAGGAGCATGGCTCTTCCAAAATCCAAAGCGGGCACTCCCAAGACTTGCAGTGCCTGGTCCTTTTTTGACACAGTTGCAGATGACATTTGCTTTGTCAAATGCAAGCTGTGTAATCAGAAGGTGAAAAGAGGGAAAAGTGCCAGCAACCTCAATACCACAAATATGTGGAAACATGTGCGGACCAAGCACATGGTGGAGTTACAAAAACACACTGAAGACCTAGGCCAACCTACAGCGCCACCTACCACCTCTTCAGCTCGTGTTGTAGCCTCTTCCTCCAGCTCACACACAGCTGGTTCGGCTTCCTCACAGGATCGCCATGGAAGAATCTCTGGCACTGTTGTACAGAGACACAGTGTAATTCCACCCACAGCACCACTTTCCCAGTCATCCTCACACTCCCAGGCCAGTCTACAGCCATCGTTAGCACAGGCATGGGAGAAAAGGCGCCCATACTCGGCAAACCACCCCCGAGCACAGGCTCTGAATGCTGGCATTGCTAAACTACTGGCCCTTGAAATGCTATCATTCAGGCTGGTGGAGACTGACACCTTCCGTAACTTTATGGCATTGGCAGTCCCACAATACAACGTGCCCAGCCGCTTTTATTTCAGCAGGCAAGCCGTCCCTGCCCTGCAACATCATATGGAGGGAAAAATTAAACAAGCGCTACAAAATGCCGTCAGTAGCAAGGTCCACCTAACCACCGATGGGTGGACCAGTAAGCATGGACAGGGACGATACCTTTCCCTCACTGCCCATTGGGTAAATGTTGTGGAGCCGGGTACAGATCTTGAGAGTGGCACTGTACGTGTTCTGCCAACTCCAAGGATTGCAGGAATCCAGTCTGTACACATTGACTCCTCCTCATACTCCAGTTCCTCTGAATCAGCGCTGCAGGAGCCGTCATGGTCTACCTCCACATCGACCCGTGAACGGTTACCTGTTATGATGACCGATATGAGCACAGCCGTGGCCAAACGTCAACAGGCCGTATTAAAATTAATTTCTTTGGGGAATCGAAGCCACACAGTGCAGGAGCTCTGGAATGCCATCAAGCAGCAGAGCGACGTGTGGTTTGTGCCAGCGAATCTCCAGCCAGGCATGGTAGTGTGTGACAATGGCCGAAATCTGGTGGCAGCTCTGGGCCTAGGCAACCTCACTCACATCCCATGTCTGGCACATGTGCTCAACTTGGTCTTGCAGAGTTTTTTGAGGGACTATCCGGATCTTGATGCACTGCTTCACAAGGTCCGCATAGAGTGCGCTCACTTGCGGAGTTCCAGCAACGCAAGATCACGCATTGCAGCTCTGCAGCGCCGATTACGTCTTCCAGAACATCGCATCATATGTGACCTACCCACCAGGTGGAATTCAACGTTACATATGTTGGAGAGGTTGTGTGAGCAGCAGGCAGCGGTAATGGAGTACCAGCTGCAGCAGGCACAAACAAGTCGCAGTGCGTGCCGTTCACACTTCACCACCACTGAGTGGGCCTCTATGAAGGACATTTGCCACGTTTTGCGTGCCTTAGATTATTCCAATCGGATGGCGAGTGCAGATGATGCACTAGTCAGCATGACTATCCCCCTTATCTGCCTGCTTGAAAAAACACTGCAAGCACTAAGGGATGAGGTTTTGGAAGAGGTGGAGGATGAGGAGTCACAAATGCCATCTGCTTCTCTACAGTCTGCGCAATGTGGTTCCTCACAAAGGCCTAGGCAGGGGACACTTTGTGAGGAGGATGAGGAGGAGTCAATGGATGAGGAAGACATCTGTCCAGAGGAGGGAGGTACATAATGCTCTAGTAGTCAGTATCTAGAGCGAGGGTGGGGTGATGCAGAGCAGGCAGAGATCACGCCTCAAGCAGAGGACAGCGTTTCTTGGCCAGTTGGCAGTCTGCTGCACATGGTTGATTTCATGCTGCAGTGCCTGAGAAACGACCGCCGCATCGCCCACATTCTCAACACGGCTGATTATTGGGTGTCCACCCTCCTAGATCCTCGCCACCGGGACAACTTACAAAGCCTCATAACACCGTTGAACCGGGAGCGTAAAATGCAGGAGTACTAAGACGCACTGGTGCATTCCATCATGTTCTCCATTCCAACCGAGAGCAGTGCTGCTAGTGCTTTACAAAGCAGCTCAGTGCGTCGAGGCAGTGGAGGAAGCTCTGCACAAAGAGGGAGCAGAAGCAGCGCCTCAGCACAAGGCAAGACCAGTATGGCCGAAATGTGGCAAAGTTTTGTGTCCCCGCCGCCACAAATGTCTACACCATCACAGACGGCTCCAGTCAGCAGGAGGCAACGTTTCCGTCAGATGGTGACAGACTACATGTCTTGCCCTCTTAGTGTACTCCCAGACGGCTCTTCTCCATTCAAGTTTTGGGTCTGTAAGCTGGATACATGGCCAGAGCTTAGTCAGTATGCACTGGAGGTGCTAGCTTGCCCTGCTGCTAGTGTATTATCGGAAGGCGTCTTTAGTGCCGCAGGTGGTGTACTAACAGACCGTCGCATGCGACTATTCTCCGATAACGATGACCTGCTTACTTTTCTCAAAATGAACAAGGCCTGGATCTCTCATGAATTTGCCAGTCCTCTTCCAGACTAAATAATTGGTTGGCAACAGTATCCAGGTCTCCTGTTGTGTTCATGTTTCTACCACCTGAACTGTAATCCCTGAGCTCCAACACCGCCAGTTGGCGCTCGGAAGTGCCGTCTGCACAGTCAACACTTGCTGCCGTGTTATTGGGGTTCAGTAACGTCAGCTGCTCCCCTGCTGTGCGGACGGCAATTTCTCCTGCTCTGTCCACATTCTCACTACTACAGATTTTAAAGTTGCTCCAATTACACCTCTGGCTCCTCTGTTTTCAGTATTATCCCTGAGCTCCAACACCGCCAGTTGGCGCTCGGAAGTGCCGTCTGCACAGTCAACACTTGCTGCCGTGTTATTGGGGTTCAGTAACGTCAGCTGTTCCCCTGCTGTGCGGACGGCAATTTCTCCTGCTCTGTCCACATTCTCACTACTACAGATTTTAAAGTTGCTCCAATTACACCTCTGGCTCCTCTGTTTTCAGTATTATCCCTGAGCTCCAACACCGCCAGTTGGCGCTCGGAAGTGCCGTCTGCACAGTCAACACTTGCTGCCATGTTATTGGGGTTCAGTAACGTCAGCTGTTCCCCTGCTGTGCGGACGGCAATTTCTCCTGCTCTGTCCACATTCTCACTACTACAGATTTTAAAGTTGCTCCAATTACACCTCTGGCTCCTCTGTTTTCAGTATTATCCCTGAGCTCCAACACCGCCAGTTAGCGGTCGGAAGTGCCGTCTGCACAGTCAACACTTGCTGCCGTGTTATTGGGGTTCAGTAACGTCAGTTGTTTGCCTGCTGTGCGGACGGCAATTTCTCCTGCTCTGTCCACATTCTCACTACTACAGATTTTAAAGTTGCTCCAATTACACCTCTGGCTCCTCTGTTTTAAGTATTATCCCTGAGCTCCAACACCGCCAGTTGGTGCTCGGAAGTGCCGTCTGCACAGTCAACACTTGCTGCCATGTTATTGGGGTTCAGTAACGTCAGCTGTTCCCCTGCTGTGCGGACGGCAATTTCTCCTGCTCTGTCCACATTCTCACTACTACAGATTTTAAAGTTGCTCCAATTACACCTCTGGCTCCTCTGTTTTCAGTATTATCCCTGAGCTCCAACACCGCCAGTTGGCGCTCGGAAGTGCCATCTGCACAGTCAACACTTGCTGCCGTGTTATTGGGGTTCAGTAACCTCAGCTGTTCCCCTGCTGTGCGGACGGCAATTTCTCCTGCTTTGTCCACATCCACTGTACTACTGATTTAAAACTTGCTCCAATTACACCTCTGGCCCCTCTGTTTTTAGTATTTACCCTGGGCTCCAATACCGCTAGTTGCTGCTCAGAAGTGCCGTCTGCACAGTCAACGCTTGCTCCAGTGTTATTGGGGTTCAGTAACGTCGGCTGTTCCCCTGCTGTGTGTCCGGCAAATTCTCCTGCTTTGTCCACATCCACTGTACTACTGATTTAAAACTTGCTCCAATTACACCTCTGGCTCCTCTGTTTTTAGTATTTACCCTGGGCTCCAATACCGCTAGTTGCTGCTCAGAAGTGCCATCTGCACAGTCAACGCTTGCTCCAGTGCTATTGGGTTCAGTAACGTCAGCTGTTCCCCTGCTGTGTGTCCGGCAAATTCTCCTGCTTTGTCCACATCCACTGTACTACTGATTTAAAACTTGCTCCAATTACACCTCTGGCCCCTCTGTTTTTAGTATTTGCCCTGGGCTTCAATACCGCTAGTTGCTGCTCAGAAGTGCCGTCTGCACAGTCAACGCTTGCTCCAGTGTTATTGGGGTTCAGTAACGTCAGCTGTTCCCCTGCTGTGTGTCCGGCAAATTCTCCTGCTTTGTCCACATCCACTGTACTACTGATTTAGAACTTGCTCCAATTACACCTCTGGCTCCTCTGTTTTTAGTATTTACCCTGGGCTCCAATACCGCTAGTTGCTGCTCAGAAGTGCCGTCTGCACAGTCAACGCTTGCTCCAGTGTTATTGGGGTTCAGTAACGTCAGCTGTTCCCCTGCTGTGTGTCCGGCAAATTCTCCTGCTCTGTCCACATTCACACTACTACAGATTTTAAAGTTGCTCCAATTACGCCTCTGGCTCCACTCTGTTTTTAGTATTTACCCTGGGTTCCAGCACCGCCAGCTGTTTCCCAGCAGTGTCTTTGGCATGGGTACTCCCTCCTGCCCAGCCTGGTTCCAGCACGCCAGCTGTTTCCGGGTAGTGTCAACGTCACTTTGCCTCCAATGCGTTGTCCTGTCGTGTTGCGGTCGGGTTTGCCGACTCTATGGTGCCTGCAGTTTAGGTGACTCCTATGTGGGCTGCGGGATCTGGCAATGAAAGCTAGTTCTATAGTGCCAATAAGACAAGCACCCCCTGTAGGACTGTGGGTTTCGGTAACTGCGGCCGGCTCGCGGCCTTGCAACTTTTTTTTTCATGGGTACCTTCTGCTACCCATCCGGGTTCCAGTACCGTCTGCTGGTCCTCGGTAGTTCCATTTGCTCTTGTACCTTCTACTACCCATCCGGGTTCCAGTACCATCAGCTGGTTCTCGGCAGTGTCTTTGGCACGGGTACTCCCTCCTGCCCAGCCTGGTTCCAGCACGCCAGCTGTTTCCGGGTAGTGTCAACGTCACTTTGCCTCCAATGCGTTGTCCTGTCGTGTTGCGGTCGGGTTAGCTGACTCTATGGTGCCTGCAGTTTAGGTGACTCCTATGTGGGCTGCGGGATCTGGCAATGAAGGCTGGTTCCATAGTGCCAATAGGACAAGCACCCCCTGTAGTACTGTGGGTTTTGGTAACTGCGGCCGGCTCGCGGCCTTGAAACTTTTTTTTACATGGGTACCTTCTGCTACCCATCCGGGTTCCAGTACCGTCAGCTGGTTCTCGGCAGTGCCTTTGGATTAGGTGCCTCCTTCTTGGTATCCAAGTTCCACCAACGTCTGCTGGTCCTTGGTAGTGCTTTCTGGCACAGGTACCTCCTGCTTAGTAACCGACTTCCAGTACCGTCAGCTGGTCTTCGGTAGTTCCATTGGCTCTTGTACCTTCTGCTACCCATCCGGGTTCCAGTACCGTCAGCTGGTCCTCGGTAGTTCCATTTGCTCTTGTACCTTCTACTACCCATCCGGGTTCCAGTACCGTCAGCTGGTTCTCGGCAGTGTCTTTGGCACGGGTACTCCCTCCTGCCCAGCCTGGTTCCAGCACACCAGCTGTTTCCGGGTAGTGTCAACGTCACTTTGCCTCCAATGCGTTGTCCTGTCATGTTGCGGTCGGGTTAGCCGACTCTATGGTGCCTGCAGATTAGGTGACTCCTATGTGGGCTGCGGGATCTGGCAATGAAGGCTGGTTCCATAGTGCCAATAGGACAAGCACCCCCTGTAGGACTGTGGGTTTTGGTATCTGCGGCCGGTTCGCGGCCTTGAAACTTTTTTTTACTTGGGTACCTTCTGCTACCCATCCGGGTTCCAGTACCGTCAGCTGGTTCTCGGCAGTGCCTTTGGATTAGGTGCCTACTTCTCGGTATCCAAGTTCCACCAACGTCTGCTGGTCCTTGGTAGTGCTTTCTGGCACAGGTACCTCCTGCTTAGTAACCGAGTTCCAGTACCGTCAGCTGGTCCTCGGTAGTTCCATTGGCTCTTGTACCTTCTGCTACCCATCCGGGTTCCAGTACCGTCAGCTGGTCCTCGGTAGTTCCATTTGCTCTTGTACCTTCTACTACCCATCCGGGTTCCAGTACCGTCAGCTGGTTCTCGGCAGTGTCTTTGGCACGGGTACTCCCTCCTGCCCAGCCTGGTTCCAGCACGCCAGCTGTTTCCGGGTAGTGTCAACGTCACTTTGCCTCCAATGCGTTGTCCTGTCGTGTTGCGGTCAGGTTAGCCGACTCTATGGTGCCTGCAGTTTAGGTGACTCCTATGTGGGCTGCGGGATCTGGCAATGAAGGCTGGTTCCATAGTGCCAATAGGACAAGCACCCCCTGTAGGACTGTGGGTTTTGGTAACTGCGGCCGGCTCGCGGCCTTGAAACTTTTTTTTACTTGGGTACCTTCTGCTACCCATCCGGGTTCCAGTACCGTCAGCTGGTTCTCGGCAGTGCCTTTGGATTAGGTGCTTCCTTCTCGGTATCCAAGTTCCACCAACGTCTGCTGGTCCTTGGTAGTGCTTTCTGGCACAGGTACCTCCTGCTTAGTAACCGAGTTCCAGTACCGTCATCTGGTCCTCGGTAGTTCCATTGGCTCTTGTACCTTCTGCTACCCATCCGGGTTCCAGTACCGTCAGCTGGTTCTCGGCAGTGCCTTTGGATTAGGTGCCTCCTTCTCGGTATCCAAGTTCTACCAACATCTGCTGGTCCTTGGTAGTGCTTTCTGGCACAGGTACCTCCTGCTTAGAAACCGAGTTCCAGTACCGTCAGCTGGTCCTCGGTAGTTCCATTGGCTCTTGTACCTTCTGCTACCCATCCGGGTTCCAGTACCGTCAGCTGGTCCTCGGTCGTTCCTCAGCCTTCTTGTACCTTCTGCTACATTTCCAAGTTCAAGATTTTTGAAATGGTTCTTGGTAATCACTCTGGATCTCCCTGACGAGGACCCTGAAGACGAGGACCCTGAAGACCAACCCGAAGAAGACGAGGACCCCGAAGACAACGACCCTGAAGACGAGGACCCTGAAGACCACCCCGAAGAAGACGAGGACCCTGAAGACCACCCCGAAGAAGACGAGGACCCTGAAGACGAGGACCCTGAAGACGAGGGCCCTGAAGACCAACCCGAAGAAGACGAGTACCCCGAAGACGAGGACCCCGAAGACGATGACCCTGAAGATGAGGACCCCGAAGACGACGACCCTGAAGACCACCACAAACAAGACCAAGAAGATGACCCTGAAGAAGTTGACCAAGAGGACAAAGAAGAGAAGACAACCACCAAGATACAGAAGAACAAGAGAAAGAAAACCAAGAAGCAGAAGTACAAGAAGCTGCAGAACAAAAAGCGGAAGAACATTAAGCATAAGACTAAAAATCAGAGCAAAAGATAATATCTAAATTATAAGCAGAAGATGACTAAGCAGTGTATGGGGGTGAGTCCGTTCCTCCTCGTGGTGCCCCTGGAAAAGACCTGCTGCTGCAGGCCAAACGCGGACAAATCCTGTTGTAAATCTTTTGTGACGGGCAGAACGAAAGGTGTAATGTTCAAACTTTTATAGATAACAACTACAGGAATGCCTGTCACAAATAAGAATATGATGAAGAAGAAGAATATGAAGAAGATGAAGAAGTAGAATATGAAGAAGAATAATAGTTGAATAAGAAGAATATGAAGAATGTAAAAAAAAAGAATAATACGAAGAAGGTGAAGAAGAAGATGAAGAAGGTGAAGAAGAAGTGGATGAAAAAGATGCTGATGCTGAGGATGATGAAGGAGAAAGT
Source organism: Phyllobates terribilis (assembly GCF_046119375.1). Taxonomy (NCBI): domain Eukaryota; kingdom Metazoa; phylum Chordata; class Amphibia; order Anura; family Dendrobatidae; genus Phyllobates; species Phyllobates terribilis. Next base: position 72,472,474 of record NW_027362770.1, on the reverse strand, counting down.
GTGGGAGAAGTAAAAAAGAAGGTGAAGAGCATGGAAGTAGTGAAACATAAATATCTGACAAAATATAAAAATACTTAACATAGTCAATATTTCCGTAACTCAGAACGTCTTAAAAAAAATATTAATTCCTGCTATTCCATTTGATTGGGCTAAACCTCTATGCCTTTATTGTCTCCCCCACCTCCCCCAATACATTCTACATTATTCTTAGTTGTTTTCCTTCATGTAGAATTAACCTACAAGGAAAGAAAGGGTTTATTTTCATTCCGATATTTCTGTCCCATTGACTTGCATTGGTTTCCGGTATCGGAATCGGCGATATCCGATACTTTTTGGGTATCGGTCCGATCCAATCCGATCCGATATTTTCCGATATCGGAAGGTATCGCTCAACACTATTCAGAACCCGTCCCCTCTATGAAGTGGTCTATCAAGATGTTGTCAAAGTCCACACTTTCATGGGGGTCAACCTGTAGAACAGCGGAGAAAGTCTCTTGGAGGGATAGAGCATTGTCCCGTAGGGTCTCACCTGGCTGATCTCATCTTGACCTCAGAGATGGATGTAACCTCAAAGGCATCCTTCAGTTTTGCAAGGATTTGCTCAGACGTTTTCTTCCCTGTTGGGGGTCAGGATCGAACTTCCCTTGAAGCGGCGCCCTCAAGCTGACTGTAGCATCGGCGTCTCTGCCTCCTGACGGGCAGAGATGCCATTCCCCTCACTGCCGCGGTCCTGGTTCGGCGTCTTCCTGCTCCCTTGCTGCTGTGGCGCACACCGCGTGCAGCTTCCTGGGCACTGTGCTTAGGGCGCGCGCGCGCTCCCTCCCTCTTAAAGGGGCCGCACGCCATCCTAAAGAGTCCCTGGCCAATGGCCGGAGGACTTCTCCTATATACGGCACCTCCTCCAAAATGGAGGTGCCTGTGCAAGGTTGTTGTTCCGTGTGCCAACACTTGCTTCAGCACTTAGGTTCCGCTGCCAGTCAGTCCTGCCCGCCAGTCTGTCTAACAGTCCAGCCCGCCAGTCTGTCAAATAGTTCTGCCCACCATTCTTCTTCCAGAGACCATCTTGCTCGTCACACAGCTTGTAACCCTTCAGGTGGGAATGCTGCACTTGGAGAAGATCTCCTTTCATGTGCTGTCCGATCTCTCTCACCCCCTCTTGCTTGGTCTACCTTGTGTACATTGACATGAGCCTGTCCTGAATTGGAGATCAGGTGAAGTGCTCCATTGGTGTCAGGAATGCCATGAGTCCTGTCAGGTCCTGATTCGTCCTGCTCGACCCCCGTCCACTCCAGTTAATCTACCTGGTCTGCCGGCATCCTACTTGTCCTATGCGGATGTCTTTGACAAAAAGGAAGTGGAGACACTACCACCTCATAGGCCGTATGATTGCCCCATCGACCTGGTACCTGGTGCTTCTCCTCCCCATGTGTGAATCTGCCCCTTGTCGCTGGCTGAGACCCGGGCCATAGAAGAGAATCTTGATAGGGGATTTATCCAGAAATCCACCTCTCCGGCTGGAGCAGGATTCTTCTTTGTCAAGAAGGAAGACGGCTCTCTATGTCCATGTATCGATTACAGGGGCCTTAACTAGATTACCATCAAAAATAAGTACCCCCTGCCTCTCATCTTGAAGCTGTTTGACCGCCTTAAAGGCGCAAAGATCTTCACCAAGGTCGTTCTTCGTGGGGCATACAATTTGGTCCGGATTCGCCAGGGAGACGAGTGGAAGACGGCATTCAACACCCGTGATGCCCTTTGGTCTCTGTATTGCTCTAGCCGTCTTCCAGGAGCTGGTTAACGACATCTTCTGAGATCTCCTGTATTCTTGCGTGGTGGTGTACCTGGACGATATCTTGGTTTTCTCTCCAGATCTGCCCTCACACCGGAGGGATGTTCGTCAGGTTCTGCTAAGGCTCTGGAAGAATTGCCTATACGCTAAATTCGAGAAATGCCTCTTTGAGCAGACCTCTCTACCGTTCCTGGGCTATGTTATCTCCGAGACTAGTCTGCGGATGGATCCCGAGAAGGTGTTTGCCGTCTTAAAGTGGCCCCGACTGGAGGGGTTGAAGGTGATTCAGCGATTCCTGGGCTTCGCAAACTATTACCGCCTCTTCATTCCTCATTTCTCCTCCCGGACTGCTCCCATCTTCGCGCTCACCCGTAAAGCAGCAAATCCCAGTGAATGGACTTCCGAAGCGGAGAAGGCCTTCGTCTCCCTTAAACAAGCCTTCTCCTCTGCTCTTGTGCTGCACCGTCTGGATTGCAACAAGCAGTTCTTCCTAGAGGTTGATGCATCCTCCTCCGGAGCCGGAGCGGTGCTCACCCAGAAATCCTCGTCCGGGAGAATGGTAACCTGCGGCTCCTTCTCCAAGCTCTTCTCCTCGTCCGAGCGCAACAACTCCATAGGAGATCGGGAGCTGCTGGTCATCAAATTAGCGCTGGAGGAGTGGCACTACTTGCTGGAGGGGGCTCTGCACCCGGTGGTCATCTACACTAACCACAAAAACCTCGCTTATTTGCACAACGCCCAAAGACTAAATCCGCGTCAGGCCATGTGGTCTCTATTCTTTGCCCGATTCTGCTTCACTCTGCATTACCGCCCGGTGGACAAGAACATTAAAGCTGACGCTTTATCCCGCTCGTTGCTGTCTTCCGACCTAGAGGAGGAGCCTCTACATATCATTGATCCCTCCAAAGTAATGACTGTTGCTCTTCCGCCCGGTAAGACCTTTGTAGCAGTTCCGAATCGAAAGAAGGTTCTACTCTGGGGCCATTCATCCAAACTAGCCGGTCACGCTGGCTAGAGGAAGAACTTTCTGCTTGTCGCCCGACATTACTGGTGGCCTTCCCTGCAAAGGGTGTCGCAGACTTCATCGCGGCTTGTTCCTCTTGTGTCCGTAACAAGGATCCCAGGCACCTTCCATCTGGTGGTCTCCTTCCTCTTCCCGTGACTTCCGCTCCGTGGCAACACATTGCAATGGACTTCATCACGGATCTCCCTGTTTCTGCAGGTTGTACTGTTTTTGGGTGGCCCACTTCATCCCTCTGCCTTGTCTTCCGTCTGCATCTGTGCTGGCTAAGGACTTCATCCATCACATCTTCCGTCTTCACGGCCTACCCCTCCACATTGTGTCTGATAGCGGAGTTCAGTTCACTTCGCGCTTCTGGAGAGGTACATGCAAGCTGCTGGATGTCTCTTTGGATTTCTCTTCTGCTTATCATCCTCAGTCCAATGGTCAAGTGGAATGTATCAACCAGATCCTTACCAGCTTTCTTCGGCACTTTGTCAATCCTCACCATAACGATTGGGTTGAGCTCCTGCCCTGGGCCGTGTTCTCCTATAACAACCATGAGAGCAAGTCTTCTACTAAATCCCCATTTTTTGTGGTCTACGGTGGACACCTCCGGATTCCGTTTCCCGTCTCCTCTTCTGTGGACAATCCTGTCTCTTTTCAGTGAATTTTCGGCTATTTGGGAAGACACTAGATCTGCACTTCTTCAGTCCTCTGAGCGGATGAAGAGACATGCTCATAAGAGACGTCTGGATCCTCCTCAATTCCGTCTGGGAGACAAGGTCTGGCTTTCCTCCAAATATGTCCATCTCAAGATACCTTCTTATAAGTTGGGTCCGCGGTTCATCGGTCCATTCGAGGTTCTGAACCAAATCAATCCCGTGGCTTACAAGCTGAAACTCCCGGTCACCTTACGGATTCCCAACTCCTTTCATGTATCCCTCCTCAAACCAGTTGTCCATAATTCCTTCTCTGATGATCCAGGCACCACTTCAGCTCCAGTCTCCGCTGAGGACGCCTTTGAGGTAGAAAACATTTTGGCCACCAAGAGGGTAAGAGGAAAGACTTCCTTTATTGTGAATTTTAAGGGGTTTGGCCTGGAGGAGAGGTCTTGGGAACCCAGGGAGAACATTCATGCCCCTCATCTTCTTAAAATTTTTTTCGCAGGCCTAAAGAAGAGGGGGCGTAAAGGGGGGTACTGTAGCCGGGCAGAGACGCCGTTCCCCTCACCGCCATGGTCCTGGTCCGGCGTCTTCCTGCTCCTCCACGGCTGTGGCGCGCACCGCGCGCAACTTCCCGGGCACTGTGCTTAGTGCGCGCATGCGCTCCCTCCCTCTTAAAGGGGCCACGTGCCGTCCTAAAGAGTCCCCGGCCAATGGCCGGAGGACTTCTCCAAAATGGAGGTGCCTGTGCAAGGTTGTTGTTCCATGTGCTAACACTTGCTTCAGCCATCAGGTCCCGCTGCCAGTCAGTCCTGCCCACCAGTCTGTCTAACAGTCCAGCCCGCCAGTCTGTCTACAGTCCAGCCCGCCAGTCTATCTAATAGTTCTGCCCGCCAGTCTGCCAGTTACCTGCCGTGCCCGCAAGCTTGCCTACCTGGAGCACATGCCAGTAACCTGCTGAGCCCACCAGCCTGCCTACCAGGAGCACCTGCCTGTAACCTGCCGTGCCTGCCAGCCTGCATTCCTGGAGAATCTGCCAGTTACCTGCCATTCCACTCCAGCCAGCCTACCTGGAGAACTGGCCAGTAACCTGCCGTGCCCGCCAGCCTGCCTACCCGGAGCACCTGCCAGTAACCTGCCGTGCCCGCCAGCCTGCCTTCCTGGAGCACCTGCCAGTTACCTGCCGTGCCGCCAGCCTACCTACCTGGAGCACCTGCCAGTTACGTGCCATGCCTGCCAGCCTTAGGCACTTAGTCGTGCCCCTCTGGTCCCTCCTTGCACTGAAGCACAGAGGTTCCACCACCTGGATCCGTAACACTGACCCAGCAGGATCAGCACTTGCTGTTCTACTGTAGAGTGGTTTAGCCAAATGTTTTTGAGTAACTTTCTGAGGCGGTGCTGGATTGTATGTTGCCTACACAAAGCAGGACTTGCAATATTTTTGGATGACAGTAGAAATCCGAGGTACCATATATGTCTTCCAAATAAAGTCATTCATCTGATTCTTGCCTCTATGGGTGATATCGTGTGCCCATTCTGTCACCGAGGGGTACAGATTACGAGGTAGAAAGATCTTTTTGTTCTTCCTCCAGACTCCATCTTCATCCTTTTCAGCTCCTGCATCTTGCCATGACTTCTTTTCATCATCCGATGTCTTGTCTTGATGTAAATGGATAAACTTCATAAGTGAGCTTTGAGGCCCTCCTTCAGTGTCTTGAAACACGTACACCGCTGCTTTCTCTTTCCTAAATGAATCCACAGCATGTGTAACCACGGCATATCCCATATGGAATCTTCCTATTTCATCTTCAAATCTGGAACCATCGGTGAAGAACGTCAGGTCAGCATGCAGGAGTGGGTCTTCAGACATGTTTCTCTTGGAGGCTGCTTCATCCTGCATCTGTTCATGATCCTCTAAGTGTGTAAAGGTGTCTTCACCAAGAGCATCAGTATCATTATCCACATCCCCCCTGGAAAGAGGAAGTAGTGTGGACGGGTTGAGGATGGTGCAGCGGACAAGAGTGACATTATCTGGAATCAAGAGGGAACATTGGAGTCTCATATGACGCTGCAGCGACAGGTGTTTAGGTTGAGTTTGGTCAAGAATAGCTTTTATGTCATGTGGAGCCATTAAAAGAACCGGATGTCCTAAGATGATATCAGAAGTTTTGTCCAGAAGCATATGTGCAGCATGTATGGCTCTGACGCAAGTCGGGGAAGCTTGAGACACCGAGTCCAGGCGGGCAGAGTAATAGCCGATGGGTCTTGTTCTTCCCCCACGTTTCTGTGCTAGGACTCCAGAAGCATGTCCGGCTACTTCACTGACAAACAAGTAAAAAGGTAGTTGATAATTTGGGATTCCAAGAGCTGGTGCAGACTGTATGGCCTGTTTAAGAGTGTAGAAGGCTTCCACGGATTTGGGACGTAGTGGAAAAGCTGACGTCTTGAGGTCATCGTACAACGGTTGCATCAGCTTTGAGGCATCTGGAATCCATTGGTGACAATATGTGATAAGTCCTAAGAAAGCTTGTAATTGCTTAAGTCCTTTTGGTAGAGGAATGGTCTCAATAGCAAGTTCCCTTTCACCCGTTAGGTGTTTTAGGTTTGGAGAGAGATAGTGGCCTAAAAACACAACTTTGGGCTGACACCACTGGATTTTTTTGAGGGACACCTTGCAGTTTTGTTGTGCAAGATGAAGGAGAAGACTGAGACTCGACTCTTCAGCTGTCGCCTGATCCGGACAACATAGTAGGAGATCATCCACATACTGAAGAAGGACAACTTGGTGGCTAGTCTCTCTCCACGGCCGTTAAACAAGAGGCAAGGGCCAGAGAGAAATGACTTGGTGATTTCTGTGCTCCTTGTGGTAATACCGTCCATGTGTATTGTGATCCTCTGTAAGTGAAGGCAAACAGATACCAATCTTCTGGATGTAGTGGTAGGCTGAAGAAAGCATTGGCTAGATCGATGACAGTGACACGTTTTGCATCTGATGGTATTTCTGACAACAATGTATGTGAATTGGGCATAATGGGACTTTCTAGTACAGTCTCTGCGTTAACAGCTCGCAGATCTTGAACCATACGGTACTTCGGGGCTTCTCCTTTTAATGTCCTCTTCTTTACTGGGAACAAGGGCGTGTTACAGAGAGAGTTACATTTGACTAGTGTCCCATTTTCCAGGAGAGCCTTGATTTGAGTGCCCAAAGACTCTTCCTGGGCAGATTTGAGTGGGTATTGGGGCACCCTAGGGACTTGAACTCCAGGTTTAAGAATGACCCGTAACGGAGGTACAGCAAGACATCCAATATCTTCAGTGCCAGTAGACCATAGAGTAGATGGGACCTGTGACATCACTTCTGGCGGAACACTTGAGGTGGTGTTAGCAGCTTCATCCATCATCATGAGCAGAGGTGCTGCTTGAAGTTGACACTCTTCACTCCGATCGAGCGGGTCAGTGATGGTGATGGTGAGACCATCTGATGAATAGGCAATGGTCGCTCTTAACTTTTGAAGAAGGTCTGCTCCCAGAAGGTTAGTAGCACAAGTGGGGGACACCACAAGACACATAAACACATCTTCGTATGGTCCAATCTGTATTTTGCGGGTGAGCTTGTTAGAAGTAGGCTTGCCATCTACTCCCACGCATGTCACGACTTCAGAGGATATCAGATCGGGAAAAGGCAGGTCCTGTAATCTGATAATTCTTCTGGCTGCACCGGTGTCCACCAGAAACGGTAAGGGTTTGCCTTTAACGTTGATAGTTACTTTGGCTATTGGACCAGATATAGAAGCCAAAGTAGTGGACACAGGCTTGCCCTTGTCCTATCAGATATTTAGATCCATCAGAGCAGCGGTGTGATTGGTATCTGGATGTATCCGAGCTTGTGGTGGTCGTTCGTAGTATTGGTCATTGCATCGAGGATAGTTGAATCTGCGATTATCCTCATTGTGGTTTCTGAATCTGCGTCCTTGAAGAGGGGCCCTACAATCCCGTCTTTGGTCACCCGGATTACCACAATTGAAACTGACATCTTTGGTACGAGATGATGGAGGTTTCTGGGTTTGGTGTTGCACATCAGTCCATAGAATATGGGTCTTTTTGTTTGAGGTTGTCATAGATTTCTCAGGGAGTGTTTTTTCGATTCCCTCAGCTATCGTTAAGACATCCTTAAGATCCAATGTAGCATATTCAGGTCTAATTGCTTGAAATTGCTTCCTCAGAGCTTCCCGAAGGCCCTCAACAAAAGAAGAGACGAGTAGTGTCTGTTGAACTTTTATTTGGTTACTGAAGCCAAGGTCATTAAACATTTGAGTTAGAAGAGCATGCTATCTCTCCACCGATTCCCCTGGTTCTTGCGTGACGTCCTTGAAAGATGTTGACTGATCAGCCAATTTATCTGAGGCCCATGTCTTAAGTTCTTGGCAGAACTGAACACCAGAGCCCCATGTGGTGTCACTGACAAGTGAGGCATCATTAAATGCAGTGTCCATAACAGGCCAATATGCATCGTCTGCTTTAAGATTTGCCAGGGAAATGAGATCTTGCCATGTGGCTGAGTAATTCTTTTGGATTTGAAGCATGCTTCTATAGAAAGGCATCGGCTGTTTTTCTGGATCTGGGAGTTGGTTCAGCAGAGTAGCATCTTGATGGGGTGTAAACTTGACATATAGGGTGGGCTCCTCAGACGTGGGCGTTGGCACGGTTGGTGGTGGCACCTAAGGATGAGGAATGAGGGGTCCTGGAATGAGGGGCTCTATTTGGGCAGCTCCTATATCATGGGGTGGAGTCTAGGTGACACAGGCAGTCTTAAAAGCTTTAACAGCCCTGTCCTCATTACTAATTAACCTGATTTCGGAGAGGCAGCAAATGCTTGGGGGGGGCTACACTTGTTCATTATAATTCCAACAATCTCCCTTGCACACGCATGAACAGGAAACCCGAAGATGCCAACACCAATGGCAGGAATTGTCAAGGTCTCAATCTGCTCACTAATATTCGCATACTCTAAGATACGAGTTATTGTAGCGCGAAGTTGTCAAGCACTGACATCTGGATGAATAGGGTCAAAAGTAGGGATCACAGCGTGTATGATCATTCTACAAGGAAGATTGCCAGATTTAGTCACCGCTATGTCCCCAACAGCTATCTGACCACGCGACTCAACAATGATTCAACTGTCAGCCCTTCCTGCTTCCACTATTGCTCTAGCCACACCTCCGTTGTGCTCTAACCGAGGGTTGGCAGCATTAACAATAGCGTTCATTTCCATTGTCGTTATGTCACCCTTACCCATCACTAACAAGGGTCCCTCAGGAAGTTCTTTTTCAAAAATGGGTTGCCAACATTCCCTCCCCTTTGTGCTTCCTGTGATGTTGGTGTCCCCCGCCCCAGATTGAGCCGCTCGTTGATTCAGTGGCCACCGTTCCATACAGGTGTGCACTCAGCTGATAGAGAGGCTGTGAGGTACTGGGAATAGAGTTAAGTAGACTGCGTGAGAGTGCTGTTGTAGCGGAAGTGTTGGGAGGAGAGGTCGCTGCTTGAAGTAACTCGTGTGGACGTGCGGCTGAGTTGCCAGTGGAAGTGACAGTGGAAAGGGTTGGTGCTGGGGCTGATCCAGGTGGGAGAATAGCTGGGCTCATGATGGGAGTGTTAAGTGAAAGGGTCGGTGGCCCACTGGACACCGTTGTGACAGGGAACATGGGTAAAGACTGTTCACTTCCCGAAGGAGTATAGTACTGGCCATTAGTGGTCATTACTGGGTAAAAAGGATCTGGTCTTGTGATGTGTAGCATTGGCCTAGTATGTTCACCACCGAAAGTCGTGTGTACATTCCTGGATTGTACCTCACTCGATTTAGCCAGATCTATGTCAGTTACATGATGATATGGCTCAGTTTGTATGATCTGGGGCAACGTTCCAAGATGGCCACCACCGGAGGCAGCACATGTGCCATCCACAAAATGGACACCGCCAGAAAGAGCACTTTTGACATCCACAAAAAGGCTGCCACCAGAAGCAGCATATTTACCATCCACAAAATGGCCACCGCCAGAAGGAGCACTTTTGCCATCCACAAAGTGGCCACCGCCACAAAGAGCACATGGCAGTATGCCACCATCACCACCATTATACGGTGGTGGCCGCTCACAGGATACATTTTTGTAATACACATAACTCAAAACGCTGTCCTTCTTTTTCCTTTCCTCTTCTACCCAATTTTCTCTATACAAACTTTCTGAGACTCTTTCCCATGTCCTAGCAGTAGACAACAATCCATTATCTTCTAGAGTAGAGTACATTTTCTCTCTTTCAAGACAGTCTTCCACTCCAGGGGCTGTATCCTCCCCCCTTCTGGCATTCCACACAACTTCATAAGCTTTTTACATTGTTTAACATGACTTTTCCATTCACAAATCGAGACTAATGCACACGGGTCCAACTTGCCATCTGAATTTGGCTTAGTGCCAATACGACAAAACTGCATTCATTTCTCCATCTTTCTCTATATCGACCAAGATAGCAAACACAAAACAAACAATAAGACGGGGGAGAATGTCTCAAACCTGAGATTCTAAAGAAAAAAAAACTGAGTCTGCAGCACACACTTTCTATCCGCCTCCGTCCTAACACGTGGTCCCTGTCTGATTTCCGTATAAAAAAAATAAAACACCTCGTATTAATCCAATTACCAGGCCCCGTACCGAGTCACTCACTCTAGGCTATGTGCCAAAACTCAATTTACTAATCCAATTACCAGGCCCCGTACCGAGTCACTCACTCTAGGCAACGTGCCGAAACTCAATTTACTAGGCTCCGGGCCGAGTCACTCACTCCAGGCTCCGTGCCGGTACCAGGCCGAGTCACTCACTCTAGGCCACGCCGAGTCACTTATTCCAGGCTAAGTACCCCTACTTTCTCCACCAGAACTGAAAATCGTATCACAGGCGACAAACGTGAACTGTACCACAGACATTATCCTTTACTGCTCCAGACACAGCTCAAAAACTAACTTGCTCCCTTTAATATCAGTCAATCTTCCCTCAACATGACACATAACAGGCAGCAGGCAACTGAGCACGTGATGGTTTTTCCGCAATTAAATGGCCAGCATCGGAGAGACCCTTCTGCCGTCTTACAGATACCTCAAAAACTGGACACAGTCAGGCAATCTGCACAGGATACCCCGAGGAACACAGGAAAAGACTACAGATTATAAAAATCAACAGACTTACCGTGTTTGGTTAAGGAGGTGATCAGTCTCCTGGCTCGGGGTATTCAGTGCATCCTGCCGTTCCACTCGCCGGTCCTCAGGGTGTAGGGCTTCTTCCTCTGCAACAGCCCACGTTGGGCGCAAAAAATGTTAGCGTGAACAGTTTGATATGTTCACTAGTTGCCTGCTCCTGGCCTAATGGATATGATCAAGTGCATGCAAGAAAGAATAACATCAGACACACACACAGTTGGATGTAAGCTCTTCTTGATCAGCTATGGCACAGCTCCAAGTCTTTTTATTCAGCCCGAACATAGACTTATATAAACTGTATATAGGGGCTCGGTTAGCCCTAGAATGGGAGTAACCAGATGTATTCATTGGTTAATGGATTGGGCAATGAGCAAGTCCATGGGCAGATCCATTAGTTCATCAGGGTGGGCGTGGTCCATGAGGCCATCAGGGTGGGTTGGTCCATGAGGTCATCAGGGGGCGTGGTACATGAGGTTATCAGGGTGGGTTGGTCCATGAGGTCACCAGGGGGCGTGATCCATGAGGTCATCAGGGTGGGTTGGTCCATGAGGTCATCAGGGGGCGTGGTCCATGAGGTCATTAGGGTGTGTGACTCCAAGCGATGTGTCATTCTGTGATTGATTAGTCTTTCTATAGAATTCAGCTTCCTCTTGGAACTTCCTTGTACGACAGGATGTAGTCATAAATAAAGTCTCCACCTTTGCCACATGTACAACAGGATGTAATCATAGGCCCAGTTGCCATCTTGCATAACAGAGCATGGTGTGATGAAACAGGAAATGGCAGCCATCTTTTGATCTAAACAAGCTTATGTAAGGTGAAATAATACACTTTGTGGGTCTTTTCTCTCAATCTCCTATGTCTTGAGGTCAATTAAGTATTTGATCCTATGTCTCTCCTCAACACTTGTACAGGAAATGCTATGCACAGTCCAGGAAATACTAAACTGATGGAGGGACCTTCACAGATTGGCTATCTGCGGAAAACACACTAAAGTGTGGATGTTCACTGTTTTTTAACCCACCGTTCCCTCTTGCAGGGGATAGGTTTAAACAACCCCGGTGGCAGCCACGTGGATCTGGTCCTGGCTAGAAGCAATTAGGATAGCCAGAGAGCAGGAGAGTCCATGTACAGCTTTCTTTCTACTGACTAGAAGACACTTGACTCTTTTTGTGAAGGAGATTATGTGAGGAAAAATATCCCCTCAGCGTAGACTGGCATTGAAAACCTCTTCTCTGAGAGAATAATGTCTATCCTCCATCTTCGTGAGGCATCAGGAACCGCACACAACTGGTTTGTACCAACGTTCTAGTCAGAGAGAGAGCCCCTGAGCTGGGAGACTCCACCCAGCCATTGCTATGGCCACCACTTGTTGTGAGGAGAATAATCATTACTTCATATACACACATTGGCCAGTAGATGGCAGGAAAGTACAATTTACAATGTAATGTATTGTATCCCCTAATTCAGTGCACAAAATGAAACAAATCTAGTGCCACACTACAACTGTCTCATTTAAAAAATTAATGGCTGAGAAAACAAAGCAGTAAACAATGTACAACTATATGAGATCCAAATGGATCCATGTTACTGCATAAATGACCTAATATATAGATGGACCATGATATATATAATGCTGAGGGGTCTCTGCCTTGCAGAGAAAAGAGACGGTCACAAAAGTCCATTGGGAATATAACAAAATATACCTTTATTGATAATTAATAAACCATATCAAAACTGACTTCATATATTTACACAAGCAGTCCACACTGTAGGAACATGATGCTGGGGACCAAGATTAAAATATACAACGTATAAAAACATGTGACACAGCGGCAACAAATAGTCTATTCCTCAATGTGTAGAGAATTGAGAGACTAGTGGCAATGGGTATCTGAATTCATATTTTAAATATCACACAATGAATGGATATAGTATTTAACATACTGTCATTAGCTCTCACATATAGATAGAGTCCTAACATGTAATGCATGGATATAATGTTAACATATTGCCATTAACTTTCACATATAAATAAAGTCCTGACATCCAAGATACTCATAAGTTTCCAATTCAATGTACCGATATTTGAGACATATATCGCAAATTAAATGCAATGTATTCCTGTGTTCATTACCTGGATAGCCACTGGCCGATAGAGCTCCGATGTATATGTGGCACCCCAGGGGTCTGGTTTCCACAGTAATAGCAGTATTACGTCTGTGAGCAGGTGCGAGGTCTCCTGGGCAGGAATCCTAAGCATGCCACACCTCCTGCCCAGTCCTGGGAGGGGAAGAACTTCCCCTACATAAACTGGGGCTGAGGCAGGGTTAGAGAGAGGAGTTCCAGACAGAGACGGAGTCTGGTCTGGACACGCAGAAACAGGGACAGATAGACATCAGGAGCTCTGTAGGAGCCAAGGAGAAGCGCCAGGGGCTGGAGCTGTGCAGAGCTCGCCCTGGGAGAAAGTACTAAAACCGGGCACAGGAGTCCGAGGCTGTGGGGACTAAGATATACCCAGCAGCAGAATCCATCCGGCAGGGGATTCCAGGTCCTCTGGCCATAAAAGCCCGGAGGCTCAGTCACAACGAAGGGACCAGCACCGCCATCCCGGAGCGGAGGCTAACAGGAGGCCCCAGGTCACCAGCCATACGGGTGAGCACCACACGGTATACCCAGGGACGTGGGCTACTTGTAACCGCCGAAAGCAGGGTAGCCAGGAAGGGTACAGACTAACGGGAAGGCCTACAACTCCACCTGGCCAGGGGAACTCCGGCTTACTCGCAGACTAACCAGGCCCCAACTACTAGCCAGTACTCCCGGGGGAATTTGCCTTGTACCATCAGTAAAGACCCTGAACTGTACCCTCGCGTCTCCGTGCTTCCTTGTCGCACCATTAGTGCTGGGACATCCACACCATCTCTCCCAACATCAACCTCATCCTCTGCCCTGAGGCCATACCCCTCCCATTGGGGGTTATACCATCCACGCTGCACATCCGTACCACCGGCCTCAGCGGACTGCCCTGCAGCGGCGGCTTCATAGCCGCATTCAACGGGTGGCGTAGTCGGACACTAATACCATCATACCAGTAACTGCCACTTAGTTTGACCACCCTGGGCACGGACCGGGTCACCGCCACACGAAGACTACTACCCCCATCGGATCCGGCTCCGGGTATTCTCCGCGCGCACGCGCGCCGCACTGCAGCACTGGCCCAGGGGGCGCGTCAACTTTGGCGTAGTCGGCAGGATTACGTGCCCGCAACCACCGGGTACTGCGTGCCTGAAAAAGAGACTTTTATACTTACCTGTGGTGAAGTTTCCGGCGGTCCGGAGTCGCTTCCCGCCATCTGGAGCCGATTCCCGCCATCAGACGCCATCTTGGACCGTTTCCCGCCGTCTTCTGCCTTCTTCCCGCCATCCGCAGCTGCTTCCCGCCTTCGGACGCCATCTTCGGGACGCCGCACGGGAAGAAGAGGGGCGTGGACTCCGAAAGCCCGCGAGAACTGAAGCCCCGCCTCACGTCCGGACGTTGCGTAAGGTCCTGGAAGGAGCCCAGCAGACGCCGACGTCACAGGAGCGCGACGGAAGGTCCTCAACCCTGACGATCCACTGCGGAGCCGCGGCCTACGGAAGAGGATCATCGCAAGGTAGGCCACGGTCCACTAGGGGGGAGGAGGATGTCGGATACGGAGGAGAGCTTCACCGCCACAACCGCCGCCAGCGCCACCGCTGCTGCGGTCATGCCTTTCACCATGCCCTATATCCCGGGGGCAGCCTGGCTACCCCAGTACTCAGGGGAGTCACATACCCTAAATGACTTCAGAGAAAGGCTGGATAGCCTCTTCCAGGTGTATCCCCTCACGGAGGCGCAAAAAGTGAGCATCCTGGTGGCCCAATTAATCGGGGCAGCCCAAAGGGAGGTAAAGTCCTGGCCACCTGGGAGGAAGAGGACTGTCAGAGACATACTAACCCGGCTGAAAGACACATTTGACACCCGCACCTCAGCCGAAATAAAACTAAGATTTTATGGGTGCAAACAACGGGCACATGAGAGTATAAGAGACTATGCTCTAAACCTACAAGAGGCCCTGAGAGCCATTAAGCAGGCAGACCCTGACAGCGTGGGAAATGAAGATAAGCTGTTGACTGAACAATTCATTGAGGGTCTACTGTGCAATGCCCACCGAACCCAGTTGCGGGCAATGGCCTTACAGGACCCTGACCTGGACTTTGCACAGTTCAAGGACAGAGCCATCCGGGTGCTCCGAGAACCGGCACCAGGTGGCGCTGTGACCCACAGGCGCCCTGTAATCACTTATCACCAGGAGACGGCGCCCTTGTCTGCAGGGCCTGTGGGAGCTGATGCGCAGGCTTTAAACAATGACCCAGCTACAGACCTGCACCATCAGGTCCAAGAGCTAACTAAAAGCGTTGCCGCGCTAACCCGAACTGTGCAGTCTTTACAGGTTTCTACTGCAGGGATGATCGAGCTGGCATCCGGATCGGAGGACATCCCGTGGCGCCGACCAAGGAGGACCCCACCGGCCAGAGGAAGACCCAGCGATCGATACAACGAGGACGGACGACCTATTTGCCGCCGCTGCAATCAACCCGGACATGTGGCAAGGTACTGTCATTTAAACGGGCACAACCTGGGGTAGAGGGCCAACCCCCAGGCATAAGACCATCAGGCCCATCAAACTGGCGTGATAAATACGTAGGGGGACGTCCAATCTTGCCTGTGGTACTGGATGGCATTCCTATGAGTGCCCTACTAGACACTGGGTCACAGGTCACCACCATCCCGTACGTGCTCTTCAAGCAGTACTGGAATGATTCGGACATAACCCGCTACCCAGACGACGACCTGAGTATCAGCGCCAGCAATGGTCAGCCCGTGCCGCAGGTGGGATTCAAGGAGGTGACCATTAAAATCGGTAAAGTCGAACTAGCGGCACAAGGACTGATTATAGTGGACATCGACCGTCATGAGAGTCACCCTAGAATCACCCTGGGAACCAATGTAATTGAAAATTGTCTTGCAGAGGTGATTCTCATTTTACAGCAGGTTGCCAAGAACGCCAGTTCCGGCCAGCAGCGTGTGCTCCAAAAAGAGATCCGGGCACTGATGAAGCGGCAACAGGTGGAACTATCTGGTGGTGAGATAGGTAGCGTGAGAATGTGTGACCCGTTCCCTATTGCCATGCCCCCAAAAAGTGAGATGATGATTTGGTGCCGGGCAGCTATTGGTCTAAGAGGTAGAGACTACCAAGCAATGGTAGAACCCGTCTACTCAGACAGTAGGCCCACCATTTTGACAGCACGGGGGGTGGTCGATGTACGCCATGGGAGGGTGCCCGCTCGCATCATAAATATCGGTGAGAGAGAAGTACACCTGCCCCGGTATGCCACGCTAGCTAAATTGTTCACCATAAACCAGAATTCTGTACAGGCCGTGGAACCCTTGCCTCCATCTCAACCAGAGGAAGGTAACGGCTCTAAGAAACCAATGGAGGACTGGTGTCAGCAACTACATCTGGGTACTGACTCCACTCCCTAACACCAGAAACAAGGAGTCTATCGGGTGGTTCAAGAGTACGAGAGAGTGTTTAGTAAACACCCGTTAGACTTCGGGCGAGTAAAGGGGGTAGAACACCACATCCCCACGGGAGACCATCCTCCCATAAAGGAGAGATACCGACCCGTACCCCCTGCACACTACCAACACGCCAAGGGGATGCTTAGAGACATGAAGGAGGCTGGGGTAATCAGAGATAGCTGTAGCCCCTGGGCAGCTCCACTAGTCTTAGTGAAAAAGAAGGACAACAATATGAGAATGTGTGTAGACTACAGGAAGGTCAACCGTATCACACACAAAGATGCGTACCCGTTACCAAGGATAGAAGAGTCCTTAGCTGCATTAAAATCTGCTAACTTCTTCTCTACTTTCGATCTCACTAGTGGGTACTGGCAGGTTCCTGTAGCAGAGGCAGACCGGGAGAAGACCGCATTCACCACCCCGATGGGTCTCAGCGAATTTAACTGCATGCCGTTCGGGCTCTGCAACGCACCAGGAACCTTCCAACGGTTGATGGAATGCTGTCTGGGACACCGGAACTTCGAGACGGTCCTGTTATACCTGGACGATGTCATCGTCTATTCCAAGACCTACGAGGACCACCTGAAACACCTGGCAGAAGTGTTCGAAGCTCTGGCAAACTACGGCCTAAAGGTGAAACCCTCCAAGTGTCATCTCCTGAAACCAAAGGTGCAATACCTGGGACACGTGGTGAGTGCTGACGGAGTGGCTCCTGACCCTGATAAGATCACCGTGATTAAGGACTGGCCAAGACCCTCCAGCATAAAGGAAGTGCGGCAGTTCCTCGGGTTGGTAGGCTACTACCGAAGATTCATTCCCAGTTTCACCAAAATGGCAGCCCCTATGCAGGACCTCCTGATAGGTCAATCTCGTAAAGCCAAAAACCAGAAGCCGCCCTTCAGGTGGGAAAAGCTGGAAGAGGAGTCCTTCTGCCAGCTGAAGATGGCCCTCACGGGGGATGAAATCCTGGCATATCCAGACTACAGCCAGCCCTTTATCCTCCACACGGACGCAAGTAACATCGGGCTAGGAGCCGTGCTGTCCCAGATCCAGCAAGGAAAAGAACGGGTAATCGCTTACGCTAGCCGAAAGCTACGACCCACGGAGAGGAACCCTGAGAATTATAGCTCATTCAAGCTGGAGTTCCTGGCAGTAGTGTGGGCAGTGACCGAACGTTTCAAGCATTACCTTGCCTCCTCCAAATTCATCGTGTACACGGATAACAACCCGTTGACACACCTGGACACTGCAAGGCTCGGTGCTCTGGAACAGAGATGGATGGCTCGCCTGTCCAACTTTGAATTCACCATCAAATACCGGGCAGGACGCTCAAATGCCAACGCGGATGCCCTGTCTAGAATGCCGAACTTACCGGATGTAGGGGAAGATCCAGAAGATCTGGAAGAAGTTGAGCTCCCTGCGTTCCACCGTCATGGGATTACCCTGTATTCCAACCGTGTGAAGGACAGGCGCTCCGCGACGTTCAATCCCTTGCCCCACTACAACTGGGCGGAGACGCAAGACAGTGATCCTGCAGTCCGCCTGGTGAAGGAAATGCTGACCCAAGCCGATGCCAATCTGGACCCAGACGCCCCAGAGGAGACTAAGCAACTGTGGAAGGAGAAAAGTAGGCTGTTCCTCTACAGGGAGAAGTTGTGCCGGAGAATGGTTAACTCTCGAACGCATGAGTTGACCTGGCAGGTAGTGGTCCCCAGACGAGACGCGGCTATGATTCTGGAGGCGTACCACAACGGAGCAGGACATTTCGGGTGGAAGAAGCTGGAGTTCTTATTGCGTGAACGGTTCTACTGGGTAGGCATGAGAGGAGCCATCGAGAGGTGGTGCAGAGACTGTGGACCGTGCCTAAGAAGGAAGGACCGTGCCAGCCAGAAGACTCCCTTGCAGCCCATCATCACCCGACAGCCACTGGAACTGGTAGCCCTGGACCATGTGAAACTGGCTCCAAGCAGATCTGGGTATGTCTACGCCCTCACAATCGTAGATCATTACTCCCGGTTCCTGGTGGTGGTCCCGGTCAAGGACTTAACGGCTCAAACAGCAGCTAGAGCCTTCCAGCAGCACTTCTGCCGTCCACACGGGTACCCGGACCAAGTGCTGACAGACCAAGGGCCAGCCTTCGAAGCGGAAGTCTTCCAGGAGTTCTGCAACCTGTATGGCTGCACGAAGATAAGAACAACGCCCTATCACCCTCAAACCAATGGACTCTGCGAGAAGATGAACCAGGTGGTGATGGACCTCCTGAAAACATTGCCCCTGGAAGAACGCAGTATGTGGCCTGAGAAGCTGCCTGATCTGGTGGACCTATACAACCACATCCCTGTAGGTTCTACCAACTGTACCCCGGCTTACCTAATGAGAGCGAGACCTGGTAAGCTGCCTATCGACCTGGATATGGGAGTCCTGACGCCCGAGGACACCTCGCCAGAGGCAGACTGGGATACAGAACGGCAGCAGCAGTATCGGAAAGTACAAGAGAGCGTCGAGCGAAGTCTGTCTCAAGCTAGAGAAAGGCAAGAGAGGGCTTATAATCAGTATGCTCCCGCTGTTCCCCTGGTACCTGGAGAGCAGGTCTTGAAGAGGAAAAGACGGCTCCACAAGTTGGACGACCAGTGGGAGAAGGACCCGTACACCGTACTGCCATCAAGCCATGAGAACTCAAAGATTTGCGTGATCAGTAAGGATGGAGGAGAAACCACAGCCGTTGTCTCCAGAGACCACCTGAAGAAGTGTCCCAAGCAGCTGCAAAACCCTGAAGAAGAAGATCAAGAAAACCCTCGACCCGCAGAGGAAAGGGAAGAAATGATCAGGACTGTACTCGGAGACTTCCCCCGGTCTTGGACACAAGTAAACGGTGCTGTCGTGGTACCCGTCCTCACCTTTCTCCAGCCAGCCCCGCAAGTGCCTACAGAAGAACCAGTAGAGCTGGAAGAGCAGCCGGCCCAAGAGGCAGAAGAGTCCACACCAGCAGTACAGGAGGATCAACCCTCTGCTAGTAGTGAGCCTGCCGTGCCCCTAGTGAGCCAAAGAGTGCGCAGAAAGCTGCCCAGCCTGCCCATAACACCTCCTACACCCTGTAGTGCAGGACCAGTTAGTGAGCTCCGTAGGTCCACTAGGGTTACCAGAGGCCAGATGCCCGTACGTTGGAGAATCTAAGTTGGCTAATTGCTTTAACTATTTTATGTTTACCTGTTTTGTTGCAGCCGTTGCTAATTATGTTTTTCAGTTACAGATTTCTTTATATGGACTGACAGGTTATGGACAGTGAGTAACCGGAACTCTGTTGTAAATATGTTTGGAGCGTAACCCAGGAATGGACTAAAGACTGTTAAAAACTCGGGGCAGGACAGACCCCTACCTGGTTACGGCTCCCTGTTCTTTGGTGAAATGGACACCCTTATTGCTTCCCGGTTACGGACACGCCGTGACCATCTCATGTATTTAATTGTTCCTGTTTATACCCTGTTATGTTTTCAAAAATATGTTTAGTCCGGGAGTACTAAATTTCACTAGGGGGGAATGTGGTACCCCAGGGGTCTGGTTTCCACAGTAATAGCAGTATTACGTCTGTGAGCAGGTGGGAGGTCTTCTGGGCAGGAATCCTAAGCATGCCACACCTCCTGCCCAGTCCTGGGAGGGGAAGAACTTCCCCTATATAAACTGGGGCTGAAGCAGGGTTAGAGAGAGGAGTTCCAGACAGAGACGGAGTCTGGTCTGGACACGCAGAAACAGGGACAGATAGACATCAGGAGCTCTGTAGGAGCCAAGGAGAAGCGCCAGGGGCTGGAGCTGTGCAGAGCTCGCCCTGGGAGAAAGTACTAAAACCGGGCACAGGAGTCCGAAGCTGTGGGGACTAAGATATACCCAGCAGCAGAATCCATCCGGCAGGGGATTCCAGGTCCTCTGGCCATAAAAGCCCGGAGGCTCAGTCACAACGAAGGGACCAGCACCGCCATCCCGGAGCGGAGGCTAACAGGAGGCCCCAGGTCACCAGCCATACGGGTGAGCACCACACGGTATACCCAGGGACGTGGGCTACTTGTAACCGCCGAAAGCAGGGTAGCCAGGAAGGGTACAGACTAACGGGAAGGCCTACAACTCCACCTGGCCAGGGGAACTCCGGCTTACTCGCAGACTAACCAGGCCCCAACTACTAGCCAGTACTCCCGGGGGAATTTGCCTTGTACCATCAGTAAAGACCCTGAACTGTACCCTCGCGTCTCCGTGCTTCCTTGTCGTACCATTAGTGCTGGGACATCCACACCATCTCTCCCAACATCAACCTCATCCTCTGCCCTGAGGCCATACCCCTCCCGTTGGGGGTTATACCATCCACGCTGCACATCCGTACCACCGGCCTCAGCGGACTGCCCTGCAGCGGCGGCTTCATAGCCGCATTCAACGGGTGGCGTAGTCGGACACTAATACCATCATACCAGTAACTGCCACTTAGTTTGACCACCCTGGGCACGGACCGGGTCACCGCCACACGAAGACTACTACCCCCATCGGATCCGGCTCCGGGTATTCTCCGCGCGCACGCGCGCCGCACTACAGCACTGGCCCAGGGGGCGCGTCATATACATCACCCCTGTCACATCACTGTCTCATTTAGCAGCAGTAGAACGGGTACTGGGATGCCACACTAGCAGCGCCAAATTTTTCAGCATCTCCTGCGCGATCATGCTGTGATTAGTCAGTCAGATGGACCGACCTATCACAGCGTCCTGAATGTGGGGACCCATGGCATGGGTCTATGTCAGTGACAGTGACAAATGTCAGTGACAGATGTCAGTGACAGGTGTCGGCACGGAACAGTCACTGCATGTTTACACGCAGTGACAGTTTAAAATCATGTCGGACATAGCACGTCATGATGCAGGAACTGACACCCACTCATTACGTGCTATGTCCATCTTTAGTCATAAAGGGGTTAAACAGCACCATATCAAAACAAAAAGCAATACAAGAGTGATGAGCACAAGTGGACCCAGAGTATACTAAACAATTACTGGTTATAAAGACCCTGTACAAGACATAATGTTTAGTATACTCTGGATTCTCGTCTATGACATAATCAGTGCTTTTTTGACCGCCTGCATTTGCATTGTGCCCTCAATCACTTGATATAGTGTATTCTAGCGTGTTTATATGTTTTTAATATTTTTATGGCTTTGTCTGTATTATGTTTTGTGTATAATAAAATATTGACTTTTATGGGTGTGCTTATCACTCTTGTATTGATATAATCATCCCTCCCATACACGGTGACTAGAGTAGTGGTCACACATGCAAAATACTACTCTTTTCGCATAGATGGATCAGTCATGGTGCCCGCAACCTAAAAATGGACATACACAATAAATTGCTGTTGGCTGACAGCCATCTCAGCCGTTTCTCCCATACACAGGAGCACTCGTTTGCCCAAACGTCCCTGTGTTTTCTCTTATGAGAAAGCTGCCAGATATGTCAGCTGGTGGTTTATCTCCAAGAGAAAAAATACAATCGCCTGTCCGAAATCGGAAATGCCCTATTGATTTCTCCCCCGATGATCAGTTAGCTGGTCACAGCCAAACTCGTCGATATCAGCGGGTTCGGCCCACATTTATCTAAAGTGTACGGGGGCCTTAAACCCAACTTATCACACATTTAATGCCTATCGTATTGATCAGTAATAACTGTTGTCCAAGAGGTAACTCCTTTAAATAAGTATATGTAGATGTATTGTGCAGATGGGGGACTATGCTGTTGCGTTCCTACCCCTGAAAACACCAATCGCGTTATGTGGATTGTGTTGTGTGTATTATGTCTTGCATTTTTGCATATATTGTGTAATGTGCATTGTAATGTATTGTGATATAGTTATGTACAGTGTGTAGAACTGTTATAAGTGTAAGATATGAGCATGTTAGTAGTGTACAGAGTAAGGCATCTATATATATAATCGTCTTATCCCGTCTGTCTGTCTGTCTGTCTGTCCAGGAAAACCCGCGTCGCTCATTGGTCCGGCAGCGGCCAATCAGCGCCGGGGGATTTCTAAAAAAAGATGGCGGCTGTTAGCGGCTCATCTGCGGGACGGAGCTGAGCGGCGATGCAGCCGGGAGATGAGCGCCGCGAGGCGCTCATCTCCCGGCCGGCAACAGCAGAAGGAACCCGACCGCCGGACCCATCTGCGGGACGGAGATGCAGCCGGGAGATGAGCGGCGTGAGGCGCTCATCTCCCGGCCGGTATCAGCGGAAGGACCGCCGGCGCCGCTGACCTCCATGCGGAAGGGAGGACCGGGGAGCGGCGCTGCGGGTCGGGATACTTCTGCTGCGAGCGCCCGCGATGTCCCGGGTTCTCGCAGCGTAAGTAGCCGCACAGGCAGCGCCACTCCCCGGTCCTCACCAAGACGATTCGATGATTGGTCGCGGTCTTCGGAC
The DNA here is from genome assembly GCF_046119375.1 of Phyllobates terribilis. NCBI lineage: Eukaryota > Metazoa > Chordata > Amphibia > Anura > Dendrobatidae > Phyllobates > Phyllobates terribilis. Next base: position 72,449,729 of record NW_027362770.1, on the reverse strand, counting down.
CCGAGCAATCACTGATCTTAGCGCAAAACTTAAACACCGCTGTGCTGATTGGTCGCCGACGCTGCCCGCGACCAATCACCGATTTGGGCGCCAAATTTAAATATCGGCCGCGACCAATCACCACAGCGGTGTTTAAATGTGGAGCCAAGATCGGTGATTGGTCGCGGCCGATATATAAATTTGGCACCCAAATCGGTGATTGGTCGCGGCTGATATTTGAATTTGGCGCCCAAATCGGTGATTGGTCGCGGTCAGCGTCCGCGACCAATCAGCACAATAGTGTTTAACTTTGGAGCCAAGATCAGTCATTGGTCGCGGGCCAAGACAGCGACCAATCACCGATTTGTGCGGCAATTTTAAATAGCGTCCGCGACCAATTGGATGTCAGCGCCGCTGCCTGTTCGGATACTTCCGCTGCAAGAACCCGGGACATGAGCGGGCGCTCGCAGCAGAAGTATCCGGACTCGCAGCGCCGCTCCCCGGTCCTCCCTTCACACCCTAGCCGCTGATGTCCCCACTGTATCCGCATGGTGTTACAAAGGTCCGGAAATTTGTGTTAAAAATCGCTGATTGGTCGCTGGCGCTGCCCGCGACCAATCACCTATTTGGGCGCCAAATTTAAATATCGGCCGCGACCAATCAGCACAGCGGTGTTTATATGTGGAGCCAAGATCGGTGATTGGTCGCGGGCAGCGCCATTGACCAATCAGCGATTTTTAACACAAATGTCCGGACCTTTGTAACACCATGCGGATACTGTGGGGACATCAGCGGCTAGGGTGTGAAGGGAGGACCGGGGAGCGGCGCTGCGGGTCGGGATACTTCTGCTGCGAGCGCCCGCTCATGTCCCGGGTTCTCGCAGCGGAAGTATCCGCACAGGCAGCGCCGCTGACATCCATGCGGCTAGGGTGTGAAGAGAGGACGGGGGAGCGGCGCTGACATCCAATTGGTCGCGGATGCTATTTAAATCTGCCGCACAAATCGGTGATTGGTCGCGGTCTTGGCCCACGACCAATCACGGATCTTGCCGCAAAAGTTAAACACTACGCCGCTGCCTTTGCGGATACTTCTGCTGCGAGAACCCGGGACATGAGCGGGCGCTCGGAGCAGAAGTATCCCGACCCGCAGCGCCGCTCCCCGGTCCTCCCTTCACACCCTAGCCGCTGATGTCCCCACAGTATCCGCATGGTGTTACAAAGATCTGGACATTTGTGTTAAAAATCGCTGATTGGTCGCTGGCGCTGCCCGCGACCAATTACCGATTTGGGCGCCAAATTTAAATATCGTCCGCGACCAATCACCAATCTTGGCTCCACATTTAAACACCGCTGTACTGATTGGTCGTGGACGCTATTTAAATGTGCCGCCAAAATCGGTGATTGGTCGCGCACAGCGTCGGCGACCAATCAGCACAGCGGTGTTTAAATGTGGAGCCAAGATCGGTGATTGGTCGCGGGCAGCGCCAGCGACCAATCAGCGATTTTTAACACAAATGTCCGGATCTTTGTAACACCATGCGGATACTGTGGGGACATCAGCGCCTAGGGTGTGAAGGGAAGACCGGGGAGCGGCGCTGCGGGTCGGGACACTTCTGCTGCGAGCGCCCGCTCATGTCCCGGGTTCTTGCGGAACTATCCGCACGGACAGGGACGACCGGGGAGCGGCACTGCGGGTCCAATTGGTCGCGACCACTATTTAAATTTAAATGTGGCGCCAAAATGGGTGATTGGTCGCGCCCAGGGTCGGCGACCAATTAGCGCAGTGGTGTTTAAATGTGGAGCCAAGATCGGTGATTGGTCGCGGATGATATTTAAATTTGGCGCCCAAATCGGTGATTGGTCGCGAGCAGCGCCAGCGACCAATCAGCGATTTTTAGCACAAATGTCCGGACCTTTGTAACACCATGCGGATACTGTGGGGACATCAGCGGCTAGGGTGTGAAGGGAGGACCGGGGAGCGGCGCTGCGGGTCGGGATACTTCTGCTCCGAGCGCCCGCTCATGTCCCGGGTTCTCGCAGCGGAAGTAGCCGCACAGGCAGCGGCGCTCCCCGGTCCTCACTAATACGATTCCGCTCCCCGCTCCTCACCAATACGATTCGCTGATTGGTCGCGCTCTCCACACCCAACCAATCAGTGATCTTGGCACTAAAGTTAAACACCGCTCTGCTGATTGGTCGCGGCCGCTGCCCGCAACCAATCACCGATTTGGGCGCCACATTTAAATAGCGGCCGCGACCAATCACCGATCTTGCCGCCACATTTAAACACTGCTGTGCTGATTGGACGCGGACGCAGGACGCGTCCAATCAGCGAGATTGGCGCCAAATTTAAACAACGCTCTGCTGATTGGTTGCGGACTCCAGCCACGACCAATCAACGAGATTGGCGCCAAATTTAAGCAACGCTCTGCTGATTGATCGCGGTCGCTGGCCGAGATCAATCAGCAGTATTGGCGCAAAATTTAAACACCGCTCTGCTGATTGGTCGCGGTTGTCGGTCGTGACCAGTCAGCAGTATTGGCGCCAAATTTAAACCTCACTCTGCTGATTGGTCGCAACCACCGGCCGCGACCAATCTGCGCTTTTTGTGCCAAATTTAAACACCGCTCTGCTGATTGGTCGCGGCCGGCGACCAATCAGCGATTTTGGAGCCAAATTTAAACCCCGCTCTGCATCGCTCTGCTGATTGGTCGCGGTCGCCGGCCGCGACCAATCAGCACTATTGTCGCCAAATTTAAACACCTCTTTGCTGATTGGTCGCGGTCGCGACTAATCAGCGATTTTGGTGCCAAATTTAAACACCGCACTGCTGATTGGTCGCGGCCGCCATCCGCGACCAATCAGCGAGATTGGCGCCAAATTTAAACAACGCTCTGCTGATTGGTCGCGGTCGCCGGCCTCGACCAATCAGCTATTTTGGCGCCAAATTTAAACCCCGCTCTGCTTATTGGTCGCGGTCGGCGACCAGTCAGCAGTATTGGCGCCAAATTTAAACACCGCTCTGCTGATTGGTCACGCCTAATCAGCGATTTTGGTGCCAAATTTAAACACGCTCTCCAGTCCTCACTAACACGGTTCGCTGATTGGTCGCGGGCGGTGGCCGCGACCAATCATCGATATTGCCGCCAAATTTAAACACCGCTTTGCTGATTGGTCGCGGTTGCCGAACGCGACCAATCAGCGATTTTGGCCCCAAATTTAAACACAGCTCTGCTGATTGCGCCCGGTCGGCCGCATCCCTATTCTAGAATACCCGATGCATTAGAATCGGGCCACCATCTAGTAATGTATAAGAACGGTAGTGTAAGGATGTAGATAGCTGACTGTAGCATAGCTAGTGACATTAGGGTAAGATAGACTTAATGTTTGGCACTAGACCATAGTAGGAGGGGCTTAGTGCTAGGGAAAGTGACGGAGTTCCTGTCAGTTAGTTCATGAGTTAATTAGTTAGATAGAGTTTGGAGAGTAAAGCGAGCAGAGCTGCACAGAAGGTGGCCCTAAGTCAGAGGAAACTAAGGACGAGGGACAGTGTGACTCTGAAGAGAGTGGACTCCCGCAGAGGTGTCTTTGGATAGGATGCCGATTCACGAATCCCAGAGCTTGTAATGCAGAAGGTAAGATACTTAAACAGGGCTAAATATGACGGACTAGTGTGGATCCCGAGTGCGAGGGTTCAAGGGCACCAGTTGTGAAAGAAATAGGATGTGGAACCAAAGAGCAAGTAAGGTGACTTGCTGATCAGGACTGTAGCGTTAAAGCTGGGTTGTGGTAGATGAGGAAGGAAGAATATTGAGAGTGAAAGACGCTTTAAACTGTAAAGGAAACTTCCATAAAACTTTATACCCGCTATCCCTTGTATATAACCTTTACAAAGTTACCATCCAGTAAAGAGTTTGTGTTGGAACGGAAGTCTCCCTCATTGAACTGTAAAACACACGGTCCAGGCCAGCTTACACCACCGGCTACATACGGCCTGCATGGGCATGATGCCTCCACAGCATTAGTCTACACACCCAGCCAGGACCCACACTTTCATATAGCACGCTAGGGTATAAAAGGAGACAAGTGCCTCGCTCGCAGCTAAAGCCTATTGCATCTGAAAGCGCAATGCAGTGCAAGGAAGACTCGAGGGATGAGAAAGATGACGACCATTGAGCGGTCTAAAATGGCACCAAATGAGGGCTGTAAGATGGCGGTGAGTGACGCCAAATGTCGAGACTGATCCGTCCATCATTGGCATAAGGGAATCCAAAGTGCGCAAATCGTTGTCCAGCCCTTCTTCAGGTACGCTTACAGAGGTGAGTGCCACAACAGAAAGTCCCCGCCAACAGCGGTGAATGACCGTCGTCGCAGAGTAAGTTGGAAAGAGAAGATCCGCCCAGTAAAGTATGACTCCAGAAAATGGGCAGGGACATTCGAGAAATGGGATAGGCAGATTGGCGATTCATATGGATGCAGAGCGGGTTGGCTGAGGAGAAAGGCGGCCAAGGATGATTGCGCCAGCAAGGAGGTGAGGCCAGGCACTTGGCAGAGAAGGTCGCTGATCCTATGGCTCTGAATCAGAGGCTGAGGCCTACATCTTGGCTCAGCCTCTGGACCGTGGACGGGCTGAACATCTGAAAGTCTTGTTGGCTCATTGTCCGGTGGGTCTCCCACACAGGCTGGGGATTCATCCTCTGACCCCAAAGGCTTCACCTCCAACACCAGAGGTGCCTTCCCCAAGTTCGGAGGTAATACTTGGACCTTGGAACATGCCCCTCACCTTACAAGAGGAATGGCTAGCAGGTGTGTTCCAGGCTAACAAGAAGACAGAGCAGTTGGTCTGGGTCCAGCTGGACAGTCCTGTTGGAGAGGAGCTTGCTCAACAGATGACCCAGGGCACTGTGAAGCATTATGACCGCAGATGGGGCTTCAGCTTTGTCATGGAGGAAGGGATCGGACACAAGGTCTACATTAATGCCAGCTCCCTCCGGAAGGGGCAAAGCCTGCAGGAAGGAGAGCGCGTTCAGTTCCTCAAATAGGATGGACTGAGGGACTGGTTCACAATAGCGGTTTCCATGATTCAGTCGCAGGCAGGGGAGGTACCCATGGATAATCCACTTCGATGGGAGACAGCAGCAACTAGGGCCTCCACACTCTCGGGAGGCAGAGTACGGAATGACAGTGGGGAGACTGTCTCAAGTTCCTGCAGGCCCTCGGAGCAGAACAGGAGCATGGGACAGCCGGTAGTAGCAGCCACTCCAGCCATGGTATACATGGTCCAGGGAGCACGCTTAGCGATGCACATAAGGAAAATAGAGGCTAAGAAAACCTGGGTCTGAAAAAAGCCACCTGTAAAAAAAGCGAGTCAAGCGCTGAGTGGGCCCAGTTCTGTGGTAGCATGTGTATGTGTTGGCCCAGAGCTCAAGCGGGTTGAAGACGGCCATGGCCGGCCAAGCACTTATCGTTTCCCCTTCCCAGCTTTGTTGTGCTCATTGCACATCCCCAAGCTGGATTGCAGAGATGCTGCAGCTGCTAGAGGGTCCTATATTTCCAGCCCAGGACTAGGATCCAGCCAGTAGGGGACGAACAATGGACTGTGCCCCAAATGGACTGCGTCTTTGCTGCAAGGACTTATGTTTGGATGGAGGGGTGAAGAAAGACTTGAAGTCCCAACAGGGTTGAAGAAATTGGGTTGTGCCCCTGGACTGTCAAGGCTAGTAATGTGTTGGCCAGTGGGCCCCTCAAAGAACTTGAACTCTTGGTTCCGGGTCCCAACCTAGTGGGACCAGGGTCATGCTGACCCATCAAGGAAAAGGACCTTGTTCACCTACGGAAGAGAGACTGTTATTTCTGCTGTGCGTTGGTGTCTTCCAGGCATCTGGATGGTAAAAGACGACCTTCATTAGACAGGGGAGGAATGTGAAGATGGTGGACAGTGCTGTCACATTCCTACCCCTGTGTAACGCTGCTGCAGGTGCCCTTGCATGGTGTCCCCTTCTCCCTCCATTCAAGGACGCCAGCTTACTCACCGCCCAGGCCCTCAGCGCACTCCCTGCTCCTGCTTCTTTGTCTTATGTGAGTGTGCGTCGCTGTCCTGGCAGTGTGCCTAGTACGCGCATACGCGAGTTTCCCCATTCTTAAAGGGGCAGCGCATGCAGTATGCTAAATGACCACAGCTGCTTGCTGAGAGGCATTTAGCATAAGTAGTACACCTGTAAGATGGCTCCCAGCCAATAGCTGGGAGGCATCTTGTATGAAAGACTCCCTCTCCCCTAGGAAGTCGCCAAGCAACGAGTTAAATCAATAGTTAGTAAGGTGTACTGCTAGTGAGTTGTGAGGTCCCCTGGTCCCGGTGTGGCCAGAGTCCTGAGTCTGTAGTCACCTGGTCCTGGAGAGGCCAAAGTCCTGAGTCTGTAGTCCCTTGGTCCCGGTGTGACCAGAGTCCTGTACCCGAATCCCTGGTCCGGGAGTGACTAGTCCTGTGTCTGAAGTCCCCTGGTTCTGGAGCGGCCATTGCCTGAACCCTTGTTCCCTGGTCCTGGAGCAACCAGTGCCTGCACCCTCGTCCCCTTGTCCCGGAGGGCCAATGTCTGTAGCCTCATCCCCAGGTCATGGAGAAGCCAGAGTCTGAACATTGTCTCCTGGTCCTGGTGCGGCCAGCCCTGTCCCTGAAGTTCCCATCACCTGGTTCTGGTGTGGCCAGTCATGCTCCTGAAGTCTGACCAGAGCCCTATTCAGTTTCAGCTAACCTGACCCCTGGGGTCAGCAGCTATTGCCGGACTCCACCCTGGAGTGGTACCTGGCAGCTAACTGCAGCACAAGCCTAACTTCACCACTAGAGTCTCCAGTGAACACCAAAGTAGCGGCTTAGTCACGCCCCTCCAGTGTAGGCCCATGGCACAGTGGGTCCACAAATTCACTTGCGCCACCAGGTGGCATAACACCATGAAGATACCAATCGCTTTATGTGAATTGTGTTGTGTGTATTATGTCTTGCATTTTTGCATATATTGTGTAATGTGCATTGTAATGTATTGTGATATGGTTATGTACAGTGTGTAGTAATGTTATAAGTAATGTAAAGTGTAGGATGGGTGGGTATCTTTTATCTGTTAAAGGCCATTTGGATAAGTATACCATCCTTCGAGTGCTGTACAAATTGCGCCTTACATCCTCCCACAAAGTACGTTCTGACGCTGGTACTTGTGTCAGGACTAGTGATGGGCAAGAACTAAAAGGCTCGGCTGTTTGTTGCTCGGGTCGAGCACATTGGGCTATGTTCACACGTAGTGTTTTTGATGCGTTTTTGCACTTTTGCATTGCTTTCAACCGTGAAAAATGGATTCACCGGGAAATATCATTTTAACATTTTACAATCTTATCTGGCCATGTGGTGTCTGAGACATGATCAGATACATCCTGCTTCATTTATGAAGGAGGGACTCTGAAAGTCACAAAGCCTATTTTTATAGGGCCATCAGACAGCCTTTACTATTCTTAAAGGGCCAGCAGTCGGCTTTGTTGTTCCCATTACTAAAGAGTGGGTCTCCTATCCTGTTATTGCGTATGCAGTGAGCGGCAGGGCTGCCCAAAATTTGGACGCACCCCAATACCCCTTTGAAAATTTGGATGCACCCAAATACCCCTTTGAATAGACTTAGAGGAAGGCCTCCTGAAAACAATGTTCCCATTATTAGGAAGTGGGTCTCCCATACTGTTTGACTTTGCAGTGAATGCAAGGGCTGCCAAAAATTTGGACCTACTCCAATGTCCCTTGGAAGACATGTAGAGGAGGGCCTCCTGAAAAAAAATGTTCCCATTATTAGGAAATGGCAGAAAAAGAAAGGGAAAAATCAGCTCACCCACCTAGAAGATCAACAGCACGGAGCCAGGAGTGCTACCAGACGAACAATGAGGAACCAGGAAGATCCAGCTGAACAAATCTTCTAAAATCCATATTTTATTGGGTCATGCAAAAAATATTAAAAGTCCACCTTGGAGAGGAACAGCAAAAGTGTTTCGAACTATAAGTTCTTAATCATTGCATAGCTATGCAATGATTAAGAACTTATAGTTCGAAACGCGTTTACTGTTGCTCTCCAAGGTGGACTTTTAATATTTTTTGCATGACCCAATAAAATATGGATTTTAGAAGATTTGTTCAGCTGGATCTTCCTGGTTCCTCATTATTAGGAAATGGATCTCCCATTGTGTTTGCCTATGCAGTGAATGCAAGGGTTGCCAAAAATTTGGAGTCACTCCAATGCTCCTTGGAAGAGACGTGGAAGTCAGAGGGCCTTCTGAAAAAAATGTTCCCATTATTAGGAAGTGGGTCTCTCATAGTGTTAGCCTATGCAGTGAATGCAACGGCTGCTAAAAATTGGGAGGCACTCCAATGCCCCTTGGAAGAGACATAGAGGGCCTCATGAAAAAATGTTCCCATTATTAGGAAGTGGGTCTCCCATAGTGTTGGCCTATGCAGTGAATGCAAGGGCTGCCAAAAATTGTGAGGCACTCCAATGTCTCTTGGGAGAGACGTGAAGGTTAGAGGGCCTCATGAAAAAATGTTCCCATTATTAGGAACTGGGTCTCCCATAGTGTTGGCATATGCAGTGAATGCAAGGGCTGACAAAAATTGGGAGGCACTCCAATGCCCCTTGGAAAAGATGTGGAAGAGGGCCTCATAAAAATTGTTCTAATTAGAAAGGAGCGGGTCTCCTATACTTGTAATGCCCATGCACTAAGCGTATGGGTTGACAAACATTTACCCCTGGTGGGTATACATGAACAGACTGTATACAATTTTTTTTTTTTACGGGCATCATAAAAACCCTTTAAAAAAATTATGTGGGTGTTACATCACGGACCACGGTCACCCTGGTGATATGGTGGTGGAGGATAAGGATGAGGAGAAGGACAAGAGCAAATAGCCTGGATTTGAGTTTATGCTATGCTTCTATCATTCGGTCGTGTTGAGAAGTCTGGCCCAATCCAGCCCTTGTTCATTTTTATAAGAGTCAGCCTGTCAGCATTTTCAGTTGAAAGGCAGATGCGCTTATCAGTTATAATTCCACGAGCAGCACTAAAACCCGCTCTGATAAAACGCTAGCGGCAGGGCAGGCCAGGACCTCCAAGGCGTAGAGAGCCAGTTCATTCCACGTGTCCAGCTTGGATACCCAATAATTATAAGGCACAGAGGAATCACGGAGGATGTTGGTACGGTCGACAAGGTACTCCCTCAGCATCTTCCAAAACTTTGCACTCCTTGTGAGAGTACCCGCGCCTCAGGGCCTGTGCGATGGGAGGGTCTGAGAAAACTCTCCCAGAACTTTGACAGTGTTCACCTGCCTCTGCTGGATTGGAGTTGTGTCTCTCTCACCTGTACTCCTTGGTTGTTCAACGAACTTTGACCTCTGCCACCAGCGTTTTCAGATGAGAATTTTTCTAATTGTTCCGCAACAAGGGCCTTCTGGTACTGCCCCATTTTTGTAGACGTGTCTGCCTCAGGAATAAGAGATAGAAAGTTCTCCTTGTAGCGTGGGTCTAGAAGTGTCACCAACAAGTAATGACTGTCACCCAAAATTTTGAGAACGCGAGGGTCACGGGAAAGGCAGCATAACATAAACTCAGCCATGCCTGCCAGACTGCTAACAGGCAAGACTTCCGTGTCCTCACCAAGAGGATGACTGACCATGCTCTCCTCCTCCTCCTCCCTGTCCTCAGGCCATCCATGCTGAACAAACGGTATGACAGTTGTGCAGGTAGTACCGTCTATAGCGCATTTAACTAGCTCCTGTTTTTCCTCCTCCTCTTCCTCTTCCTCATTGTCACCCAATCCACGTTGGGATGAGATGAGGCTGGGCTGTGTGTAATCACCCAGTATGGTTCCTTTCTCCATTTCATCGTGCTCCGCCTGCAATGCATTCTTTTTGATTGTGAGCAGAGAGCGTTTCATAAGACAGAGAAGCGGGATGGTGACGCTAATTATGGCATCATCGCCGCTCACCATCTTGGTGGAGTCCTCAAAGTTTTGGAGGATGGTACATATGTCTGACATCCATGTCCACTCCTGAGGTCTTATGTGTGGAGTCTGAACTGTTAATGCTGGTAGTCAACAATTGCCCTCTTCTGTTCACAAATCCATCCCAACATCTGCAGTGTAAAGTTCCAACACGTGGGGACATCACACACCAGTCGGTGAGCTGAAAGCTGCAAACGTGTCAGTATTCCCGGTTTTCTAGGTCACCTTGTGAATGATTTTTCCCTTTGTTAAAATGGAGTTTGCTGTTTTTGTATGCCCTATTTCCTGTTCGTTTGTTTAAAACCAAGCCCAGGTGCTGGCTTCCTTGCTGTAGTATTCTGCTTCCGCTTCCCTTCAACTCAGCTACCTTGTACTTCTATTAACGCCCAGATCTTTTGTGTATTTACCGGAGGGTTCTTTACCAGGTTTATCTACAGGTGGTTCTCGGCAGAAGTGAGCTTCTACCAGGGGCTTTGGACATTCTCTGCATATGTAAGCTACACTCACTATGTTATCATTAGCCTGTTGACTTTGGAATTTAACCCTTGGTTCACTCCATCTGGTAAGAACTGTGCTTCTGAACTATGTTTAATCCTTCATTCACTCTCTCTGGTGAGAGCTGTTGGAACTATTACTGGAATAATACTTAAATGTGAACTTGTTTCTGGACTTCCCTGTATTCACACCGCATCTGGGATTAACTTGTGAACTTGTTTTTGGACTTCCCTGCGTTACTGCATACCTGGATTTGACTCTTACTACACCAGCAGTGTTTGAACTGAGCCACGTCACCTGTGTGTCAGACTTTCCTTTTGGGTCACATTTGTGTGGAGACTCCGTCGTAAGAACCTTGCCGATTTTGCTATATAGGTTTCAAGGACTTAATATCGCTGGACTTGTTTATTTGCATGTCACTATAGGTTATCAGTATATTGTTTTTTGGGTGTTATTGCTGTTGTATAAATACACTATTTGCATTAAAGAAACCCGTCTCTGATCGTTCATTGCTCCACGCTATCAGAATCCTCGAGTTCCTACAATAGTATTACAGGATACTCCAGCCTAAAGAGGATTCTGCTGGGGCAATGACGGAGACACGGGCAGACAAACTGTTCACCATAATTAACTCCTTGCAGCAGGAGTTGGAGGCTGTACACAATAAGATTAGAGGCATAGAGTCCCGGGTTGACCACAATGCACAGGTGTTTGATCAGGCTCTCCAAGATCTACGTACTAGGTTAGAAGTTCGGGAGGCCTTACCTACTGAGCCTACATCATCCACCAGTATGCCCAAATTGCCTCCATTCCGGTTTAATGGTGACCGAAGTCAATTCCGTGGGTTTATTAATCAATGTATATTATTCTTTGATGTACATGCCTCTTATTACCAGTCTGATAGATCTAAGGTTCTGTGTATTATTATGTTGTTGACATCACGGGCACTGGCTTGTTCAAATCCTATGGTTGAAAGTCACGAAACCCGTCAAAATAATTTGGATGATTTTCTGACAGCTATGGCGCAAATGTTCGACGATCCCAACCGCCGTGCTACCGCTGAATCTGCCTTGCTTTCCTTACGCCAGGGGAAACGTTCAGTCATCGAATATGTTACTGAATTTAAAAGGTTAGTGGTGGACACCAACTGGGATAACAATGCTTTATTGCCAATCTTTAGGAAGGGTTTGTCCAGTGCAATCAAGGATGAGCTAGCTCGTTCAGAGTCTCCACAGGAGTTTGAGTTGTTTTTACAACACTGTGTACGTATTGATATCCGTCTAACTGAACGCAGACAAGAAAAATGGGCAGCTGTAAATTGCATCACTAATTTTTCTCTCCCGTCTAGGGAAACCACAGGTAAAAACCCACGGGAGGCCGAGGAGGTGCCTATGCAACTGGACTCGCTACAAAAACGTGAGAGTAATGAACGTCGCGAATACCGTCTCCGTGAGCGCTTATGCTTTTATTGTGGTCAATCGGACCATTTCCTCATCAATTGTCCCAAATGTCCCAGGCGACCCAACAAGGTGTTGGCGGTAGTGGGAGATTATGATAACACAGACGCTGAGTCTGAAGTTTCGGAGACCAATTTACATCTAGATGCTGTGGTTCTCCCAATATTGATGCCGACTTCCCCTAAAGACCAAGGGGAGAAATATTCACATTGTTCTCTTCCTATTCAGATTCGGTGGGAGGGACAGTGGATACCAAGTTCTGCCATGATAGACTCTTGAGCAGGTGGGAATTTCATGGATTATTCTTTTGCCAGGGAACATGGTATAAAGACACAACTAAGAGCTTCACCAGTCACTATGGAAACGGTGGATGGTTCCCCATTAGTTTCTGGACCAGTAGATCGGGAGACGGTGCTTCTGGAGTGTAAGGTGGAACCAGACCATCAAGAAACACTTTCATTCATGTTAATATCTTCTCCTCATTTTCCTGTAATTCTAGGAATTCCCTGGTTACGGTCACAAAATCCAAACATCAATTGGGAAACCAAGGAGATATCCTTCCTCCCGAAGTGTAGTCCTACCGTCAGTCCAACAGTAGCGGCTCCAGTTACCCAGAACTTGGAAGAGGCAACACAGGTACCTACTCTCCCTTTGGTTTACCAGGAATTCTCGGATGTTTGTGACAAGAGGAAGGCAGATCAACTTCCCCCACATAGACCGTATGACAGCCCCATAGAATTGCTTCCTGGGGCAGCGATTCCTTTCGGCCATGTTTACCCGCTGGCGGCTCCGGAGTTAAAATCATTACGAGATTATATAGATGAGAATTTAGCCAAGGGGTTTATACGGCCATCTTCTTCACCAGCGGGAGCCCCTATATTCTTTGTAAAGAAGAAGGATGGGACTCTAAGACCTTGTATTGACTACCAGGAGTTAAATAAGGTAACCATTCGTAACAGGTACCCATTGCCACTAACTCCTGAATTGTTGGAAAGAGTTCGCCAGGCCAAAGTATTTACCAAATTAGATCTTCGCGGGGCATATAATTTACTCCGTATATGCCCCGGAGACTAATGGAAGACAGCTTTTAGACGCCGGTATGGACATTATGAATATTTAGTTATGCCATTCGGACTCTGTAATGCTCCTGCTGCTTTTCAACATTTAGCCAACGATATTTTCAGGGATTTATTGGACCATTATGTGGTAATTTACCTGGATGACATCTTGATTTTCTCTGATTCCTTACAGGAACATCGGGAACATATCAAGACCGTGCTTAGACGTTTGAGAGATAATCATTTGTACATCAAACTCGAAAAGTGTGAATTTCTTTGCTCTAAAATTCAATTTTTAGGCTATATTATTTTTCCTCAGGGATTGAATATGGAGTCCAGCAAGATCCAGGCGATCATAGACTGGCCGGTACCAGGAAACATTAAGGAGGTACAACGATTCATTGGTTTCGCTAACTTTTATAGACGTTTTATCTGGAATTTTACGGAAGTTGTTCGTCCCACCACTCTCCTCACCAAGAAGGGGAAGAAGTTTGTATGGTCTTCGCAAGCCCAGGGAGCTTTTGATCGCCTCAAGGTTTGTTTTACCACGGCTCTGATATTGATGCATCCGGATCCTGCACTGCCTTTCATCATGGGAGCTATCCTCTCACAACGAACCGGAGACAAAGGTTTGCTGCACCCGTGTGCCTTCTTTTCTCGCAGGTTATCCTCTGCTGAACTGAACTATGATATTAAAGATAAGGAACTTTTGGCAATCATTTCCGCCTTTAAGGAATGGAGACACCATTTGCAGGGAGCAACTCAACAGGTAGTAGTAGTCACGGTCACGGATCATCGTAATTTGGAATTTCTTAAGTCCGCCAGGTGTCTTTCTCCTCGACAAGCTTGGTGGAGTTTGTTCTTGAACCAGTTTGATTTTATTATCCCGAATCCATGCAGTGGACTCCACACCTGGGACCTCATCTAAGACGATCTTGTCTGATGCCAATTTCGTAGGAGCGCTCCAGGACCGGGACTTGTGGCAGGAGATCAAGCTGGCCTATGACGGTGACGTATTTCTTGCTGCTCCACCTGACAACGTGAATCTTGCCCTTCGGAATGGTGTGTGGCTTAGAAATCGATGTATTTATGTCCCAGAGGCTGTGAGACTTCGAATTCTCAAATTGGTCCACGACTCCGTATTGGCTGGTCATAGGGGGGTACAGAAGACGCAGGAATTTTTAAGTCGTTGTTTTGGGTGGCCTACCTGCTTGAAAGATGTGAACGACTATGTCCGCTCTTGTGAGGTTTGTGCCAGGTACAAAGTTCCTCAAGTTTCACCTACTTGTCTAGTTAAACCGCTACCTGTACCGTCTCGCCCTTGGTGGTCTATTTCAATGGACTTTATTGTGGAGTTACCCACCTCTGGCGGTAAAAATACTATTTTGGTGGTAGTGGACCATTTAACAAAGGCTGCTCATTTCATTCCGTGTACCGGTCTTCCCTCAGCTACAGAGACAGTAGATCTGGTTATACAGAACGTTTTCCGGCTGCATGGGGTACCTAATGAGATCATTTCTGACGGGGGAATACAATTTACCTCTAGATTTTGGAAAGGATTTTGTTCTGCGCTCCACATTAATGTTTGCTTGTCTTCTGCATACCATCCTCAGACCAACGGGCAGACCGAACGGACAAATCAAACCTTGGAGCAATATCTACGCTGTTACGTCAGTCATTTGCAGGATGATTGGCTGAAGCTACTTCCTTTAGCGGAATTTTCGTACAACAACTCTCAGAGCAGTTCCACGAAGGTAACGGCTTTTTTTGAAGGACTCCCTGACCGTAGCACAGGAGCGTTACAAGAAGTCGGCCGATAGATTCCGGAAACCGGCACCTATGTATAAGGTAGGAGACTCGGTTTGGTTGTCCACCAAGAATCTAAGATTGGGTGTTCCTTCGCAGAAACGGGGACAGAAGTTCATCGGTCCATTCAAGATCACTGGGATTGTGAGCTCTGTGGCCTGTCGGCTGAAACTACCACAAACTTTAAAGGTACACCCAGTATTTCATGTTTCTTTATTAAAACCGGTTTCTCCTAACACGTTTTAGGGACGTATCGTATCTCCTTCTCCACCAGTGTTGGTTGATGGCGAAGAACAATTTGTGGTACAGGATATTGTTGATTCAAGACTTCATAGGAACCAGCTTCAGTATCTAGTTAGATGGCAAGGTTACTCTCCCGAAAACGATTCTTGGGAACCAGTAAGTAACATCAATGCTCCCCTGAAGGTTGCTCAGTTTCATCGGAGATACCCGGACAAGCCTGGTCCAGGACCGTCCTGAGGCCGTCTTTAGAGGGGGAGTAATGTCAGTATTCCGGGTTTTCTAGGTCACCTTGTGAATGATTTTTCCCTTTGTTAAAATGGAGTTTGCTGTTTTGGCTTCCTTGCTGGAGTATTCTGCTTCCTCTTCCCTTCAATTCAGCTACCTTGTACTTCTATTACCTCCCAGATCTTTTGTGTATTTACCGTAGGGTTCTTTACCAGGTTTATCTACAGGAGGTTCTCGGCAGAAGTGAGCTTCTACCCAGGGCTTTGGACATTCACTGCATATGTAAGCTACACTCACTGTGTTATCATTAGCCTGTTGACTTTGGAATTTAACCCTTGGTTCGCTCCATCTTGTAAGAACTGTGCTTCTGAACTGTGTTTAATCCTTCATTCACTCTCTCTGGTGAGAGCTGTTGGAACTATTACTGGAATAATACTTAAATGTGAACTTGTTTCTGGACTTCACTGTATTCACACCGCATCTGGGATTAACTTGTGAACTTGTTTCTGGACTTCCCTGCGTTACTGCATACCTGGATTTGACTCTTACTACACCAGCAGTGTTTGAACTGAGCCACGTCACCTGTGTGTCAGACTTTCCTTTTGGGTCACATTTGTGTGGAGACTCCGTCGTAAGAACCTTGCCGATTTTGCTATATAGGTTTCAAGGACTTACTATCGCTGGACTTGTTTATTTGCATGTCACTATAGGTTATCAGTATATTGTTTTTTGGGTGTTATTGCTGTTGTATAATTACACTATTTGCATTAAAGAAACCCGTCTCTGATCGTTCATTGCTCCACGCTATCAGAATCCTCAATAGTATTACAAAACGCAGCTGAAGCATGGCAAGGGCGGTGGAAGCTGTAGCTGACTTTCTAAAATAGGCACACAGGCAGCGTACTTTGACAAGCAGATCCAGCAGCTCCGAGTAGGTTTTGAGAAACCGCTGAATCACGAGGTTAAAGACATGGGCCAGGCATGGTACATGTGTGAGCTCGCCTCGCCTCAGAGCCGCCACCAGGTTCCGGCCATTGTCACACACGACCATGCCTGGCTGTAGGTTCAGCGGTGTCAGCCACAGATCTGCTTGCTCTTTCAGATCTGTCCACAACTCTTCAGCATTGTGTGGTTTGTCACCTAAGCATATTAGCTTCAGCACAGCCTGTTGCCGCTTGGCTGAGGCAGTGCTGCAGTGCTTCCAGCTTGTGACTGATGTGGTCATTTTGGAGATGGAGACTGAAAAGGAGGTGGAGGCTGAGGAGGATGAGGTACAGGAGCTGTAGACTGTGGGGGCAACGCTGATTGACCTAGGGCCCACAATCCTTGGCGTCGGGAGGATGTGTTCCATCCCAAGATCCGACTGGGTCCCGGCTTCCACTATGTTAACCCAGTGTGCCGTCAGTGAGATGTACCATCCCTGCCCACAAGCACTTGTCCACGTGTCCGTGGTTAGGTGGACTTTCCCAGTAACTGCATTGTTCAGGGCACGGCTAATGTTGTGGGACATGTACTTGTGTAATGCGGGGATGGCACACCGGGAGAAATAGTGGCAGCTGGGGACCGAGTACTGAGGGACGGCCGCCGCCATCAGGTTGCGGAAAGCTTTCGTCTCCACGCACCTGAAAGGCAACATTTCGCATGCAAGCAGTCGCGAAATGTGGGAATTTAGTGGTGTGGCCTGCGGGGCGTTGGTTGCGTATTTGCGCTTGCGTTTTAAGGACTGGGGTATGGACAACTGAACGCTGCGCTGGGACAAAGACGTGCTTGCTGATCATGCTAGTTGAGAGTGTGCAATGACAGGTGCAGGGCAGGAGGCATCTTCGCATGCACTATGGACAGGGGATTGGCTTGCATGCACAACAGCAGAAGAAGCAGTCGTGTCAGCTGCAGACACTGTCCCTGGACCATGGGGTTTGGCCCACAAAGTCGGGTGCTTGGCTGCCATGTGCCTCATCATGCTGGTGGTGGTCAAGCAGGTAGTTTTGCTACCCCTGCTGATGTTGGCCTGGTGGTGCAAATGGCCTTTTTGGGGTTATCGGCAGAGTATTTAAAAAACAACCAGACTCGGGAAGACCTAGTTGTACTGGCAACTTCCATCATGTTGGTGTTACGGGGAAGGGTTGCCCGCCTTCTGTCTGCGGCCACCACACTGCTTCTTCCTGTCTGCTGAGGTGCCCTGCCTCTCTCCCCCTGTGTGCTGCTGTCCTCATTCTGCATGTCCTCCTGCCAGGTTGGGTCAGTTACTATATCATTCACCACCTCGTCTTCCACTTCCGCACCCTGGTCCTCCTCCTGACTTTCTGGCAATTGTGTCTCATCATCGTCCACCTCTTGTGACACTTTCCCACCGTTGCCTTCTTATGACTGTGGCTGCTCAAATATTTGGGCATCGCTACATGCGATCTCCTCTTCCCCCGGTTCAACTGGACCAGGCGAGAGGCCCAAATCTATAAATGGAAAAGTGAACAGCTCTTCGGGGTGTCCAAGTGTGGGATCAGTTGCCTCCGAGCATTCAGCATGGTGGGAGGAAGGAGGATCAGGGTGAGGAATATGCGGTCCAGACTCACGGCTACTGAGACTTTACCGTGTGGAAGACAGGGTGGTGGTGGTGGTGGCAAAGTGAC
Source organism: Phyllobates terribilis (assembly GCF_046119375.1). Taxonomy (NCBI): domain Eukaryota; kingdom Metazoa; phylum Chordata; class Amphibia; order Anura; family Dendrobatidae; genus Phyllobates; species Phyllobates terribilis. The sequence continues at coordinate 72,431,816 of NW_027362770.1, read as the reverse complement.
TGGAAGCATTATTTGTTATCCAACCAATAACCTTTTCACACTGCTCTGTGTTCAATAGTGGTGTTCTGCGGTCACCTATTAATTGGGACAGGAAGGTCAAGCGAGAAGATGTGGGTGTTTGTTGTGGCACAATTTCAGCTTGCCCACGGCCTCGGCCTCTGCATACACAATCACCATCACGTCCAGTTCCCTGTCCCTTGCCACGCACCTTGCCCATTTTAAATGGTGGACAATATCTTCCACGCTCACTACAAATGGCTGAATTTGGAGCGAACTTATATGTGATCCGTGTGACGGACAAACCATAGTTTTAAATAGCTGGCCTGTAGGTAACTATTTTGAACAGCGACCTTGTGTCAATAACTTCGCTGACACACTGTAACAAAATTTCAATGGAGGCCAGAAATGGCAGAATTTTCAGCGCCATTATATGTGATCCATGTGATGGACAAACCACAGTTTTAAATAGTTGGATTTTTAGCGAAGTAATATGGAAAGGACCTGGCTGTATTCTGCAGTGCCAACAATGCAAATGGCACAGAAAAACAGTGTTCTATGGATTGCGTTTTAAGCAATAATTAGGATTAAGATAAAAAAAAATATTCCTGGCCCCTGATACCGGTAGCTATTTCTACAAATATAATATCTGTTAATGCACCAGCAGACAGAACGGGAATGGACCCTCATGCTATATGCACTGCAGTCTGCTATATACTCTGCCTGCCTGCCAAGCACTGATATCTCTGCAGCTGGATTAGTCCTCAGAAGGACTGTTAGTTAAGATGGATATGTAGAGAATCTTGTGGAATACCTACACTAACTAATAAACAACCAAATCTCTCCCTAGCTCAGCACCACCTCTCCCTACACTTCCTGATTGCAGACTAGACTGTGACGAGCATGGTGGCGCCAGGTCTGAATAGACCTGATGACTCTGTGCGGCCAACCAATCACTGTAATGCCACAACCAACATGGCTGCGGCATTACAGTGTGTGGCAGACAATCCCTGCATGTTGATTAGCGCTGTAAAGAGCACCAAAAATGCAGGGAGGGGACCTGAGCATCTCGGTAGTACTCGGCGAGCTCCGAGCATCTCGAGTACTGAGATGCTCGGGCGAGTACCAAGTACTTGCGAGTATGCTTGCTCATCAATAGTCAGGACATAATCTTTCATTGCACACGCCTCATCAGTCAGTAGTGAACAATGTGTGCGCGTGTTCACAGTGCAAGAAGAAATTAAAGAGCCAGCAGTCGGCAAAGTACAGCTGCCAACCCAAGCACTGCGGTTCCCGAGAATCTGCCCGGGGGTCAGATACAAGGTCATCGAGGTCTGAGCTTCTGCACCCCTGGTGTAGGATGTGATAATTTTAGTAGTGTACAGTCTAAGGCATAATGTATAAGACCGGTAGTGTAGAGATGTTGATAGTTGACTATAGCATAGGTAGCGACATTATGGTAACATAGAGTTAATGTTTGAGACTAGCCCATAGTTGAGGGGCATAGTGCTAGGGAAAGTGATGGAGTTCCTTTTAGTTAGATAGGGTTTGAAGAGTAAAGGGAGCAAAGCTGCATAGAAGTGTGACCTTAAGTGAGATGAGACTAAGGTTGTGGGAGAGTGTAATCCTGAAGAGAAGTGACTGACGAGAAAGGAAGGCCTCCCGCAGAGGTGTCCTTGGATAGGATGGCAAGTCATGAACATTGCATGTCATGTATCGCAGAAGGTAACGGACTTAAGCAGGACTGAAAAGAAAAAACTTTGGAGTCTGAACTGAAATGTATATTGATGTGCATGCAAAATGTAAGTGCATGTTCACATAAGGCCATTAGACAGGAAAAAAAAAAGCGGGATGGCTTTTACATTATTTTGATCAAAATTTATGTTAACTAAATACCCTTTATTATTTAGCATTATTTTTATGCACTGTGCGATTTATCCATTTACTTTTAGGTATTAGTGTATTTAGCTTTTGTCTTTGTTTTTTTTCTGTCTAATGGCCTTATGTGAACATGCACTTACATTTTGAATGCACATCAACATACGTTTCAGTTCAGACTCCCAGGTTTTTTCTTTGTAGTCTAATGTGCTTTAGTGCATATAAGGGTGTGGCCGCCCTTTGTCTGAGCTGAAAGGTTCATTCTGCCTCTCAGGTCCATGCTTCTACTAAGGGTTCAGTCTCTCTGCCCTTATCCATATGTACGTCACTTGACAAATGGTAAGGTTTTAATATTAGAGTTAGGACTGTCCCATAAGGGTTGCCGTGACGTTGCGGAAGTTGGGCCAAAAAATGGCAAATGGGGTTCAATGCCGATAAATATAAGGTCATGCACATGGGAAAGAAAAACAGCAGTCACCCATACATTTTAAATGGGAAACCGTTGGGGAAATCTGACATGGAGAAGGACCTGGGCGTCTTGGTTAACAGCAAATTAAATTGGAGTGCCCAGTGTCAGGCAGCAGCTGCGAAGGCAAATAGAGTCATGGCATGCATCAGAAGAGGAATAGGGGCATATGATGAGAACATTGTTCTTCCTCTGTATAAAGCGCTGGTAAGGCCGCACTTAGAATATTGTGCACAGTTCTGGGCTCCGGTGCTCAGGAAAGACATATTGAAGCTAGAGAGGGTACAAAGGAGGGCGACTAAGGTAATAAAGGGAATGGAGGGACTAGAATACCCAGAGAGGTTGTCAAAATTAGGCCTATTTACGTTGGAAAAGAGAAGGCTTAGGGGAGACCTCATAAACATGTATAAATACATCAGGGGGCAGTATAGAGATCTCTCCCATGACCTGTTTATACCAAGGATGGTGACAAAGACGAGGGGGCACACTCTGGAGGAAAGGAGGTTCCTGCACCAGCATAGAAGGGGATTCTTTACGGTCAGAGCCGTGAGACTCTGGAACTCTCTGGGAGAGGAAGTGGTAATGTCCAACTCACTTCATGAGTTCAAGAGAGGCCTGGATGCCTTTCTTGAGAACAATAAAATTACATCTTATGCTTAGTGATAGTTAATTAATCCAGGGATTTAATCTGACTGCCAGATTGGAGTCGGGAAGTGAATTTTTCCTCAATGATGTAAATTGGCCTATACCGCATGGGTTTTTTTTGCCTTCCCCTGGATCAACGCTGCGGAATAGCTGCAGTGCACAAGAAATAGGCTGAACTGGATGGACGCTTGTCTTTTTTCGGCCTTATAAACTATGTAACTATGATGGTTGTTACATTATTTTGATCAAAATTTATGTTAACTAAATACCCTTTATTATTTAGCATTATTTTTATGCACTGTGTGATTTATCCATTTACTTTTAGGTATTAGTGTATTTAGCTCTTGTCTTTGTTTTTTTTTAAGCAGGACTGAGTAAGACGGACTAGTGTGTTCCCGAGTGAAAGTGTTCAAGGGTGCCAGTAGTGGAAGAAATAGGACACGGAACCAAAGAGCAAGTCAAGAGACTTGCTAATCAGGACTGCAGCGTTAAAGCTGGGTTGTGGCGGAGTAGGATGAAATAGTATGCCTCACTAGCCCTGGAGTAAACTACGGAGGAAGGATATTGAGAGTGAAAGATGCTTTATACTGTAAAGGAAACGTCCATAAAATTTTGTACCCGCTATCCCTTGTATATAACTGTGAAGGATCCCCACCTCACCTCCCGCCTGATGTTGCTATTACGTCAGATGGAGCACGTGATACGGATCTGCACTTTGCACTAACGTGAAGTTTCACACCCCCTCGGGGACACATAAGGTCAAATTGGTACAGTTTTACACAGACACCCCCTGTCCTCATGGGTTCAGGAAGGTACCGAGAGTGAGAAGAGGTGGCACACTCAGTTACTGTCGTGGCACCACACTTGCTCAAACCCCTGACAGACTGAGAGGCCCCTTCCACTAGCCCCAGTGAAAACAGAACCTCATCAGTTTGGTAGAGCCGCCACCAGTTCCTATTCAATATAAGCCCCGGTCCGTTAATGGGAATTATCTCGGGCCAGAAACCAATCCTGGTAGCGTGTGAATTGAACCGAACAACGGATGTGTGAATTTTTGGATCGAGATAAAAGAGCAGCCCAAGGTTAACTTATATATTTAATCGCCTTAAGGGCACACTAGACAATACACTATATACACAAGGGTTATACATATATAATGGTCAGAAATCCAAACACAATAGTAGTGGTACAAAAGTATGCAGATATTAAGAGTCAGTTACCAGTCAGATGAAAGGCCTGGCTTGCGGGGGAGGGCTACCACATGGGAGGCTTGTGGTTCCCTCTGTTGTGTGAATTCTACCACACAATATGTTGTCTCGGCCTGCCAGAAAAAAAAGCACTAGGCCAAGATCTGCAGGAGCATTAAACCCCTCTTGGTCGCTCCCCTCCTGCCCCATGGGCTGAACCTGAATCTCCAACCCTTGCATCCAGCAGCTAGAAACTCCAGAACCTAAGATGGGCTATAACTCCTTAATGGACAGTCCTAGGGTGGCAGTTCTGGTGCCATCAGATCCAGCCGGGCCCCTGCTACGTGTGGAGACTAAACACAGTGGTCCTATGGATTTCCGAATAGCTGTGCTATGTATCTCCCTATCCCTATGTGCTAGACTGGGTCGAGACCCAGGCGGCACATCACCATATCCTGGGGATTTCGGAAATATATTTGATGTGTGGCTAGGACGTATTGTATTTCCAGAACTCGATATGAAATTATAGCTGTCTGAAAGAAAAGGAGACCGCATGGCTTGGATCCACAGGGGGTCTTCCTGTAGTAACTTACCAGCTATCTGGTGGGGTTGTAACTCCTTTGTTTGAAGCTGGCCAGGTGTCTCGTTACAACTACACATGCTTACAGGATGATTGTGAGCTGCCATTACAGTCCACCATCCTTCACAATAACCTTTACCAAGTTACCACCCAGTCAAGAGTTTGTGTTGGAACGGAAGTCTCCCCTATTGAATTGTAAAACATACGGTTCTGGCCAGCCCACATCACCAGTTACTTGCAGCCTGCACGAGTGTGATGCCCTCACAGTACAAGTCTACACACCCAGCCTGGGAGTGCTTCGCCTGCGGCCACTGCCCCACGCCACGCTGAAGTATTTAATGTTTATTGCAGGGAAGTTGTGGAACATACAGGTGCTTCTCACAAAATTAGAATATTATCAAAAAGTTAATTTTTTTCAGTTCTTCAATACAAAAAGTGAAAATCATATTATATAGAGTCATTACAAACAGAATGATCTATTTCAAGTGTTTATTTCTGTTAATGTTGATGATTATGGCTTACAGCCAATGAAAATACAAAAGTCATTATCTCAGTAAATTAGAAGACTTTATAACAACAGTTTGAAAAATGTTTTTAAAATCCGAAATGTTGGCCTACTGAAATGTATGCTCAGTAAATGCACTCAATACTTGGTCGGGGCTCCTTTTGCACCAATTACTACATCAATGCGGCGTGGCATGTAGGCGATCAGCCTATGGCACTGCTGAGGTGTTATGGAAGCCCAGGTTGCTTTGATAGCAGCCTTCAGCTCATCTGCATTGTTGGGTCTGTTGGGTCTCTCATCTTCCTCTTGACAATACCCCATAGATTCTCTATGTGGTTAAGGTCAGGCGAGTTTGCTGGCCAATCAAGCACAGTGATACTGTTGTTTTTAAACCAGGTATTGGTACTTTTGGCAGTGTTGAGAGGTGCCAAGTCCTGCTGGAGAATGAAATTTCCATCTCCAAAAAGCTTGTTGGCAGAGGGAAGCATGAAGTGCTTTTAAAATTTCCTGGTAGACGGCTGTGCTGACTTTGGTCTTGATAAAACACAGTGGACCTACACCAGCAGATGACATGGCTCCCCAAACCATCACTGATTGTGGAAACTTCACACTAGATCTCAAGCAGCTTGGATTGTGTGCCTCTCCACTCTTCCTCCAGACTCTGATACCTTGATTTCCAAATGAAATGCAAAATTTACCTTCATCTGAAAACAACACCTTGGACCACTGAGCAACAGTCCAGGTCTCTTTCTCCTTGGCTCAGGTAAGACGCTTCTGGCATTATCTATTGGTCATGAGTGGCTTGACACAGGGAATGCGACACTTGTAGCCCATGTCCTGGATACGTCTGTGTGTGGTGGCTCTTGAAGCAATGACTCCAGCAGCAGTCCACTCCTTGTGAATCTCCCCAAAATTTTTGAATGGCCTTTTCTTAACAATCCTTTCAAGGCTGTGGTTAGACTGGTTGCTTGTGCACCTTTTGCTACCACACTTTTTCCTTCCAATCAACTTTCCATTAATATGCTTGGATACAGCACTCTGTGAACAGCCAGATTCTTTAGAAATGACCTTTTGTGGCATACCCTCCTTGTGGAGTGTGTCAATGACTGCCTTCTGGACATCTGTCAAGTCACCAGTCTTCCCCATGATTGTGGAGCTTACTGAAACAGACTAAGGGACCTTTTTAAAAGCGTAGGAAGCCTTTGCAGTTGTTTTATTGTTAATTATTCTAATTTACTGAGATAATAACTTTTTTGTTTTCATTGGCTGTAAGCAATAATCATCAACATTAACAGAAATAAACACTTGAAATAGATCACTGTTTGTAATGACTCTATATAATATATGAGTTTCACTTTTTGTATTGAAGAACTGAAATAAAATAACTTTTTGATATTCTAATTTTGTGAGAAGCTCCTGTAGCTCTCCTCTATTGTCAGTATATGGTCTGCATTATTCCTTTGTGTTAGTGAGGAACACAGTACTGAAGTGTTAAATCAGCACTTTTGCATGGCTTTTTTATAGGTAGACTACTTCAGCAGTTCTATTTTAGCCCTGTTACTGGCCCTTATATGGCAGTAGTGTAAAGTGACCGAGAGCAGTAACCTTAGATGAGCTGCTGTTCCATAACGCCCTGGCACTTTACAGGAAAATTGTGTCCCAGTCCCAATGTGCTGTCAGGTGTGGGGTGTATCACACTCACTTGTAGGCCGCAGGCGTCTGCTGTATCCAGGACTCCATCTTCAGGAACCGCCGCACATTATTACTTACTGCAAAGTCAAAAGTTTACATACATTTCATTAGTATTTGGTACCATTGCTCTTAAACTGAATGACTTGGGTCAAACGTTTGGGATATCCTTCCACAAGCTTCTCACAATAGTTGGTAGGAATTTGGGCCCATTCCTCCTGACAAAACTGGTGTAACTGATCCAGGTTTGTAGGTCATCTTGCTCGCACCTGCCTTTTCAGCTTTGCCCATAAATTTTCAATAAGATAGAGATCAGGGCTTTGAGATGGCCACTTCAAAACATTGACTTTGTTATCCTTAAGCCAATTTGTTACAATTTTGGCAGTATGCTTCAGGTCATTGTCCATTTGGAAGACCCATTTCTGTCCAAGCTTTAACTTCCTGGCTGATGTCTTGAGATGTTGCTTCAGTATTGCCACAAAGTCTGTTAGAACCCTATTTGTTTTTTCTATCTTGTGGGTTGCGGTCACGTGACCATCTGCCTTTATATTCCAGATCCATCCTTCTGTCTGTGCTGGACTTCAGTGTTTGACTGTTTCTCTAGCCTGATGCTTCTGTGCCTTTCTCTGTCAGTTCGCTTGATCCTCTTGGACTTCTAGTACATTTTTGTTAGTTTGTCTTTTTGTGTTCTACAACAACTTCTCTGTTTAGGAGGTGTCCCTTTTTTGTCCCAGTCCTTAGTTCTTTTAGGGACCCCTCCTTTAATTCTATAGGTCTTCGTTCAGACTAGCCAAGGACTAAGGCGGGTCTGTTCACTAGGAACAGGCAGCCCGCTACATCATAGGGATTCAGCTTAGTCTTACTCTAGGGACAGCTTTCCCCTATCTTTCCTTAGTACATGTTGCAGATCATAACAAAGTCTTCTTTTCTCATGATGCCATTTATTTTGTGAAGTGCACCAGTCCCTTCTGCAGCAGAACAACCCCACAAAATTATGCTGCCACCCCCGTGTTTCACAGTTGGGAAGATGTTTTTAGGCTTTCAAGCCTTTTTCCTCCAAACGTAACGATGGTCATTATGCCCAAAAAGTTAAATTTTAGTTTCATCAGACCACAGGACGTCTCCAAAAATTAAAGGTCTTTGTTCCTGTGTGTATTTGCAAACATTAATCTGGCTTTTTTATGTTTCTTTTGGAGTAATGGTTTCTTCATAGTAGTGTGGCCTTTCAGCCCATGTTGATACAGTACTCGTTTCAATGTGGATATTGACACAATCTCACCAGCTTCCCCCATCATCTTCACAAGAAGCAGCAACCAAGAAAAAAAACACATTCTGTCCATAAAAATAATAGAGGGTGTTCCTCTCTCTACATGGGCAGAGGGTAAGCCCACCAAACTGTCTCCCCTCTATATAGCCTCATTAACCAATCCCGTAACCCTTCTTAAAGTGGCAAGGGTCCCATTACTTAGCACTTCTCTACACTAATTAACCCCTTCAGTTACTGGCCCTTTTCTTATACTCTTCCGGTCCATATATGATTAGCTTTTTTGTGGTGCCACTTACATATTGGTGCACACCACTGTTATGGAAGCATCAATATGGAACTCTGTAAGGTAACTGTGTGAGGGCAATTTAGCATTTTTCCAAGTTTGCACTTGTGCTATAAGAATTTGACCTGACTCTGATGGCAACAATAATGTCGATCTAAATGCTCATGAAGAACTGTCTACCTGTATCTTGCATCTGATATACATTATGTGTTAAGGGTAGTAGGGAATCCGGCACACACGAGTAGATAAAATCAATGTTAATTCCAAAATTGTTAAAAACATTTAAGTTAGTTCTAACTAAGAACCAGGGAGTTCAAAGATTTGAAACGCATAATAACTTACAAGTCTCATAGACCCTTTGCCTAATCTTTTTATGGAATATTCACTGATGAAGATGGTTTTTAACAATTTTGGAATTAAAACTGATTTCATTTACTCACGTATGCTGAATCCCGTACTACCTTGCGACCTACTGTGTGGGATTGACTCCCCAAATTCCTGTGAATAGTTTCCTGTGATTGTTGGCCGAGTGAGTTGAATAACCTTTCTCCGGATACTCACGTGGACAACGCATCTCAAAGACAGACAATTCGCCTGGAAGATCTGATGTTTCTTTCTTGCAACATTCTCAAACTCATCACATTAATAGTTCAAGTTCACCTGGCATCTCTTCATTGTCATAGGATCACTATTAACACTAGGGTTATGCCTACGTCGGCACAACTGAAACTGGGGAGCACCCACTTGGCACACTGTCAGTGGACTACCCTGTGGTTCTTACTCTGTGGTGCACCATGTGTTCTATTCTTTAACCGAGTAACATATACCCTAAAGTCACATAAATCAGACACAATAATAAGCGCTGTGGAATCTAGGAATCTATCTGAACTCTCTAGATAATGTGTTTCATCCTTCAGTCTCACAGGCAAGTACAGACATTAACTACATAGACTTGTTAAAACACGGAATAAAGTTTCTTATGATTCGTTGCTAGGAAAACAAAAATCATACAAAACAGTACAAGCGATCATTGCAAACTGCAGCAATCATCCACCAGGTATGCGATGAGCCTAATGATGCAACTTTCAACCAGGTGTAGTGCATTACTGGGTGTAAAAAATTCTTATTACATAAGATGGCATTGCACAATGCAGACTGGAACAATTCCTTCTAAATTAGCCATATCTAATCACGTTACCTGCCATTACCTAACATCAAAACCAAATGTGGGAGTTTTCTAATTCAGAGCATCATCATGCTGCTATACAGTGGGTACGGTTTTCAGTTTTTCTTTTCTAATAAATTTGCAAACATTTTTACATTTCTGTTTTTTTCAGTCAAGATGGGGTGCAGAGTGTACATTAATGTGAAAACAAATGAACTTTTTAGAATTTACCAAATGGCTGCAATGAAACAAAGAGTGAAAAATGTAAAGGGGTTGTGATGAAAGCCGGCCGGTGGGTGCAGCTCTCTGGCGCCCCCTTACCTCTCAGGTCAGTCAAGGTACTGCACCTAGAGAAAGTAGTGCCAGGTAGCTGCAACCAGCGCAGGGAACACGGTAGTGTGTTATCCCTTCAACGTCACTAAACCGTAACGTCACTACACAGCACAACTCGCTAGCGCCCTCTTAGCCTCAGGTCAGTCAAGGAACTGCACCTAGGATAAGCGGTCGCCAGGGAGACTGTCCTGTAACCTACTGGGTATCGGGGCCCTCTGTAGTGAGGGCGGTATATATATCTTCCTTGGCCGCGCCAGGAATATATATATCTGAACCTCCGACCGTCACTACCAGCCTTCCCCAATCCCCAGTTGGTATGCTGCCACCAGTCCCTATTTTAGATATACGCCCAGTCCGTGAATGGGCCTATATCGGGTCAGGAACCAACCCTGGGTAGCGTTTTTGGCTTGAGCCGAGCTCACACGGACGTGCGTTCGTTATGCAGAATAAAAGGCGGGCCCACAATTACTTGAGGTAATTGATTATAATAATACACTAGATACACGATATACAACTAAATATACACAGGTATAAGGTCAGGCTAAACTATACAACAATGGAATACAACACACAGAATCACCACAGCATATCAGTTACCGGTTTCTTGATTTTCTTGTGACGCAGGGAGAGGATTCTGCGGTCGCAGGCACGGTTCTTTGTTACAGGCTGAGGCCTACCACCGCATGGTCAAACTGCTCCTCCCCTTGGTGGCCTCAGCTGGTGCTCAGATGTTCAGCACCCCACTCTTGGGTCAAGACTGACTTGTCTCTTGTCTGTCCTGCTATCTTACCTGCCCCGTCCCGCCCACTGCTGGTGAGGTCAGCTGGCTCAGTCTCCACCCTCAGGTCTAACTTCGATCAGAAGCCCAAATTCTATGGAACCCAATAACTTCTTCTGGGATGGTCTCATGATACCCCCAGGGGTTCCCATGGATTCGGGCCGCCGTAACCGACCTTTTGATATCAATTATGATACCATACGGTCCTCAGGAATGGCTCCGCGCTATATCTTGGCTTCCAGAGCACGTACAAACGTCTACCGCGGAGGCTTGTGTGCGCAATGGCTCCGGGACGCCGTGATATTTTTTTATTGGCCCATCCCACGCAACATGCGTGTACTATTCATGTTTCTATATCTTATGCCTCCATGCTTGTGACAGACAAAGAAACTAGTCCTATGGGACAAATGGTCAGGTACAGATAGACGAAGCACCCCCCCCTGCTGGCTGTGTTTCCTCTCGAAGTCTTTGAAGCTCCTAGCATTCAAGTGTTAAGTAGGCTTCTTATCTTACAGGAGCCTGGATGGGGGGAAACTATCTAGTTGACGTTTTAACAGAAGGTCCCAAGGGTGGGGGCTGCTGAAGTGTGGCCATCCCTGGATATGATTTATCATTACCAAGATGGCGGCTACAGGTTCATCACACCTCCCCCTATACGAGGGCGCGAGGGGGTAGCACATTCCTGTGTTCCCCCGTGCGCCCTTCTGCACCCTCCCCTTGCCGGGATAACCCGTCAGCGTTACCGTGGTCACGGCCTCTTCTGTGGCGAATGGAGAAGTGGTACTGCTGGAGAGCGAGGCTCCAGCGTAGCAACCTGCCATTCGACCCAGAGACCGTGTGTAACCAGCTGAGGGGGTTGTGGTCCGTCTCCACGGTGAAATGGCTCCCGTACAAGTAGGGCTGCAGACGCTGCAGGGCCCATACAATTGCCAGGCATTCTTTTTCCACCGTGGAGTAAGCCACCTCCCGGGGCAGTAGCTTCCTGCTCAGGTGCAAGACAGGATGTTCCTGGCCTGTCGTGTTGACCTGACTTAGCACAGCACCGAGGCCAAAGTCACTGGCGTCGGTCTGTACCACAAACGGCCGGTCGAAGTCGGCAGCTTGCAGTACAGGGGAGCTACTTAGGGCGGCCTTGAGTGCCCCGAAAGCTGTCTCGCAGGCGACTGTCCAGTCGACTGCGACGGGCAGCTTCTTCTTGGTGAGGTCCGTCAGGGGCTTGGCCAGGGTGCTATAGTGTGGGACGAACCTCCTATAGTACCCGGCGGTCCCCAAGAAGGACATCACCTGCTTTTTGGTCCTAGGAGTGGGCCAGGATGCGATGGCATCCACTTTCCCCGGTTCTGGCTTCAGAACCCCCCCGCCTACCCGGTGACCCAGGTAGAGGACCTCACTCATGCCCAGCTGGCACTTTTCCGGCTTGATGGTCAAGCCTGCCCGGTGGATCCGACCGAGCACCTGCCGCAGGTGCTCTAGGTGATCCTCCCAAGTGGGACTGAAGACTGCAATATCGTCCAAGTACGCAGCCGCGTACCCTTCAAGTCCCTCAAGCAGCGTATTGACCATCCGCTGAAAAGTGGCAGGGGCATTCTTCATGCCGAATGGCATCACTGTGGACTCGTACAGTCCAAAAGGGGTGATAAAGGCAGAGCGTTCCCTTGCCGCGGGGGTCAGAGGAATCTGCCAGTACCCCCGGCTCAGATCCATGATGGTCAGGTACTTAGCCCCGGCCATCCGATCGAGCAGGTCATCGATGCGTGGTATGGGGAACGCATCGGTGACCGTTACAGCGTTGAGCCCCCGGTAGTCCACGCAGAACCGTGTAGTTCGGTCCTTCTTTGGTACGAGGACTACAGGCGAGGCCCACGCGCTGCTGGATGCCTGGATCACCCCCAGCTTCAGCATCTCGTCTATCTCTTGGCGCATGTTTCCCTGCACCTCGAAAGAGACCCGATATGCTGAACGCCGGATCGGCGGGTGATCGCCAGTGTCCACGTCGTGGACAGCCATCTCAGTCCTTCCGGGCAGGCTGCTGAACAGCCCCCGGAAGGGGTGCAGGGTGGTCCCCAGCTGGGACCGTTGGTCCTCCGTGAGCTGGTGGCCAACCCCCACATCCTCGATGGACCCACCCGCCTTGGCTTGGGTGAGCAGATCCAGGAGGGTTTCTACCTCTCCTTCCTCGGGAAGATTGCACACTGGGTGGGCAGTCGCTTCCCGCTCATGATGAGCCTTCATCATGTTCACGTGGAAGGCCTTCCTCCTTCCACGGGCGTGATCCAGGGTGACCAGATAGGTGACGGCATTGAGTTTCTGGTGCACGAAGTAGGGACCTTCCCAGGCTGCCTGAAGCTTGTTCTGTGGTACGGGGACCAGTACCCACACCTTTTGACCCACCTGGTAGGTCCTCTCACAAGCATTCTGGTCGTACCACCGCTTCTGGTCGGCCTGGGCCTGGGCCATATTGTCCTGCACCAGCTTTGCCAAGGCCATCATCCTGTCCCGGTGGCGCACGACATACTCGATGACCGACACCTCGGGGGTGGCCAAATCCCCTTCCCATGCTTCCTTCACCAGAGCCAGGGGGCCCCGTACCCGTCGCCCGTACAGGAGCTCAAAGGGGGAGAACCCCGTTGAGGCCTGCGGAACCTCCCGGTAAGCAAATAGGAGGTGTGGGAGGTAACGCTCCCAGTCTCTCCCGTGGGAGTCGACCAACATCTTAAGCATCTGCTTTAAGGTGCCATTGAACCGCTCACACAGGCCATTAGTCTGTGGGTGATACGGGCTGGCCACCAGATGTTGCACCTGCATTTGCTTACAGAGGGACTCCATCAGCCGCGACATGAACTGGGTCCCTCGGTCGGTGAGCATTTCTTGGGGGAAACCCACTCTGGAGAAGATCTCCAGTAAGGCGGTAGCCACCTTGTCGGCCCGAATGGACGACAAAGTTACCGCTTCCGGGTACCGGGTGGCATAGTCCACTACCGTGAGTATGAAGCATTTCCCGGAGTGGCTGGGAGTGGACAGAGGTCCAATAAGATCCACAGCGACCTTCGAGAAAGGCTCTTCGATGATTGGCAGAGTTACCAGTGGGGCTTTGGGGCGCGGCCCCGCCTTCCCCACCCTCTGACAGGTGTCACACGAACGGCAGTAGGCACCCACCGCGGCTCCCATCCCAGGCCAGTAGAAATGCTGAGCTATCCTGGCCTTGGTTTTAGCGATCCCTAGGTGTCCGGCCATCGGAATCTCGTGTGCGATCCGCAACAATTCCGCCCTGAACGGATAGGGTACCACTAACTGTCGGTCCCTGGGCCACGCCTCCGGTGAACCCTGCTGGACCGTTACCCGGTACAGCCGTCCCTGGTCCCAGACCACCCGCTCGCAGTCTGACTCCATGGGAGGCTGTGCCGCCTGTTCCTTGAGAGCTTTCAGGCTGTCGTCTGCTTCCAACGCAGCCTGAAATTCCTGACTTGATGTGGCCAGAATCGACGAAACTGCCACATCCTCTGTCAGCCCCTCCGGGCATGTCACCTGGCCGCTGTCTGACCCGGCAGACACTTGGTCAGAAGTGGGGAAGCCGTCGGACCTCTGCAAGGCTCCTTGGGCTCCGGCGCTCCCACTCCTGGTGACAGCGGCTATGACCGCTGTGACCGTGGGTAGTGCCTGCTTCCCCTCTGTTTCTGACCAAGCCGCCCGATCAGGCAGGCTTCCTAGGCCTTTGGACATCTCGGATGTGGGGAACTCCTGCCCTGGGGTCTTACCTGGCGGCTCCTCTCTTGGGACACCCCCACCTCCCATGGCCTGTTCCTCCCCCTGCAGTGGGCCTATACTCAGCAGCCTGGATACCCCTGGGAGCCCTACACTGCCGGTAGCTGCCCCCCTCTCCATCCCTGAGCTTCCCTCTACAGAATCCTGCCCGCCCCCTCCCTCACCGGAGGACAAGAGGTCACGGCACGCCGGCTGAGCACCTCTGCGGGCATCCCCACACTCCCCACCTGCTTTCACTAACCCTGTTTGTGTTGTGTCTGTGCAGGTGTTACCCTCAGGTTTCACTCCCTCCTCCTCAGCAGGACGCACACTACATACAACATGGTTGGCATTAGCAGCAGACAAATCAATACACTCTTGGGGGGCCGAACTTGGGGGTTCAGAGGGTACATACTGCGATACAAGACGCCCCAAGTCGGTCCCTAATAAAACATTTGCGGGAATATTTGGCGTTACTCCCACCTCCCGCATCCCCCTTCCGGCACCCCAGTCCAAATACACCATGGCAACGGGAAGTGCCGGCTCCACGCCTCCAACCCCGGAGACGGAAAGAGTCTTTCCTGGTACCAAGTCCTGGGGGGACACCACCTCAGGCCGTACCAGTGTTCGTTCAGCGCCCGTGTCCCGCAGTCCCATGACCGCAGAACGGCCTATGGTGACGGGTTGGATGTTGTCCAGGGACCTACCACCACCCCCTCCCACACACAAAACATTGGGCGCTCTCTGGGAATGGGATGGGGTCTTTTGGCGCTGGGGACACTCAGCCCTAAAGTGTCCTGGTTTGTTGCATAGATGACAACGTCTTACGTCTGGTCCTTGCCTGGAGAGGGCAACAGGGGGATACACCCCTTGTGTTCTAGGGGCCGGGGAAACAGGGGCATGACTGGGCTTACCCCCTCTCCAGGTGCTGCTGGCAGTCTTCTTCAGCTCAGGCGCCCTGTTATTGGCATACTCGTCTGCCAGGGCGGCTGTAGCAGAAGCCCCTGTTGGTTTTCGGTCACGGAGGAACTGTCGGAGGTCCTCTGGGCAGTTCCACAAAAACTGCTCCGTGACGAACAGTTCCTGGACCTCCTGGCGGGTAGTAAGCGCTAGACCCGAGGTCCAGTGCTCTGCGGCTCTCAACAGCGCCCGCATATGATCGGTCCAGGTGTCCTTGGGGCCACGCAGCAGGCTCCGGAACTTCTGGCGGTACGACTCGGGAGTGAGGTTGTACTGCCGGATCAGGGCCCGCTTGATGCAGTCGTAGTTCTGTACCTCCCCGGCAGGTAAGTCCCCCAAGGCATCCAGGGACTTACCCCTCAAACGGGGGGTCAGGTATCTGGCCCACTGATCCCGGGCCAGATGGTGCTGAAGACAGGTCCGTTCAAATGCCACCAGAAAGGAGTCCAGGTCCCCATCCTTCTCCAGTAGAGGGAAGTCCTCAGCTCGGACTTTGGACGACTTGGTCTCCTGATGGGTTGGTTGCTCTAGCGGAAGCCCCCGCTGGGCCAGGTCCAGTTGGTGCTGGCGCTCCGCAGCTCGCTCTGCACGCTCCGCAGCCTCCCGGCGCTCTGCAGCTTCACGCTCCGCAGCCTCCCGGCGCTCCGCAGCTTCACGCTCCTCCTCCGCTGCCTTCTCTGATGCTGCCAGGAGGGTTTTGTAGACGGCATCGCCATGAGACTGGAGACTTGCCATAGCCGCTTGTAAAAGGGCTTGTGATCTGGACAGGCTGGGCTGGGTAGGTGGTGGGCAGCCCACTGCGGGACCGTATACTGGGGACTGGCTCCCTGAGGTGCCCGGGCTGGACTCCTCCTCGCCATGAGTAACAATGTCCTCCCCTCCTGCCACACGGACCGTAGCATTAGCCTCCTGCAGGGTCTTGCTCCTGGTGCCGTCTGCCATCTTGGTAACCGACACCGCTGCAACCCTGAGTTTGCACACACCTTGTTATACTTTTAGCCTGACCGTCTAACGTTGGGCTGACCTTAAGACTCCAGCAGTGGAAGTTACCACTGGCAGTCTTTAGTGCCTGGGAGTAGGGGTCCCACAACACTATTATTCTGCAATCCCACCGCTCTGCCACCAATGTGATGAAAGCCGGCCGGTGGGTGCAGCTCTCTGGCGCCCCCTTACCTCTCAGGTCAGTCAAGGTACTGCACCTAGAGAAAGTAGTGCCAGGTAGCTGCAACCAGCGCAGGGAACACGGTAGTGTGTTATCCCTTCAACGTCACTAAACCGTAACGTCACTACACAGCACAACTCGCTAGCGCCCTCTTAGCCTCAGGTCAGTCAAGGAACTGCACCTAGGATAAGCGGTCGCCAGGGAGACTGTCCTGTAACCTACTGGGTATCGGGGCCCTCTGTAGTGAGGGCGGTATATATATCTTCCTTGGCCGCGCCAGGAATATATATATCTGAACCTCCGACCGTCACTACCAGCCTTCCCCAATCCCCAGTTGGTATGCTGCCACCAGTCCCTATTTTAGATATACGCCCAGTCCGTGAATGGGCCTATATCGGGTCAGGAACCAACCCTGGGTAGCGTTTTTGGCTTGAGCCGAGCTCACACGGACGTGCGTTCGTTATGCAGAATAAAAGGCGGGCCCACAATTACTTGAGGTAATTGATTATAATAATACACTAGATACACGATATACAACTAAATATACACAGGTATAAGGTCAGGCTAAACTATACAACAATGGAATACAACACACAGAATCACCACAGCATATCAGTTACCGGTTTCTTGATTTTCTTGTGACGCAGGGAGAGGATTCTGCGGTCGCAGGCACGGTTCTTTGTTACAGGCTGAGGCCTACCACCGCATGGTCAAACTGCTCCTCCCCTTGGTGGCCTCAGCTGGTGCTCAGATGTTCAGCACCCCACTCTTGGGTCAAGACTGACTTGTCTCTTGTCTGTCCTGCTATCTTACCTGCCCCGTCCCGCCCACTGCTGGTGAGGTCAGCTGGCTCAGTCTCCACCCTCAGGTCTAACTTCGATCAGAAGCCCAAATTCTATGGAACCCAATAACTTCTTCTGGGATGGTCTCATGATACCCCCAGGGGTTCCCATGGATTCGGGCCGCCGTAACCGACCTTTTGATATCAATTATGATACCATACGGTCCTCAGGAATGGCTCCGCGCTATATCTTGGCTTCCAGAGCACGTACAAACGTCTACCGCGGAGGCTTGTGTGCGCAATGGCTCCGGGACGCCGTGATATTTTTTTATTGGCCCATCCCACGCAACATGCGTGTACTATTCATGTTTCTATATCTTATGCCTCCATGCTTGTGACAGACAAAGAAACTAGTCCTATGGGACAAATGGTCAGGTACAGATAGACGAAGCACCCCCCCCTGCTGGCTGTGTTTCCTCTCGAAGTCTTTGAAGCTCCTAGCATTCAAGTGTTAAGTAGGCTTCTTATCTTACAGGAGCCTGGATGGGGGGAAACTATCTAGTTGACGTTTTAACAGAAGGTCCCAAGGGTGGGGGCTGCTGAAGTGTGGCCATCCCTGGATATGATTTATCATTACCAAGATGGCGGCTACAGGTTCATCACAGGGGTCTTAATACTTTCCGTACCCACTTTATGTCTGGAGACCACTACAAACCACTAACAGTCTGCAGCCATATAAAAGCTGTAGTACAAAATATTAGATACTGTTCTGCTCACACCATTTTCTTCTTTTCAATTAATTTTATTTGATTTTCTCAAATTAAAACATTGTAATTTTACATCAAAGACACAATCAATTCAAAAATCAGGATTATTAAATACACCATAACTATAAAGAAATGAAATGGGAGACGAAATAAACAATGGAGGGAGGGGAAGGAATAAGAAAAAGGGGTATAGAGATATATTATCCGAACGTACAACTGAGGTGATAAAAGTTTGTAAAATGAACATATACCCTACTGTAAGTAAAAAGCAATAGTGCATATAAATAACATATAAATAACATAGGATACTTAGTAAACACTTTTTTGATCAAAAAAAGCATAAAAGCCATTCCACCAGCGCCAATGTGTACACAAATTGGGACTGTTCTAACCTCTAGTATTAAAACCTTACCATGTGTCAAAAATGACCTCAATGTGAATAAGAGCCAAGCAGGATCGGGGCCGACTATGGACACCCGGCAATGGGAAGCTATATAAACGTAATGTCCAGCTCAAAGAAAGGGAGGCCACGCTCTTGCTCGCACTGATTGCAAAAACCTAAAGCAAAACCAAAACTTGAGTATGAGTTGGTATACATGCAAAGTGATATAAGTTTGCCAAAAGGGTGTCAAGGAATTAGGTGAGCTACAATAATAAATACCACTTTTTATGGAACTTAGGTGGATTATGGTTTTTATAAGCAAGCATTCTTTCATAAGTGCTAGTTATACTTACAGCTGAAACAATTTCTTCCTTAGAAGGATTGTTGGAGGACTTCCAATACCTAGCGTTTCATAGCCATAAAAATATAGGGAGTGATTACTTTGCCTCGGTGTGGGACTTTGTTAATGTCTAAGAAGA
Source organism: Phyllobates terribilis (assembly GCF_046119375.1). Taxonomy (NCBI): domain Eukaryota; kingdom Metazoa; phylum Chordata; class Amphibia; order Anura; family Dendrobatidae; genus Phyllobates; species Phyllobates terribilis. The sequence goes on along the minus strand of NW_027362770.1, from coordinate 72,412,771 downwards.
GTAGCACTAGAGAAGGGAAAGTTAAAAAAGGAGTTCAGAGGGCTAGAGAGACTGAAAGAAAAATGGATCTCCACAAGTCTGTTAACTTTGGACAGGGCCATAGAATACGTATGAGTGTTTCTTTCATTCGACAACCCCTCAAGTATAATGATGACATGTCAGGGGAAATAATACTAAACTTTTTCCTGTATGTGGTACCATCTGAGAATAGTTTCCATTACTGATTCTGCATGTGTAGCACAGTGGAAGTTTTTTTGGTTAAATGATAGAGAAGTAAGCCAAGTACTGTCAGGGAAGGAGTTGCCCAGATCCTTCTTCCAGGACAGGAAAGAGGTAGGTTTAGTGAATTTGTCTTTGTCATGAACATTGGATATGTTGGGCATTGGCCTCTAGGAAAATTCAGTATGAACCATAGAGTGAATAGGTTAGTGTTTGCTGAAACTGAAAACAGAGAGTCTGTGTTATGCACCTGTCCCGGATCCGTGCCTTGCTTCCCACTCCCACTCAAGCGCAATAGAGTGTAATCCAAGGGAGAAATAGGGTATTAGATGATTTGAGGAACTGCTCACCTGTCGGAATCTGAATGAATCAGCTTCTGCAGCACCCTCAGAACGGGAATCCCGTCGTAGCAATCAATGGGTAGGAGAATGAGGACGATAGTCCATGCTGCCAATGTAGATAACAAGAAACTGGGGAATAATGATGGAAAGATCAAGCAGTTTTGAAGTTGAACTAACTTCTTCCTCAGGATATCAGGAGAATGGGCAGAGAACAGGAAAGAAATAAAAGTTTTGCTATAAGGCAAAGCCCTGGAGGTGTTTGACTCTCTTACTCAAGAACAAGATGGAGACTATAGAATCATAGAATCATAGAATGGTAGAGTTGGAAGGGACCTCCTGGGTCATCTGGTCCAACCCCCTGCTCAAAGCAGGATTCACTAGATCATCTCAGACAGATGTCTGTCCAGCCTCTGTTTGAAGACGTCCATTGAAGGGGAACTCACCACCTCTCGTGGCAGCCTGTTCCACTCATTAATCACCCTAACTGTCAAAAAGTTTTTTCTAATATCTAATCTGTGTCTCCTCCCATTTAGTTTCATCCCATTGCTTCTAGTCTTTCCTTGTGCAAATGAGAATAAAGATGATCCTTCTACAATGTGACAGCCCTTGACATATTTGTAGACAGCTATTAAGTCTCCTCTCAGTCTTCTTTTTTGCAAGCTAAACATTCCCAAATCCTGCAACCGTTCCTCATAGGACATGGTTTGCAGACCAGTCACCATTCTGGTCGCTCTTCTCTGAACTTGCTCCAGTTTGTCGATGTCTTTTTTAAAATGTGGTGCCCAAAACTGTACACAGTATTCCAGATGAGGTCTGACCAAAGAGGAGTAAAGACCGATAATGACTTCACGTGATCTAGACTGTATGCTTCTGTTAATACATCCCAGAATTGTATTTGCCTTTTTTGCTGCTGCATCACACTGTTGACTCATGTTCAGTCTATGATCTATTAGTATACCTAAGTCTTTTTCACATGTACTGTTGCTTAGCTCTATTCCTCCCATTCTGTATATGCTTTTTTCATTTTTATTGCCCAGATGTAGTACTTTGCATTTTTCCCGGTTAAAAACCATTCTGTTGGTTGCTGCCCACTGCTCCAGTTTATTTAGGTCTTTTTGAATCCTCTCTCTCTCTTCTCTAGTATTAGCTATCCCTCCTAGCTTTGTGTCATCAGCAAATTTAATCAGTTTACCCTCAATTCCTTCATCTAAATCATTGATAAAGATGTTGAACAATACAGGTCCCAGGACGGAGCCCTGTGGTACCCCACTTGAGACATTCATCCAGCTGGATGTGAAGCCATTTACAACCACCCTTTGAGTCCGATCACTAAGCCAGTTATGAATCCACCTAACAGTTGCCTGGTCCATTGCATACTTGGTCATTTTTTCAATAAGGATGATGTGAGATACTTTGTCAAATGCTTTGCTGAAGTCAAGATATACTATATCTACAGCATTTCCCTGATCCACCCAGTCAGTGATTCTGTCATAGAAGGAAATTAAGTTAGTCTGACATGACTTGTTAGTTACAAACCCATGCTGACTCTGGTTAATCACTTCATTCTTATCCATGTACTTACATACATGTTGTTTAATAATTTGTTCAAAGATCTTTCCTGGTATAGAAGTCAGACTCACCGGCCTATAGTTCCCTGGGTCCACCTTCTTCCCCTTTTTGAAGATAGGAACAACATTTGCTCTTCTCCAGTCTTCTGGGACTTCTCCTGTTCTCCAAGAATTTTCAAAGATTATGGAGAGTGGTTCTAAAATTTCTTCTACAATCTCCTTCAGTACTCTGGGGTGTAATTCATCTGGACCTGGAGACTTGAACTCATTTATGTTAGCTAAATATTCCCTCACAATCTTTCTGTTTACTGATAACTTGGATTCCTCTATTCCTTTAAAAGGACAGTGAAGATCAGTTGATGTTACATTTTCTTTCTGAGAGAAAACAGATGCAAAATAGGAATTAAAAAGTTCGGCCTTCTCAACATCCTCTCTTACCATTTCTCCATTTTCATCCTGTAAAAATCCTATAGCATCTTTGACTTTTCTTTTACTTTTGACATACCCCCAAAATCCTTTTTTATTGCTTTTGACATCTCTTGCAAGCCTTAATTCATTGTCAGCTTTAGCTAACCTGATACGTGCCCTGCAGGATCTGCAGACTGCATTATAATCTTCTTTAGATATGCCTCCCTCTTTCCATTTAATAAACATTTCTTTCTTTCTTTTTAGCATGTGTTTAAGTTCTGTGTTCATCCATCCTGGTTTCCTTAAATGCTTCCCATTCTTCCTACTTTTCGGGATTGTTAACGATTGTGCTTTGAGAATCTCATTTTTAAAAATTTCCCATCCTTCCTGGACATTTTTGTCCTTAAGGACATCCAGCCATTGGATCCCTCCTATTCTCTTTCTGAGTCTCTTAAAATCTGCCTTTCTAAAATCTAACCTTGAAGTTTGAGTCTTCACATGTCTTCCTCCTCTAGTTATCCAAAATTCTATAATAGCATGATCGCTGCCTCCTAGGGTCCCAGCCACCTTTACCTCCTCAACCATTTCCTCCCTGTTTATAAGGATTAGATCCAAAGTAGCAGATCCCCTTGTTTTCTCCCCTACCTTTTGGAAGATAAAGTTGTCAGCAATAGAGGATAAGAATTTGCTTGACCTGTTAGTTTTACTTGAGAGAGATTCCCAACAAATGTCTGGATAGTTGAAATCTCCCATGACCACTACGTCATATTTTTTGGAGAACTTGGTCATTTGATACATAAAGAGTTCATCCATATCTTCAGCTTGCCCAGGTGGCCTGTAGTAAATGCCTACAATGGTGTCCTTTCCGTTGTTCTCTCCTTGTATTCTTACCCAAACAGTTTCCACAGAACTCCCAGTCTCTGAAGCTTCAATCTCTGTGCAGATATACGCTTTTCTAACATACAATGCAACACCTCCTCCTCGTTTATCAAGTCTGTTTCTTGCAAATAAGTTGTATCCTTTTAGCCTTTTATTCCAATCATGTGTATCGTCCCACCAAGTTTCAGTGATTCCAATGACATCATATTCCTTTTCCTGCATTAGTAGTTCCAATTCTCCTTGTTTGTTGCCCATGCTTTGTGCATTTGTATAAAAACATTTTAGTTTGTGATTGGTTTCTCTTCCTCCCATATTTTTATTATTTAGATTTTTTTGTCTTTGTTCTTCTTTTCCACTTCCAGTAGCAGAGATCTCAATAGTATTTGTCAGCTGTATGGCTTTTTCTGGCCTTTTGCTTCCCTTCCCACATTGTTCTAGTTTAAAGCTCTTCTGATGAGTGTAGCAAGGCGACTTCCAAATACATGTAAGGTGCACCCCATCTCTAGCAAGTAGTCCATCGTATAGGTAATTCATTCCGTGATCCAGAAATCCAAATCCTTGTTGACGGCACCATCGACGTAGCCAGTTGTTCACCTGTAGAATCTTATTCCACCTCATTGTTCCATGGCCATCCACTGGGAGGATGGATGAGAAGACCACCTGCGCTCCCAATTCTTTCACTTTCTTGCCTAAGTCTTCAAAGTCACTGCAGATGGTTGCCAGGTCCTTTCTTGCGGTGTCATTTGTCCCCACATGTATTAGCAGGAATGGGTAGTGATCTGTAGGTCTGAAGAGTCTTGATATCCTGTCAGACACATCTTTAATTTTTGCTCCTGGAAGACAGCACATTTCTCTTGAGGTTATGTCTGGTCTGCAGATAGCGGCCTCTGTTCCTCTTAACAGGGAATCCCCCATGACCACCACTCTCCGTTTTTTCTTCACAACATTCTTCTTTCTCCATCCAGGAGGATTCTGAGGGCTTACAAGGTCATTCATTGCTGGCAAAGTCTTATCTTGCTGTATTTCTTCATGGTTCTCCTGTGTGAGAGCCTGGTACTGGTTCCTGAGCAGTATGGGTGCTGACTGCCTCTCGATCCTCCTGCTTCTGTGGGTCACATGCTTCCATTCCTCTGTTTCGTCAGGTGCAGTTCGAATTTCTTCTCTTTCTGAATCATGAAGAGATAATTCTGCTCTGTCTAAGAACTCTTCACCTTCCTTAATGATTTTTAAGGTAGTTAACCTCTCTTCTAGATTTCGCAACTTTTCCTCCAACAGGGACACAAGCTTGCATTTCTGGCATGTGAAGTCTGGCTTTTCCACTGGCAAGTCTGTGAACATGTAGCAGGATATGCAGCTCACCAAATGGCTCCTGGACTCTTCCATGTTCTTATTGTTAATGTTCTGAAAACAGTGAAAAAAGCTTAAAAAAAAAGCTTCAAAATGCTCTTCACTTACCCCAAAATGCAGTGGGAATATGCAAATTATCTCCTCAGGACTCCTCCCATGGTTTACCGATGTCCTCTTTTCAGCTCCAACAGCCAAAATCCAGTGTTCTTTGAGCTCGCGGAGACTCTTCACTTACCCCAAAATGCAGTGGGAATATGCAAATTATCTCCTCAGGACTCCTCCCCTGGTTTACCGATGTCCTCTTTTCAGCTCCAACAGCCAAAATCCAGTGTTCTTTGAGCTCGCGGAGACTCTTCACTTACCCCAAAATGCAGTGGGAATATGCAAATTATCTCCTCAGGACTCCTCCCCTGGTTTACCGATGTCCTCTTTTCAGCTCCAACAGCCAAAATCCAGTGTTCTTTGAGCTCGCGGAGACTCTTCACTTACCCCAAAATGCAGTGGGAATATGCAAATTATCTCCTCAGGACTCCTCCCCTGGTTTACCGATGTCCTCTTTTCAGCTCCAACAGCCAAAATCCAGTGTTCTTTGAGCTCGCGGAGACTCTTCACTTACCCCAAAATGCAGTGGGAATATGCAAATTATCTCCTCAGGACTCCTCCCCTGGTTTACCGATGTCCTCTTTTCAGCTCCAACAGCCAAAATCCAGTGTTCTTTGAGCTCGCGGAGACTCTTCACTTACCCCAAAATGCAGTGGGAATATGCAAATTATCTCCTCAGGACTCCTCCCATGGTTTACCGATGTCCTCTTTTCAGCTCCAACAGCCAAAATCCAGTGTTCTTTGAGCTCGCGGAGACTCTTCACTTACCCCAAAATGCAGTGGGAATATGCAAATTATCTCCTCAGGACTCCTCCCCTGGTTTACCGATGTCCTCTTTTCAGCTCCAACAGCCAAAATCCAGTGTTCTTTGAGCTCGCGGAGACTCTTCACTTACCCCAAAATGCAGTGGGAATATGCAAATTATCTCCTCAGGACTCCTCCCCTGGTTTACCGATGTCCTCTTTTCAGCTCCAACAGCCAAAATCCAGTGTTCTTTGAGCTCGCGGAGACTCTTCACTTACCCCAAAATGCAGTGGGAATATGCAAATTATCTCCTCAGGACTCCTCCCCTGGTTTACCGATGTCCTCTTTTCAGCTCCAACAGCCAAAATCCAGTGTTCTTTGAGCTCGCGGAGACTCTTCACTTACCCCAAAATGCAGTGGGAATATGCAAATTATCTCCTCAGGACTCCTCCCCTGGTTTACCGATGTCCTCTTTTCAGCTCCAACAGCCAAAATCCAGTGTTCTTTGAGCTCGCGGAGACTCTTCACTTACCCCAAAATGCAGTGGGAATATGCAAATTATCTCCTCAGGACTCCTCCCCTGGTTTACCGATGTCCTCTTTTCAGCTCCAACAGCCAAAATCCAGTGTTCTTTGAGCTCGCGGAGACTCTTCACTTACCCCAAAATGCAGTGGGAATATGCAAATTATCTCCTCAGGACTCCTCCCATGGTTTACCGATGTCCTCTTTTCAGCTCCAACAGCCAAAATCCAGTGTTCTTTGAGCTCGCGGAGACTCTTCACTTACCCCAAAATGCAGTGGGAATATGCAAATTATCTCCTCAGGACTCCTCCCCTGGTTTACCGATGTCCTCTTTTCAGCTCCAACAGCCAAAATCCAGTGTTCTTTGAGCTCGCGGAGACTCTTCACTTACCCCAAAATGCAGTGGGAATATGCAAATTATCTCCTCAGGACTCCTCCCCTGGTTTACCGATGTCCTCTTTTTAGCTCCAACAGCCAAAATCCAGTGTTCTTTGAGCTCGCGGAGACTCTTCACTTACCCCAAAATGCAGTGGGAATATGCAAATTATCTCCTCAGGACTCCTCCCCTGGTCATGAATCAGGCCCTCATAAGGAAATATCAGATGACGCCTTAAGTGTACTGCAAAAAGTTCCGAACCCTCCAATGTGGACCTCATGACAGCTACGTTGATGTGGTGGACGGGCTCAGAACCAACTTCGAGCAGTGGACCCAGGGACACCTTAGAGGTGTTGAATGACCAGATGGTGAGGTACGAATTTCTGCTTCTTTGCCCTCTGGCGGTGCAATAGTTTGTGATGGACCGGGAGGAGCAGGCTGCTAAAGTGGCACATAAGCCAATCATACACCTGAGATGCAGAACTCAGCCATCACGAGCTGGAAATAGGGTAAGCCGACAATTAATGCCCCTGCTAGCCAGTCCTTGGGGGCTCTCGCCCCATCTTCAATTACCCAGCCGGCATCTGACTGGCGCCGGTGCTTTATGTGCAACCGACCTGGACATATTAGCACCGCTTGCCCGAAGAGGCAGAAGAACCTCACATCCAAGGCCCAGGTGCTTGAATACAGCTGTTTTTTTTTGGGGGGGGGGGCGGATGGGAGGGCCTGTGACAACTTGCAGCCAGATACAGTGGGTGATACCGTCACTGCGGGGTTTAAGGACACCGGTGCAGAATGAAACCTCATCTGCCTAGAATTAGTGTCCCCTGAAGACATTATCCCTGGAAAGACCCTGACTCTCACTGGGATTGGGGATGTTCACCGACCTTTCCAGATGACCCAGGTTTTCCTAGACTTGGGTGTTGAGAAAGGGTTGAGGAAAGTGGGGGTGTCCGATAACCACCATACAAATGTTTTATTGGGGACTGATCTGGAAAGGTTGATCACTTAATATGTTCCTGACAAGCATCCCAGATCTGGTGATTCAAATGTTGATAATGTAGATGCCAATGTTATGCATGATGATAATGTGTTTTGTTGTACAGGAGAACTCAGTCCTGTCACACTGAGGGGTGATGCTGCTGAGGATCCCATAAAAGGAGTGAGAATCTACGCTTAGTGCGATGGGGACAGGCAAAAGGACCATGCGGAAGATGGTCACATGCAGCTGACCAGTGTCATGATGTAAGGTGACATGGCCGGTAATAGCTGCCTAATGATTAGCACTGCTCCTGAGATATTAAGGGAGGATGGGGACAGGCACGGGGACCATGAGGAAGGTGGTCGTGTACAGCTGACCAGTGTCATGACGAACTGTGATCTGGCGGTAGTAGCTGCCCCATATTGGCACTACCGCTGAGGTATTATGGGAGGATGGAAAAGCGTAATCCACACCCTGTCAGCGTGATGGGAAAGTGCTACCCAAAACCTGTCAGGATGATGGGGAAGGGGTGATATCCCCCAGGGAGACAGCATACATAGCCGTTGTCACCCGCAGTCAGAGTGCCCAGAATGCAGGTAACGAGCTGACTTCTGGACCCTCATCATCCTGCAGGGTAACAGAACCAGTTAAAAACCCAGAGCAGGTCCCAGAGGGATGCAGTGAGGCTAGGGCCTAATCGTCTGCCTCTAGCCAGGAGTTCCAGTCCGACATGGAGAAGGTATTCTGAGACCAGGGGAGGTTGTACCAGGAAGTGGCATATGCCACTGTAGAGAAGGAGTGTTTCGCCATAGTGTGGGCCAGTGGAAGCTGCAGCTATACCTACATGGATGCAACTTCACTATAGTGACTGACCACAACCCTCTCAGCTGGCTGCATGTGTGACACCCCTGGGGTCTGGTTGCCACAGTAATAGAGATATTATGTCTGAGAGCAAGTAGGAGGTTTCTCTGGTCAGGAGCCCTAAGCATGCAACACGGCCCACCCAGACCTGGGAGGGGAGGAATCTGCCCTTATAAACTGGGTCTGGGGCGGGATTAGGTTAGACGGAGACAGAGCCTGCAGAACAAGCAGAGCAGTCAGAGCCTGGAGAGGGAAAGTGAGAACAGGAGCTCTGTAGGAGCAGCAGCTGAAGGCCAGGGGCTGTGAGCAGAGATATAGCTCGCCCTGGCTGAAATTACTAAAACCGGACACAGGAGTCCGAGGCTGTGGGGACTGATATATACCCAGCAGCAGAAACCAACCGGCAGGGGATTCCAGGTCCTCTGGCCATAGAAGCCTAGAGGCTCAGTCACAAAGAAGGGACCAGCGCCGCCATCCAGGAGCGGAGGCTAACAGAAGGCCCCAAGTCACCAGCCATACGGGTGAGCCCCACACGGTATACTCAGGGACGTGGGCTACTTGTAACCGCTGACAGCAAGGTAGCCAGGAAGAGTGCAGATAAACGGGGAGGCCTACAACTCCACCTGGCCAGGGGAACTCCTGCTTGCTCGCAGACTGACCAGGCCCCTTATACTAGCCAGTACTCCCGGGAGGGTCTACCTTGTACCATCAGTAAAGACCCTGAACTGCACCTCACATCTCTGTGATTCCTTGCCGCACCAGCACCATTAGCACTGGGACCCTCACACCATCACTCCCATCATCTCTCACATTAGCTGCCCTGAGGCAATACTTCTCCCGTGGGGAGTTATCCCATACTCGGCTGTGCAAACAACATCAGCCTCAGCGGTCGGCAGCGCAGCGGCGGTCCCCACTGACCGCAATCCACGGGTGGCGTAGTCGGACATTTGCTATACATTAAGACTGCCACTGGTTTGACCACCCTGGGCACGGACCGGGTCACCGCCACACGGAGACTACAACCCCCAGCATTCTACAACAGGCCCGGTTCCGGGTTCCCCTGCACAACACAGGCCAAGGGGTCGCGTCAACTTTGGCGTAGTCGGCAGGATTTCGTGCCCGCAACCACCGGGTACTGCGTGCCTGAAAAAGAGACTTTTATACTTACCTGTGGTGAAGTTTCCCGCCGTCCGGAGTCGTTTCCCGCCATCCGGAGCCGATTCCCGCCATCAGACGCCATCTTGGACCGTTTCCCGCCGTCTTCTGCCTTCTTCCCGCCATCCGCAGCTGCTTCCCGCCTTCGGACGCCATCTTCGGGACACCGCACGGGAAGAAGAGGGGCGTGGACGCCGAAAGCGCGCGAGATCCGAAGCTCCGCCCCACGCTCCGCCCCACGCTCTGACGCTGCGCAAGGTCCTGGAAGGGAGGAAGAGCGACGCTGACGTCATCGGAGCGCGACGCCAGGTCCTCAACCCCGACGATCTACTGCGGAGCCGCGGCCTACGGAAGAAGAGCATCGCAAGGTGGGCCACGGTCCACTAGGGGGGAGGAGGATGCAGGATACCGAGGGGAGCTCCACTGCCACAGCCACCGCCAGCGCAACCGCTGCAGCAGTCATGCCATTCACCATGCCCTATATCCCGGGGGCAACCCGGCTACCCCAGTACTCAGGGGAGTCACATACTCTAAATGACTTTAGAGAAAGACTGGATAGCCTCTTCCAGGTGTACCCCCTCACAGAAGAGCAAAAAGTGAGCATCCTGGTGGCCCAATTAATCGGGGCAGCCCAAAGGGAGGTAAAGTCCTGGCCACCTGGGAGGAAGAGGACTGTCAGAGAAATACTAGCCCGGCTGAAAGACACATTTGATACCCGCACCTCAGCCGAAATAAAGCTCAGATTTTACGGGTGTAAACAGCGGGCACATGAGAGTATAAGAGACTATGCTCTAAACCTACAAGAGGCCCTGAGAGCCATTAAGCAGGCAGACCCTGACAGCGTGGGAAATGAAGATAAGCTGTTGACTGAACAATTTATTGACGGTCTACTGTGCAATGCCCACCGAACCCAGTTGCGGGCAATGGCCTTACAGGACCCTGACCTGGACTTTGCACAGTTCAAGGATAGAGCCATCCGGGTGCTCCGAGAACTGGCACCAGGTGGCGCTGTGACCCACAGGCGCCCTGCTATCACTTACCACCAGGAGACGGCGCCCTTGTCTGCAGGGCCTGTGGGAGCTGATGCGCAGGCTTTAAATAGTGACCCGGCTACAGACCTGCACCATCAGGTCCAAGAGCTGACTAAGAGCGTTGCCGCGCTAACCAGAACTGTGCAGTCTTTACAGGTCTCTTCTCCAGGAAAGATCCAGCTGGCATCCGGACCGGAGGATGTCCCGTGGCACCGACTGAGGAGGACCCCACCGGCCAGAGGAAGACCCAGCGACAGATACAACGAGGACGGACGACCCATCTGCCGCCGCTGCAATCAACCCGGACATGTGGCAAGGTACTGTCATTTAAACGGGCACAACCTGGGGTAGAGGGCCAACCCCCAGGCATAAGACCATCAGGCCCATCAAACTGGCGTGATAAATACGTAGGGGGACGTCCAATCTTGCCTGTGGTACTGGATGGCATTCCTATGAGTGCCCTACTAGACACTGGGTCACAGGTGACCACCATCCCGTACGTGCTCTTTAAACAGTACTGGAATGAGTCGGACATAACCCGCTACCCAGAAGACGACCTGAGTATCATCGCCAGCAATGGTCAGCCCGTGCCGCAGGTGGGATTCAAGGAGGTGACCATTAAGATCGGTAAAGTCGAACTGGCGGCACAAGGACAGATTATAGTGGACATAGACCGTCATGAGGGTCACCCTAGAATAACCTTGGGAACTAATGTGATTGAAAATTGTCTTGCAGAGGTGATTCTCATTTTACAGCAGGTTGCCAAGAACGCCAGTTCCGGCCAGCAGCGTGTGCTCCAAAAAGAGATCCGGGCACTGATGAAGCGGCAACAGGTGGAACTATCTGGTGGTGAGATAGGTAGCGTGAGAATGTGTGACCCGTTCCCTATTTCCATGCCCCCAAAAAGTGAGATGATGATTTGGTGCCGGGCAGCTATTGGTCTAAGAGGTAGAGACTACCAAGCAATGGTAGAACCCGTCTACTCAGACAGTAGGCCCACCATTTTGACAGCACGGGGGGTGGTCGATGTACGCCATGGGAGGGTGCCCGTTCGCATCATAAATATCGGGGAGAGAGAAGTACACCTGCCCCGGTATGCCACGCTAGCCAAATTGTTCACCATCAGCCAGAACTCTGTACAGGCCGTGGAACCCTTGCCTCCATCTCAACCAGAGGAAGGTAACGGCTCTAAGAAACCAATGGAGGACTGGTGTCAGCAACTGCATTTGGGTACTGACTCCACTCCCTCACACCAGAAACAGGGAGTCTATCGAGTGGGTCGAGAGTACGAGAGAGTGTTTAGTAAACACCCGCTAGACTTCGGGTGAGTAAAGGGGGTAGAACACCACATCCCCACGGGAGACCATCCTCCCATAAAGGAGAGATACCGACCCGTACCCCCGGCACACTACCAACACGCCAAGGGGATGCTTAGAGACATGAAGGAGGCTGGGGTAATCAGAGACAGCTGTAGCCCCTGGGCAGCTCCACTAGTCTTAGTGAAAAAGAAAGACAACACCATGAGAATGTGTGTAGACTACAGGAAGGTCAACCGTATCACACACAAAGATGCGTACCCGTTACCAAGGATAGAAGAGTCCTTTCGCTGCATTAAAATCTGCTAACTTCTTCTCTACTTTGGATCTCACTAGCGGGTACTGGCAGGCTCCTGTAGCAGAGGCGGACCGGGAGAAGACCGCATTCACCACCCCGATGGGTCTCAGCGAATTTAACTGTATGCCGTTCGGGCTCTGCAACGCACCAGGAACCTTCCAACGGTTGATGGAATGCTGTCTGGGACACTGGAACTTCGAGACAGTCCTGTTATACCTGGACGATGTCATCGTCTATTCCAAGACCTACGAGGACCACCTGAAACACCTGGCAGAAGTGTTCGAAGCTCTGGCAAACTACGGCCTAAAGGTGAAACCCTCCAAGTGTCACCTCCTGAAACCAAAGGTGCAATACCTGGGACACGTGGTGAGTGCTGACGGAGTGGCTCCTGACCCTGATAAGATCACCGTGATTAAGGACTGGCCAAGACCCTCCAGCATAAAAGAAGTGCGGCAGTTCCTCGGGTTGGTAGGCTACTACCGAAGATTCATTCCCGGTTTCACCAAAATGGCAGCCCCTATGCAGGACCTCCTGATAGGTCAATCTCGGAAAGCCAAAAACCAGAAGCCGCCCTTTAGGTGGGAAAAGCTGGAAGAGGAGTCCTTCTGCCAGCTGAAGATGGCCCTCACGGGGGATGAAATCCTGGCATATCCAGACTACAGCCAGCCCTTTATCCTCCACACGGACGCAAGCAACATCGGGCTAGGAGCCGTACTGTCCCAGATCCAGCAAGGGAAAGAACGGGTAATCGCTTACGCCAGCCGAAAGCTACGGCCCATGGAGAGGAACCCTGAGAATTATAGCTCATTCAAGCTGGAGTTCCTGGCAGTAGTGTGGGCAGTGACCGAACGTTTCAAGCATTACCTTGCCTCCTCCAAATTCACCGTGTACATGGATAACAACCCGTTGACACACCTGGACACTGCAAGGCTCGGTGCCCTGGAACAGAGATGGATGGCCCGCCTGTCCAACTTTGAATTCACCATCAAATACCGGGCAGGACGCTCAAATGCCAACGTGGATGCCGTGTCTAGAATGCCGAACTTACCGGACGTAGGGGAAGATCCAGAAGATCTGAAAGAAGTTGAGCTCCCTGCGTTCCACCGTCATGGGATTACCCTGTATTCCCACCGTGTGAAGGACAGGCGCTCCGTGACGTTCAATCCCTTGCCCCACTACAACTGGGCGGAGACGCAAGAAAGTGATCCTGCAGTCCATTTGGTGAAGGAAATGCTGATCCAGGCCGATGCCCGTCTTGACCCAGATGCTCCGGAGGAGACCAAGCAACTGTGGAAGGAGAAAAGTAAGCTGTTCCTCTACAGGGAGAAGCTGTGCCAGAGAATGGTTAACTCTCGAACACATGAGTTGACCTGGCAGGTAGTGGTCCCAAGACGAGACGCGGCTATGGTTCTGGAGGCATACCACAACGGAGCAGGGCATTTCGGATGGAAGAAGCTGAAGTTCTTGTTGCGTGAACGGTTCTACTGGGTAGGCATGAGAGGAGCCATTGAGAGGTGGTGCAGAGACTGTGGCCCGTGCCACCTGAGAAGAAAAGATTGAGCCAGCCAGAAGACTCCCCTGCAGCCCATCATCACCAGACAGCCACTGGAACTGGTAGCCCTGGACCATGTGAAACTGGCTCCAAGCAGATCTGGGTATGTCTACGCCCTCACAATCGTAGATCATTACTCCCGGTTCCTGGTGGTGGTCCCGGTCAAGGACTTAATGGCTCAAACAGCAGCTAGAGCCTTCCAGCAGCACTTCTGCCGTCCACACGGGTACCCGGACCAAGTGTTGACAGACCAAGGACCAGCCTTCGAAGCGGAGGTCTTCCAGGAGTTCTGCAACCTGTATGGCTGCAAGAAGATAAGAACAACGCCCTATCACCCTCAAACCAATGGACTCTGCGAGAAGATGAACCAGGTGGTGATAGATCTGCTAAAAACATTACCCCTGGAAGAACGCAGTCTGTGGCCTGAGAAACTGCCCGATCTGGTGGACCTGTATAACCACATCCCTGTAGGTTCCACCAATTGTACCCCGGCTTACCTAATGAGAGCAAGACCAGGTAAGCGGCCTATTGACTGGATATGGGAGTCCTGACGCCTGAGGACACCTCGCCAGAGGCAGACTGGGATACAGAACGGCAGCAGCAGTATCGGAAAGTACAGGAGAGCGTCGAGCGAAGTCTGTCTCAAGCTAGAGAAAGGCAAGAGAAGGCTTATAACCAGTATGCTCCCACTGTTCCCCTGGTACCTGGAGAGCAGGTCTTGAAGAGGAAGAGGCGGCTCCACAAGTTGGACGACCAGTGGGAGAAGGACCCGTACACCGTACTGCCATCAAGCCATGAGAACCCAAAAATCTGCGTAATCAGTAAGGATGGAGGAGAAACCACAGCCATTGTCTCCAGAGACCACCTGAAGAAGTGTCCCGAGCAGCTGCAAAGCCCTGAAGAAGATCAAGAAAACCCTCAACCCGCAGAGGAAAGGGAAGAAATGATCAGTACCGTACTCGGAGACTTCCCCCGGTCTTGGACACAAGTAAACGGCGCTGTCGTGGTACCCGTCCTCACCTTTCTCCAGCCAGCCCCGCAAGTGCCTACAGAGGAACCGGTAGAGCTGGAAGAGCAGCCGGCCCAAGAGGCAGAAGAGTCCACACCAGCAGTACAGGAGGATCAACCCTCTGCTAGTAGTGAGCCTGCCGTGCCCCTAGTGAGCCAAAGAGTGCGCAGACAGCTGCCCAGCTTACCCATAACACCTCCTACACCCTGTAGTGCAGAACCAGTTAGTGAGCTCCGTAGGTCCACTAGAGTCACTAGAGGTCAGATGCCCGCTCGCTGGAGAATCTAAACTAATGCACTGTGAATTTATCTGTTAACTGTTTATGGTTTATGTTTGTTGCCTGTTATTAATTATGTTTCTCAGTTACCCTGCAGATTTTTATGGACTAACAGGTTATGGACGCTGGATAACCGGAACAGTTTTGTAGATAGTTGCACCTTGGTGCCTCTTGGGAAGACGGCCGCGGAAGAGAAAACCTGTCTGGCGTGGCCTCCTTGCGGCCCAAAGTAGTTAGTCTACCCTTGCAGCCACTCCCAAGGACAACGCAAGGGGTTTGCTTTGGACAGGTCCCCTACTTCGCTTAAAGCTTCACCTTGGGTGATATGGACACCCGGTTGCGGATACGCTGCGACCTTTAAAGAACTAAAGCTTCTTGTAAATATGTTATCGTATTATTGTTTATACCCTGTTATTATGTTTTAAAAATGTGTTTAGTCCCGGAGTACTAAAATTTACTAGGGGGGAATGTGACACCCCAGGGGTCTGGTTGCCACAGTAATAGAGATATTATGTCTGAGAGCAAGTGGGAGGTTTCTCTGGTCAGGAGCCCTAAGCATGCAACACGGCCCACCCAGACCTGGGAGGGGAGGAATCTGCCCTGATAAACTGGGTCTGGGGCGGGATTAGGTTAGACGGAGACAGAGCCTGCAGAACAAGCAGAGCAGTCAGAGCCTGGAGAGGGAAAGTGAGAACAGGAGCTCTGTAGGAGCAGCAGCTGAAGGCCAGGGGCTGTGAGCAGAGATATAGCTCGCCCTGGCTGAAGTTACTAAAACCGGACACAGGAGTCCGAGGCTGTGGGGACTGATATATACCCAGCAGCAGAAACCAACCGGCAGGGGATTCCAGGTCCTCTGGCCATAGAAGCCCGGAAGCTCAGTCACAAAGAAGGGACCAGCGCCGCCATCCAGGAGAGGAGGCTAACAGAAGGCCCCAAGTCACCAGCCATACGGGTGAGCACCACACGGTATACTCAGGGACGTGGGCTACTTGTAACCGCTGACAGCAAGGTAGCCAGGAAGAGTGCAGATAAACGGGGAGGCCTACAACTCCACCTGGCCAGGAGAACTCCTGCTTGCTCGCAGACTGACCAGGCCCCTTATACTAGCCAGTACTCCCGGGAGGGTCTGCCTTGTACCATCAGTAAAGACCCTGAACTGCACCTCACGTCTCTGTAATTCCTTGCCGCACCAGCACCATTAGCACTGGGACCCTCACACCATCACTCCCATCATCTCTCACATTAGCTGCCCTGAGGCAATACTTCTCCCGTGGGGAGTTATCCCATACTCGGCTGTGCAAACAACATCAGCCTCAGCGGTCGGCAGCGCAGCGGCGGTCCCCACTGACCGCAATCCACGGGTGGCGTAGTCGGACATTTGCTATACATTAAGACTGCCACTGGTTTGACCACCCTGGGCACGGACCAGGTCACCGCCACACGGAGACTACAACCCCCAGCATTCTACAACAGGCCCGGTTCCGGGTTCCCCTGCACAACACAGGCCCAGGGGGCACGTCACATGGAGTGGCCGGCGACAATGGTAAACTACTGCAGTGGAGATTGGCTCTACAGCAGTACAATTTTACCATAAAGCACAAGAAGGGTAGTGAACAATGCAACGCTGATGGGTTGTCTTGCCATGGGAATGCTGGGGAGATGGGCTTGGGAGATGATCTGTAAATCGGTCTCCCATGCCATCTCTAAAAGGGGGAGATGTCATAGATGTAATTGTTAAATCTATAAAGCCATCTCATAGTTCTCATAGTGAACATTGAAGCAAGGCTAGCACTATTATCCTCTACATGACCCCGGTGCAGCGGGGATCCCCCTGCTGCAAACAGGTAATTAAAGTGGGGTAGCTGATGGATTATAAACATGAATTCCAGGTCCAGCTTGCAGAAGAATGTGGGAGGCGACAGATTTATGGCCCTTGCCTCCCTATGTCACAGAACGGCAAACAGTCTGCTTTGAGCGTCTTTGTTCCCCTTTCCAAAATATGAATAGTGGGTTTTTTATGAACAGAAAGGGTCCAACAGTTACAGCAGGCATATTTTCAGCATTGTGACAAAATGGCGAATGTAATGCACTAACTTACATCACTGGGCGCTCGCTGCATCAGTCCAAAATTAAAATTTGACAGATGGTAAACATTATATATGCAATGTTTTCTACCTTAAACCTTAAACTACCGAAAACTTAAATCAAAATAGGAAATATGACATATATATCTCCCACCTGGGGTCCCCAGGGGCAAAGATATCTTGAAAGTTGGAGATCTCTTTATTTTTGAGACTGTAGCCACATCCCATGACCAGCTCCCATTTGATCTCACCAAGGAAAGGTATGTAGGCTTGGTTTTTATCTAATAAAATAAGAAGATTGAGTTTTTGGAATTGTCAGTTCTAGAAGACACAGTTCACTGTGGTTCTGTACCATTTCCCTAAAAAAGAAGTGCTTACCTCTACTACAATCTGAGCCATTTCCGTGACACAGGCTTAGAACTTTTCTTTTGTTATTCCTTTTCATTTATTTATTATTGTATTGTACTATTTATTTTGTAACATCTTTGTATATTTTTATAAACACTGCCTACTTTTCGGATTAAATATTTAAAATTTAATAGCTTCCTTTTTCTCTATAAACCGTACCCTTGAAGCCAAATGCTATCTGTAACAGGTGTCCAATCGGCCTGTATACACGATTGGTGGTGGCTAGTGTTGAGCGAACATGCTCGACACTGCTCGGTACTCGCCCGAGCATCACGCTACTCGGGATGTTCGGCGAGCACCGAGCATTTCCGGGTTACTCGGGCGGGAGCTCGGGTCTCCGCCCTGCATGTTTGGCGCTCTTTACAGAGCCAATGAACATGAGGGATTGCCAGCCAGTCACTGTAATGTTGCAGCCATGTTGGTTGTGGGCATTACAGTGATTGGCTGGCCGCACAGCATCACTTCGAGTATTTAAAACCGGGCGCCGCCTTCTTGGACACAGTCTCTCTGGATTAGACAGTGTAGGGACAGCGCTGCTGATTTAGGGAGAGATATAAACTGCGAAATAGTTAGTGTAGGGTCTGTAAAGGCTGCCAGAACAAACAAACAGTCCTTTTCAGGACTAATATCCATCCCAGATACCAGGCAGGCAGGCTGTATAGGAGACACAGTGGTTATACCAGCAAACGCTGCATTACAGTCCTGAGTGCTCCTGTTGCTGAAATTGCTGGACTTAGCACCAGGTGTCGGGGGCCAGGAAAAATCCTTTTTTTTTCATCTAAATCCTCCTTTTTTTTTTCCTCCTTCACACTGTACAAATACCCGTCTTATTAACCTTTTGGTGTGTCCCCTCCCCCCCAAAAAAAAGCGTGTCTCTGATTTTTCAGACACAAATATAACTGTTGAAAATAGTCTGGTGTAGGCTAGAGAAACAGCAGTGTGGTTTTGCACTTCTGTAGCACCCCGAGGGTTCGGTCGCTACAGAGGTATTGCACCTCAAACCAGAGGTGTGATATTCCACTCCCGGGTAAGGATGGAGTGTGGACCAGGACTCGTTTAGCTGCATGCACCACACACACCCCATTTCCGAGGGACAGCTCAACGGTGCTCCCACAGAAGTGCAGGCACGACAGCTTCTGTCCCTGGCTGGAGTGGGGAGGGGGAGGAAAACCCAGTGGTGTAGGAGCAGATAGGGGTGGGTCTCTGGGCATAGGTAGGAGCCCATTGGTTGCAAGTCACCTGGGCTCATACACAGAGAGGGAGGTATATAAGGTGGGCACCATCTTAGATCGGTGTGCAGTCTGAGGAGAAGTGACAGGGAGCAGAGCTGCTGCATGGGCTCTGCTCCACGGGCAGGCCTTGTCAGGAGGCCGGGGCCTGAGAGAGAGAGAGAGGAGAAGGAACAGCAAAGAAAGTAAGAAAGGAAACAAGGAACTGGAACACAGAGAAAGGCCCAGAGACACGAAGGCAGAAGGAACCCCAAAGGCCCAGGAGATTGCGGGTGAAGGGTTGGCAGAGCAGGGTACCGGGACCCAAATTGGTGGAGGCAACAGATTCCTCAGCCAAGGACCGGAGGTTGTGACCACATCTTGGTGCGACCCCTCACTACATCCACCAGGAAAGCATACCACATAGGGTCAGGGAAACCGGAGATAGGTTTCGCCAAGAGAAGGCCCGAGGAAGCTGGACAAAGGTGGGTCACTGGTGAGGACGGCCAGAGAAGGAAAGAGAAGGGAGCCCTGTGCCACGCTCTGGAATTGCCTGGGAGTTGGTCGAGCCCCTTGCCTGGTGAACGCAGCACGGCTCAGGCGGTCCTACCTGCGCACGAGTGACCTGGTGAAGAACTGTGAGTAAAGCATTGGAAACTGCAATTACAAGTCTCTGTGTTTCATCGCCGCACCAGCACCATTAGTACTGGGACGCTCACACCATCACTCCCATCATTAGCTGCCCTGAGGCAATACTTCTCCCAAGGAGAGTAATCCCATACTTGGCTGCGCATACAACATCAGCCTCAGCGGTCTGCAACGCAGCGGCGGTCCCCACTGACCGCAGTTCACAGGTGGCGTAGTCGGACACTTGTTACAACATTAAGACTGCCACTGGTTTGACCACCCTGGGCACGGACCGGGTCAGCGCCAAGGAGACTACAACCCCCAGCGATCCGGCTCCGGGTATTCCCCGCACAGCACAGGCCCAGGGGGCGCGTCACTTCCACGGTTCAAATCTCTGTATTATCCATTTTGGGCCATTTGTATCTAAAAAAAAAAAAACAGTTTGAGTGTGTCGCTCACTGTTCAGCCGCAAATATCTCTATTTAAAAAAGCGTGGTATACCCCAGTAAACAAAAACTGTGGTTTTGCCATCCCACGATAAAAAATCTCTATTATTCAGGTTTTTGTATATTTTCCGTAAAGAAAAACAGTAGTGTCTCCTGACTGTTGTGACACAAAAATATATCTGTTGAAAATAGTCTTGTGTAGGCCCGACATCCCAGTGTGGTTTCGCAGTTCCACGGGTCAAATCGCTGTACTATCCAGTTTTGGGCCTTTGGTATCTAAAAAAAAAGCAGTTTGAGTGTGTCGCTCACTCTTCAGCCGCAAATATCTCTATTTAAAAAAGTGTGCTATACCCCAGTAAACAATAACTGTGGTTTTGCCATCCCACGGTAAAAAATCTCTATTATTCAGCTTTTGGTAGTTTTTTCCGTAAAGAAAAACAGTAGTGTCTCCTGACTGTTGTGACACAAAAATATATCTGTTGAAAATAGTCTTGTGTAGGCCCGACATCCCAGTGTGTTTCGCAGTTCCACGGGTCAAATCGCTGTACTATCCACTTTTGGGCCTTTGGTATCTAAAAAAAAAAGCAGTTTGAGTGTATCGCTCACTGTTCAGCCGCAAATATCTCTATTTAAAAAAGTGTGGTATACCCCAGTAAACAATAACTGTGGTTTTGCCATCCCACGGTAAAAAATCTCTATTATTCAGCTTTTGGTAGTTTTTTCCGTAAAGAAAAACAGTAGTGTCTCCTGACTGTTGTGACACAAAAATATATCTGTTGCAAATAGTCTTGTGTAGGCCCGACATCCCAGTGTGTTTCGCAGTTCCACGGGTCAAATCGCTGTACTATCCAGTTTTGGGCCTTTGGTATCTAAAAAAAAAAGCAGTTTGAGTGTATCGCTCACTGTTCAGCCGCAAATATCTCTATTTAAAAAAGTGTGGTATACCCCAGTAAACAATAACTGTGGTTTTGCCATCCCACGGTAAAAAATCTCTATTATTCAGCTTTTGGTAGTTTTTCCGTAAAGAAAAACAGTAGTGTCTCCTGACTGTTGTGACACAAAAATATATCTGTTGAAAATAGTCTTGTGTAGGCCCGACATCCCAGTGTGGTTTCGCAGTTCCACGGGTCAAATCGCTGTACTATCCAGTTTTGGGCCTTTGGTATCTAAAAAAAAAGCAGTTTGAGTGTGTCGCTCACTGTTCAGCCGCAAATATCTCTATTTAAAAAAGTGTGGTATACCCCAGTAAACAATAACTGTGGTTTTTGCCATCCCACGGTAAAAAATCTCTATTATTCAGCTTTTGGTAGTTTTTTCCGTAAAGAAAAACAGTAGTGTCTCCTGACTGTTGTGACATAAAAATATATCTGTTGAAAATAGTCTTGTGTAGGCCCGACATCCCAGTGTGGTTTCGCAGTTCCACGGGTCAAATCGCTGTACTATCCAGTTTTGGGCCTTTGGTATCTAAAAAAAAAGCAGTTTGAGTGTGTCGCTCACTCTTCAGCCGCAAATATCTCTATTTAAAAAAGTGTGGTATACCCCAGTAAACAATAACTGTGGTTTTGCCATCCCACGGTAAAAAATCTCTATTATTCAGCTTTTGGTAGTTTTTTCCGTAAAGAAAAACAGTAGTGTCTCCTGACTGTTGTGACACAAAAATATATCTGTTGAAAATAGTCTTGTGTAGGCCCGACATCCCAGTGTGTTTCGCAGTTCCACGGGTCAAATCGCTGTACTATCCAGTTTTGGGCCTTTGGTATCTAAAAAAAAAAGCAGTTTGAGTGTATCGCTCACTGTTCAGCCGCAAATATCTCTATTTAAAAAAGTGTGGTATACCCCAGTAAACAATAACTGTGGTTTTGCCATCCCACGGTAAAAAATCTCTATTATTCAGCTTTTGGTAGTTTTTCCCGTAAAGAAAAACAGTAGTGTCTCCTGACTGTTGTGACACAAAAATATATCTGTTGAAAATAGTCTTGTGTAGGCCCGACATCCCAGTGTGGTTTCGCAGTTCCACGGGTCAAATCGCTGTACTATCCAGTTTTGGGCCTTTGGTATCTAAAAATAAAGCAGTTTTAGTGTGTCGCTCACTGTTCAGCCGCAAATATCTCTATTTAAAAAAGTGTGGTATACCCCAGTAAACAATAACTGTGGTTTTTGCCATCCCACGGTAAAAAATCTCTATTATTCAGCTTTTGGTAGTTTTTTCCGTAAGCAAAAACAGTAGTGTCTCCTGACTGTTGTGACACAAAAATATATCTGTTGAAAATAGTCTTGTGTAGGCCCGACATCCCAGTGTGGTTTCGCAGTTCCACGGGTCAAATCGCTGTACTATCCAGTTTTGGGCCTTTGGTATCTAAAAAAAAAGCAGTTTGAGTGTGTCGCTCACTGTTCAGCCGCAAATATCTCTATTTAAAAAAGTGTGGTATACCCCAGTAAACAATAACTGTGGTTTTCCTCTTCCACGGTTCTAATCTACTCTTTATTACCCTTTTTCCATTGATAGTGCAAGTGTAAGCTATTTTACTTCATTTACAATGGGCAAGGCGCGTGGCAAGGGACGTGGAAGTGGACGTTCTGGTGATGGTTCGTGCAGAGGACGGGGCCGTGGCCAAGGTGAAAATGTGCCACAACCAACAGCCACATCTTCTCGCTCCCACTTCTTGACCGAATTACTAGGGAAGCACAGAACAACACCTGTATTGAGAACTGATCAGTGTGAACAGGTTATTAATTGGATAGCAGATAATACTTCCAGTTACCTGGGCACCACCACCTCCGGTCTGTCTTCCACACGGTCAACTCTTAGTAGCCGTGAGTCTCGACCGCATACTCCTCCTCACCCTGATGCTCCTTCCTCCCACCATGCCGAGTGTCGTTAGACAGCAAGTGATCCCACACTTGGACACTCTGAAGAGCTGTTCACTGGTCCATTTCCATATTTGGGCCCCTCGCCTGATACGCTTGAAGTGGTGGAAGAGGAGATCCCATGTTGCGATGCCCAAATATTTGAACAGCCACGGCCACAGGAAGTCGACGTTGGCAATCTGTCACAAGAGGTGGACGATGACGAGACACAATTGCCAGGAAGTGAGGAGGAGGATCGTGGTGCGCAAGTGGAAGAGGAGGAGGTGGTGGATGATCTAGTAACTGACCCAACGTGGAAGGAGGACATGCAGAGTGAGGCCAGCAGCACACAGGGGGAGGGAGGCAGAGTACCCCAACAGGCAGGAAGAAGCAGTGTGGTGGCCGCAGACAGAAGGCAGGCAACCGTTCTCCATAACACCAACACGAGGGACGTTGCCAGTACAAGCGGTAGGTCTTCCAGAGTCTGGAATTTTTTTAAAGACTCTGCTGATAACCCCAAAAAGGCCATATGTTCCACTTGCCATGCCAGCATCAGCAGGGGTGACAAAACTACCAGCCTGACCACCACCAGCATGATCAGGCACATGGCAGCAAAGCACCTGACTTTGTGGGGCGAAACCCAGGGTCCACGACCAGTGTCAGCGGGTGTCACCACTGCTTCTTCCACTGTTGTGCGTGCAATAGAACCCCCTGTTGTGTGTGCAAGGCAATCCCCTGTCCATACTGCATGTAAAGATGCCCCCTCCTCTCAGTCTTCACTTGTTATGGCAGTTTCTCAAGAAACAGCATCAACGTCCACGTCCACGTCCCACCGCAGCGTTCAATTGTCCATATCCCAGACCTTTGAACGAAAGCGGAAATTCGCAGCTAACGCCGCACAGGCCACAGTCCTAAATTCGCACATTTCACGACTGCTTGCGTTGGAAATGCTGCCTTTTAGGCTGGTGGAGACGGAATCCTTCTGCAATCTTATGGCGGTGGCCGTCCCTCGGTACTCGGTCCCCAGCCGACACTATTTTGCCCGGTGTGCCATCCCCGCACTACACAAGCACATGTCCCAAAGCATCTGCCGTGCCCTCAACAACGCAGTTACTGGGAGAGTCCACCTGACAAAGGACACGTGGACAAGTGCTTGTGGCCAGGGACGGTACATCTCTCTGACGGCACACTGGGTAAACATAGTGGAAGCGGGGACCCAGTCGGACCTTGGGACGGAACACATCCTCCCCACACCGAGGATTGCGGGCCCTATGTCAGTCAGAGTTGCCCCCACAGTGTACAGCTCCTGCGCATCCTCCTCCTCCTCCTCCTCCTCATGTTCAGCCTCCATCTCAGATATCACCACATCAGTTACAAGCTGGAAGCATTGCAGTACTGCCTCCGCCAAGCGGCAACAGGCTGTGCTGAAACTCATAAGCTTAGGTGATAAACCTCACACTGCTTGTGAGTTGTGGACAGCTGTGAAAGAGCAGGCAGATCTGTGGCTGAGACCGCTGAACCTACATCCCGGCATGGTCGTGTGTGACAATGGCCGTAACCTGGTGGCGGCTCTGAGGCGAGGTGAGATCACACACGTACCATGCCTGGCTCATGTGCTTAACCTCGTGGTTCAGTGGTTTCTTAAATCGTACCCCGAGTTGCCAGATCTGCTCGTGAAAGTACGCCGCCTGTCAGCTCATTTTCGCAAGTCGGCTACAGCTTCCGCCGCCCTTGCTGTGTTGCAGCAGCGTTTGCAGCTTCCGGCACACCGACTAGTATGTGATGTCCCCACACGTTGGAACTCTACCCTCCACATGTTGCAAAGGATTTGTGAGCAGAAGAGAGCAGTTGTGGAGTACCAGCTGCAATAAGGCCATCGATATTCAGGTCAGACTCCACACATAAGACCTCAGGAGTGGACCTGGATGTCTGACATATGTACAATCCTGACAAACTTTGAAGAGGCCACCAAGATGGTGAGTGGCGATGACGCCATCATTAGTGTCAACATCCCACTTGTCTGTCTTTTGCAACGCTCTCTGCAGAGAATTAAAGAGGAGGCATTGCAGCCAGAGTATGATGAGATGGATCAAGAAGCCGTAGCGGGCGATTACACACAGCCCAGCCTCATCTCATCCCAACGTGCATTGGGGGACAATGAGGGAGAGGAGGAGGAGGAAGAACAGGAGCTGCTATCATGCGTTGTAGACGGTAGTACCTGTACAAGTGTCATACCGTCGGTTCAGCATGGGTGGCCTAAGGACAGGGGGGAGGAGGAAGAGGAGGAGGAGAGCATGGTCAGTCGTCATCTTGGTGAGGACACGGAAATCTTGCCCGTTACCAGTCTGGCACGCATGGCTGACTTTATGTTACGCTGCCTTAACCGTGACCCTCGCGTTGTCAAAATGTTGGGTGACAGTCATTACTGGTTGGTGACACTTGTAGACCCCCGCTACATGGAGAACTTTCACTCTCTTATTCCTGAGGTGGAGAGGTCTACAAAAATGGGGCAGTACCAGAAGGCCCTTGCTGCAGAACTCTTAAAAAAATTCCCATCTGAACACGCTAGCGGCAGAGGTCACAGTTCGTTGCCCAACCAAGGCGTACAGGCGGGAGAGATGCAACTCCAATCCAGCAGAGGCAGGGGAACACTGTCAACGTTCTGGGACAGTTTTCTGACACCCGCCCAGCTTACAGGCCCTGAGGCGCGGGGTACTCCCACAAGGAGTGGAAAGTTTCAAAAGATGGTGAGGGAGTACCTTGCCGACCGTACCAGAGTCCTCCGTGATTCCTCTGTGCCTTTTAATTATTAGGTATCCAAGCTGGACACTTGGAATGAACTCGCTCTGTACGCCTTGGAGGTCCTGGCCTGCCCTGCCGCTAGCGTGTTATCGGAGGGTGTTTTTAGTGCCGCTGGGGGAATTATAACTGATAAGCGCACTCGCCTGTCAACTGACAATCAAAATGAACAAGGGCTGGATTGGGCCAGACTTCTCATCACCACCAAATGACAGCAGAGTAACATAAAGTCAAATCCACTGTGTTATTTCGGGAGGTGTATTCACATGCACCGCTTCACACCCACACATGGGTATACGCTTCCTCATTTCGGCTGTTTTATGTTCTTCTCCTTATCCTCAGCCTCCACCACCACTATACCACCAGGGTGTCAGCATTGCAAGTTCCTCCGTCCTTATTTTTGGCAGCTTTTGCTTGCAAGGCATAAGCAAATACTATGGGACACCCACTCCCCAATAATGGGACTTATGTTTGTAATATGCTGTACTGCATGGCTCTTGTAAGGGGCATTGCAAGTTGCTCCGTCCTAATTTTTGGCAGCTTTTGCTTGGAAAGCATAAGCAAATACTATGGGAGACCCACTCCCCAATAATGGGACTTATGTTTGTAATATGCTGTACTGCATGGCTCTTGTAAGGGGCATTGCAAGTTGCTCCGTCCTAATTTTTGGCAGCTTTTGCTTGGAAAGCATAAGCAAATACTATGGGAGACCCACTCCCCAATAATGGGACTTATGTTTGTAATATGCTGTACTGCATGGCTCTTGTAAGGGGCATTGCAAGTTGCTCCGTCCTAATTTTTGGCAGCTTTTGCTTGCAAGGCATAAGCAAATACTATGGGAGACCCACTCCCCAATAATGGGACTTATGTTTGTAATATGCTGTACTGCATGGCTCTTGTAAGGGGCATTGCAAGTTGCTCCGTCCTAATTTTTGGCAGCTTTTGCTTGCAAGGCATAAGCAAATACTATGGGAGACCCACTCCCCAATAATGGGACTTATGTTTGTAATATGCTGTACTGCATGGCTCTTGTAAGGGGCATTGCAAGTTGCTCCGTCCTAATTTTTGGCAGCTTTTGCTTGCAAGGCATAAGCAAATACTATGGGAGACCCACTCCCCAATAATGGGACATATATTTGTAATATGCTGTACTGCATGGCTCTTGTAAGGGGCATTGCAAGTTGCTCCGTCCTAATTTTTGGCAGCTTTTGCTTGCAAGGCATAAGCAAATACTATGGGAGACCCACTCCCCAATAATGGGACTTATGTTTGTAATATGCTGTACTGCATGTGACGCGCCCCCTGGGCCGTGTGTACACGTGTGTGGGATACCCGGTGCCGGGTCTCTGGGGTCTGTAGTCTCCGTGGCGGTGACCCGGTCCCGTGGCTCAGGCTGGTCAAACCAGTGGCAGTCTTTCTTAGGTTTTGAGGTTAATTGTCCAACTGCGCCACCCGTGGATTGCGGTCAGGGAGTACCACCGCTGCGAGGCAGACCGCTGAGGCTGGTGTGTGCGCAGCAGAGAATGGGATAACTCCCCACAGGAGGAGTATAGCCTCAGGGCAGTGAGTGTGGATGATGGGGGTGATGGTGCACGAGCACAGCAGGAACGACTCAGAGTCTTTGCAGTGCAGTTCAGGGTCTTTACTGATGATTATAAGGTAGACCCTCCCGGGAGTACTGGCTAGCATAAGAGGCCTGGTCAGTCTGTGAGCAAGCAGGAGTTCCCCTGGCCAGGTGGAGTTGTAGGCCTCCCCGTCTGTCTGCACCCTTCCTGGCTACCTTGCTGTAAGCGGGTAGAAGTAGCCCACGTCCCTGAGTGTACCGTGTAGTGCTCATCCGTATGGCTGGTGACTTGGGGCCTTCTGTTAGCCTCCGCTCCACGACGGCGGTGCTGGTCCCTTGCTTGTGACTGAGCCTCCGGGCTTCTATGGCCAGAGGACCTGAAATCCCCTGCCGGCTGGTTTCTGCTGCAGGATATATAAGTCCTCACAGCCTCGGACTCCTGTGTCCGGTTCCTATTGTCTTCTGCCAGGACGAGCTCTGCTCAGCTTCCAGCCCCTGGTCTTTAGCTCCTAGCTCCTACAGAGCTCCTTGCTGTTACTTTCCCTTGCTCTCACTCTGACTCTGACTGTTCTCTGTTCTCTGACTCACTCAAAACCCCGCCCCAGATCCAGTTTATAAGGGCAGAATTCTCCCCTCCCAGGACTGGGGCAGGAGGATGTTGCATGTTTAAGGGATCCTGACCAGGAAACCTCCCACTTGCTCTCCGACATAATATCTCTATTACTGTGGTGACCAGACCCCTGGGGTGCCACACATGGCTCTTGTAAGGGGCATTGCAGTTCCTCATAATTTTTGGAAAGCCTTCCATTCACTGCTTAGGCCAACAGTGCACAGGAGACCCAGTTGCTATAAATGGAAAAAAAGGTTTAGTTAACGCCCTCTGACCTCCATGTCATTTCCAAGGGGCATTGGAGTGCCTCGAAATTTTTGGTAGGCATTGCACTCACTGTATGCCCTATAACTGTGTAGCCGAACCGCTCCTTTTGTTACAGAAACATATCCTACAAGACATATCTGGTTGACTGGCCTGATATTGATGTGAATGGTCCCTGTTCCTCCTGCTCTTTCTCTTTTGCCACTACCTCATCCATCATTTATCACCTGAAGCTTTGTTTTAACGGGAGTCATAGAACTTGGATAGTAGCAGGAAAACATCCAGCAATCCTCGGAGGAGGTAGGATATGCGCCAAAACGCTGACCACCTCAGGCCTAGCCGCTACTACATACATGCGCTTGCATTACAACAAAACAAAGCAGATGCTAACTTCTATCATCCTCATCATGCTCCTCACCTTGGCACTCTCAACTCCCCTGATGGAGAAGCCAGGGCCCACCGGAGGAGTCTGATAGTCCGGTGGGCTTGGCCAATGCTGCCCTAAAGCAGACCAGGCTAAGAAAAGTGTGGGAAAGGTTACCGGGACAAATAGGGGTGGCTGGGGACCGAGTATGGACACCCGGCCACCCCCTGGAGGCTGGGGAGCAAGCGGGGACACCCGGCCACCAGGCGGCTGGGGACTGAGTATGGATACCAGGCCGCCGACACAGCCATGGCGTGGTGGCCAGATTCAGCCTCCACATGCCTAAAAGGCCCAATTTAAAGTGCAAGCAAGCAAGCAGTATGGTATTGCAGCCTGGGGGTGGGTGGGTGGCAGGCTGCATACTTGCGCTTGCATTGCAAGGAATGGGAGAGGTACAATTGAACACTGCCCTGGGACAAGGACTTGAATGGGGATAGTTGCAAGTCTGCAACGACAGGTGCAAGGTGGGAGGCATCTTCGCATGTACCATGAACAGGGGTTTGGCATGCACACACTACAGCGGAATAGGCTCTCCTTCCCACTAAATGTACTGGGGAGGGCACAGGTAATGTTTTGGTATACGCGCTTAATCTTATGTATAAGGCACACCAAGACAAATAGGGGCGGCTGGGGACTGAGTATGGATACCTCGCTGCCGAAGCAGCCATGAGGTAGTGGCCAGCTTCGGCCTCCTCCAAACTAAAAGGCCCCATTTCAAGTGCAAGCTAGCAGTATGGAATTGCAGTCTGGGGGTGGGTGGGTGGCAGGCTGCACACTTACACTTGCATTAAAAGAAAACATAGCAGATGCTAACTTCTGTCATCATCATCATGCTCCTCACCTTGGCACTCTCAACTCCACCGATGGAGAAGTCAGGGCCCACCGGAGGAGTCTGATTCTCTGGTGGGCTCGTCCAATGCTGCCTAAAGCAGGCCGGGCTAAGAAAAGTGTGTGGGGGGATGTTTCAAGGAGAAATAGGGGCGGCTGGGGACCGTTTATAGACACCCGGCTGCCCCCAGGTGGCTGGGGAGCATGTGTGGACACCCGGCTGCGGGGCGGCTGGGGACCGAGTATGGACACCCGGCCGCTGGGCGGCTGGGGACTGAGTATGGATTCCAGGCCACCAACACAGCCATGACGTGGTGGCCAGATTCCACCTCCACATGCCTAAAAGGCCCAATTTCAAGTTCAAGCAAGCAAGCAGTATGGTATTGCAGCCTGGGGTTGGGTGGGTGGCAGGCTGCATACTTGCGCTTGTGTTGCAAGGAATGGGGGAGGTACAATTGAACACTGCCCTGGGACTAGAACTTGCATGGGGATAGTTGCAAGTCTGCATCTTCTGATGCGGCAAGGATCACTTATGATGGGCACACTTTTAGACAGTGACCTGGGAGTCAGAGATGCTTCCAGGGGTCTTCCCCATGCTGTTCCCATGTCTTTTCATCACTTTATGCATGTGTCACACAGCACATGGCCGGATAAGGTTGTAAAATGTTAAAATGACATTTCCCGGTGAATGCATTTGTCATAGTTGAAAGCAATACAAAAGTGCATAAACGAATAAAAAATGCTACTTGTGAACATAGCCGAAGGTGTGGAGGAGTATTCTTTCGTTTTTGAACGTTTTATTGTGAGCCTGTAAAAGTGGCTTAATACCTCTGACCACGTTGTTGACAGCAGTGACCTGGGGGTCAGAAATGCTTCCTGGGGCGATCCCCATGCTGTCCCCATATCATTTGAGCACTGTCACTATCGTTTTGGGCACTTGTTAGGCTTTTAAAAGACTGCCGGGGGTGCCACCGCAAAAATGCTCGAGTCTCCCATAGACTAACATTGGGCTCGTTGCTCGGGTCGAGCACCCGAGTATCACGGCGAGCTCGGCCCGAGCTTCGAGCACCCGAGCATTTTAGTGCTCGCTCAACATTAGTGGTGGCAGCTAGTTCCTTTTCTTATTGTGGTGTGTTGGCTCCTGACAAAATGGTACAAGCTGGGAGATCTGCCTCATTCTTATAACAAATTGGTGACAGCCGTGGGATCTGCATGATCACTGCTGTTGTTTCCTGACAGTGCGTAATAAATAGAGAGAATATAATTAACCAATCGATAGTCAGTCATCCCGATAAACATACTCCACACCTCCTCCGTCGCAAAAAAGCCCCAAAACAACATGTCAATAATATTTACTTCTGCCACAAAGAAACATAATGTACAGGCGCATAATGTTACTTTTTCTCAGCATGCCAACCGGAGATCATTTGATTTTCACCAATGGGTCCCATAAAGTTTATCCATATCTATATTGGTAAACTAGTAATGATCTAAAAAAAATAATTATTCTTATAATCCTTTTAAATGTACATAGTGCATTCCTCCCTTTACACTGCGGTTATGCTATTAAGAAACATTGATGTCCAAATACTGGACTGAAAACCTCCAATATGTTTTCAGTCACTATGTAA
Organism: Phyllobates terribilis; assembly: GCF_046119375.1. Classification (NCBI taxonomy): domain Eukaryota; kingdom Metazoa; phylum Chordata; class Amphibia; order Anura; family Dendrobatidae; genus Phyllobates; species Phyllobates terribilis. The sequence goes on along the minus strand of NW_027362770.1, from coordinate 72,382,044 downwards.
AATGCTTTGAGGATTGTAGCATTGCCCATGCTTGACAGCACTTTTTGGATGTACCGTACCTGCAGTTATTATGATAAAAAACTTGGAGAAGTGAGAAAAATCATCTAAAAATGATCTAATTGTTTGGAGTTACATGGGGAAAGTTTCAAATGAAAGACCGTTGGATTAATGAGCTGTTATTTCATATGAACCAGTGAACTTGATCCCTAGCTTAGTTGAATAGACCTTTGATATTTTTAGTGGATAGCAACACATTGTTCCCAACACCAAGCCTTGGCCTATCTGTCTGCCTTTTATTAGTAGAAGAGGTTTGTCTATCCTGAGCCCTTTTCAAGTTTTCTCTGACCTAAGACCATATAAGCTTCAACTTGTCTATGGAATTATCAGCTTCTGGAATATTCTATTCTGAGGCCAAAAGAGAACCAAAACAAGGGCAATATCTAAGACTACAGAAGAATGGAGAGGTCTTGATATTGATTATTTATTGGGCCCACCCCAGATGAAGCCTCAGCGAAACACATGTAGGGTTTTTTTCTGGGTGGGTATGAGTCTATGACTCATTATGGCTTTAACTTTTTTATCAATACTTTAATTGTTCTCGTTTTTGACTGCTGGGGTATCTGTCTTTTACAATAGGTTGTACCGAAGGATGTCTATGTTATTGCTTACATTTTGATGGTACTCTTTATTTAAATGTCCATGATATATAGTACATATATGCTTTTTTGCCTCATATGCAGTTGGACTATCTCCTATGACTCTTTACCTTATGGCAGCTATTTTGACTGTTAAGCCACGGCCCCACTATCTGTATTTTGTCAGTATTCGGTCGGTATTGTTTCTCAGGAGTGGGAGCCAAAACCAGGAGTGGGTGAAAAATTCAGAATTGGTGACTTGTTTCTATTATACCTTTTCTCTGATTGTTCCTCGTCTGATTTTAGGTCCCACTCCTGAGAAAAAATACTGACTAAATACTGACCAAATACTGATAGTGGGGCCTTGGCCTTAAGATGCATATGTTCTTTATTTCTTTGGGGGATAACTAGATTGGCATTTTCAGCCATTTTCATATACTTATGATAGTTTTATGCAATATGCACCAAATGTGTGTCTAACGCATTTTCAATGCTGTAGCAACATTCACTATCCTTACCTATCCAAATGTATGTTTTTCATGCTTGTTATACCTATGATCTCCTTTTCATTATAATTGTAAGCTTCTTTTATATTTAATACCATAAAGGTTATTTGTTTTTCTTTCTGGCTGGCATTTTTCTCTTCCTTTTTCAATGTATAATTGCTAATGCCTTAAAAACATATAATTTTGCAGGCATATTGCCTGGTAGGATTGCTATATTGAATTCAGATGCTATAAATTGATAAGCTTAATTCAGGATGTTGACAAGGCCCAGATGAAGCCGATCAGGCGAAACTCGAGCTGGGCAAGTGTGCAATAAACAAACTGTTTGGATTAAGTGCTGGAAACTGCTTTTTACTGTCTTTATTTATTGGAATTTTGTGAGTATAGTTAAAGCTTTGGGGCGCTGTGCTTGATTATATTAACGTTCTTTCACTATTGGAGTCTTTGGCTTTCTCCACATCATTAAATCAGTGAACATTTTACATACAGACATTGCCAAAGATTTGGTCTCCAAGGGCAGAGACAAGCGGCCGTATTTATCGTGCAAGAATCGCAACATAAACCTCATACTGGCCGGCACCTCTCCTGACCTGAGCTTGACAGCTGCATAGAAATCCATCATGCTGTCACGCTCAGGTCAGGAGAGGTGCCGGCCAGTCCGTGCAGAGTGATGCGATCATCACAAGAGTTATACGGCAGTGCATCTATGCCCTAAGTCTGCTATTCAGAACCTGGCTGTGGCACCTGCAAACACCAATACAAAATGCTGACATCTCCAGCTAGGTTTTTACCTGCTCGCTGTAGCTACGATTTGATTATGATAAGCTGTTGATTTGCAGAGCGCCCACACATTGTACAGGGGCCATCGCCTGTCTGCGTCCGTCCCTGAATTAATGATCATTTTATTAAGAACTGATCTTGGATCTTGTCATACTAATTATGTGATGAATATATGATCTGTGATATGATAATCTCGCTGTCCTTTCATGTTCTTTATGTATAAATAAATTTAAATTGTTCCCCTCTATGTAAAAAAAAACATTGACAGGCTTATAGAATTGCTCCTGCAGTTTATGATCTGGTGACCATTTCATTTGGCTCTTGGCTTTTAGTCCATTAGCAATGATGCTGTGATCCCTGGGTGCTGCTCATGTGTCCAGCTCTCTAGGGAAACAGAGACTCTTCCATCCTTTTCATTGCTGCAGGTTTAGCTACGTTTGTATGCTTTACCAAGACCTGACTGGGGTTGATACACTGCTTTTTGGACATAATAGTGGAATAAAGAAGAGATATTTTTTTTCTAACAGCTCCTGTGTCACGGGTTTATCATGACAGAGAGGAGCCAGAAGACCGCAGCGTCTGATTCCTATGCCCTCCTGCACTCATTAGAAGCCTTTCACCATCATATTAAAAGGTGCATATTTCTTTAATCAGTGCAGAGGTTAATCTGCTCAATTGTGAGCTCCTGGAAGCTTACCTTCATTTTGACTCTCAGCTGTCCAGTGTTAGCCATTCCCGCTCCTATATATACTGGGCTTTGGCAGGCTATCATTGCCAGAGCTAGGTTATTCTGCATGGTTCTAGGAGTGTGGTGGAGAGTGGTTATTTGAGAATGTGTTTGGTGGATTTCAGCTTTGACTGTTGTGTCGTTTAGATTGCATGTTAATCCTATTCTTCTCCTATTTTGGTTTGTTCCCCATTCTCCACTTCCCGGTGTTAACCTCTGTTGTTTGTGTGCATATATTTGTATGATTGGTATTTTCCTTTAGCTCTGTTTGTATTACCTTGTTAGTTTGGTTTGTATACTGCCATACACTACTACTCCCTCCCTGAGGGGGGGGGGGGTAACAGACTGAGGGCAGATTGAGGAATTCAGACAAAGTACGTGGCCCCGGCGTCTTCACCTTCAGAAGTAATCCGGGGAACAGGGCCAGCTAGGGCGCCCCTAGCATTAGGGACAGGGTAGGAGCCCCTGGCTCCGGGATACCCGACAACAGAGTCGTGACATTCTGGGTCTGGTGAATTGTTGCCCTGATTAAGGAGATAGTGCTGTGGACATATGTGTGTTGCCATAGACATTTACAGTCCAAACTCAAGGTTGTACATCTCACCAGGTCTCGCAGTAGCTGGGGGTCCTAAAAATGGGACATGCACTGACTAATCCTTTTTTTATTTATTTTTAGCATTATTATTTAATTTCCTTAATTTTTTCTTGTCACACAAAAAATCACATATTAAATAATAAAGATTTATATAGTCTCACCCTCTTTATCAAATAATCAAAAGACAATTGCTTATAATACAAATATCTAGTATAATGCCCTGTTTGTATATGTTATGTTTTCTTTTTTTGGTGGGTCTTCAGACGATATCTATTTTCTTATTATCAAAATACACTGCTCAAAAAAATAAAGGGAACACTCAAATAACACATCCTAGATCTGAATGAATGAAATATTCTCATTGAATACTTTGTTCTGTACAAAGTTGAATGTGCTGACAACAAAATCACACAAAAATCATCAATGGAAATCAAATTTATTAACCAATGGAGGCCTGGATTTGGAGTCACCCCCAAAATTAAAGTGGAAAAACACACTACAGGCTGATCCAACTTTGATGTAATGTCCTTAAAACATGTCAAAATGAGGCTCAGTATTGTGTGTGGCCTCCACGTGCCTGTATGACCTCCCTACAATGCCTGGGCATGCTCCTGATGAGGTTGCAGGTGGTCTCCTGTGGGATCTCCTCCCAGACCTGGACTAAAGCATGCGCCAACTCCTGGACAGTCTGTGATGCAACGTGACGTTGGTGGATGGAGCGAGTCATGATGTCCCATATGTGCTCAATCGGATTCAGGTCTGGGGAACAGGCGGGCCAGTCCATGGCTTCAATGCCTTCATCTTGCAGGAACTGCTGACACACTCCAACCACATGAGGTCTGGCATTGTCCTGCATTAGGAGGAACCCAGGGCGAACCGCACCAGCACATGGTCTTACAAGGGGTCTGAGGATCTCATCTCGGTACCTAATGGCAATTAGGCTACCTCTGGTGAGCACATGGAGGGCTGTGCGGCCCTCTAAAGAAATGCCACCCCACACCATTACTGACCCACTGCCAAACCAGTCATGCTGAAGGATTTTGCAGGCAGCAGATCGCTCTCCACAGCGTCTCCAGACTCTGTCACATCTGTCACATGTGCTCAGTGTGAATTTGCTTTCATCTGTGAAGAGCACAGGGCGCCAGTGGCGACTTTGCCAATCCTGGTGTTGTGGCAAATGCCAAGCGTCCTGCACGGTGTTGGACTGTGAGCACAACCCCCATCTGTGGTCGTTTGGCCCTCATACCACCCTCATGGAGTCGGTTTCTAACCATTTGTGAAGACACATGCACATTTATGGCCTGCTGGAGGTCATTTTGCAGGGCTCTGGCAGTGCTCCTCCTGTTCCTTCTTGCACAAAGGCAGAGGTAGTGGTCCTGCTGCTGGGTTGTTGCCCTCCTACGGCCCCCTCCACGTCTGCTGGTGTACTGGCCTGTCTCCTGGTAGCGCCTCCAGCCTCTGGACACTACGCTGACAGACACAGCAAACCTTCTTGCCACAGCTCGCATTGATGTGCCATCCTGGATGAGCTGCACTACCTGAGCAACTTCTGTGGGTTGTAGAGTCCCTCTCATGCTACCACGAGTGTGAAAGCACAACCTACATTCAAAAGTGACCAAAACATCAGCCAGAAAGCATTGGTACTGAGATGTGGTCTGTGGTCCCCATCTGCAGAACTACTCCTTTATTGAGTGGGTCTTGATAATTGCCAATAATTTCCATCTATTGTCTATTCCATTTGCACAACAGCATGTGAAATGGATTGTCAATCAGTGTTGCTTCCTAATTGGACTGTTTGATTTCACAGAAGTTTGATTTACTTGGAGTTATATTATGTTGTTTGAGTGTTCCCTTTATTTTTTTGAGCAGTGTATAAGGTTTTTAGTACCACTTTCCCTCTCCTACCTCCAATATGCCCAATACTAGATTTCGGAAAAATTCAACCTGGAATATTTTCTATAATCCCTTCCATAACCTGGCCCCAAAATGATTTAATTTTTGCACACATCTACCACATGTGGATTACATTTCCCTTTTCAACACAACATTTTGGACTATTTGATTGCGTTTTGTTACCCATCACAGCCATAAGTCTAGTAGATAACTGGATCCTATATCTAAAGACCAGTTATGAAATACAATAACCAGAGAACAGATGGATCTCACCTAGTGTTTTTTACTAGAATTTCCCACTTATTATAAACTCCCAATCATTCCTGGTGGTAAACTGTAGATTTTAAAGAATTATCTTGAATAATTTATAAGTAACACCAGGATACTTGGAAGTTCTTTTAATATCGCAGTTCCTTTAATCTGATCTTTGATGTTAATTTTGGTATGTTATATTCTTTAAACTCACATTGCCTCCAAATTAATTCAAAGTTGAGTTTTTTACTTATCTTCACTACATTCTTCATAATACCACCAGATTTTATTAAACATATTTAATGTTGGCTTTAATGACAGCCTCCCAATTTCCAACATTTCAAAAGCATCATGGCGAACTAGGCATGGTGGTTCTCTTACCAACCAACTCTTCCAGACCTAATGGCACCCCAACTTTAATGTGTGAAGCTAAGTAATACACTTTGAAACCTAGAGCTGCTAGCCCTTCGTGATATCTGAAGATTTCCTATTTTTAATCTTGGCTGTTTGCCTCTCCACATAAGATCTTTCAATGTATTTTTGTTACGTTAAAAATCATCTTTGGTCTCCAAATTTGACTATTTGCCATAATGTGTAATATCCAGTGAAGGCCACTCTTCCCACTATTTTTAGATTTAGCTTTTTCCCTCACTAATCGTTAATGTCCTTGTGAAGTCCCTTCAACCCAACTATTTACATTTACATAATATAGCAGTTGGTCAAATGTTTTCTTTGTTTTTGCCTCGATCTTCTTATTTCTTCCTTATTCTTTCTTAACGGTTTTACTATTTTACATTATGTTGCCAATTTAAGTTGAAGCTCCACCACTCTGAAAAGTGAAAATGGCAACAACAAAAATCCCATTGTGTATATTATAAATATTTTACATTTCAGGATCCTTGACTATAGAGCCAATGTTATTTAAAGTCTGGAAATTAAAGAAACAGAAAGGCATAAGATACTTTTACCACATGGCTACATTTACAGACAAGATATCTGAGGCACGCCTGGAAAAGTTGCTACCAAGGAATACCAATATAGCTAGTGTACTTAATACCAATATAGAGATGTCAAACATAGAGAAGTCTGATCTAAGAAGACTGCATTTCTTAGAAACAGAGCGCTGAGATCTTGGGGATATTGGTGGGCCATCATAACTGTTTGCCTGGGTTTACATGTTGTAGTAGTGAGCCCCGGGCCAATTACTGTGTGGCAAAACTGCAACTGCTTCTTGGTTTTCACAGCCGCACATCCACTAGAACAGTGATTTTCAACCTTTTTTGAGCCGCGGCACACTTTTTATGCTTAGAAAATCCTGGGGCACACCACCAACCAAAATAGCACAAAATGACACTAAAACAGTCATATTATACATATAGTTAATAATATAGATTCTAAATTTATTTTACTCACTCAGTGTGAAACCTGGGCCGGTTTCAATAAACACAAAAGGGAAATCCTGGCAGGAATGGTGGAAAGACACACACGAAGCTCTTCCTCAACAGTTCTCAGTTTCTCCCTGTTTTTAGTTTTTATCGCAGTCAAGCTTGAGAAGCCCAGCTCACATAGATATGTGGTTGAAAATGGGAGCAATGTCAAAATAGCTTTGTTGGCCAGAATGGGGAACTCCTTGGCAACAGATAACCAAAAACTGTCCAAAGGAAGATCAGCAAACTTTAGCTTTAAACCGCGTTCTTGCTTCAGTTCAACGAGTTCCTCTTGCTCCTTTAAAGTCATGTCCTTTCCAGCAACGGATAATGAGCTGTATGGGACCCTAACCCAGTCAAGGCATTCTGTGAAGGCTGAAGAGAAATAGAACGATAACTTCTCCTCAAGAGTTTTCAAATGTCTGCCAATCGCTTCGCACATTGCAGCAGTATTGTCATCATGCAGTTTCTCGGTGAGTGGGAACATCTGAAGGTTGCCACCCTGCACATGTTGTTGCCAGAGCTGCACCTTTAAACGGAATCCGTTCATTTTATCAGTGCTTGTAAGCAGGTTTTCATTTCGACCTTGCATCCGTGTGTTTAGTTCATTCAGATATTGAAATATATCAGCCAGGTATGCCAGCTTTGCACACCACTCATCACTTGCAAGCAGCTTTGAATAATCGGACCTCTCGTTTGTAAGAAATATTTTAAGTTCCTCTCGCAACTCATACACACGGGCCAGCACTTTGCCGCGTGACAGCCACCTGACCTCCGTGTGGAGCAATAAGATTTTATGTTCCGCTCCCATTTCTGTACACAAAGACGCAAATAAGCGACATCTCAAAGGTCGCGTCTTCACAAAGTTCACTATGCGCACAACATCATCCAACACAGGAGCTAGATCTGCTGGTAAGGTCTTTGCAACGAGGGCCTCACGGTGCAAGAAACAGTGGGTAGCAAGAACATCTGGGTTTCTTTCTTTAACCCTACTTACAAAGCCTTTGATGCGCCCGACCATGGCTGCGGCTCCATCAGTGCAGACACCTGTGCAGTTTTCCCATGTAAGTCCACTTTTATCAAGATATTCCGATGTGACTTGGAATATTGCCTCTCCTGTTGATTTTTCTGTCAGTGCCTTGCAAAATAGGAAGTTTTCTCTAATGGCTTCACCATCCACAAAACGCACATTGGCCAACAACTGACAATGTCCACTGATATCCGTCGACTCATCAAGTTGCAAGGCAAATTTCTTCCTGATGCGCACCTTTTCCAAAACAACTGTTTCAATGTCCGCAGACAAGTCATCAATCCGTCTGGCAATTGTGTTATCAGAGAGAGGCACTTTAGCTATCTCTTTAGCTGCTTCAGGGCCAAGCATCTCATTTACAATAGCTTTACAAGCTGGTAGTATTAATGTTTCTGCCACAGTGTGGGACTTTTTTGATTTAGCTATGAGTTCAGCAACAAGGTAGCTAGCTTTGAGGGCTCTCTCATTTACCTTTGTGCTTTTTCTCAAAAAAGTTGCCCCTTTCTCATTGTTTGTACGTAAGCGTACAAAATACTCCATCGGTTTATTTTGAACGGAAGGGTGTTTCGTTTGGAGATGGCGTTTAAGTTTGCTTGGCACCATAGCGCTATTGGAAAGCTTCTCACCACACACCAAGCACAGTGGTGTTGGTGCTGTCGCATCCCCAGTGGAAGTAAATCCAAATGAAAGATAGCTTTCACTGTATTGCCTTGAGCTCACCGTCTTGTCTTTTTTCTTTTGTCGAACTCTCATACTAGGGCCTTCATTTGGGTTAGAATTGTGTCCAGGGTCCTGTTCGGCATTTGCCTTTTCCATTCTCAAATACTTCTCCATCACTGCTGAGATAGTGTGCGCAGCCACACACTAAAATAGAAGAGTATTACATTATCTGCCACACTTAAAGGACCTCTGCTAGGCATATTTCATTCCTGAGGGCTTAAAAAGCAGCTCTCGTGGTGACAAGAAGCTGATTTAAACCCCCCAAGAGTGAACTTCGCGAGAGCTGTATGTGTGTGATAATAACTTATATTACTACGGTCTGCATTTCCTGCTTGAATTGACACTAGTGACGTAGCACTCAGCTTTCTCTATAAGTAGAATAGAGAAGGCTGCCAAGTGCTACGCCACTAGAGTCAATTCAAGCAGGACATGACTGCTGAAGAACGGTACTAATATCATTTATTATTCCATACATACAACTCTCATGGAGTTCACTCTTGGGGGTTTTAAATCAGCTTCTTACCACCACAAGAGCTACTTTTTTAGCCCTCAAGAGTGAAATATGCCTGGCAGAGGTCCTTTCAATAAATTATTTATTTTAAAAAAGTGAAATAAAAAAGGATAACCCCCTCATATATTCAATCCCATGTAACCTCATAAATACAGTCCCACGTATATGAGCACATGATTATCAGCATCATATACTGTGGTGATGTGCACTGTACAGCGCCACAGTATATGGTGCTGATTATTATGTGGCTCATATACTGCAATATAAAGGGGTACAATGAGAAATACTATGGCCATGAGGCCAGAGTACAAGTGCCAGCTCATATACTCAGCATATGAGCTGGTACTTGTAGTACTCCAGCCTCATGACTATAGTATTTCTCATTTTACATTTCTCATTGTTATATGCAGTATACTGCTGGAGTACTAAAAGTACCAGCTCATATGCTGAGTATTCTGCCAACGGTTCATATACTCAGGCAAAAGCTCATATAGTCAGCATTATTGGCGGGCATTACCTTGGCGGCGGGCAAATGCGAGAGTCTCTCCGCTCTCAGGATGACGCGCCGGCCTCGGTGACGTCATTAAGTCGCGCGAGGTTCAAAGCTTGCGCATGTGTTATTGTACACGTCTCCTACATTGTAAGAAGGCGTGACTGCGCATCGAGTGCATTGCCAGGAAACAAAACACGGGGCACCATAGTTTGGGGAACTTTCCCCGCTGCACACCCGACCATGGTTGAAAATCACTGCACTAGAACAACCAATGAAAAAAGTAACTACTGTATAAACTTACTCTCGGCAACATTTATGCGTTATACTTGCATTATACTGCTGTAGTAGTCGAAGCAAAAGCCGTCCGCAGCAACTACCAAAGCAGCTCGGACAGCTCCTGTGCTTTGTAACCAGACAGAAGACACTGACAGGTTACCAGAACTGGAGCTGTCCCTAAGAGTTGATGACACTTTCTCCTGTGACTAGTAGACGAGTATAATACAAGCAGAAAGAAAGCTTATGTGTAGACATCTTTGTACACTTATTGACTGGGAGAGAAGATCTTGTGTGGAGGTGCAGGGTTTAGTTTAGCTTCAGCTGGTACCAGTGTTACATTTATACAAACTACAGTATACAATATTTCTGTCTGTAGATTCCCAGTGGTGACATGTTATGAGAAGCCAGATGGAAAAGGGAGAAAAATACATAGAAAGAAGATAAACAGGGAGCCTGTGCCGTCGCCACACCAGCCTGGGCGAGATTGACAGAATTCACACAGTCCGCAGTAAGGTAATAATGCTGACGCGTCATGTGCGAGATTTCCAGTCCTATCATAACAGGGATTGTTTGGAGGCGATCAATCACACCCAAGGAGGCATGATTAGTGAATGCTAAGCATGACTAGTCTGGCAGATGCCACAACCTGCTCGACTAGTCCTACCTCATTAACATATGAAAAGCTGCAGGATAGCAGTTCATTTTTGAAAGACAGCAACTTTAGTAAAGCACATGAAAGAAAATATGAGAATAAAGCAATCAGAAAGCATACCGCTACAGTAGCGGGTGGTAACACTCAGGTGACTTGACAGGTTCGCTTTAAATTACTCAAGAAGGTACTGTGCTGTTTGGAAAAACTATTTATTGAAGGGTAACATTTTTAATGTGGTGAATGTGCTGGGGTCCTAGGTGCAAATCACACCAAGGACAACATCTGCAAGTAACTTGTATGTTCTCCCTGTGTTTGAGTGGGTTTCCTCCGGGTTCTCTGGTTTCCCCCCGCAGCCCAAACACATACTGATAGGGAATTTAAATTGTGAGCTCCAATGAGGACAGTGATCATAATGTCTGTAAAGCGCTGCGGACTATGATGGCGCTATACAAGCAAAACTATAATAATAAAAGCAAAAACATAATAATGCGGGAATAGTGCTAATTAGGATCAGTCAGTAAAACAGATAAATACTGTATTTTTCCTTAACATAAGGAGAACTTGACAGACACCCTACCCCCCTAAACCACTATCATGGCTGTATTGCACTTTTTCTATATGTACCAATAATCCCCTTTATGTTGATTAGTGATTGCTAAATAAATGTAAAAAAATAGCCTTAAAACCAGCGCTCACGCTTAGTAAATCAATGCGTGGCTGGTATTCCCAAACTAGTCCTCCCTCTCATTGTGTACGCATGCCCTTGTGGTTGAGTGACATGATTTGCAACACCATTACAAACCACCAGCTTTTTCCATCTGCTTCAGTGCTGCCTTGCTGCATCCTCCCTGGGCATGCACGGTGCACTGATGAAGATAAGAAGCGTGCAACCGCGTACAGTGCAAGTGCATTACTCATGCCCAACATAGGAGGGCTACAGTTATATGCCAATAGACTAATAGGAGATGTACTCTGCACTGAATAAATATGCAAAAATTTGCTAATAAGGGATATAATCTGCACAGAACGAAATACCTTATCATATATAGATTGGTTATTCCACTGGCAAAGTTATTACAGATGTATTTAACAATGAATTTAGATTTTCCGTCTTTTGACTGATGTCCTGTGGGTATATATCTTTCCATATACTTTTGCATATTGGGTTTGTGTCCCCTCCCCCTTCTTTCTGGAGGTTTTCTGCCCTGTTCTTTATTGTTCCATTTTTAGATCATTATTAATAAAGTTTATGTATTTTTAAATTTAGCTGGAATCTCTTCTTATAGGGCAGCTGTTTATTTCATTTGCTGCTGCTGATATATGATGTTTTCTATGTGAAGAAGTGTCTAGCATTACCCCCTTCTTGTTTTTGGACATTTTAAATTAATATTATAAAGTATCTCTGTATTAAGCTTGGTGTTGTATTCATATACTAATCGTGGTTCTGGTGCTGTATTCATGTACTGATAGTGATTTATCTCTGTACTAAGCTTATGTAGTATCGGCGTCTCTGCCCCCTGACAGGCAGAGACGCCGTCCTTCTTACCGCCACGATCCCCGCCCGGCGTCCCCCGGCGCTCCTGCTGCTGCTGCCGGTGCACGCAGCTTCCTGGGCACTGTGCTTAAGGTGCGCGCGCATGCTCCCTCCCTCTTAAAGGGGCCGCGCGCGCCGTCCTAAGGAGTCCCCGGCCAATGGCCGGAGGACCTCTCATATAAAAGGCACCTCCTCCAAAATGGAGGTGCCTGTGCAAGGTTGTAGCTTTGTGTTCTAAACTCTGCTTCAGCCCTCAGGTCCCGCTGCTAGCCTGACTACCAGCCCAGTGTGCCAGCTTAACTATCAGTCCAGTCCGCCAGCTTGACTACCAGTCTAGTCCGCCAGCTTGACTACCAGTCCAGTCCGCCAGCCTGATTACTAGTCCAGTCCGCCAGCCTGACTACCAGTCCAGACCGCCAGCCTGACTACCAGTCCAGTCTGCCAGCCTGACTCCCAGTCCAGTCCGCCAGCCTGACTACCAGTCCAGTCGGCCAGCCTGACTACCAGTCCAGTCTGCCAGCCTGACTTCCAGTCCTGTCTGCCAGCCTGATTATCTGTCCTGTCCGCCAGCCTGACTATCAGTCCAGCCCGCCAGCCTGACTCCCTGTCTCCGCCTGCCAAGTGTACTCTCCAGCCCGATGGTCTGCCTAAGATCCAAATCCGCCAGTCTGTCTATGGGCCTGGCTTGCTTGCCTTCCCGGAGAACGTACCAGTAACCTGCCGTGCCTATCTGTCAGCCTACCTGGAGGCTCCTACCAGTTGCCTGCCGTGCTCATCTGCTGTACCGGTCAGTCCCTGCCTTCTGACCCGTGGGAGTCACCTGCTCTCATACAAGGTCTGGCCCAGAGTAGCACCTGGTCCCTCTGATCGGCCCTTCCCTGGTCACGGAGTCGATTGAGCCACCGTACGACCTTGGTCAGTCCGAGCTGATACCTAGTTACGCCCCTCTGGTCCCTCCTTGCAGCGCTGCACAGAGGTTCCACCACCCGGATCTGTAACAGTTTGCACGGGCTATGGTACCCGTTGGCCCCAAGGCTCCTTCACTTGCTGACCTGTACCAGGAGGTTTCTCGTCAGAGATCCCAACAGGAAACCATCCTGACCTACCTTCGGTCTGTCAACTCTCGCCTGGACATGCTGTCTGTCCCACCTGTGCCCGCCTCGAGTCGAGCGACACCCACTCCGGCAGCGTCGCTGCCTACCAATACACGGCATCCAGCCTAGGACCCAACTTTCTGCGCCTCCACGTTTTGGAGGTGACCCCGTCTTATGTCGGGGCTTTCTGAACTGGTGCACACTGCACTTTGAACTTCTGGCACATCAGTTTCCCTCTGACCGGAACAAAGTGGCGTTCATCATGTCTCACCTCACCGGGGAAGCATCTGCATGGCTAAACCCTCTATGGGAGAGAGGGGATTCCCTGGTGTCCGATCTTCCGGCTTTCCTCACTGCCTTCCGGAGGGTCTTCGATGAACCCGGACAAAGGATTTCTACTGCCTCCTCATTGCTCCGTCTCCGCCAAAGGAGTCTCACCATGGGCCAGTATGCCATACGGTTCCGTACCCTCGCTTCTGAGCTTGCCTGGGACAACGAGGCCCTAGTGTCCACCTTCTGGGAGGGTCTTTCCGGTCGATTTAAGGACAAGTTAGCTGGCCAGGACATTCCTACCACCCTGGATGACCTGGTGTCACTAGCTACCCGGATTGACATCCGTTTCCTAGAATGTGCTAAGGAGACTACCCGGGAGAGAAGATTTCCTCGTCTTGCTCCTGTTTTCCAGAAACCGGCTTCCCAACCAGCAACTCCCCGGGCGCGCTCGCCCAAACCTATGCAGATCGACCAGACCAAGATGGTCAAGTCTCGCCAAGAAACACGCCGAGCCGAAGGGAGCTGTTTCTTCTGTGGTAGTAAGGAGCATCTGATCCGTTCCTGTCCAGTGAAGCCGGGAAATTCCAGTGTCTAGGACTGCTCGGAGAGGTCTTCCAAGGCAAGAGTAAATCCTCTCCGTTCTTGACTTTATCCGTCTCTATCTTCTGTGGAGAGAACCGCTTCTTTGAAACCGCACATCTGGATTCCGGAGCCGCTGGGAATCTCATTTCACAGTACCTTGTAGAGAAGTATCAGATTCCTACCAAACCTCTGGCTGAGCCATTGGCAGTCGCTTCCGTGGATGGAAGACTCCTTCCGGTGACCATCTTGCTCGTCACAGAGCCCGTAACCCTGCAGGTGGGAATGCTGCACTCAGAGAGGATCTCCTTCCATGTGTTTTCCGGACTCTCTCACCCCCTTTTGCTAGGTCTACCCTGGCTACAGAGACATGAACCCGTTCTGAATTGGCAATCCGGTGAAGTGCTCCGTTTGGGGCAGGATTGCCATGAGACCTGCCTGGTTCCGGTTCGCCCGGCTCGACCTCCATCTACTCCGGCTAATTTACCTGGTCTACCGGCACCTCACTGGTCCTATGCTGATGTCTTCGACAAGAAGGAGGCAGAGACACTGCCACCTCATAGGCCATATGATTGCCCTATCGACCTGGTACCCGGTGCCACTCCACCCCGTGGGCGTATTTACCCATTGTCATTGGCCGAAACCAGGGCCATGTCGGAGTACATCGAAGAAAATCTGGCTAGGGGATTCATCCGGAAATCTTCCTCCCCGGCTGGAGCCGGATTCTTCTTCGTAAAAAAGAAAGACGGTTCACTACGCCCCTGTATCAATTATAGAGGACTCAACCAAATTACTATCAAAAACAAATGCTCCCTGCCGCTCATCTCTGAGCTGTTCGACCGCCTTAAAGGCGCGAAGATCTTCACCAAGCTCGATCTTCGTGGGGCGTATAACTTGGTCCGGATCTGCCAAGGAGACGAATGGAAGACGGCATTCAATACCCGGGATGGTCATTATGAATACCGTGTGATGCCCTTCGGTCTCTGTAATGCTCCAGCCGTGTTCCAAGAATTAGTTAACGACATCTTCCGTGACCTCTTATATTCTTGCGTGGTGGTGTACCTGGATGACACCTTGGTCTTCTCTCCGGATCTTCCCATACACCGGAGGGATGTTCGTCAGTCCTGCTTAGGCTCAGGCAGAATCACCTATATGCAAAATTTGAGAAATGCCTCTTCGAGCAGACCTGTCTTCCATTCCTGGGCTACATTATCTCTAAGACTGGTCTACGGATGGATCCCGAGAAGGTCTCTGCCGTCTTAAAGTGGCCCCGTCCAGAGGGGTTAAAGGCGATTCAGCGATTCCTGGGCTTCGCCAACTATTATCGTCTCTTCATCCCACATTTCTCTTCCCGTACTGCTCCCACCTCTGCGCTCACCCGAAAGAGAGCAAATCCTAAGGAATGCCCGTCCGAAGTGGAGGAGGCCTTCCTCTCCTTAAAACAAGCCTTCTCTTCTGCCCCAGTGCTGCACCGTCTGGATAGCAACAAACAGTTCTTTCTGGAGGTTGATGCTTCCTCTTCAGGAGCCGGAGCGGTGCTCACCCAGAAATCTCCGTCCGGGAGAATGGTAACCTGCGGCTTCTTCTCCAAGCTCTTCTCCTCGTCCGAGCACAACTACTCCATAGGAGACCGAGAATTGCTAGCCATCAAATTGGCGCTGGAGGAGTGGCGTTACCTGCTTGAGGGGACTCTGCACCTGGTGGTCATCTACACTGACCACAAAAACCTGGCATATCTACAGAATGCCCAAAGACTCAATCCGCATCAGGCCCGGTGGTCTTTGTTCTTCGCCAGCTTCAACTTCAACCTGCATTACCGCCCAGCGGACAAGAACGTTAAAGCCGACGCCTTGTCCCGATCCTTCCTGTCTTCCGATCAAGAGGAGGAACCTATGCATATCATCAATCCCTCCAAAGTGATGAATGTGGCCCCCTTGGACCTGTCTCGTCTCCCACCCGGTAAGACGTTTGTAGCAGTTCCGGATCGTAAGAAGGTTCTTCACTGGGGTCATTCATCTAAACTAGCCGGCCATGCTGGCCAGAAGAAGACCTTCCTGCTCATTACTCAGCATTACTGGTGGCCTACCCTGCGCAAGGAAGTGCTAGACTTCGTCACGGCCTGTTCGTCCTGTGCCCGCAACAAGCTTCCCAGACATCTTCCAGCTGGCCGTCTCCTGCCTCTTGCCGTACCTGCTGCCCCGTGGCAACACATTGCTATGGACTTTATTACTGATCTCCCTGTTTCTGCCGGTTGTACGGTCATTTGGGTGGTCGCTGGGCTAAATGGCCCACTTCATCCCTCTGACTGGTCTCCCGTCTGCGTCTGTGCTGGCTAAGGACTTCATCCATCACATCTTTCGTCTCCACAGCCTACCCCTCCACATTGTGTCTGATTGAGGGGCCCAGTTCACTTCGCGCTTCTGGAGAGCTATGTGTAAGCTGCTGGATGTCACCCTGGATTTCTCCTCTGCTTACCATCCGCAGTCCAATGGCCAAGTGGAGCGTATCAACCAGATCCTTACCAGCTTCCTCCGGCACTTTGTCAACGCTCACCATACCGATTGGGTGGAGCTCCTACCATGGGCCAAGTTCTCCTATAACAACCATGAGACCGAATCTTCTGCCAAGTCCCCGTTCTTTGTGGTCTATGGTCAACATCCCCGGATTCCGTTTCCCTTCTCCACTTCTGTGGACAACCTTGCTGGGGAGTCTCTGGTCAGCGAAATTTCCACCATTTGGGAAGACACTAGGTCCACACTTCTTCAATCCTCCGAGCAGATGAAGAAATATGCTGATAAGAGACGTCTGGATCCGCCTCAGTTCCGTCCGGGAGACAAGGTTTGGCTCTCCTCCAAACATGTTCGTCTCAAAATACCCTCCTATAAGTTGGGTCCACGGTTCATTGGTCCGTTTGAAGTTCTCAAGCAAATCAACCCAGTAACTTACAAGTTAAAACTCCCGGCCACCTTACGGATTCCCAACTCCTCCCACGTATCTCTCCTCAAACCAGTTGTGCTTAATTCTTTTTCCGACAATCCAGGTACCTCACCAGCTCCGGTCTCCGCTGATGACGTCTATGAGGTAGAGAACATTCTGGCCACCAAGAGGGTAAGAGAAAAAAACTTTTTTCTGGTGGATTGGAAGGGGTTTGGCCCAGAGGAGAGAACTTGGGAACCCAGGGAGAAAATCCACGCCCCGCTTCTCCTTAAAAAAATTCTTTCTGGCCTAAAAAAGAGGGAGCGTAAAGGGGGGGTACTGTAGTATCGGCGTCTCTGCCCCCTGACAGGCAGAGACGCCGTCCCTCTTACCGCCACGCTCTCCGCCCGGCGTCCCCCGGCGCTCCTGCTGCTGCTGCCGGTGCACGCAGCTTCCCGGGCACTGTGCTTAGGGCGAGCGCTCCCTCCCTCTTAAAGGGGCCCCGCGCGCCGTCCTAAGGAGTCCCCGGCCAATGGCCAGAGGACCTCTCATATAAAAGGCACCTCCTCCCAAATGGAGGTGCCCGTGCAAGGTTGTAGCTTTGTGTCCTAAACTCTGCTTCAGCCCTCAGGTCCCGCTGCTAGCCTGACTACCAGCCCAGTCCGCCAGCTTGACTATCAGTCCAGTCCGCCAACTTGACTACCAGTCCAGTCCACCAGCTTGACTACCAGTCCAGTCCGCCAGCCTGACTACCAGTCCAGTCCGCCAGCCTGACTACCAGTCCAGTCCGCCAGCCTGACTTCCAGTCCTGTCTGCCAGCCTGATTATCTGTCTTCTCTGCCAGTCTGACTACCAGTCCAGCCCGCCAGCCTGATTCCCTGTCTCCGCCTGCCAAGTGTACTCTCCAGCCCAAAGGTCTGCCTACGATCCAAATCCGCCAGTCTGTCAATGGGCCTGGCTTGCCTGCCTTCCCGGAGAACGTGCCAGTAACATGCCATGCCTATCTGTCAGCCTACCTGGAGGCTCCTACCAGTTGCCTGCCGTGCTCATCTGCTGTACCGGTCAGTCCCTGCCTTCTGATCCGTGGGAGTCACCTGCTCTCATACAGGGTCTGGCCCAGAGTAGCACCTGGTCCCTCTGCTCGGTCCTTCCCTGGTCACGGAGTCGATTGAGCCGCCGTACGACCTTGGTCAGTCCGAGTTGATACCTAGTTATGCCCCTCTGGTCCCTCCTTGTACCGCAGCACAGAGGTTCCACCACCCAGATCCGTAACAGCTTGGTGCTGTATTCAGGTACTAATGGTGGTTCTGGTGCTGTATTCATGTACTGATGATGGTTCTGGTGATGTATCCATGTACTAATGGTGGTTCTGGTGATGTGTTCCTGTACTGATGGTGGTTCTGGTGATATATTCATATACTGATGGTGGTTATTGAGATGTATTTCTGTGCTCATGGTGGTTCTGCTGATGTATTCATGTTCTGATGGTGGTTCTGGTAATATATTTATGTACTGATGGGGGTTCTGGTTATGTATTTCTGTACTGATGTTGGTTCTGGTCATGTAAATTTGTACTAATGGGAGTTGCGGTGCTGTATTTATGTACTGATGGTGGTTTTGGTAATGTATTTGTGTAGCGCTGGTGGTTCTGGTGATAAATTAATATACTGATTGTGGTTCTGGAGAGGTGTGTCTGTACTGATGATGGTCTGGTGCTGTATTCCTGTGCTGTTACTGGTTCTGAGCCTATGTATATTCAACATGCGCCAGCCGGAAGCGCGTCATTCATCCGTGATCGCAGGTAGCCGATATGTTGTCATGATAGCCGGGGGTCTGCTGATGACCCCCGTGCCTGTCATTACAATCCTCCTGTGAACACAGTCTTGTGGCTGGCATTCATAGGAGATCGTGATTTCTGCTATGCATAGCAGTGCTCAAGCATTGTTATGTGTAGCACAGGCAATTGGACGATCGCAGCTTCAAGTCTCGTAAGGAGATTATTAAATAAAGTAAAAAGTAGAAATAATAAATAAATACAAAAAAAATAGAAAACACAAAAGTTGAAATCACTCTCCTTTTGCTCCATTGAAAATAAAACAATTAAAAAGAATACACATATTTGGTATCGCTGCATTCAGAAATGTCCGATCTAACAAAATATAAAATAAATTAATCCGATCCATAAACGACGTAATGAGAAAAAAAATCAAACCATCAGAATTACATTTTCTTGGCTACTGCAACATTGCAAATAAAATGCAATAAGAAGCAATCAAAATATCGTATCTTCCTCAAAATGGTATAAAAAAGCATCAGTTCAGGGAGCAAAAAGAGCCCTCATCCGGCCCCATATCACGAAAAATTAAAACGTTACAGGTCTCGGAAAATGGTGACAAAGGCAAAATGTTTTTTCATACAAATCTCAAAAAAAATTTTCAGCACTTAAATAAAAAAAAACCCTTAAATAAAAAAAACCCTATATATGATTGGCATCTGTATACTCGTGCTGACCTGGAGAATAATTTTGCCAGGCCAGCTTTACAATATAGTGACCATGGTAAATAATAAACCCAAAAAACTGTTGTAGAATTGCACTTCAAATTTTTTTCCTGTTTTCCAGTAAACTATATGGTAAAATCAATGATGTCTTCTAAAAGAACAACTTACTGCAAAAAACAAGCCCTCATACGGCTGTGGGGACAGAAAAAAAAAAGTTATGGCTCTTGTAAGAAGGGGAGGAAAAAACAAAAATGAAAAAAACGGAAAATGGCTCGGGGATGAAGGGGTTAAACATATCTGCAGGTGTCCTCCCAGTGCTTCAGCTTCCCTCTGAGAGGCAGCCAGTGTTGCAATACAGAAGAGCTGTGAGACTTGCTGCTGCTGCAATTGTGTTTGTAATGAGGCAAAGTTCAGTTCTATTGTCCGGTGTTAGTGACATGTCCTACATTAGTAACTCCCTCATTGATTTAAAGTAAGTTCTGGGGGCAGATTGTCAGGGAGATCTGTGTCAGCCCATAGATCTTAACAGCTCATTTACATATAAAGAAAACGTGGCTTTCTCTGCAATAAGACTTTGGATCACAGATCTCAATGTATCATTTTATTCAACTTTCTATGACCTACACACTTAAACAGATTGCTTACGCACAGTTGATCCTACCGACAGATTCCCTCTAAACTGTGTATACCAGGAGGCACCAAACTGAGTTTTTGCTGAAAATCCTGGATATTGTTTTCAAATATGTCTATACAGTGAAGGAAATAATTATTTGATCCTCTGCTGTTTTTGTAAGTTTGCCCACTGACAAAGACATGAACAGTCTATAATTTTAATGGTAGGTTAATTTTAACATTGAGAGATAGAATATCCAAAAAAATCAAGAAAATCACATTGTATAAATTAGATAAATTTATTTGCATTTTGCAGTGAGAAATAAGTATTTGATCCCCTACAAACCATTATGACTTCCGGCTCCTACAGACCAGTTAGACGCTCCTAATCAACTCGTTACCTGCATTAAAGACTGTCTTACATAGTCACCTGTATAAAAGACTCCTGTCCACAGACTCAATGAATCAGTCAGACTCTAACCTCTACAACATGGGCAAGACCAAAGAGCTTTCTAAAGATGTCAGGGACAAGATCATAGACCTGCACAAAGCAGGAATGTGCTACAAAACCATAAGTGAGACGCTGGGTGAGAAGGACACAACTGTTGGTGCAATAGTAAGAAAATGGTAGAAATACCAAATGACTGTCAATCGACATCGATCTGGGGCACCATGTAAAATCTCACCTCGTGGGGTATCCTTGATCATGAGGAAGGTGACAGATCAGCCTAAAACTACACAGGGAAACTTGCTAATGATCTCAAGGCAGCTGGGACCACAGTCACCAAGAAAACCATTGGTAACACATTACGCCTTAAAGGTTTAAAATCCTGCAGTGCCCGCAAGGTCCCCCTGCTCAAGAAGGCACATGTGCAGGTCCTTCTGAAGTTTGCCAATGAACACCTGGATGATTCTGTGAGTTATTGGGAGAAGGTGCTGTGGTCAGATGAGACAAAAATTTAGCTCTTTGGCATTAACTCAACTCGCCGTGTTTGGAGGAAGAGAAATGCAGCCTATGACCCAAAGAACATCATCCCCACTGTCAAGCATGGAAGTGGAAACATTATGTTTTGGGGGTGTTTCTCTGCTAAGGGCACAGGACTACTTCACCGCATCAATGGGAGAATAGATGGAGTCATGTACTGTAAAATCCTGAGTAGCAACCTCCTTCCCTCTGCCAGGACATTAAAAATGGGTCGTGGCTGGGTCTTCCAGAAAGACAATGACCCAAAACATACAGCCAAGGCAACAAAGGAGTGGCTCAAAAAGAAGCATATTAAGTTAATGGAGTGGCCTAGCCAGTCTCCAGACCTTAATCCCATAGAAAACTTTTGGAGGGAGTTGAAGCTCTGAGTTGCCAAGCGACAGCCTCAAAATCTGAATGATTTAGAGATGATCTGCAAAGAGGAGTGGACCAAAATTCCTCCTGACAAGTGCGCAACCCTCATCATCAACTACAAAAAACATCTGTCTGCTGTGCTTGCCAACAAGGGTTTTTCTCACTGCAAAATGCAAATAAATGTATCTAATTTATACAATGAGATTTTCTTGATTTTTTTGGATATTCTATCTCTCAATGTTAAAATTAACCTACCCTTAAAATTATACTGTTCATGTCTTTGTCAGTGGGCAAACTGTCATGGTTCCACCCCTCACTGTGTCTGGGACGCAGTTGCTGACAGCTCAGCCATCCAATCTTGTACAGGGTCGTGCTGCAGCTGTCAGTACTGTGATTGACAGCTCGACTGTCCAGTCTTGTACAGGGGCGTGCAATAGCTCAGTGTGGTGATTGACAGCTCGGCTGTCCAATCTGAGACTGGGAAGCACTGGCTATCTTCAGGTGTTCATTATCCCAGGTGAATGCTTGGCTACTTAACTGAGCTGTTTGTCCCAGATCTTTGCCAGACGTACATTCAGCTAGTGTGTGTGGTTTGTTCTCTGTGCCTTGTTCTGTTTATTGATCTTCTGCTGCCTGACCTTGGACCTTGGTACGTTACCTGACTACATCTTTGCCTCTTCCCTCTGTTTATGACGTACGATCCTGGCTTTGACTTCGGACACCTTGACTATCCCGTCTGACGGCCTGGCCGTGAAAAGTGACTCAGCGTCACACAAAGTTACAAAAACAGCAAGGGATCAAATAATTATTTCCTTCACTGTATGTGTGCTCAAATTCTTACATTTACACAAATGAGAAAATGGCTTAATCTCTGTTGACATTCATTATGAGCATTCATTGTTGATTCCATTATTTTTATATTCAACGGTGAAGAAAATCAGCCACTGCCATTATCTTATATAACCGGGGATGCGTGTCTGTGTCTGAAGCCTTTATAGACTGTGCATGCGGCGTGACGCGCAGTCTGGCTCCAGACAGAAGCAGGCATCCAGCCGTTACAGGTAAGAGAAGTGTGTATGGCGCCGGAGATCGCAGTATGCATAGACACTGAACGCATACCGCGATCTCCGGCGCCATACTTAGATACTTACCTGACCAGGAGGAGCGGTGCCTCGGTGCCTCTCTTCGCCGGAGACCGGGACAGGAGTGAGGCGTCGGATCGGCGCATGCGCATAGCTCTATCTGGCACCATTTTACTGAAGACACATTTGCAGTATGTCTTTAGCAAAATGGCGCCAGACAGCTCGGTACTCCGGCGCCGCACTCCTCCCCCAACCTCCGGCAGAACAGGACATAGCAGTGCTGGAGCACAGGGAAGAAAAGTGAGTATAAGTGTTTATTTTTTTGTATGTGCGTACAGCGTGAAAGGGATGAGGGGGCCACACATACCAGGATTGGGGGGTGAGGGGACCATGCATACCAGCATTGGGGGGGTGAGGGGACCATGCATACCAGGATTGGGGGGTGAGGGGTACCACACATACCAGGATTGGGGGGTGAGGGGACCATGCATAGCAGGATGAGGGGTATCATGCATACCAGGATTGGGGGGTGAGGGGACCATGCATACCAGGATTGGGGGTGAGGGGTGCCATGCATACCAGGATTGGGGGGTGAGGGGACCATGCATACCAGGATTGGGGGTGAGGGGACCATGCATACCAGGATTGGGGGTGAGGGGTGCCATGCATACCAGAATAGGGATGAGAGGTACCATGCATACCAAGATGAGGGGTACTATGCATACCAGGATAAGGATGAGGGGTGACAAGCATATCGGGATTGGGGATGAGGGGTGGCATGCATACCGGGATTGGGGGTGAGGGGTGCTATGCATACCGGGATTGGGGGATGAGGGGTGCCATGCATACCGGGATTGGGGGATGAGGGGTGCCATGCATACCAGGATAGGGGTGAGGAGTACCACGCATACCAGGATTTGGGATGAGGGGTGCCACGCATACCAGAATTGGGGGAGAGGGGTGCCATGCATACCAGGATTGGGGGTGAGGGATGCCATGGCACCATGGATGGTGGAGACAGGATGGGGCAGCGCAAATACCAGGAGGGGGGCAGCACATACCAGCATAGGAGACCATAAACCAATAAAAATTCTCGCCACCCAGGCGTAGAACGGGTTCAATAGCTAGTTATTTTATATTAGCTATTGAACCCATTCTACGGCCGGGTGGCGAGCATTTTTACTGGTATATGCTGCCCCCATCCTGTTATGTGCTGTCCCCATCCTGTTATGTGCTGTCCCCATCCTGTTATGTGCGGTCCCCATCTTGTTATGTGCTGTCCCCATCCTGGTATTTGTGCTGCCCCCATCCTTGCATTTGTGGCCCCCCATCCTGGTATTTGTGCTACCCAATCCTGTCCCCCTATCCTGTTATGTGCTGCCTTCATCCCTATCCTGGTATGCATGGCACCACTCATCCCTATCCTGGTATGCATGGTACCCCTCATCCCTATCCTGGTATGCATGGTATCCCTCATCCCCAATCCTGGTATGTATGGTATCCCTCATCCCCAATCCTGGTATGTATGGCACCCCTCATCCCCAATCCGGGTATGTATGGCACCCCTCATCCCTTATCCTGGTATGCATGGCACCCCTCATCCCAATCCTGGTATGCATGGCACCCCATCCCTCATCCTGGTATGCATGGCCCCCTCATCCCCAATACTGGTATGCATGGCATCACTCATCGCAATACTGGTATGCATGGAATCCCATCCCTCATCCCCAATCCAGGTATGTATGGCTCCCTCAGCCTTATCCTGGTATGCTTGGGCCCATCACCCCCATCCTGGTATGCATGGCACTCCTCATCCCCCAATTCTGGTATGCATGGCACCCCATCCCTCATTCTGGTATGTATGGTACCCCTCATCCCTATCTTGGTATGTATGGTATTCCCTCACCCATATCCTGGTATGCATGGCCCCTCATCCCTATCCTGGCATGCATGGTACCCCCTCATCCCTATCTTGGTATGTATGGTACCCCCTCATCCCTATCTTGGTATCTATGGTACCCCCTCATCCGTATCCTGGTATGCATGGCCCCTCATCCATATCCTGTTATGCATGGCCCCTCATTCGTATCCTGGTATGCATGGCCCCTAATCCATTTCATGGTATGCATGGTACCCTTTCATTCCTATCCTAGAATGCATGGTACCCCCTCATCCCTACACTGGTATGCATGGTACCCCCTCATCCCCAATCCTAGTATGTATGGCACCCCTCATCCCCAATCCTGATATGTATGGAACCCCTCATCCCCAATCCTGGTATGCTTAGCACCCTCAACCCCAATCCTGGTATGCATGGCACCCCTCATCCCAATACTGGTATGCATGCCACCCCATCCCTCATCCTGATATGCATGGCCTGTTACCTGTAACGGCTCGATGCGTTCTTCTGTCTGGAGCCAGACTGCACAGGTGCGTCACACATGCTCAGTTTATAGAGGCTTCGGACAAAGGGACGCATCTACGATTATATTATAGATTTCTTTTTCTATAAGGCAGAAGTGAACAGTGCCGTAAGTTGGTCGTTCAGGTATGAGTGGGAGTAGATTGACCTATTAGTTATTTTTCTAGCATTAAGTAGTGAAGGCTGTATGCAAATTGCCTCTTCAGAGAGGAAGCGGACTTGTACTCTATAGCGCCACCTATTGGAAGCAGCAATCCTACAAGTTACAATCGACCCTTTAACGAGTCGTGCAATATGACTTAGGATAAAAGCCAAATCAGAATCTTAATTTGCAGACACGGTGTTTTGGGCTATTGGCCCTCATTGGTACAAAGTATGAGAACTTATTAGGCTAGGTGAGGGGCTCTGGACTGAGGTCTAAGGGGTAACGTTGGTAAAGGCTGGTCTCTGAATGAAATTACAATTGCATTGACTTAGGTCTCATAAATAGAGCAAAGTGTAACTTATTATGGACAACACATTATATTCAGTATGTGTACGTTTGCTGGGAAAATATTTAAAATATAAATTAGATAGTTGTAAGACTATGCAGATAACCTTTACATTCCTTTTTATCAGAAGAAAAAATGTCACAAGAGCATATTGTAACTCGGTGTAGGGTTGCACAACATTTCACTTGTCATGTGAGGTTTATTGTTGTCTACCATAAAAATGCATGGATTCAGATCAGCTTGATCCCGCATGACCGTAGGTTACTCCTTATCCCTTGTGTTTATGAGTCAGTAAGATTCTTTGTTCACTTTATTGTTTTATTGAGCATTCAGACCATACAAACCACGCTTTATATTCGCTGAGGCAGTATGTCTTCGTTCACTTCACGACAATGCTTTACAAAAGTGCAATGAAAAGATGGGCATTTATTTTTATTTCATTCTAAAGACTTTTGTAGGCAGCAGAATACAGTCATGAGAAAAAGAAAGCACACCTCACCCGTTATTTCTGTTTTTATTTACCAGAGACTAAGCAACAATTATGTGTCCTCACCTACTTCTATAAATGAATAATGTATAAATACATGTGTGGTCAACACAAAAAAACTGTCTTGTGATTTATTCCCTGGTGGCTCAGTGGTTAGCACTGCAGCCTTGCAGCGCTGGGGTCCTGGGTTCAAATCCCACCAAGGACAACATCTGCAAGGAGTCTGTATGTTCTCCCCGTGTTTGCGTGGGTTTCCCCCGGGTTCTCTGGTTTCCTTCCACACTCCATAGACATACTGATAGGGAATTTAGATTGTGAACCCCAATGGGGACAGTGCCCATAATGTTTGTGAAGCGCTGTGGAATTAATGGTGCTGCATAAGTGTGCATAATAAATATCTTACAATGGGACATTTATTACATCTAGGGGGAAAGGTAGTAATTAGTGTTGAGCATTCCGATACTGAAATATCGGGTATCGGCCGATATTTGCGGTATTGGAATTCCAATACTTAATTCCGATACTTTTGCAATATCGTATACTGGAATCGGAAGTTCCCATAATGCAATGAGCCATTTTCATTTTATTCAGCCAATGAGGATCCTAAGAAGTGTGGGCACATCCTGTTAGGCATGTAGGCATCTTAACTAATGGCATGGCTGTGATTGGCTGCTGAAATGATGTCATGATGCACTATAAAAGCCGCCGCCGCCATTTTGAGCTCACTCTGCTGTGAATTCAGTTAGGGATAGGATGCTGTTGTTCTGAGGGACAGTTTTAGCTACCTATTTGCTCTATACTGCTTTACCCAAGCTACTTTCTAAATCACTGTGCCTTGCAGCGCTAGTGCACAGTTCCCTGTGCTGTTCACCGCTGTCTGCAAGGTCTGGTGTGTGAGTGCAGGTCACCCTGTAGTGTGTGCTTCAACCCCGTCTGGTTGTAGTGCACTCAGTGTGTGTCACTGCCTCATACATTGTCCTGTTTTGCCAATTCATAATTTTTCCTGATATCTCCTATTAGTGTGGTGGTTCCATCCGTATTCAGCTAAATTGGTTCCAAACACACTATATAGGAGTAGATAGAGAAATTTTTTTGGTCTTGCAGCGCTAGTGCACAGTGCTCTGCATCTGTACTGTTCACCGCTGTCTGCAAGGTCTGGTGTGTGAGTGCAGCTCACCCTGTAGTGTGTGCTTCAACCACGTCTGGTTGTAGTGCACTCAGTGTGTGTCACTGCCTCATACATTGTCCTTTTTTGCCAATTCATAATTTTTCCTGATATCTCCTATTAGTGTGGTGGTTCCATCCATATTCAGCTAAATTGGTTCTAAACACACTATATAGGAGTAGCTAGAGAATTTTTTTTGGTCTTGCAGCGCTAGTGCACAGTGCTCTGCATCTGTACTGTTCACCGCTGTCTGCAAGGTCTGGTGTGTGAGTGCAGCTCACCCTGTAGTGTGTGCTTCAACCACGTCTGGTTATAGTGCACTCAGTGTGTGTCACTGCCTCATACATTGTCCTTTTTTGCCAATTCATAATTTTTCCTGATATCTCCTATTAGTGTGGTGGTTCCATCCGTATTCAGCTAAATTGGTTCCAAACACACTATATAGGAGTAGTTAGAGGAGCCTTTCTGCAGCATTGGGCCCTGCAGCCCCAGCCAGATTAGTATTAGCCTATTTTTTGTAGCCTCATCTATTGCATTGTAGGTTACCTTCCTACATTGTAATAGCTACAAAAAGTTTGTGATACTATCGTTATTACATCTTTAGGCACATCCAGTGTCTTTTTGTGACAAAAAAAACCTAAATAAAGTTCACCAAACACTCCACTTTACAGTTGTGTAGGCCACATTAGCTCATATTAAAGTCTAGTCCACACTTTATAAAATTAGTGTTTCTTATACCTGTTAGCAGCTGTTCAGGAACAAGCACACTAAGCCCTTAGTACTTTTCTGCCTATCTTTATCAGTCTACCAAGATGAAGAAGGCAGGGAGTAAGGCATGTGGTCGTGGGCGTGGAGTTTCTGCAGGGAGAGGACGTGAGGATTCTGTGCCTTCAGGGAGAGGACGTGGGGATTCTGTGCCTGCTGCGGGCACCAGTGACTCAGCATCCCCCAGTTTTACCAGGGAACAGTCCTTTATGCGCAGCTTTGTAGGAGCTAGCCGTACCCCACTGCTGCGGGAGGACCAAATTGAAACCGTTGTCGGATGGATGGCAGCTAACGCATCGACTTCAATTAGTTCCAGATCCTCTCAGGTCCTGAGCACTGAAGAGCACCCATCTGTCTCTTCACCACCTGCGAAATTGCCCAGGCAGTCAGAGAGCCCTGGACAGGAGCCATCTCTACTTCTGTTCTCTGAATCTCTTGGCTTGGAAAGAGGGGGCCAGCCAAGCAGAATTCGAGAATTTGAAGAAGAGGTAGTATGCAGTGATGCGCAACCGTTTTGTCTCTCTGAATCTGAAGAGGCGGGTGGGCCAGTGCCTATGGTCAGCAGCACACCTCAGTACGCATCTGATGATGAGACTCAGGTGCCACTTTCTGGTGCGTACTGTGCTGTCGAGACTACCCAGGAGAAGCAGTTGTTTGAAGAGGGTGGTGTAGATGATGAGGTCCTTGACCCATCATGGCGTGAGGGACAGGAAGGTGGTGGGAGCAGCTCTGAGGAAGAGATTCCCCGAACAGCCCAAAAAGGAGGGAGAGGGAGGGGGCAGACTTGGTTGCCTGTAGCCTCCACTTCGGCACCCATTAGGAGCATGGCTCTTCCAAAATCCAAAGCGGGTGCTCCCAAGACTTGCAGTGCCTGGTCCTTTTTTGACACAGTTGCAGATGACATTTGCTTTGTCAAATGAAAGCTGTGTAATCAGAAGGTGAAAAGAGGGAAAAGTGTCAGCAACCTCAATACCACAAATATGTGGAAACCTGTGCGGACCAAGCACGTGGTGGAGTTACAAAAACACACTGAAGACCTAGGCTAACCTACAGCGCCACCTACCACCTCTTCAGCTCGTGTTGTAGCCTCTTCCTCCAGCTCACACACAGCTGGTTCGGCTTCCTCACAGGATCACCATGGAAGAATCTCTGGCACTGTTGTACAGAGACACAGTGTAATTCCACCCACAGCACCACTTTCCCAGTCATCCTCACACTCCCAGGCCAGTCTACAGCCATCGTTAGCACAGGCATGGGAGAAAAGGCGCCCATACTCGGCAAACCACCCCCGAGCACAGGCTCTGAATGCTGGCATTGCTAAACTACTGGCCCTTGAAATGCTATCATTCAGGCTGGTGGAGACTGACACATTCCGTAACTTTATGGCATTGGCAGTCCCACAATACAACGTGCCCAGCCGCTTTTATTTCAGCAGGCAAGCCGTCCCTGCCCTGCAACATCATGTGGAGGGAAAAATTAAACATGCGCTACAAAACGCCGTCAGTAGCAAGGTCCACCTGACCACCGATGCGTGGACCAGTAAGCATGGACAGGGACGATACCTTTCCCTCACTGCCCATTGGGTAAATGTTGTGGAGCCGGGTACAGATCTTGAGAGTGGCGCTGTACGTGTTCTGCCAACTCCAAGGATTGCAGGAATCCAGTCTGTACACATTGACTCCTCCTCATACTCCAGTTCCTCTGAATCAGCGCTGCAGGAGCCGTCATGGTCTACCTCCACATCGACCCGTGAACGGTTACCTGTTATGGTGACCAATATGAGCACAGCCGTGGCCAAACGTCAACAGGCCGTATTAAAATTAATTTCTTTGGGGAATCGAAGCCACACAGCGCAGGCTGGTTTGTGCCAGCGAATCTCCAGCCAGGCATGGTAGTGTGTGACAATGGCCGAAATCTGGTGGCAGCTCTGGGCCTAGGCAACCTCACTCACATCCCATGTCTGGCACATGTGCTCAACTTGGTCGTGCAGAGTTTTTTGAGGGACTATCCGGATCTTGATGCACTGCTTCACAAGGTCCGCATAGAGTGCGCTCACATGCGGCGTTCCAGCAATGCAAGATCACGCATTGCAGCTCTGCAGCGCCGATTACGTCTTCCGGAACATCGCATCATATGTGACCTACCCACCAGGTGGAATTCAACGTTACATATGTTGGAGAGGTTGTGTGAGCAGCAGGCAGCAGTAATGGAGTACCAGCTGCAGCAGGCGCAAAAAAGTCGCAGTGCGCGCCGTTCACACTTCACCACCACTGAGTGGGCCTCTATGAAGGACATTTGCCACGTTTTGCGTGCCTTCGATTATTCCACGCGGATGGCGAGTGCAGATGATGCACTAGTCAGCATGACTATCCCCCTTATCTGCCTGCTTGAAAAAACACTGCAAGCACTAAGGGACGAGGTTTTGGAAGAGGTGGAGGATGAGGAGTCACAAATGCCATCTGCTTCTCTACAGTCTGCGCAACGTGGTTCCTCATAAAGGCCAAGGCAGGGGACACTTTGTGAGGAGGATGAGGAGGAGTCAATGGATGAGGAAGACATCTGTCCAGAGGAGGGAGGTACACAATGCTCTAGTAGTCGGTATCTAGAGCGAGGGTGGGGTGATGCAGAGCAGGCAGAGATCACGCCTCAAGCAGGGGACAGCATTTCTTGGCCAGTTGGTAGTCTGCAGCAAATGGTTGATTTCATGCTGCAGTGCCTGAGAAACGACCGCCGCATCGCCCACATTCTCAACACGGCTGATTATTGGGTGTCCACCCTCCTAGATCCTCGCTACCGGGACAACTTACAAAGCCTCATAACACCGTTGAACCGGGAGCGTAAAATGCGGGAGTACCAAGACGCACTGGTGCATTCCATCATGTTCTCCATTCCAACCGAGAGCAGTGCTGCTAGTGCTTTACAAAGCAGCTCAGTGCGTCGAGGCAGTGGAGGAAGCTCTGCACAAAGAGGGAGCAGAAGCAGCGCCTCAGCACAAGGCAAGACCAGTATGGCCGAAATGTGGCAAAGTTTTGTGTCCCCGCCGCCACAAATGTCTACACCGTCACAGACGGCTCCAGTCAGCAGGAGGCAACGTTTCCGTCAGATGGTGACAGACTACATGTCTTGCCCTCTTAGTGTACTCCCAGACAGCTCTTCTCCCTTCAAGTTTTGGGTCTGTAAGCTGGATACATGGCCAGAGCTTAGTCAGTATGCATTGGAGGTGCTAGCTTGCCCTGCTGCTAGTGTATTATCGGAAGGCGTCTTTAGTGCCGCAGGTGGTGTACTAACAGACCGTCGCATGCGACTATCCTCCGATAACTTTGACCGGCTTACTTTTCTCAAAATGAACAAGGCCTGGATCTCTCATGAATTTGCCAGTCCTCTTCCAGAATAAATAATTGGTTGGCAACAGTATCCAGGTCTCCTGCTCTGTTCATGTTTCTACCACCTGAACTGTAATCCCTGAGCTCCAACACCGCCAGTTGGCGCTCGGAAGTGCCGTCTGCACAGTCAACACTTGCTGCCGTGTCATTGGGGTTCAGTAACGTCAGCTGTTCCCCGGCTGTGCGGAAGGCAATTTCTCCAGCTCTGTCCACATTCTCACTACTACAGATTTTAAAGTTGCCCCAATTACACCTCTGGCTCCTCTGTTTTCAGTATTATCCCTGAGCTCCAACACCGCCAGTTGGCACTCGGAAGTGCCGTCTGCACAGTCAACACTTGCTGCCGTGTTATTGGGGTTCAGTAACGTCAGCTGTTCCCCTGCTGTGCGGACGGCAATTTCTCCTGCTCTGTCCACATTCTCACTACTACAGATTTTAAAGTTGCTCCAATTACACCTCTGGCTCCTCTGTTTTCAGTATTATCCCTGAGCTCCAACACCGCCAGTTGGCGCTCGGAAGTGCCGTCTGCACAGTCAACACTTGCTGCCGTGTTATTGGGGTTCAGTAACGTCAGCTGTTCCCCTGCTGTGCGGACGGTAATTTCTCCTGCTCTGTCCACATTCTCACTATTACAGATTTTAAAGTTGCTCCAATTACACCTCTGGCTCCTCTGTTTTCAGTATTATCCCTGAGCTCCAACACCGCCAGTTGGCGCTCGGAAGTGCCGTCTGCACAGTCAACACTTGCTGCCGTGTTATTGGGGTTCAGTAACGTCAGCTGTTCCCCTGCTGTGCGGACGGCAATTTCTCCTGCTCTGTCCACATCCACTGTACTACTGATTTAAAACCTCCTCCAAATACACCTCTGACTCCTCGGTTTTCAGTATTATCCCTGAGCTCCAACACCGCCAGTTGGCGCTCGGAAGTGCCGTCTGCACAGTCAACACTTGCTGCCATGTTATTGGGGTTCGGTAACGTCAGCTGTTCCCCTGCTGTGCGGACGGCAATTTCTCCTGCTCTGTCCACATTCTCACTACTACAGATTTTAAAGTTGCTCCAATTACACCTCTGGCTCCTCTGTTTTCAGTATTATCCCTGAGCTCCAACACCGCCAGTTGGCGCTTAGAAGTGCCGTCTGCACAGTCAACACTTGCTGCCGTGTTATTGGGGTTCAGTAACGTCAGCTGTTCCCCTGCTGTGCGGACGGCAATTTCTTCTGCTCTGTCCACATCCACTGTACTACTGATTTAAAACCTCCTCCAAATACACCTCTGGCTCCTCTGTTTTCAGTATTATCCCTGAGCTCCAACACCGCCAGTTGGCGCTCGGAAGTGCCGCCTGCACAGTCAACACTTGCTGCCGTGTTATTGGGGTTCGGTAACGTCAGCTGTTCCCCTGCTGTGCGGACGGCAATTTCTCCTGCTTTGTCCACATCCACTGTACTACTGATTTAAAACCTCCTCCAAATACACCTCTGGCTCCTCTGTTTTTAGTATTTACCCTGGGCTCCAATACCGCTAGTTGCTGCTCAGAAGTGCCGTCTGCACAGTCAACGCTTGCTCCAGTGTTATTGGGGTTCAGTAACGTCAGCTGTTCCCCAGCTGTGTGTCCGGCAAATTCTCCTGCTTTGTCCACATCCACTGTACTATTGATTTAAAACTTGCTCCAATTACACCTCTTGCTCCACTCTGTTTTTAGTATTTACCCTGGGTTCCAGCACCGCCAGCTGGTTCTCGGTAGTTCCATTTGCTCTTGTACCTTCTACTACCCATCCGGGTTCCAGTACCGTCAGCTGGTTCTCGGCAGTGCCTTTGGATTAGGTGCCTCCTTCTCGGTATTCAAGTTCCACCAACGTCTGCTGGTTCTTGGTAGTGCTTTCTGGCACAGGTACCTCCTGCTTAGTAATCGAGTTCCAGTACCGTCAGCTGGTCTTCGGCAGTTCCATTGGCTCTTGTACCTTCTGCTACCCATCCGGGTTCCAGTACCGTCAGCTGGTCCTCGGTAGTTCCATTTGCTCTTGTACCTTCTACTACCCATCCGGGTTCCAGTACCGTCAGCTGGTTCTCGGCAGTGACTTTGGCACGAGTACTCCCTCCTGCCCAGCCTGGTTCCAGCACGTCAGCTGTTTCCGGGTAGTGTCAACGTCACTTTTCCTCCAATGCGTTGTCCTGTCGTGTTGCGGTCGGGTTAGCCGACTCTATGGTGCCTGTAGTTTAGGTGACTCCTATGTGGGCTGCGGGATCTGGCAATGAAGGCTGGTTCCATAGTGCCAATAGGACAAGCACCCCCTGTAGGACTGTGGGTTTTGGTAACTGCGGCCAGCTCGCGGCCTTGAACTTTTTTTTACATGGGTACCTTCTGCTACCCATCCGGGTTCCAGTACCGTCAGCTGGTTCTCGGCAGTGCCTTTGGATTAGGTGCCTCCTTCTCGGTATCCAAGTTCCACCAACGTCTGCTGGTCCTTGGTAGTGCTTTCTGGCACAGGTACCTCCTGCTTAGTAACCGAGTTCCAGTACCGTCAGCTGGTCTTCGGCAGTTCCATTGGCTCTTGTACCTTCTGCTACCCATCCGGGTTCCAGTACCGTCAGCTGGTCCTCGGTAGTTCCATTTGCTCTTGTACCTTCTACTACCCATCCGGGTTCCAGTACCGTCAGCTGGTTCTCGGCAGTGACTTTGGCATGGGTACTCCCTCCTGCCCAGCCTGGTTCCAGCACGCCAGCTGTTTCCGGGTAGTGTCAACGTCACTTTGCCTCCAATGCGTTGTCCTGTCGTGTTGCGGTCGGGTTAGCCGACTCTATGGTGCCTGCAGTTTAGGTGACTCCTATGTGGGTTGCGGGATCTGGCAATGAAGGCTGGTTCCATAGTGCCAATAGGACAAGCACCCCCTGTAGGACTGTGGGTTTTGGTAACTGCGGCCGGCTCGCGGCCTTGAACTTTTTTTTACATGGGTACCTTCTGCTACCCATCCGGGTTCCAGTACCGTCAGCTGGTTCTCGGCAGTGCCTTTGGATTAGGTGCCTCCTTCTCGGTATCCAAGTTCCACCAACGTCTGCTGGTCCTTGGTAGTGCTTTCTGGCACAGGTACCTCCTGCTTAGTAACCGAGTTCCAGTACCGTCAGCTGGTCTTCGGCAGTTCCATTGGCTCTTGTACCTTCTGCTACCCATCCGGGTTCCAGTACAGTCAGCTGGTCCTCGGTAGTTCCTCAGCTTTCTTGTACCTTCTGCTACATTTCCAAGTTCAAGCTTTTTGAAATGGTTCTTGGTAATCACTCTGGATCTCCCTGACGAGGACCCTGAAGACGAGGTCCCTGAAGACCAACCCTAAGAAGACGAGGACCCCGAAGACGACGACCCTGAAGATGAGGACCCTGAAGACCACCCCGAAGAAGATGAGGACCCTGAAGACCACCTCGAAGAAGACGAGGACCCTGAAGACCACCCCGAAGAAGACGAGGACCCTGAAGACCACCCCGAAGAAGACGAGGACCCCGAAGACGAGGACCCAAAAGACCAACCCGAAGAAGACGAGGACCCCGAAGATGAGGACCCCCGAAGACGATGACCCTGAAGACCACCCCGAAGAAGACCAAGAAGATGACCCTGAAGAAGTTGACCAAGAGGACAAAGAAGAGAAGACAAGCACCAAGATACAGAAGAACAAGAGACAGAAAACCAAGAAGCAGAAATACAAGAAGCTGCAGAACAAAAAGCGGAAGAACATTAAGCATAAGACTAAAAATCAGAGCAAAAGATAATATCTAAATTATAAGCAGAAGATGACTAAGCAGTGTATGGGGGTGAGTCCGTTCCTCCTCGTGGTGCCCCTGGAAAAGACCTGCTGCTGCAGGCCAAACTGAACGCGGACAAATCCTGTTGTAAATCTTTTGTGACGGGCAGAACGAAAGGTGTAATGTCCAACCTTTTATAGATAACAACTACAGGAATGCCTGTCACAAATAAGAATATGATGAAGAAGAAGAATATGAAGAAGATGAAGAAGTAGAATATGAAGAATGTAAAAAAAAAGAATAATACGAAGAAGGTGAAGAAGAAGATGAAGAAGGTGAAGAAGAAGTGGATGAAAAAGATGCTGAGGATGATGAAGGAGAAAGTGTGGGAGAAGTAAAAAAGAAGGTGAAGAGCATGGAAGTAGTGAAACATAAATATCTGACAAAATATAAAAATACTTAACATAGTCAATATTTCCGTAACTCAGAACGTCTTAAAAAAAATATTAATTCCTGCTATTCCATTTGATTGGGCTAAACCTCTATGCCTTTATTGTCTCCCCCACCTCCCCCAATACATTCTACATTATTCTTAGTTGTTTTCCTTCATGTAGAATTAACCTACAAGGAAAGAAAGGGTTTATTTTCATTCCGATATTTCTGTCCCATTGACTTGCATTGGTTTCCGGTATCGGAATCGGCGATATCCGATACTTTTTCGGTATTGGTCCGATCCGATATTTCCCGATATCGGAAGGTATCGCTCAACACTAGTAGTAATAGCATATCAGCACTCGAAAAGGGGCAAGATGCTTACAGTGGTGCTTGAAACTTTGTGAATCTTCAACGTTCAATATTTTTTAACTTAAAACTAAATCATATTTTCACACACTTTCTAAAAGTAGATAATTAGAATCAAATCAAACTAATGAGTCAAAATATTATACTTTGGTATGTCATCTATTAAAAAAAAAAAGCCTGGTACAAACTTGAAACTTGAAATAAAGCTACTATTAAATACCACCACATCGTGGAACGACTACTTTCCAGCAGTTAATCAGAAAGGTTCATCTCCTTTTACTCCTTACAATATTGTCATTTTCTTTCTTGAGAAAAATTATCCAATATCCTGTTTGTGAGAGGCAAATGTACATGAACCTTTGCTTTAACCTTCGTCCGGCTGAGTAGGTACAATTGTAACTATTCCGTTTTAAAATTGCAATAACTTTTTTTCGAAAAGCTGTAGAGGGCTGAAATTTCGTGACATCTCTGCAGTTTTGGTCCAGAATATATTGGCCAAATTTCAATAAAATATCTCCACCCCCTTCCGAGATAAGGGGTCGAGATATTTTTTCATCCATAACAAGCTGCATAGGTACAAATGTACCCTCATATATTTTGAATGAAGATAATGCAAGGAAAAAAGAATATTTTTTTTAATGATAATGCTATTTTATTATTATAAACAAGTAAAAAAACTGTTCATTTACATTATAAAATAAAATGTAAGAAACTTTTTTTATTGATTTTCTTCGCAAGTAATGCATGTTGCCTTTGCTACCGAGAGTTCATCGCAAATGGGTTTCACACAAACCACACAAGACTTTCTAGTCTTACGTTGTTTTCGCCTCAGGTCTCGGCAGACATAGCAACTACCAACAACAGGGGAGGGTCCACGACTACCATGAGGTATTTGAGGGCCAGCTGCTGCTTGCGATGCTACCAGAATGCATCGTCCAAGCACCATTTCTACTGCACCTCGAAGAAAATGGTTTCTCATCATCATTCGGTTTGTACTACGATCTTCAATTGCAGGCATACACAGCTGATTTGCGAGATCTTTCAGGAACTTTCTTCGTTGATCCTTTGTCCTGAAGCTTGGATTGTGTTCTCTGTAGATGATGTAGGATGCTAACCCAGTGACGTCAATCATATTGTAGAAAAATTCCAGAGGCCAACGTAATGTTCGTCGTTTCACAGTATACTCCCCCAACATTTTATCCATAACATCAACTCCGCCTTTTGTTTTGTTGTAGTATTTTATTATCTCTGGCTTGGCTGCTAGTGTCTCTTCAACTTCTCCCGTCATGTGCATAGATGATAGAAGCACGACTGATTTGTTCTTCTTTGGTACATATGAACAGACTGTTGCATCATGATTGTAGGCAAAATTTGTCGAGTTTACAGGCCTTTCTTTGGCAGGCTGCATGTTGCTAGGTAGGAACCTTTTGTTTTTCTCACTGTACCAACTAGTGTCATGTTCCAGGAGTTCAATACCTTAGCTAGTTCCATGGTTGTAAAGAAGTTATCGGTGGTGACATTTCTTCCAGAGCCTTTATACGAGCTCACTAGGTCCAATACTGTTCGTTCACCAATGTTTACTTGTCGAGGACCATCAGTTGGTTTCCCAGTGTAGAGCTGACCTTGTAATGGGTAGGCGTTTGACGAGTCACAAGCCCAGAAAATCTTTATGCCATATTTAGCTGGTTTTGAAGGTATATACTGGGTAAATTTAGTATGGCCTCTAAATGGAAATAATTGCTCGTCGACGGTGATACCATTATATGGCTTGTAGGCTCTCTCCAGATTTCTGATCAGCATTGTCCAGATGTCCCGTATTGGTGCAGCTTTATCTTTTTGCACACGTTCTGCACGTGTATTTTCGTTGTCAAATCTGATAAATCTGAGTATCATCTTGAAGCAGTCACGAGACATGGCTGCATGTATAAGAGGCAGAGCAGCAACATTCCACATTTCCTCCAGATTCTATTTGTTGTCTCTGTGCACACCAGCAGCAATCAGTATGCCCAAAAATGCATGGAGTTCAGTTTCAGTAAATTGCTTGAATGTTTTTTGAGGTGGCCGTTCAGAAGAATCAAGAAAACGTTGTACCAGTTCGTTGTTGTAAGCATCACAAACTCTCTTGACCTTTCGATTCGTTTCTCGTAATATGATGTCACACATCTCGGGAGTCATGATTGACTTGAATAGCTCTTTTGCTGTATACAGGTTGCTGATTGCTGCAGGGCCACCTCTTTGTCGTAGGACATTACGAGATTTTGTTTGTGCATTTGGCAGTGGATCACTACACCATTGAGTTTTATCCTTAGCAGTCCAAATGTCGCCTGCACTTTGAGGCACAGACTCATCCTCAACACTTTCGTCTGAGTCGTATTCTTTTTCCTGCTCTGCGACCATTTCTTGTTCAATGTCTGAATCTTCTTCAATAACATCCACTTGTGGTACATAGTTTTCATCATCAGATGCAACATATGGTTCTTCCTCATGCTCAGAATCAGATTCTTCTAGCATTCGCATTATTTCATCAGACGTAAATCTGTAAATATGAAAAAATGAGAAATAATTAATTTTCCGAAATACTACACAATACTACATTATTGGCTTTTCACAAAATGATACTAACCTGCAAACACGTTTTCTTGGGTTATGGCGGAAACTAGATCCAGCATCACTATCACTCATGATGACTTGGTAGATGAATTTTGGCTTCGGAATTTAGTTCAGTAACACGTGGCAAGTAGATTCTAAAGTGCAGATAAAAAAGTAAATTATTTCTAGTGATAATTATTTATAAATGTCATCTATATATTATGTAAACCGTATACGGATTCAGAATTTTCATTCCATCTTCGACTGTTTTTTCGACCAATAGGAAAATTGTAACAGAGCCACCATCTTTATTTTGTGCTGAATATAAGTAAAACATCATAAAACAATATGTAGATACTAATTATTATCCATTTTTAGTATAAAAATCATACCTATAGTGATAAGTTTCATGCAAAATATATGTAAGCCAAGTCCAGGCTCAAAGACAATTTCTGACTGTTCTGTCCCTACATAAGGCGAATGAAGGTATAACTGGCTGTTAGATGCTGTGAGACTTTCATACCTTCGTACCCAAGAAATTGAAGACTTCACAAGCCTAGAAAGGTGTGTGCTCACAGCAATGAGATGAACAGCAAAATGGCTACTGAGAGGAGGGAGGCAGGAAGAGAAGTAGAAGCCACTCCCAGTTTGAATCAACTTAATTGACAGCAACATAAGTGAGCAGTAACAACACTGGCCAATAGATATCAGCATAACATTTGTAGCTGAATGAACTTTAGTTTTTGAAACCAAGTAAAGGAGAAAGTCTTCCCACAGTGGAGGTATATATGAACAATTGTACCTCTGTACAATTGTACCTCTGCAGCCTGTTAACGTTGTAAAATTATGCAGCCTGACGAAGGTTAAGAATCTGGTGTGACCCATATTCTCATGCAGCAATAATTGCAATCTAATCGTTTCTGGTAATTGTTGATTACTCCTGCACATTGACTTGGAGCACGTTTAACCCACTCCTCCCTACAAAACAGCTTCAAAGCTGTTATGTTGGTGGGTTTTCTCCCATGAATTGCTCACTTCACAATATACCCATAGGATTAAGGTCAGGATTTTGACTTGGTTATTTCAAAATTTTAACTTTCTTCTTCTTTTACCATTCTTTTGTAGAACAACTTGTGTGCTTTGTGTCATTGCCTTGCTACAAGATAAACATTCTGTTGAGATTCAGCTCATGGACAGATGTCCTGGCATTTTCCTTTATAATTTGCTATTATAATTCAGGATAGATTGATCTATTAATGATGTCAAGCGGTCCTGCCTCAGATGCAGCAAAACAGTCCCAAACGATGATACTATCACCACCATGTTTCACAAAAGGTATTAGTTTTTTCTACCGTGATGCCATATTTTTCTTTTCTTTAAACATTATGCTTCTTATTGAAACTAAAAACTCTATTTTGGACTAATCCTTCCACAAAACATTGTTTCAGTAGTCTTCTGGCTTTTCCAGGTGATCAGCAATGTTCTTAATGGAGAGCAATGTCTTTCACATTGCAATCCTGCCGTATACAGCATTGTTGTTCAGTATCTCCTGATGATGAATTCATGAACATTCACTAATATGAAAAAGGCCTTTAGTTCCTTAGAGGTTACCCAGGGTTCCTTTGTGAACTTGCAAACTATTAGATACCTTGCGCTCTTTTGTGATCTCACTATTAGATACCATCTCTGTGAGAGATCTTTGTTGGCTGACCAATCCTGGGAAGTGTAATAGTGGTCTTAAATTTCCTTAAATTGTACATAAATTGTCTGTGAATTTGTGAAGTCCAAACTATTTAGAGATGGTTTTGTAAACTTTTCCAGCCTGATGATCATCAAAAAATCTTCTTCTGCGGTTTTCCTTTATCCATGCCATGATACACTTATACAAACATGCAGGGGCGGACATACCGGAGAAAATTTTGCTGCATATCCTAATATGTTGGCAGGAAGAATGCTGCGTAAAATCCAATTTTTGCCCCGTTTTTTACATGCTTTTGTTGCGTATTTTCCCTCACTCATTAGTATGGGTGAAATACGCTCCAATTGACTTTATGCAGATTTTAATCTGCTACAAATCTGCAAAGATGAAATAAGCAACGTGTGCATGAGACTTCAGGGATCTCTTTCACTTTGCTTGTACTGTAAAACCTTGTAAATTTTCCGTGTGCACAGAGCCTTAGAGTTAATTGGGGAGAGTCACAGAGACTGAATAATTCATATTATTGGAAGGCAGAGATTATAGTTAATGGGGGGCACAGTGCTGCTTATCACTTTATATTTTGATTGGTGTGTGGTTAATAGTATATTAATGGGGGGGTAAATATCTGTAGTCAGGGGCGCAGTGCGAGGGAGACACATGTATGTATACAACATATGTGTTCTTGTTATTTTCAAGTCGTGTCTGGTAAATGTCGACCAGATAAAGAAGATTGAGAGGCTGTCTCTAGAACCTAGCGGCTACCTCCCACTGGTAATAAGCTCCCTGGCCTGGGTGTATATATACCTGGTGTGTCTGAGAAGGAGGTGTCGGCTATATTCATTTATACTTGTGAAGGCTTAGCAAGAGCAGTACTTCATCCTCTCTGGAGCTTGAGGCCGAGGTCGCATTTGTCTGGAGTCGTCTAAAGCTAAGCATTCTCCCCCTGTTTGACTACCCTTGTTGTCTATAGAGTTTAGTGGAGAACGACTAGTGCTGAACTCCTCTCATCCTTAGCCTTAGCCATACGCCAGGGAAAGACAGGCACACGTGCGGCGATTGCTGAAGAGGCAATATAGGGACGGTAGATGAGACAGGGTGACACTAGACCAGTCTAGGAGGTCTCCACTTCCCCCTTTCCCTAGTGTCTGGGCTCCCTTTCCCTCTGTGTTGCACTAAGATTTTCCCACACTTGGCGTGACAGGCACAGGGACTCGTAGAGTTTTATAGATCCATTCCCACATCCAAGAAAATCAAGGATCTGAGAATGAGATCAATAAGGGTCAGAGAATGTTCTGTTGTGATCTGATTTTAAGGATCAGAATAGGACATGCTAAATGTGTCTGTAAAAGCGGACAGCACACCGACACTACACAGGGATACAGGAATGTAGCCTTATTATGTATAGCACAGTCCCTTAGTATATAGTGTACTCACTTAATATGTAAAGCGCCATCCTTACATAATTTCCTCTTTTATTATGTATAACACCGTCCCTTATTACGTATCATCCTCTCTAGTTATATATGGTACCATCCCTTATTATATAGCTTCCTCTGCTGTTATGTACAGTGCTGTCCCTTACATAGCGTATTCTTGTTATTTTTGTCAATGACATCGCCCTCTTTCATTATAAAGTTCTCTCTTAGATGACTGCTGATGGAGCAGCATCTTACCAGAAGACCAGTCTATCAGCCTCCTCCATTAGAAAAGAAGTTTTCCCATGCTCCATCAGCAGTCATTATTATATATCTAACAAGAGATGACGCTATGTAATAAAAAACGGGGCACTATATAATCAGATATGTAAGGGATGGAGCTGTACATAATAAGAGAGATAAGAGAGGACACTGTGCAATAAGGGATGGCAATATACATAGTAAAGGAGACTATGTAAGATATATATATATATATATATATATATATACACACACACACAGGTGCATCTCATTAAATTAGAATATCATGAAAAAGTTAATTTATTTCAGTTCTTCAATAGAAAAAGTGAAACTCATATATTATATAGAGTCATTACAAACAGACTGATCTATTTCAAGTGTTTATTTCTGTTAATGTTGTCCTGTCCCTGCAGATACCTCTTGAAGCTCATCAAGAGAATGTCAAGAGTGTGCAAAGCAGTCATCAAAGCAAAAGGTGGCTACTTTGAAGAACCTAGAATATAAGACATATTTTCAGTTGTTTCACACTTTTTTGTTAAGTATATAATTCCACATGTGTTAATTCATAGTTTTGATGCCTTCAGTGTGAATGTACAATTTTCATAGTCATGAAAATACAGAAAAATCTCTAAATGAGAAGGTGTGTCCAAACTTTTGGTCTGTACCCGGGGCCCCTGTAAACATGTATTCTGAAGTTCAGACATTGATAGATCCCTATTCTTTAACTAAAACAGGTCACTCACTCACGCTTTATTGAAAGCACAAGACTCCAATTTATCCTTCAAATTATCTGATATTTCTAAAGGTTCACATAGTTTTTCCACTTACAAATGTGATATTGGATCATTTTTCTTAGTTAAAAAAAAATGACAAAGTCCAATATTTTTTATTTATTTGTTTTTTTATTTTCTTTATCTAATTCCATGAATTGTATGAAAATCTGATAAAGTTTTAGGTCAAATTTATGCAGAAATATAATTAAAAGTATATGCATAAATTTATGGAAAATTATGAAGGGATCACAAACTTTTGCCACCGTATCTCATAACAAATGACACAGAGGATTACAAATAATCTAGCAGCAATAATGTTTAACTTAATAAGAAAATTTTAACCTGTGTCATTTTTCTAACCACTAGTTAAAAATAGCAGGTAGAACAGATTTTAAAACAGCAGATTTCAATATGACGTGAACCGATATTCAGGAACATGGTGGGATAATAAGAAGTACACCCTACCTACTTCCATTATCATTAAAGGTTTATAATATTACAGCAGTGAAGATGTATTCTTTTCCAGAAAGTATATTTGATCAGTGAATGTCCAACTCTCTGCACCCTGGTGGATCAGCTGTGTACCTGTACGCCCTTTACATAGTAGTGGTTTTGCTGAATATGGCATTATTGGTCCATTGAAGTGTATAGCACAGATGGCGTGTAGGTTAACAGAGCAGAATCAGCTGCATGATCACTAAGCGCCAAAGCCCCAACAAACAACTGATTAGCAAACCTCATCAATAAACAATTATACATTCACTATTCTACAGTCAGAAAGATTATTTTCAAATGGAAAGACAATTGCCCATCTTGCCAGGAGTGGACCTGTTCCGACCAGCTTACAGCCTTTGGCATTTTGTATTATTCATCTTTTGGGGGTCGGGGGTTTTCTTAGACATTCTTTCTTCTCTTTTTTTATGTATAGTGCCAATGATGTCTGTTTTCCAATAAATCCTGATTCATGATTATCATAATTTTTTCATTTAACTAATATTTATCTTTGCCTTATCAAAGGCATAGGTTTGGCTTTTTCCTGTTTCCCTTTCTTTTTCCTGCCATCATACTTACCGGTATGGGCTGTTTGTTTGTATTGTACTTATGCACATACAGTTTCCCTTGATTAGCCATAATAGTGTTCTAGGGCACTTATATCTGTACATATGCAAACCTTTATTATACTTGTCGCAGTGCATTCACGCAATATACCCCTCGCTGATTTCCGGTTTCTTTGTTGACCGGGCGCGCATGCACTATAGTCTCTGGCTGCTTACTTCTGCCCTTTACCATGTATGTCATCGTAGTGGTATTCTTACCACAATTTACATTCATGTGGCTCACTTTGATTGGTCACGGTGGGGACCTCATCCATGCAAGCTTGATTACATGTA
Source organism: Phyllobates terribilis (assembly GCF_046119375.1). NCBI lineage: Eukaryota > Metazoa > Chordata > Amphibia > Anura > Dendrobatidae > Phyllobates > Phyllobates terribilis. The sequence goes on along the minus strand of NW_027362770.1, from coordinate 72,338,250 downwards.
ATCTCTTAAGATGTCCTACACTCGCTGATATATGTACACTCTGAATGACTTCCGGTTTTACCATTGAATAGGAGTGCACTCGCAGTGAGTTTGTGGCTGTTTAATTCCTCTCTGGTCTATATACATCATCAGAACAGCATACCTGCCGCGAGGTGCGTTTGTGTTGGTCATCCTTTATATGCACGCCTGCACATATATAGTCTTCTAATTTGTGCCATGCTCACAGTGATATGTTTCTATGTGGTCTATATTTTAGTGACTCCCGGTCTGCTCAGAGATCGGGCACGCATGTGCAGTAGTTTGCGGCTGTCTACTTCCGCCCTTGACTATGGGGGTTGGTGGAGTAGCCCACCTCATTGGTTGAGCATTCATCATGTGGGTTTCAACAACACACCCACTTCCTGGAATGCTGTTTCTCCGGTCTCCATGCGGCACACAGCAGGAACTTATTACAATTAGATTAATTATAGCTTATCCTACATAAATACGGGCAATAGGATTTGTTGTTACATACTTTCTTACCCCTGAGGAAGCTACATCTTGGTAGCGATATGCGTGGGGTTCTCTTACCTGGCCTTACCTTCATTCTCTCAGGTGTCATTTACAACTGCATTTTTTGCTTCATGCAGCCCATGGAACACATTCTATACTTTTTAGAGATTGTGTTTTCTACTCTTGGGTACATTTTGATTGCCTCATTGCCTGTTTACCCTCCATTTATGTACTAAGGTGGGGTCCTTCAGGACCGTGGGGTTATTTATTATTACTGGTGTTATTTTGCCTGTTCTCCACGCATTTGCACTTTATGTTTTATATGCATTTGCACCTTATTTATGGTACTCACTATAATACCTTGAGGGTTTGGTTTGAATACTTTGTATCTAAATTGTTTGGGCTTTCATTTGTCTGGCTCTTGCAGGTATTATTGTTTGGGCTTTGCCATTACGTCACAAATGTTTTACCTTTACACCTGATGGTTGGTACGGGTAGAACCTGTGCCTTATCATTGGTCAGGTTCAGCAAACTGTTTGGGGTTTTTTAATTGTTTTTTTTTTGTCCATTTTGTCTGTATTTATCATGTTGTCATTGAAGATTGTTATTTTGTTTCCATATTTATTGTGAGATCCCCATATTTTGCATATCTTTTCTCTATATTTCTCAGTTGTTGGTTATATGCATAGGGTTGATCTCCAGCTATCCTTAGATGGTGCCCACCTTTTTGTTTTATCCATTGAAGTGTATAGCACAGATGGCTAATATGGCTAGGTTAACAGAGCAGAATCGACTGCATGATCACTAAGCGCCAAAGCCCCAATAAACAACTGATTAGCAAACCTCATCAATAAACAATTATACATTCACTATTCTACAGTCAGAAAGATTATTTTCAAATGGAAAGACAATTGCCCATCTTGTCAGGAGTGGGCATCGGAGGAAATTAAATCAAAGGCCAGATCATTTTAACTTGAATGCCTGGGCAATTGGGTTTTCATAAAAATGTTGCACTACTTGCCTTTTTTAGCCTCTGTGTTGCACTGTTTATTGCAGGCTGAAGAATAAGTTAACTGACAATCCATCAGTCAGCTCACCTCAAAAGTAGGGAGGGGACTTTATCAATTTTTTTCTCTGTCTTTTTCTGAGCACCTCTCTGCTCATCAAAGTTGAATGTGTCGGAAAACAAAGAGCCTGTAAAAGCCAAATGGTACAATTTTTGAATGAAACCCATAGCAAAAATGATGTTTAGCCCCACATACATGTGTGACACCCCAGGGGTCTGGTTGCCACAGTGATAGAGATGTTATGTCTGAGAGCAGGTGGGAGGTCCTTTGGTCAGGGATCCTGTGCATGCCACACCTCCTGCCCAGTCTTGGGAGGGGAAGAACTTCCCCTATATAAACCCGGGGCTGAAGCAGGGTTAGGAGTCAAGGAGAGTAGAGACAAGAGACAGTCATAGGAAGAAACAGCTGGAGCTCAGTGGGAGCAATACTACTACGAGTCAGGGGCTGGCAGCTGCAGAGCTCGCCCTGACTGAGAAGCTTTCTTACCGGACCCGGCGTCCGAGGCTGTGGGGACTAACTCCTACCCAGCAGCAGAAGCCGACCGGCAGGGGATTTCAGGTCCTCAGGCCCAGAAACCCGAAGGCACGGTCACACGTGTGGGACCAGCACCGCCATCGTGGAGCGAAAGCCAATAGAAGGCCCCGAGTCACCGGCCATACGGGTGAGCACCACACAGTACACTCAGGGACGTGGGCTACTTATATCCGCTTCTAGCAAGGTAGCCAGAAGAGTACAGTCAGTTTGGGAGGCCTACAACTCCGCCTGGCCAGGGGAGATCCCATCTGCTCAAGGACTGACCAGGCCCCGTTCGCTAGCAAGTACTCCGGGAGGGTCTATCGTTGTTACCAGTAAAGACCCTGAATTACACCGCACCGTCTCTGAGTGGTTCCTGCTACCCCCATCTTCCACGTCGGCTGCCCTGAGGCCATATCCCTCCCGTTGGGGGTTATACTATCACGCTGCACAATTCTACACCGGCCTCAGCGGTCTGCCCTGCAGCGGCAGCTCCATAGCTGCAAATCAACGGGTGGCGTAGTCGACACTCAAATAACATCTATCAAGACTGCCACACACTGAGTCTGACTCCCTGGGCACGGACCGGGTCCCCGCCACTCAGAGACTACAACCCTCATCTGATCCGGTTCCGGGTAAGCCCCCGTGCGCGAGACGCTGCGCGACACAGCAGGCCCAGGGGCGCGTCAACTTTGGCGTAGTCGGCAGGATTTCGTGCCCGCAACCACCGGGTACTGCGTGCCTGAAAAGCAAAGACTGTTCAAACTTACCAGTGGTGAGGTTTCCCTCCATCCGGCGCCATCTTCTGCCTTCTTCCCGCCATCTGCGAAGTTTTCCCGCCATCCGGCGCCATCTTCGGCCTTCTTCCCGCCATCCGTGGAGTTTTCCCGCCATTGGACGCCATCTTGAGGACGCCGCGCGGGAAGAAGAGGGGCGTGGACTTCGAAAGCGCGCGAGAACTGAAGCCCCGCCTCACGTCCGGACGTTGCGTAAGGTCCTGGAAGGAGCCCAGCAGACGCCGACGTCACCGGAGCGCGACGGAAGGTCCTCAACCCTGACGATCTACTGCGGAGCCGCGGCCTACGGAAGAGGATCATCGCAAGGTAGGCCACGGTCCACTAGGGGGGAGGAAGATGTCGGATACGGAGGAGAGCTTCACTGCCTCAACCCCCGCCAGCGCCACCGCTGCTGCAGTTATGCCCTTCACCATGCCCTATATCCCGGGAGCCGCTTGGCTACCCCAGTACTCAGGGGAGTCACATACCCTGCATGACTTTAGAGAAAAGCTGGATAGCCTTTTCCAGGTGTACCCCCTCACAGAAGAGCAAAAAGTGAGCATCCTGGTGGCCCAACTAACCGGGGCAGCCAAAAGGGAAGTAAAATCCTGGCCACCTGGGAGGAAGACTGTCGCAGGGATACTAACCCGGCTGAAGGATACCTTTGATACCCGCACCTCAGCCGAGATTAAGCTTAGATTCTACGGGTGCAAGCAGCGAGCGCATGAGAGTATAAGGGACTATGCACTAAACCTACAAGAGGCCCTGAGGGCCATTAAGCAGACCGACCCTCATGGAGTGGGAAACGAGGACAGGCTGTTGACCGAACAATTTATAGAGGGACTGTATTGTAATGCCCACCGAACTCAGTTGCGGGCGATGGCCTTACAGGATCCCCATCTGGGCTTTGCACAGTTCAAGGACAGAGCCATCCGGGTGCTCCGAGAACAGGCACCGGGTGGCGTTATGACCCACAGGCGCCCAGCTATTACTTACCACCAGGAGGCGGCGCCCTTGTCGGCAGGGCCTGTGGGAGCTGATGCGCAGGCTTTGGACAATGACCCGGCTCCAGACCTACACCATCAGGTCCAAGAGCTAGCTAAGAGCGTTGCTGCGCTAACCCGAACTGTGCAGTCTTTACAGGTTTCCACCCCAGGGAAGATCCAGCTGGCATCCGGACCGGAGGACATCCCGTGGCGTCGACCAAGGAGGACCCCACCGGCCAGAGGAAGACCCAGTGACCGATACAGCGAGGACGGACGACCCATCTGCCGCCGCTGCAATCAACCCGGACATATGGCCAGGTACTGTTCTTTAAACGGGCACAACCTGGGGTAGAGGGCCAACCCCCAGGAAAAAGATCACCAGGCCCATCGAACTGGCGCGACAGATATGTGGGAGGACGTCCAGTCTTGCCTGTGGTACTGGATGGCATTCCCATGAGTGCCCTACTGGACACCGGGTCACAGGTCACCACCATCCCGTACGTGCTCTTTAAGCAGTACTGGAATGACTCGGATATTATCCGCTACCCTGACGACGACTTGAGTATCATCGCCAGCAATGGCCAGCCCGTGCCACAGATCGGATTTAAAGAGGTGACCATCAAAATCGGTAGAGTCGAACTGGCAGCACAGGGACTGATCATTGTAGATATTGACAAACATGAGAGTCACCCAAAAATAACTCTAGGAACTAATGTAATTGAAAATTGTCTTGCAGAGGTGATTTTCCTTTTACAGCAGGTTGCCAAGAATGCCAGCTCCGGCGAGCAGCGGGTGCTCCAGAAAGAGATCCGGGCACTGATGCGACGACAACAGGTGGAACTCTCCGGCGGTGAGATTGGTAGCGTAAGAATGTGTGACCCTTTTCCTATTGCCATGCCCCCAAAAAGTGAAATGATGATTTGGTGCCGGGCAGCTATTGGTCTGAGAGGTAGGGATTACCAGGCAATGGTAGAACCAGTTTACTCGGACAGTAGGCCCACCATTTTGACAGCACGGGGGGTGGTTAATGTACGCCATGGGAGGGTGCCCGTTCGCATAATAAATATCGGGGAGAGGGAAGTGTATCTGCCCCGGTATGCCACGCTAGCTAAATTATATACCATTAACCAAAATTCTATACAATCTGTGGAACCCTTGCCTCCATCTCACCCGGAGGAAGGTAACGGCTCTAAGAAAAACATGGAGGACTGGTGTCAGCAACTACATCTGGGTACTGACTCCACTCCCGCACACCAGAAACAAGGAGTCTATCGGGTGGTTCAAGAGTACGAGAGAGTGTTCAGTAAACACCCGTTAGACTTCGGGCGAGTGAAGGGGGTAGAACACCACATCCCCACGGGAGACCATCCTCCTATAAAAGAGAGGTATCGACCCGTACCCCCTGCCCACTACCAACACGCCAAGGGGATGCTTAGAGACATGAAGGAGGCTAGGGTGATCAGGGATAGCTGTAGCCCCTGGGCAGCTCCACTAGTCTTAGTCAGAAAAAAAGACAACACCATGAGGATGTGTGTAGATTACCGGAAAATCAACCGTATCACACACAAGGATGCGTACCCCTTACCAAGGATAGAGGAGTCATTGGCTGCTTTAAGATCTGCTAACTTCTTCTCTACCTTGGATCTCATTAGCGGGTACTGGCAGGTTCCTGTAGCAGAGGCGGACCGGGAGAAGACCGCATTCACCACCCCGATGGGACTTAGCGAGTTCACCTGCATGCCGTTCGGACTCTGCAACGCACCAGGAACCTTCCAACGACTAATGGAGTGTTGTCTGGGCCACAGAAACTTCGAGACGGTCTTGTTGTACCTGGACGATGTCATCGTATATTCCAAGACGTATGAGGACCACCTGAAACACCTGGCGGAAGTGTTCGAAGCTCTGGCGAGTTACGGCCTAAAGGTGAAACCCTCCAAGTGTCACCTCCTGAAACCAAAGGTGCAGTACCTGGGACACGTGGTGAGCGCTGACGGAGTGGCTCCCGACCCTGATAAGATCACCGCAATTAAGGAATGGCCAAGCCCCTCCAGCGTAAAAGAAGTGCGGCAGTTCCTCGGGTTGGTAGGCTACTACCGAAGGTTTATTCCCGGTTTCACCAAAAAGGCAGCACCTATGCAGGACCTCCTGATAGGCCAGTCCCGGAAGGCCAAGAACCAGAAGCCGCCCTTCAAATGGGAGGAGCTGGAAGAAGAGTCCTTCCGCCAGCTGAAGATGGCCCTCACGGGGGACGAAATCCTGGCGTACCCGGATTATAGCCAGCCCTTTATCCTCTACACCGACGCCAGTAACATCGGGCTAGGAGCCGTACTGTCCCAGATCCAGCAGGGGAAGGAACGAGTAATCGCCTACGCCAGCCGAAAACTGCGACCCACCGAAAGGAACCCCGAGAATTACAGCTCATTTAAGCTAGAGTTCCTGGCCGTAGTATGGGCAGTCACCGAGCGCTTTAAGCATTACCTCGCTTCTTCCCGGTTCACCGTGTACACGGATAACAACCCGTTGACACACCTGGACACGGCAAGACTCGGTGCCCTGGAGCAGAGGTGGATGGCCCGTCTGTCCAACTACGAGTTCACAATCAAATACCGGGCCGGACGCTCCAATACCAACGCGGATGCCCTGTCCAGGATGCCCAACCTGCCGGACGAAGGAGAAGATCCGGAGGGACTGGAAGAAGTTGAACTCCCTGCGTTCCACCGTCATGGGACTATCCAGTATTCCCACCGGGTAAGGAGTAAGCAGGCTGCTACGTTGAACCCCTTACCTCACTACAACTGGGCGGAAACGCAAGACAGCGACCCTGCCGTCCGACTGGTGAAGGAGATGCTGAATCGCCCGGAGGCTTGCCTTGAACCAGACGCTCCGGAGGAAGCCAAACAACTATGGGCAGAGAAGAGTCGACTGTTCCTTTACAAGGGGAAGTTGTGCCGCAGAATGGTTAACTCCCGGACGCATGAACTACTCTGGCAAGTAGTGGTGCCACGAAGAGACGCAGCCATGGTGATGGAGGCATACCACGACGGAGCTGGACACTTCGGGTGGAAGAAGCTGGAGTTCCTGCTGCGCGAGCGATTCCACTGGGTAGGCATGAGGGGAACCATTGAGAAGTGGTGCAGAGACTGTGGCCCGTGCAACCTGAGAAGGAAGGACCGTGCCAGCCAGAAGACTCCCCTGCAGTCCATCGTCACCCGGCAACCGTTGGAACTGGTAGCCTTGGATCATGTAAAACTGACCCCAAGCAGAAGTGGCTACGTCTACGCGTTAACCATCGTGGATCATTACTCCCGGTTCTTGGTTGTCGTCCCCGTCAAGGACTTAACGGCTCAAACAGCAGCTAGAGCCTTCCAGCAGCACTTTTGCCGTCCACACGGGTACCCGGACCAAGTGCTGACGGACCAGGGACCTGCCTTTGAAGCGGAGGTCTTCCAGGAATTCTGCATCTGTATGGCTGCCGGAAGATAAGGACGACACCCTACCATCCGCAAACTAATGGACTTTGTGAGAAAATGAACCAGGTGGTAATGGATCTTTTAAAAACGTTGCCCCTGGAAGAACGCAGTCTGTGGCCTGAGAAGTTGCCCGATCTGGTGGACCTATACAACCACATCCCGGTCGGTTCCACCAACTGTACCCCGGCTTACCTAATGAGGGCAAGACCTGGTAAGTTACCTGTTGACCTGGAAATGGGAGTCCTGACACCCGAGGACACTTCACCAGAAACAGACTGGGACATGGAGAGGCAGCAGCAGTACCGGAGAGTACAGGAGAGCGTGGAGCGAAGTCTCTGTCAGGCTAGGGAAAGACAAGAAAAAACTTACAACCAGTATGCTCCCGCTGTTCCCCTGGTACCCGGAGAGCAGGTCTTGAAGAGGAAGAGACGGCTCCACAAGTTGGACGACCAGTGGGAAAAGGACCCGTACACCGTACTGCCCTCAAGCCACGAGAACCCGAAGGTTTGTACCATCAGTAAAGACGGAGGGGAAACCACAGCTATTGTATCCCGGGACCACCTGAAGAAGTGTCCCGAACAACTGAGGAACCCTGAAGAGGAACAAGAAGACCATCGACCCGTAGAGGAAAGGGAAGATATGGTTAGTACTGTGCTCGGGGACTTCCCTCGGTCTTGGACTCAAGTCAATGGTGCAGTTGTGGTACCCGTACTCACCTTCCTCCAACCAGCATCCCAAGCACCTACGGAGCAACAGGTAGAGCTGGAAGAACAGCCGGTCCAGGAGGCAGAAGACCCCACACCCGCAGACCAGGAGGATCAACCCTCTGCTTGCAGTGAGCCTGCCATATCCCTAGTGAGCCAAAGAGCCGGTAGACAGCTGCCCAGTTTACCCTTGACAGCTCCTACACCCTGTAGTTCAGGGCTAGGCAGTCAGCTCCGTAGGTCCACTAGGGCCACTAGAGGCCAGTTACCCGCACAGTGGAGGATTTGAAGTGTATAAATTGTTTTATTTATGTTTACCTGTGTATTGTTGCTTGTGTATAATTTTGTGTTTCTAGTTATTTGTAGGAGTCCTTGGTGGATTTACCGGGAATCCTTGTACATAGTTGGAGCGTAACCCAGGACGGACTAAAGACTGTTAAGGACTTGGGGTAGGACAAACCCCTACCTGGTTACGTCTCCCTGTTTTGGTGAAATGGACACCTTGCTTTTCTTCAAAGACTGCACCCGGTTACGGACATGCCGTAACCATCTTTATATGTTTTTCTTATTGTATTATTATTGTTTTTATCTTGTTATGTTTTTCTAAAATATGTTTAGTCCCGGAGTACTAAATTTCACTAGGGGGGAATGTGACACCCCAGGGGTCTGGTTGCCACAGTGATAGAGATGTTATGTCTGAGAGCAGGTGGGAGGTCCTTTGGTCAGGGATCCTGTGCATGCCACACCTCCTGCCCAGTCTTGGGAGGGGAAGAACTTCCCCTATATAAACCCGGGGCTGAAGCAGGGTTAGGAGTCAAGGAGAGCAGAGACAAGAGACAGTCATAGGAAGAAACAGCTGGAGCTCAGTGGGAGCAATACTACTACGAGTCAGGGGCTGGCAGCTGCAGAGCTCGCCCTGACTGTGAAGCTTTCTTACCGGACCCGGCGTCCGAGGCTGTGGGGACTAACTCCTACCCAGCAGCAGAAGCCGACCGGCAGGGGATTTCAGGTCCTCAGGCCCAGAAACCCGAAGGCACGGTCACACGTGTGGGACCAGCACCGCCATCGTGGAGCGAAAGCCAATAGAAGGCCCCGAGTCACCGGCCATACGGGTGAGCACCACACAGTACACTCAGGGACGTGGGCTACTTATATCCGCTTCTAGCAAGGTAGCCAGAAGAGTACAGTCAGTTTGGGAGGCCTACAACTCCGCCTGGCCAGGGGAGATCCCATCTGCTCAAGGACTGACCAGGCCCCGTTCGCTAGCAAGTACTCCGGGAGGGTCTATCGTTGTTACCAGTAAAGACCCTGAATTACACCGCACCGTCTCTGAGTGGTTCCTGCTACCCCCATCTTCCACGTCGGCTGCCCTGAGGCCATACCCCTCCCGTTGGGGGTTATACTATCACGCTGCACAATTCTACACCGGCCTCAGCGGTCTGCCCTGCAGCGGCAGCTCCATAGCTGCAAATCAACGGGTGGCGTAGTCGACACTCAAATAACATCTATCAAGACTGCCACACACTGAGTCTGACTCCCTGGGCACGGACCGGGTCCCCGCCACTCGGAGACTACAACCCTCATCTGATCCGGTTCCGGGTAAGCCCCCGTGCGCGAGACGCTGCGCGACACAGCAGGCCCAGGGGCGCGTCACATGCATTCAAGTCAATAAGCCAGTTTAAAAAAAAAACGGACAGCACACTGATGGCATCTCTGTGCTGTCCGTTATTCGTTCTATAGTTGCTGAGAGAAGTTTGGGAAACTTCTATTTATTTTTGGGACATACACGGAAAACATACAAGACATGCAATAAAAATTGACATACGGATCAAAAATGGATTAAAACACATCCAGTAGGTTGATGAAACATGGTCTGTTTTTTTTGTAGGCATGAAAAACATCACTGATGACATATGGTTTTATTAGGTGACTGAAGAAGAAGATTGCAAGGTCAGTCAATTAAAACTTAGGTTATTTGTATTTTTTTTGTATTCATTGCTGTTTTATATTTCTAGTTTCAATAAAAATAAATTTAAATCTAGGGTAAATAATTGGTTTACAGCCAACTATATAGTGTTATATAGCCTACGCTCATCAGGCCTAATTAATTGTGACAGAAGAACTCGTAGTACAAGACTCGGTCGGAAACAGCGCTGGAAGACATGAAGAAAAAGTAAAGAGTTGTGTCCGAAAGTAATGTACTATACCTAATCAAGAACAATCTATTCCCTGGAAACGTATCATGTGAACATCACATAACTGAGTCACTAACATTCCACCGATAATTAGTGACAGGTATGAATATGAAGAGTGAAGGACACGTTCTTAGTAATCTTCACTGGATGAAGCTACAACACTCCAGGAGCTTGTGCACATAGCTCCATACACAGCTCATTCTTTTTTTTAGGAAAGACGTTATTGGAATTTTGACAATGGTAGTGAAGGTATGAGCCTTGTGAGCAGTGTGTCAGACGGTGACCAAATTAGAAATCCTGGAGGTGGAATGTATCATCCCTCACAAAGTTCTAATAATAAGGAAAGAGATAGATAGATAGATAGATAGATAGATAGATAGATAGATAGATAGATAGATAGATAGATAGATAGATAGATAGATAGATAGATAGATAGATAGATAGATAGATAGACCAAGGATTCATTTTAATACTAATGTCGTGTTTTTCTTACCTGGTTACTCAGTTTCATTAAATCTGTGAAATATTTTACTGTATCATCAGTAAGCATTCACAGCTCTTCATTAGGGTCGATAGTATTAATTATAGAACATGCACATATATCCCCAAACACTAGAAAAATAACTAGGAGGACGAAGGAATGGGAATCACAGGGAAAATAACTTATCCTGACACCATATAACAATTATGGAGATGTGATAGAGAACAAGATGGAAAATAAATGTGTGCCAAAGCAAAATACGTAACCTGTTTGTGCTGCCTCAGGAACCCCTAGTGTTTGGGGATATAGGTGCATGTACCCCAATTAATACTATCTTCCCTAGTTTTGTAGGATTTGTCCACAGTTGGGTCTATATTTCGTTTGATGATCTATGGTAGTACATTTGAATTAGTCTAATACACATACATTGGGTACAGAAAGTATTCAGACCCCTTTAAATTTTTCACTCTTTGTTTCATTGCAGCCATTTGGTAAATTCTAAAAATTTCATTTTTTTTCTCATTAAACTACATTCTGCACCCCATCTTGACTGAAAAAAAACAGAAATGTAGAACTTTTTGCAAATTTATTAAAAAGAAAAACTGAAATATCACATGGTCATAAGTATTCAGACCCTTTGCTCAGTATTGAGTAGAAGCACCCTTTTGAGCTAGTACAGCCATGAGTCTTCTTGGGAATGATGCAACAAGTTTTTCACACCAGGATTTGGGGATCCTCTGCCATTCTTCCTTGCAGATCCTCTCCAGTTTCATCAGGTTGGATGGTGAACGTTGGTGGACAGCCATTTTCAGGTCTCTCCAGAGATGCTCAATTGGGTTTAGGTCAGGGCTCTGGCTGGGCCAGTCAAGAATGGCCACAGAGTTGTTCTGAAGCCACTCCTTTGTTATTTTAGCTGTGTGCTTAGGGTCATTGTCTTGTTGGAAGGTGAACCTTCGGCCAAGTCTGAGGTCCAGAGCACTATGGAAGAGCTTTTCATCCAGGATATCTCTGTATTTGGCTGCATTCATGTTTCCTTCAATTGCAACCAGTCATCCTGTCCCTGCAGCTGAAAAAACACCCCCATAGCATGATGCTGCAACCACCATGTTTCACTGTTGGGATTGTATTGGGCAGGTGATGAGCAGTGCCTGTTTTTCTCCACGCATACCGCTTAGAATTATCACCAAAAAGTTTTATCTTCATCTCATCAGACCAGAGAATCTTATTTCTCATAGTCTTGGAGTCCTTCATGTGTTTTTGAGCAAACTCTATCCGGGCTTTCAAATGTCTTGCACTGAGGAGAGGCTTCCGTCGGGCCACTCTGCCATAAAGGCCCGACTGGTGGAGGGCTGCAGTGATAGTTGACTTTATGGAACTTTCTCCCATCTCCCTATTGCATCTCTGGAGCTCAGCCACAGTGATCTTGGGGTTCTTCTTTAACTCTCTCACCAAGGCTCTTCTCCCACGATTGCTCAGTTTGGCTGGACGGCCAGGTCTAGGAAGACTTCTGCTGGTCCCAAACTTTATCCATTTAAGGATTATGGAGGCCACTGAGCTCTTAGAAACCTTGAGTAATGCAGAAATTCTTTTGTAACCTTGGCCAGATCTATGCCTTGCCACAATTCTGTCTCTGAGTTCCTTGGGCAGTTTCTTTGAGCTCATGATTCTCATTTGGTCTGACATGCACTGTGAGCTGTGAGGTCTTCTATAGACAGGTGTGTGCCTTTCCAAATCAAGTCCTATCAGTTTAATTAAACACAGCTGGACTCCAGTGAAGGAGTAGAACCATCTCAAGGAGGATCACAAGGAAATGGACAGCATGTGACTTAAATATGAATGTCTGAGCAAAAGGCCTGAATACTTATGACCATGTGACATTTCAGTTTTCCTTTTTTAGTAAATTTGCAAAAATTTCTACATTTCTGTTTTTTTCAGTCAAGATGGGGTGCAGAGTGTACTTTAATGAGAAAAAAATGAATTTTTTAGAAATTACCAAATGGCTGCAATGAAACAGAGTGAAAAATTTAAAGGGGTCTGAATACTTTCTGTACCGTACCCAATATATATATACAACATATGGGATTTTTCCTATTTATGGTTTTATACCACTTATGTGTCATATATTGAGCACACACTAACTAGTGAACAACACCTGTGCAGCTAGCCTAAGTATGAATTTCTTTTTTTATATTGTATGTTATTGCATTTTAATCATTGTAACAATAAAGTCTTTACTATTACTTTGGCGTTTTGCTCCAATCATTTGTATAGGTTTAGCATTTCAATCAGGTTGAGGTTTGAAATGACTGAACCATTACAACATCATGATTATTTTCCAGCCTTTCTGATGCACAGTCCTGTTCATCGTTATTGGCACCCATGAAGTTTAAGTATTGTGGTAGATCGCTAACTCAGATGCACACGGAGGTAGACACAGGTACACTATCGCTTTAAATTTCGTGTTTATTTATTAAAGTGCAGCATAAACCAACATTAAGTCCATAAAAGAAAACACAGCCCGCTGGGAAAAAAACAGGAAAACCAAAATAAAATAGCAACACAAAGCACAGTCCTTGTGGTAGCAGGGATCCGCCTGCTCAGAGTTTAGCAACTCCACCTGGTTCAGGTCAGCTCAACACAAACATGTCTGGAGTTTGCCTCCCCAGACTCACTGAACAGTGAATGCCTCAGCAGGCCAAGTATTTTAACCCCAGACCACACTCTGAGGTGGAGATATGGTGAATGGCCTCCTGCCCGCACTATAGCCATACTCAAAAAACAGGCCCATTTAAATATGTCTGATTAGCTCTCTCAGCACATACCATGCAGGAGAAGACTTCCAGTTTCACATCACTGAAGCTAACAGCCTCAGTGAAACATATCTCCCCTCCGACACTCTGCCAGTGACCTTGTCACAGTATATAATGTGGAATATCTCCTGAAAAAAAATGAATCAAGTGAAATAGTTTTTTTGCCTAGAGCACTAGTGTTAAATATAAAAGAGCAAATGATAAACAATCATTTAAAGCAAAAAACAATGGGAGGAAAAAATGGAAAAACCTAAAGCTTGCTGTGTCACTAGTATTGGCACTCTTTACATTAACCCTTTTAACCCCAAAGCCTGATTTCACTTTCAGGCCAGGCCAATTTTTTGAATTCTGACCAGTGTCACTTTATGAGTGAACGCTTCAACGGATCCTGGTGATTCTGAGATTGCTTTTTTTTGTGACATATTGTACTTTACGATAGTGGTAAACTTTCTTTGATATGACTTACATTTATTTGTGAAAAAAATCGGAAATTTGACAAAAAATCTTGACAAATTAGCAATTTTCAAACTTTTAATTTTCATGCCCTTAAATCAGAGTCATGTCACACAAAATATTTAATAAATAACATTTCCCACATGTCTACTTTACATAAGCACAATTTTGGAAACATAATTTTTTTTTGTTAGGAAGTTTATAACATTGAGCCGTGAAAATAAAAAAATCACGTTTTAACACAAAAAAAATTTTTAGCCCCAAATTTTGTATTTTCACATTGGTAACACAAAAAAATGAACCACAAAATTTGTTGTGCAATTTCTCCTGAGTACACAGATACCCCATATGTGGTCGAAAATTACTTTTGAGGTATAGTGTAAAGCTCAGAAGGGAAGAAGCACCATATTGGAGTTCTGATTTTGCTGGACTGGTTTGACGGTGTCATGTCACATTGGCAGAGACCCTGAGGTGGCAGATCAGCCGAACCCCCATTAGTGACCCCATTTTACAAACTACACCTCTCAATGAATTCATATAGGGGTGCAGTGATCATATTGACATCACAGCATTTTATACCATTGGGCAGTGAAGAAAAAAAATTACATTTTTACCACCAAAATTTTGTTTTAGCCCAAGATTTTACATTTTCACACTGGGAAATGAGTAACAATGGCACCAAAATTTGTCCCTCAAGTGGCCCAATTTTGGAAATTATACCCCTTTGTGAATTTATCTACTGCTGTAGTGAAGATTTTTACTCCATGGGTGTTTTCCAGAAACAAGCAGCAGCGGATGTTGCTGAGTGAAAATTGCAAACTGCTGTTGTAGTGCCCAGTACGCTGTAGTGACTAGAACATTATGCCCAGCTTGTGCTTCTGGAGACATGCACCTGTAAATTAGGCGGGCTCTCGTCGCTACAGAAATGCCAAACCTATGGACCCTAACTGCGGTTTAGACACACTGTGGTGCTTACAAGGGAGGGGGCATTTGGATTTTAGAGCGCAGAATTCGCTTGATTTCTTTTGGAGGGCAAGGAGCCATAGCACTTTTCCAGAACCTTTGTGCTACCAGTAACCTGGAAGTCCCTATATTTCCGTTAACAGAAGATGGACCTGAGTAGGGGCTTGCTTTTTTGTGGATTGATTTGAAGCTTTTATTGGGAACATTTTACATAACATTTTGGATAACATTTATCCTGTGCTCTACGCTGAGCACTTATATTGGGGTTTCCATCAAAATCTTCGAGTGACGTGATTCAGATGAACCCCCGAGGGATCCATTCACTATAATGAGGCAGCAGAGTTACTCTGGACTCCGTCTGGCCTCTGTGCAGCGGTGTCCTTCTTTTCACAAGTGCACAAAACTGTGGCCGATGGTTTAACAAGACAGACACTGCCGGATCATAGGGCAGACAGAGTCCACAGTGCCTCCCATCTGACTCATTACATGACATCTTCCGCCTGGGTTCTGTCTGAATCACATATTTCAGAAATTTACATGGAAACTCTGGTGTAAGCACTCAGCATAGAGCACAGGATAAATGTGTGCTGAGCCTTACTGCGATCTTTGGGAGGCAGAATGAACAAATGGACAAAAGGTGAAGAATTGGTTTTATTTATTTTTTACGCCGTATAGTGATTAATCAACTTTATTCTTCAGGTTGGTGCAATTCCAGCAATTCCACATTTATATCAAGTTTTTTAGGTTTGGCAGCTGTCGCACACTAAAAGACGCTTTTTATTGTAAAAACAAGTTTTTGCTTCACCATATTTTGATAGCTATAATTTTTCCATATTTTCGGCTGACAGAGTCATGTGAGGTCTTGTTTTTTGCGGGACAAAATAATGTTTTTCTTGGTACCATTTTCGGTCAAATGACATTTTTTGATCACTTTCTATTCTGATTTTTGGGAGGCAGAATGAACAAAAACCAGCAATTCAGGAATTGGTTTTGGGGATTTTTTTCATGTCGTTTCACATGTGGTAAAATTGATAAGGCAGCTTTATTCTTCAGGTTAGTATTATTTAAGCGGTACCACATTTATATATATTTTTTTATGTTTCAGAGCTTTTACACAATAAAAACTATTTTATAGAAAAAATAATAATTTTTTATTGCTTTATTCTGAGATTTGTAACTTTTTTATTTTTCCGCTGGCGCAGCTGTATGGCGGCTTGTTTTTTGCTGGACAAGATGGCGTATTCAGCGGTACCATTTTTATTTACATTCATCTTTTTGATTGCGTTTTATCCCACTTTTTGTTCGGTGGTATGATGATAAAGCATAGTTTTTTGCCTCGTGTTTCTTTTTTTTTTTACGGTATTATTTTTTTTTACACAGATAAATGTATCTATTGGATTAATATTTTTTCTTTTTTTTTTTGTTCATTATTTTGTGTTTTTTTTTTTATATATTGTCATAATTTTTATTATTGTTTTTTTCCTTTTCTACATTGTTCCACTATGGGACATCAATTTTCCCTGCCCTGATCACTGATCTAATACTCTGCAATGCTTCTTCACTGCAGATCATCAGAGCAGCGTCTGACAGGCAGGGAGGAGGCGTGTTGGCTCCTGCTCTCTGAGCAGGCATTGACAGGCCACCTAGCTGAAGGACCCTAAAGGACCAAGCAGCCATCTTGGGACCAGGGGTCACCATGGAGACCATCAGTACAATGCAATGAGCAGGCATTGACAGGCCACCTTGCTGAAGGACCCTAAAGGACCAAGCAGCCATCTTGGAACCAGGGGTCACCATGGAGACCATCAGTACAATGCAATCGCATTGCCTTGTGCTGATGGGGGCACAGAGGGAGCACAGAGGTTAAATGCCAATGATTGGTGCTAGCACTGATCGTGGGCATTGCTGCGGGCTGTCAGCTCTCACATAGAGCTGACATTCACACTTGATCACGGTGGCACTCAGTGTGAACCTGCGTGATCATGGCGCCAAATATATACTGCTCTTTGAGGGAACGCAGCTCCCAGGGAGCAAGAATACAAATGCTTCTCACTAAATTAGAATATCATCAAAAAGTTAATTTATTTCAGTTCTTCAATACAAAAAGTCATTACAAGCAAAGTGATCCATGCCACGCCACATTGATGCAGTAATTGATGCAAAAGGAGCCCCGACCAAGTATTGAGTGCATTTACTGAACATACATTTCAGTAGGCCAACATTTCCGATTTTAAAATCATTTTTCAAGCTGTTGTTATAAAGTATTCTAATTTACTGAGATAATGACTTTTGTGTTTTCATTGGCTGTAATCCATAATCATCAACATTAACAGAAATAATAAACACTTGAAATAGATCGCTTTGTTTGTAATGACTCTATATAATATATGAGTTAAACTTTTTGAATTGAAGAACTGAAATAAATTAACTTTTTGATGATATTCTAATTTAGTGAGAAGCACTTGTATATACGGCGCATGTCAGGTAGGGGTTAGTTTAGTATGGAAACACATTTTGACTTGCTTGTGGTAAATCACAAAAGAGATTCACCTGTGATTAATTGTCGGGCCATCTGACATAAATTAGCCAATGAATGATGACTCTATTGTTTTAAAAAGCCACATGGTAGGCCCTGTTCCTTTGTCACAATGGTAAAGACAAAGGAGCTATCTGAGGACATCAGAACTGCTATTATTAGCAAACACAAGACTTCCAAAGGGTATAAGGCCATCTCCAAAGACCTTGGAATCCCTGTTTCAAGGGTGCGCAATGTTATTAAGAAGTTTGCGAAGCTTGGAACCATCAAGAACCTCCCTGGACATGGGGGAAAGAGGAAAACTGACAAGAGATGTCTTCGAAGGTTGATGCAAATGGTGAAAAAAAACACCACGTCAAACATCCAAAGACCTCAAGGCCAACCTGAAGCAGTCTGGGGCCATGGTTTCAACACGTACCATATGCCACACACTAAACCAAGCAGAGCTTTATGGGCGAAGACCAAGGAAGAAACCATTGCTGAAGAAAAGACATAAAAAGGAATGACTGGTCTTTGACAAAGAGTACCTTGGAAAACCACAGTCCTTCTGGGAAAATGTTCTGTGGACAAATGAAACAAAAATAGTGCTTTTTGGCAGTGCAACAGTTTGGTTTCAGATGGTGCAATGAAACGTATAAGAAAAAGAACACCTTACCAAAAATTAAGCATGGTGGAGGTTCCATAATGCTGTGGGTTTGCTTTGCTGCGTCTGGTACTGGACCGTAGCACAGGAATTATGAAATCAGAGAATTATGAAAAGATTTAACCCCTTACTGGCCTGGGGCGTATTAGTGATAGGCCATCACCCCCGGTTCAGTGCGGGCTCCGGCACTGAGCCCACACTGAACCGAGCACATGTCAGCTGATTCTTACAGCTGAGATGTGCCCGCAACAGCTGCTGGTGGAATTGCGATCCACCCGCGCCTGTTAACTAGTTAAATGCCGATGTCAATCTCTGCGCGTCACTTACCCCGCCCATCGGTGACCGCGTCACGTGATCGCGGGTCACTGATGGGTGGGCATGACAATCCTGGGTCTGCAGCAGACTCCAGTGGTTGTCATGTAACGATCGCTATGAGCGCCACCTAGTGGTCAGCGCACATAGCACAGGCGCATTTCTGCTACATAGAGGTGATCTGTTCATCACCTCTATGTAGCAGAGGCGATCGGACAGTTGCTGCTTTTAGTCTCCTATGGAAACTATAGAGGCAAGCAAAAAGTGTAAAAAAAAATGTTTTTAAAAATATAAAATAAATTAAAAAAATATAAAAGTTTAAATCACCCCCCTTTCGCCCCATTCAAAATAAAATAATAAAAAAACGCCCACATACACATATTTGGTATCGCCGCTTTCAGAATTGCCTGATCTATCAATATAAAAAAAGAATTAATCCGATCAGTAAACGGCGTAACGAGAAAAAAATTCCAAACGACAGAATTTCATTTTTTTTGGTCGCTGCAACATTGCACTAAAATGCAATAACAGGCGATAAAAACATCAGATCTATCCCCAAAATGGTATCAATAAAAACGTCAGCCCAGCGCGCAAAAAATAAGCCCACATCCGGCCCTAGATCCCAAAAAATGGAGACGCTGCCGGTCTCGGAAAATGGCGCCATATTTTTTTTTAAGCAAACTTTAGATTTTTTTTCACCACTTAAATAAACAAGCAACCTATACATGTTTGGTGTCTATGAACTCATAATGACCTGGAGAATAATAATGGCAGGTCAGTTTTAGCATCCAGTGAACGTGGAAAGAAAAAAAAAAACCAAACAACTGTTGAATTGCATTTTTTTTGCAATTTCACCGTACTTGGAATTTTTTTCCCATTTTCCAGTACACAATATGGTAAAAGTAGTAATGGCGTTTAAAAGTACAACTCGTCCCGCAAAAAATAAGCCCTCACATGGCCATATTGCCCAAAAAATAAAAACACTATGGCTCTGGTAACAAGGGGAGAAAAAAACGAAAATGCAAAAACAGAAAATCCCAAGGTCGTAAAGGGGTTAAGAGTGAAATGTCCTACCCAGTGTAAGAAAACTTTGTTTGGGTTGAAGATCGTGGATCCTCCAGCAAGACAATGACCCAAGCACACATCCAAAAGTACATAGGAATGATTGAAAAATAAAAAATGGACTGTTTTAAAATGGCCAGCAATGAGTCCTGACCTCAATCTCATTGAAAATCTTTGGGGTGAGCTGAAATCTGCCATTGGGAAAAAGAACTCTGCAAATATTCAAGAGCTTGAACAAACTAAAAAGGAAGAGTTGTAGAAAATTCCAGCTGAGAAGTGCAAGAAGCTTATAGATGACTACAAGAAATGCTTGGAGGCTGTCATCAATGCTAAAGGGTGTGCAACCAAGTATTAATTAGGGGTTCCTTTATTGGTGCACATGCTGTTTATTCTGTTTTTTCTTTGAAATTGCAACACAGAAGTTGAAAAACAATGTTTTAGTGTTGGATTACTTTGGACCACTAATTAAAAAATCCTGAGGCTATAACTTTGGTACATTTTCCATTTATTTCTTAAGATATTGTTCCGTCTAAGAAAAAAATGAAGGGGTGCCAATAATGGTGAGCAGCACTGTATATTTGCTGGGGATGGTGCTCATGGGATCATTGCCTTGTTGCATGACCCACTTTCGACCAAGCTTTCGCTTTTGGATAGATGTCCTCACATTTTCAGTTCATGGTTGACTTAATGACTTACAGGTTCCCGATCCCTGCAGCGGTATTACAAGCCCAAATCATCACCTCTCCACCATGTTTTACAGTTTGTATGAGGTTTTTGTGTTGATATGCTGTGTTTGGTTTTCGCTAAACATGGAGAAGGGCATTGCAGCCAAACATCTCGGTTTAGACTTGTCTGTCCAAAGGACATTGTTCCAGAAGGTTTGTGGTTTATTCATATGCACCTATGCAAACTTTGATCATGGTCACAGGGCAAGTATTGCCTGGACTATAAGGGATTCAGAATTAGCATTCTCAATGGTAATGGTGGAGGCTTGGGGATCTGACAGATTCCTTTCAAAGGTTGAGATTAAGAGCACCATGGGGGACTAGATTCCCTTGGTTCCACCACTACTTTCTACAGATGCTGCCACTCTTAACATTGTTGACTTATTTATTTAGTTACTTTACTTACTTACAGTATATAGCACCATTAATTTCCACAGCGCTTTGCATACATTATTGCACTGTACCCATTGGGGCTCACAATCTAAATTCCCTATCAGTATGTCTTTAGCGTGTGGGAGGAAACCAGGGAACCCCGAGAAAACCCATGTAAACACGGGGAGAACACACAAACTCCTTGTAGATGTTGTCCTAGGTGGTCTAGCAGCTCATCTTTATAATTCATGTGCATACACCCCTAAGGCATTTTTTTTATCTGTGCCTCATACCACACTGTTAGGAGGTATGACCTAAGTGATTTCATTAAAGGGGTTGCCCATGACTGAACTGCTGATGACATCTCGGTAGGATACCTCATCAATATGAGATCAGCAGGAATCTGACATTCGGCACTCCCATCCATCAGCTGAAAACTTCTCTAGAAACAGCTGGACATATGCAATGTACGGGCGGGCAGACAGAATCTCCATACATTGCCTAGTGGCCACAGCCAAGTACTGAGTATATGTCCCATCACTTTTATGAAGGCGAACGAAAGGGCATAAATATAGAATAAATTATTTATTTCTCTGTTTTATTGAGAAGCTCACTGAAAGAATGGTCTTGGCAGTTGCTCACAAGTAGTGATGAACGAGCACTATAATGCTCGGGTACTCGTTGTTCGAGTCGAGCAAATTGGAATGCTCGAGTGCTCGGTCCAAGTAACGAGCCCAATGCAAGTCTATGAGAAACTCGAGCATTTTTCCGGCGGCTCCCCCCGTCGGTCTGCAGAGGGCCGAAAAATTGCCCAAATCGATGGTAAAAGTGCTCAAATGACATGGGAATAGCATGGGGAAGACCCCTGGAAGCATCTCTGACTCCCAGGTCAATGCTGTCAACAATGTTGTCATTGTTATTACGCCACTTTTACGGACTCACAATAAAACATACAAAAACGAAACCAAAATGGATTTTCCTAGGAACAATTGTTAAGGAACATCCTTTCCAGGGTAATGACTTGTATATAAGGCAAAATAAATATACAAAAACAAAAATGCTCCTCCACACCTTGGGCTATGTTCACACGTAGCATTTTTGATGTGTTTTTGCACTTTTGCATTGCTTTCAACCAAGACAAATACATTCACCAGGAAATATCATTTTAACATTTTACAACCTTATCTGACCATGTGGTGTGTGACACATCATCAGACACTTCCTGTTTCATTTATGGTGGAGGGACTCTGAAAGTCACAAAGCCTATTTTATGGGTCCATCAGGCAGCCCTTACTATTCTTAAAGGGCCAGCAGTCGGCCCTCGCTATTGTTAGAGAGCCATCAGTCGACTATGCTTTGTTGTTCCCATTATTAAAGAGTGGGTCTCCTATACTGTTATTGCGTATCCAGTGACTGCAAAGGCTGCAGAAAATTTGGACGCAACCCAATACCCCTTTGAAGAGACATAGAGGAGGGTCTCAGCAAAAAAATGTTCCCATTATAAAGGAGCGGGTCTCCTATAGCGGTAATGCCCATGCTGTGACTGCAAGGGCTGCCAAAATTAAGGAAAAACCCCACTAACAATTTAAAGACACATAGAGCTGGGCCATAGTAATGACATGATCCCATTAGAAAGGAGAGGGTCTGCTATACAGTTATAGGGTATGCAGTGAGTCCAACGACTGCCAAAATTTAGGAAAAACCCCACTAACAATTTAAAGACACATAGAGCTGGGCCACAGTAACGAGTATGACATGTTCCCATTAGAAAAGAGAGGGTTTGCTATTCAGTTATAGGGTATGCAGTGTGTCCAACGGCTGCCAAAATCTAGGAAAAACTCCACTAACAATTTAAAGACACATAAATGTGGGCCTCAGTAACAACATATTTCCATTAGAAAGGAGAGGGTCTCCCATATTGTTTGCCTATGCAGTCACTGCAATGGCCGTCAAAAATTTGGAGGAACTCTAGTGCCCCTTGCAAGAGACGTAGAGATTGGAGGGCCTCCTGAAAACAATGTTTCCATTATTAGGAAGTGGGTCTCCCATACTGTTTGCCTATGCAGTGAAGCAACGGCTGCCAAAAATTTGGAGGAACTCTAGTGCCCCTTGCAAGAGACGTAGAGATTGGAGGGCCTCCTGAAAACAATGTTTCCATTATTTGGAAGTGGGTCTCCCATACTGTTTGCCTATGCAGTGAAGCAACGGCTGCCAAAAATGTGGAGGAACTCCAATGCCCCTTGCAAGAGACGTAGAGGTCGGAGGGCCTCCTGAAAACAATGTTCCCATTATTAGTAAGTGGGTCTCCCATACTGTTTGCCTACGCAGTGAAGCAACTGCTGCCAAAAATGTGGAGGAACTCCATTGCCCCTTGCAAGAGACATAGAGGTCGGAGGGCCTCCTGAAAACAATGTTCCCATTATTAGGAAGTGGGTCTCCCATACTATTTGCCTACGCAGTGAAGCAACGGCTGCCAAAAATTTGGAGGAACTCCAATGTCCCTTGCAAGAGACGTAGATATGTTGATATGGTACATATGGTGGTGACAAGACGGTGGAGGATGAGGATGCGGAGAAGGAGGAGGACAAGATCAAATAGACAAAATCAGGAAGTGTATACCCATATCTGTGTGTGAAAACAGAGTTGCATGGGAATAGAGTTAGACCACTCCAAAAGAAGACACTGTATTTGAGCTTATGTTACGCTGCTATCATTCGGGGGTGTTTAGAAGTCTGGCCCAATCCAGCCCTTGTTCATTTTTATAAGAGTCAGCCTGTCAGCATTTTCAGTTGACAGGCGGATGCGCCTATCGGTTATAATTACACCAGCGGCACTAAAAGCCCGCTCTGACAAAATGCTAGCGGCAGAGCAGGCCAGGACCTCCAAGGTGTAGAAAGCCAGTTCATGCCATGTGTCCAGCTTGGATACCCAATAATTATAAGGCCCAGAGGAATCACGGAGGACGTTGGTATGGTTGGCAAGGTACTCCCTCAGCATATTCCGCAACTTTTCCCTCCTTGGGAGAGTACCCCGCACATCAGGGCTTGTGTAATGGGAGGGTCTGAGAAAACTGTCCCAGAACTTTGACAGTGTTCCTCTGCCTCTGTTGGATTGCATTTGTGTCTCTCTCGCCTGTACTCCTTGGTTGTCCAACGAAGTGTGACCTCTGCCGCCAGTGCTTTCAGATGGGAATTTTTTTAATAATTCCACAATGAGGGCCTTCTTGTACAGCCCCATTTTATTAGGCCTGTCCTGCACGGTAAGAGACAGAAAGTTTTCCTTGTAACGTGGGTCTAGAAGTGTTACCAACCAATAATGATTGTCACCCAAAATTTGGACAACGTGAGGGTCACGTGAAAGGAAGCGTAACTTAAACTCATGTGTGCCAGACTGCAAAGAGGCAAGACTTCCGTGTCACCAAGAGGACGACTGACCATGCTCTCCTCCTCATCCTCCTCCTCTTTCTCCTCCTCCCTGTCTTCAGGCCATCCACGCTGAACAGACGGTATGACAGTTGTGCAGGTAGTACCGTCTATAGCGCAGGAAACTAGATCCTGCTCTTCCTCCTCCTCTTCCTCATTGTCACCCAATCCATGTTGGGATGAGATGAGGCTGGGCTGTGTGGAATCACCCTATATGGTTCCTTGCTCCATCTCATCTTGCTCCGCCTGCAATGCTTCCTCTTTGACTGTGAGAAGAGCATTTCAGAAGACAGAAAAGCGGGATGGTGACACTAATTATGGCGTCATCGCCGCTCACCATCTTAGTGGAGTCCTCAAAATTTTGGAAGATGGTACATATGTCTGACATCCATGTCCAATCCTGAGGTTTTATGTGTGGAGTCTGACCTGAATACCGACAGCCTTGTTGATGCTGGTAGTCAACTACTGCCCTGTTCTGCTCACAAATCCTTTCCAACATCTGCAGTGTAGAGTTCCAACATGTGGGGACATCGTGGATCAGTCGGTGAGCTGGAAGCTGCAAACACTGCTGAAGCATGGCAAGGGCGGCGGAAGCTGTAGCTGACTTTCTAAAATGGGCACACAGGCACCGTACTTTGACAAGCAGATCTGGCAGATCCGGGTAGGTTTGAGAAACCACTGAACCACGAGGTTAAGTACATGAGCCAGGCTTGGTGCGTGTGTGAGCTCGCCTTGCCTCAGAGCCTCGACCTGGTTCCGGCTATTGTCACACACGACCATCCTGGCTGTAGGTTCAGCGGTGTCAGCCACAGATCTGCCTGCTCTTTCAGAGCTGTCCACAACTCTTCAGCGTTGTGCGGTTTGTTCAGCACAGCCTGTTGCCGCTTGGCCAAGGCAGTGCTGCAGTGCTTTCAGCTTGCGACTGATGTGGTCATTCCGGAGATGGAGGCTGAAGAGGAGAAGGAGGTGCAGGAGCTGTAGAATGTGGTTGCAACCCTGATTTACCCAGGGCCCGCAATCCTCGGCGTCGGGAGAACGTGTTCTGTCCCAAGGTCCGACTGGGTCCAGGCTTCCACTATATTAACCCAGTGTGCCGTCAGCGAGATGTACCGTCCCTGCCCACAAGCACTTGTCCATGTGTCCTTGGTTAGGTGGACTTTCCCAGCAACTGCGTTGTTGAGGGCACGTCTAATGTTGTGGGACACGTGCTCATGTAATGCGGGGACGGCATACCGGGAGAAATAGTGGCCGCTGGGGAACGAGTACCGAGGGACGGCCGTCGCCATCAGGTTGCGGAAGGCCTCCGTCTCCACGAGCCTAAAAGGCAACATTTCGAGCGCAAGCATTTGCGAAATGTGTGAATTTAGTAGTGTTGCCTGTGGAGCGTTGGCTGCGTATTTGCGCTTGCGTTCCAAGGACTGGGGTAGGGACAACTGAACAATGCGTTGGATATGGACGTGGACGTGCTTGCTGATGGTGTTAGTTGAGAGTGTTCAACAACACGTGCAGGGCGGGAGGCATCTTGGCATGCACCAGGAACAGGGGATTGGCATGCACGCACAACAGCGGAACAAGCGGTGGTGTCACCTGCAGACACTGTTGCTGGACCTTGGGGTTCGGCCCACTTAGTCAGGTGTTTTGCTGCCATGTTCCTGATCATGATGGTAGTGGTCAGGCTGCTAGTTTTGTTACCCCTGCTGATGCTGGCCTGGCAGGTGGTGCAAATGGCCTTTTAGGAGTTATCTACAGAGTCTTTAAAAAATAACCATACTCGGGAAGACCTAACAGTTGTACTGGCAACTTCCATCGTGTTGGTGTTACGAGCAACCCTTTTCCGCCTTGTGACTGCGGCCACCACACTGCTTCTTCCTGCCTGTTGTGGTGCTACGCCTCCCTCCCCCTGTGTGCTGCTGTCCTCGCTCTGCCAGGTTGGGCCAGTTACTATATCATCCACCACCACGTCTTCCACTTCCAAAACCCTGGTCCTCCTCTCCAGGCACTTGTCAAGGTGGGAGGAAGGAGGATCAGGGTGAAGAATATGCGGTCCAGACTCACAGCTATTGAGACTTGACCGTGTGGAAGACAGGGTGGTGGTGGTGGTGGAGGCAAAGTGACTGGAAGCAGGCCTGCAATTTACTAATATTATTCTACACAGAGACCTAGTGTGAATAGCTTGACCGACACACTGCAATGAAATGAAAATGGAAGAAATGGCTGATTTTGGAAAAGTCTTATAGGTGATATGTCTGACAGAGAGCCATGGTTTTAAATAGCAGGCCTGTAATTTACTAATATTATTGTACAAAGAGACCTAGTGTGAATAGCTTGACCGACACACTGCAACGAAATGAAAATGGAAGAAATGGCTGATTTTGGAGCACTGTTATAGGTGACATATCTGACAGAGCACCACGGTTTTAAATAGCAGGCCTGTAATTTACTAATATTATTCTACACAGAGACCTGGTGTGAATTGTTAGAACCCTCCTGTTAGTTTTTTCTACCTTGCGTTTTGCGGTCACGTGACCATCTGCCTATATATTCCAGCTCCGCCCTTCTGGCTTTACTGAACTTCAGTGCTGTTTGACTGTCTTTCTAGCCAGGTGCTTCGGTGCCTATCTCTGTCAGTTCGCTTGGTCCTCTGGGACCTCTAGTACTTTTTGTCAGTTTGTCTTTTGTGCTCTGCAACAACTTCTGTTTAGGAGGTGTCCCATTTTTGTTCCAGTCCTTAGCTCATTTAGGGACCCCTCCCTTAATTCTATAGGTCTTCGTTCAGACTAGCCGAGGACTAAGGCGGGTCTGTTCACAAGGAACAGGCAGCCCGCTACATCGTAGGGATTCAGCTTAGTCTTACTGTAGGGACAGCTTTCCCCTATCTTTCCTTAGTTCATGTTGGAGATCATAACATGAATAGCGTGACCGAAACACTGTGACAAAATTAAAATGGAAGAAATGTCTGATTTTGGAGCACTCTTATAAGTGACATGTCTGACAGAGAACCACGGTTTTAAATAGCAGGCCTGTAATTTACTAATACTATTCTTCAGACACCTAGTGTGAATAACTTGACCGACACACTGCAACAGAATGGAAATGGAAGAAATGTCTGATTTTGAAACAGTCTTATAGGTGATATGTCTGACAGAGAACCACGGTTTTAAATAGCAGGCCTGTAATTTACTAATACTATTTTTCACAGACACCTAGTGTGAATAGCTTGACCAACACACTGCAACGGAATGAAAATGGAAGAAATATCTGGTTTTGGAACAGTCTTATAGGTGATATGTCTGACAGAGAACCACGGTTTTAAATAGCAGGCCTGTAATTTACTAATACTATTCTTCAGAGACCTAGTGTGAATAGCTTGACCGACACACTGCAACAGAATGGAAAAGGAGGCCAATATTTTCCACGTTCAGTTCCAATTTCTGGATTTTTATCGCTGAAATATGGAACAGATCTGGCTTTATTCTGCAGTGAGAACAAGCAATGGAGCAGAAAAAATGTGTACTCTGGATAGCTATTTAAGCAAATAACCAAGATTAAGATTAAAAAAATATTTGCCTGGCCCCTGTTATCTGGGGCTATGTCTAAAAATATCTGTTACTATTACAGCAGCAGCAGACAGGACGTTCTTGTGCTGTATCATGCACTGCAGTCTGCCACATACACTGCCTGCCTAGCACTGATTATATGCAGCTGGATTAATCCTCAGAAGGACTGTTAGTTCAGATGGATATATCTATATATATATGTTGTGGAATACCTATACTAACTATAAACAAGCAAATCTCTCCCTGACACAGCAGCAGCTCTCCCTACACGGTCTGATTTCAGAGTGACTGTAACGAGCATAGCGGCGCCAGGTCTTATATACAGTTATATGAAAAAGTTTGGGCACCCCTATTAATCTTAAGCTTAATGTTTTATAAAAATTGGTGTTTTTGCAACAGCTATTTCAGTTTGATATATGTAATAACTGTTGGACACAGTAATGTTTCTGCCTTGAAATGAGGTTTATTGTACTAACAGAAAATGTGCAATCTGCATTCAAGCAAAATTTGACAGGTGCATAAGTATGGGCACCCTTATCATTTTCTTGTTTTAAATACTCCTACCTACTTTTTACTGACTTACTAAAGCACTTTTTTTGGTTTTGTAACCTCATTGAGCTTTGAACTTCATAGCCAGGTGTATGCAATCATGAGAAAAGCTACTTAAAGTGGCCACTTGCAAGTTGTTCTCCTGTTTGAATCTCCTCTGAAGAGTGGCATCATGGGCTCCTCAAAACAACTGTCAAGTGATCTGAAAACAAAGATTATTCAACATAGTTGTTCAGGGGAAGGATACAAAAAGCGGTCTCAGAGATTTAACATGTCAGTTTCCACTGTGAGGAACATAGTAACGAAATGGAAGAACACAGGGACAGTTCTTGTTAAGGCCAGAAGTGGCAGGCCAAGAAAAACATCAGAAAGGCAGAGAAGAAGAATGGTGACATCAGTCAAGGACAATCCTCAGACCACCTCCAGAGAGCTGCAGCATCAACTTGCTGCAGATGGTGTCACTGTGCATCGGTCAACTATACAACGCACTTTGCACAAGGAGAAGCTGTATGGGAGAGTGATGCGAAAGAAGCCGTTTCTGCAAGCACGCCACAAACAGAGTCGGCTGAGGTATGCAAAAGCACATTTGGAGAAGCCAATTTCTTTTTGGAAGAAGGTCCTGTGGACTGATGAAACCAAGATTGAGTTGTTTGGTCATACAAAAAGGCATTATGCTTGGCGGCAAAAAAACACAGCATTCCAAGAAAAACACTTGCTACCCACAGTAAAATTTGGTGGAGGTTCCATCATGCTTTGGGGCTGTGTGGCCAATGCCGGCACCGGGAATCTTGCTAAAGTTGAGGGACGCATGGATTCCACTCAGTATCAGCAGATTCTTGACAATAATGTTCAAGAATCAGTGACAAAGTTGAAGTTACGCAGGGGATGGATCTTTCAGCAAGACAATGATCCAAAACACCCCTCCAAATCTACTCAGGCATTCATGCAGAGGAACAATTACAATGTTCTGGAATGGCCATCCCAGTCCCCAGACCTGAATATCAAGAGGGCTATCCATGCTCGGCGACCATCAAACTTAACTGAACTGGAATTGTTTTGTAAAGAGGAATGGTCAAAAATACCTTCATCCAGGATCCAGGAAATCATTAAAAGCTACAGGAAGCGACTAGAGGCTGTTATTTTTGCAAAAGGAGGATCTACTAAATATTAATGTCACTTTTCTGGTGAGGTGCCCATACTTACAAAAACACCAATTTTTAAAAAACATTAAGCTTAAGATTAATAGGGGTGCCCAAACTTTTTCATATAACTGTATATCTGATGATGCTGTGTGGCCAGCCAATCACTGTAATGCCCACAACCAACACGGCTACGGCATTACAGTGTGTGGCAGGCAATCCCTGCATGTTCATTGGCTCTCTAAAGAGCGGCAAACATGCAGCGAGGGGACCCGAGTTCCTGTCCAAGCAACCCGGAAATACTCGCAGAGCGCCAAGCTTGTCGAGCACCGTGATGCTCGGGCGAGTACCGAGCAGTGGCAAGCACGTTTGCTCATCACTAGTTATAAACAATCCATTCTGTCATGTAAGACCTCTTGAAAGCTCCTTGTCAAAAAAAGTCACATGACTCAGACTGGACTGTAAGAGCTCTGGTTCACATTCACCCTGCCCCCTTATCTCAGACATTAGCTAAAAGACCACTTCACAGCTGAAATAACTGATAATTGTAAAGGAAGACGTTGTAACCCTCTGGAAGAGAATGATCTTATTCAATGAGCTGTGATGGGTCTCTGTTAGACAATTCTTTCCCATTCTACATTTCAGAACAGTATGAGATTTATTAGGTTGCATGAGGATTAAGGACCATAAATGGATCATTATTTTCATATAATACAATTACTTTGTCAAAAGTTATAAAGAAGAAAGATGCATAGACAGAGAATGGCCCATACTACTGGATTAGGAATAAATCAAGGGACAAAGTCTAAGCAATTAATCTTCGCCTTACAATACATTTTAGCTCAGTGTTTATGAGGCAAGGGGGCGTCTTCTTTATTTTCAAGATTTGTTGGGGTCCTCCCTCCTGATCATAAAGTGATGGCATGGAGATGAAGTATTAGGCCACAGCCTCACTATCAGTATTCGGTCAGTATTTTTTCTCGGGAGTGGGAGTCAAAACCAGGAGTGGGTGATAAATGCAGAATTTGTGACTTGTTTCTATTATACCTTTTCTCTGATTGTTCTTCACCTGGTTTTGGCTCCCACTCCTGAGAAAAAATACTGACCGAATAAGGACCAAATACTGATAGCGGGGCCGTAGCTTTAGAGTGAATCTGTCAGCTTTCTTGAATTTTATGCTTTAATCTATACTTGCATTCCTCATAAAAATTCCCAGAAATATAATATTAAAGAGAATCAGTCATAAGAAAAACGGTTGTTACCTGCAGCCATAGTGCTAATCTGTAGTTAATACCATTTCAACATATGCGGGTGTCCATATGGAAATTTGGCTGCATAGAGAATAGGAAGTTATATTCTCCATTCAGCCTCTAGCTTCCAGTCAAGTGGGCAGCACCGGGTCAGTGTACAGTCAGCACCCTCTACACAGTGAGTGCGCTGTAGTCGGTAATCACTCCTCCTGTACCTTGACTGATATTCTAATCTGTACACTCGATGGTGGCAGGATATCAGTCAAGAAGCAATAGGCATGATTACAGTGCACTGTGACTGCCGCGGTGTTGCCCACTACTGGAAGTGAACGGCTAATCGGAGAATATAACTTCATTTTCTCTATACAACGAAAACAGGGCAGTTGATTAAGGGTGCTTTCACATCGCGTTCATTGATCCCGTCGGGCATACGTCTGAACCCCCCGCAAAATAGGATTTGGGCGTATGCACCAATGGGGCCATAGACTATAATGGTGTGGACAGAGCAAAAATGTGCTCTGTCGTGCATCATTTTCAGGTGTCTCCACCTACTCAAGACAGGCACCCAGACGTAGTAGACTGCGCCCAAGTGTCCACCTTCAATATGCGTAAACTGCAGTAGTGCATGAAAATAATGTAGGGTACTTAGTTAACACAATTTTGATCAAAATAATGCAAAACCTTCCCACCTCATCACGGTGACCCTATTTGGGAGCTGGAAAGTTTATTCAGCTTGCTTCCCTGGTCTGTGTGTCAAACACAAAATGCAAAGCCAAAATAAGAAGAATTAAAATTCCCCCAAGATTCAAGAGAAAAACACAGCAAAAAAAGCAGTGGTATTTACCTGCTCAGTTCTTCAGACCTAATGCACTACCAGGATGCTGCAAACCCATATAACAAAGATAGCGGCTATACAGGTGCAAAATACTGATGAGACATTCACTCACAACCTACCATTTCATGGAGGGGGTGATTGCTTAATATTAGAATTGCACACAAAGTGGCAGGTCTGTGTGTCCACTAGCAGGGTTCAGTCTCTCAGCCCTTATCCACATGCATGTCACTTGACAAACGGTAAGGTTTTGAATATTAGAGTTAGGACTGTCCCAAATAGGATCACCATGACGAGGTGGGATGGCTTTTGCATTATTTTGATCAAAATTATGTTAACTAAGTACTCTATATTATTTTCATGCACTCTTGCGGTTTATTTATTTATTACAGATTATTTGTGTATTGTGTTTCTGTCTTTGTTTTTTTTCTGTTTAATTGTCCCTCGATAAATGTGGCCGACTGTTCAAAAAGGCTTTAGTAAGCAACATGCATCCCTCATCAACTGCCACTGGCGGATCTCAAAGTAAGGCAAAGTAAGCCATGCTTAACGTTACTCATACAGATGATCCAACATATGCAGCGTTGAGTTTAAGTGAGTTTCGATGTTGCAAATAAGTAGGTGTAAATCATTCTGTTTTTTAAAAGACAAGAGCATGCTTTGCCACATAATAACAGTTGGAATGAACTGACTTTTACGCACACGCCCGGACTGACTGGCGTGAGCGTGGTTCGTGATCCCACTGGACCATGAACCGAGGAGTGCCTGGAGGGGCGTGACTAAGTATCAACTCGGTCCGACCAAGGTCGCACGGCGGCTCAGTCGACTCTGTGAACCAGGGAGGAACCGAGCAGAGGGACCAGGTGCTACGCCAGGTCAGACCCCGATCACAGCTGTTGACCCACACCGGGGAATGCAGGAACGGGCAGGCACAGCTGGTATGCAGACAGGTGGGAACTGACAGGTATGGCTGGTATGCAGACTGGTGGGTACTGGCAGGCACGGCTGGTATTCAGACAGGCGGGTACTGGCAGGCACGGCTGGAATGCAGACAGGCGGGTACTGGCAGGCACGGCTGGTATTCAGACAGGCGGGTACTGGCAGGAACGGCTGGTATGCAGACTGGCAGATACTGGCAGGTATGAACGCAGGCTGGATAGGGACCAGAACAGACTGGGATACAGGAACAGAGCCGCGGGTGCGGTGGACTAGCAGAGCAGAACCGCAGGTGCGGAGGACAAGTGGAGCAGAGCGAAACCGCAGGTGCGGTGGACAAGCAGAGCGAAACCGCAGGTGCAGTGAACAAGCAAAGCAGAGTGAAACCACAGATGCGGTGGACAAGCAGAGCAGAGCAGAGCGAAACCGCAGGTGCGGTGGACAAGCAGAGGGGACTGGTGTGAAACCGTAGGTGCAGTGGACAAGCAGAGCAGAGCGAAACCGCAGGTGCGGTGAACAAGCAGAGCAGAGCGAAACCGCAGGTGCGGTGAACAAGCAAAGCGAAACTGCAGGTGTGGTGAACAAGCAGAGCAGAGCGAAACCGCAGGTGCGGTGAACAAGCAGAGCAAAGCGAAACCGCAGGTGCGGTGAACAAGCAGAGCAGAGCAAAACCGCAGGTGTGGAGAACAAGCAGAGCAGAGCGAAACCGCAGGTGCGGTGGACAGAGCAGAAGGTGCAGGCAGACAGGACAGGGCTCTGTTCACATGGAACAGACTGGAAAATACAGGAAGATAGTTAGAACACAGGAGGTACATACGGAGGCAGGGAAACGGAACAAGCAGAACCAGATTCACACAAGGTACTTACAATGAAGTAGCAAGTGGACACAAAAATCACAAACAGAAGTACAGAGACAACGAGTTGGAGTTAGGTGCAGGTTCAGACACTGCAGGAAAAGGGAAGGTTCGGACATAGAGACAAACAGGTAACGGGCTAGGGTACAGTTCAGACAGGAACTGGATCTGGAACAAGATACAGGAACGAGCCTGGGAACTCAGCTCCCAGGGTGGCGGAACAGACTAGAAGTCACAGATACAGGTAACAGGCCTGGGTATACAGTCCCCAGGGTGGCGGAAACAGACAAGATACAGGACAGGACCTGGCAACTCAGTTGCACAGAACACACTGTAAGAAAGTGTTGCTCAGGCACCTCCTACTGGGTGGAGGGGGTTTAAGTATCCAGTGACTTACAGCAATAGGCTGGGGAGGCATTAGGAGTGCGCACACAGTAACTATAAGAATCAGGCAGTAACCGCGCCGCCGCCCTAAGCAATCAGACAAGAGACACAGCAGGTACTGGAGCAAAGTGTGCAGCCTGGACTGATAGGTAAGATGGCGGTCTTGCATGGTGGGAGGTGGTAAGCCATGCCAGCATGCCGCCAGGGATGTTACACTGACACTTTCATGGCCATACTGATCTTTCTCCTCAATGGGGTATATTTCTGAAAGAAATGTTGCATTATTAAATTCAGGACACGGGCCAGTGTTAGAGTTTCATCTTGATGTACAGCAGCAAATCGTCTGTTGTATGACTTTTGTTCTCCAGGTTTTCAAGCTGTATAACAGCAAAGTAATGCTTTATTTTACATAAGCAAAATGAGTGAGGTTGGGGTGTGTAATCAACTCTGCACCCTGTGGCTGATGTGGATAGCGTCATGTCAGCTAAGTCGCAGAGGCTTCACTATTTGTCCCGGTGGTGCATCGCTGGCGCTACAAACATTCACCCAGTGGGCCGTAAGATTAATGTATTGTCCCTGTTCACAGTTGATGCTTCAGGTGTCTACGTTGCAGTGCACTTTGAAGCTCAAAGACAAGTCTAAAAAGTAGCCTAAGTTCTCCTGCAAGTGAGTGTCTGTGTCTTCCTAGTACAAAGGCATACTGTTCACCTATTCCAATAAATCAACTGGATGAAGTTCTTCTGGTGTAGTATCTTCCTAAACCCCCAGGTTGCTCTGCGTTAGGGAATTAAGGGACAGAAACAGGTGTCATTGATGAAATAGAAATTCTTCTTTGTACAATGTACAACATTAAGTGTTAGTGAGGCGGAGAAGATGGACTCAGCAGATCACTGACTCAAGCAGATGGTGTTGCTGTCAAAGGCTTCATCATCCTGCTGAGATGAGTAATGTGACATATACTCCATTACAACCACCGCTTACTCCCCACTAATACGTTTTCCAGAGGCAACGTAGGCCACTTGTGACCCGTGTTTCATACTACTACTGCCGGTATGATTTCTGTAAGAAGTGCTGGTGGTGTCGCTACTAGTGCCTGTGATGTTCCCACATTTTTAGTTGTTATGCTCCCACATTTTTTGGTGTTTTTTTTCTCTCATGGTACCATGTATGTTTCCAGTACTATGTTTTGGTTTAAAGGGAAGCTGTCAGGTCTCCTATGCCCTCCAACCCAGCAGCATTCACCTATGTATGCGTAAATTCCCTGCCTAACCAGCCATGTGTAATGTTATTGAGTGCAAATAAGATATAACAAAAGCACTGCACATGTCCGGAAGTTCAGCAGATAGCTTCGCTCATGCGCAGTATGCCACTGAGGCCGGGAAGCAAACACCCAGCTTCAGAGACGCAGTGACGCTGCCAGAATGAGCAGTGCACATGCGCGAGATTTGCACGAGCAGCGATGAAGCCGCTCGTGCAAATTATGTTATCATGCCCACAGGGGTGTTATAGAAAAAAACCTCAGCACTCAAAGGCTTATGTTCATCAGAAAATATAATTTAATAGCAGTCCACAGCAAAATGTTTCGGTCAACATTAACCTTTATCAGTGACTGCAATATGAGAAAAAACAAAACATATCATAAACATAATTTTGCAATATACATAATAGATAAATAATAATTGGTCAGTGTCAAGTTCACGGGTCAAAAAAATCATATGCAGGCAAAGACAATAGGATGTACAGAAATAGCACCTACCCAATAGCTGGGAGTTGTATGGGCAAAGGAGAGTGAGGACGCAATGTCTCAGCCACGCAGTTTCTGTGAGATAGAAAAAGCAAAAGGACTATAGTCCAAGGGCCAGTGGCGTACCACCAATGGCGGCAGGCCACGTGACTGCTATGGGGAGAGCAATGATGGGGATGGGGAGAGCAATGATGGGGGTGCTGGGAGAGAGCAATGATGGCAGTGCTGGAAGAGAGCAATGATGGAGGTGCTGGGAGAGAGCAATGACGGGGGTGCTGGGAGAGAGCATTGATGGGGGTGCTGGGAGAGAGCATTGATGGGGGTACTGGGAGAGAGCAATGACGAGGGTGCTGGGAGAGAGCAATGACGGTGGTGATGGGAGAGAGCAATGACAGGGGTGCTGGGAGAGAGAAATAACGGGGGTGCTGGGAGAGAGCAATGACGGGGGTGCTGGGAGAGAGGAATGACAGGGGTGCTGGGAGAGAGCAATGATGGGGTACTGGAAGAGAGCAATGTTGGGGGTGCTGTGAGAGAGCAATGTTGGGGGTGCTGGGAGAGAGCAATGACAAGGGTGCTGGGAGAGAGCAATTATGGGGGTTTCACTTTGCTTGTACTGTAAAGCCTTGTATATTTTCCGTGTGCACATAGGCTTAAAGTTAATTGGGGAGAGTCACAGAGACTGAATAATTTATATTATTGGCTGGTGGAGATTATAGTTAACTAGATGGTGGCCCGATTCTAACGCATCGGGTATTCTAGAATATGTCTCCAGACGGTGGCGTACTTATTTTAAATCTGCCGCCAATTGGCCAGAGACAGTGTTTAAATTTGGCGCCACAATCGCAGATTGGTCGCGACGGGCGGCCGCGAGCAATCAGCAGAGCGGTGTTTAAATTTGGCGCCGATAACGCTGATTGGTCGTGGCCGGCGGCTGCGACCAATCAGCGAACTGTGTTAGTGAGGACCTGGGAGCATCTACCTGCCTTATAATGCCCCATGCAGGATGTCACTCCCCCCCATATAATGCCCCATGCAGGATGTCACATCCCCCCCTCCGTTATAATGCCCCATGCAGGATGTCACATCCCCCCCTCCCTTATAATGCCCAATGCAGGATGTCACATCCCCCCCTCCCTTATAATGCCCCATGCAGGAAGTCACATCCCCCCTCCCTTATAATGCCCCATGGAGGAAGTCACACACCCCCTCCCTTATAATGCCCCATGCAGGATGTCACACACCCCCTCCCTTATAATGCCCCGTGCAGGATGTCACACACCCCCCCTCCCTTATAATGCCCCATGCAGGAAGTCACATCCCCCCTATATAATACCCCATGCAGGATGTCACATCCCCCCCATAGTGCCCCATGCAGAATGCCACATCCCCCCTCGCTTATAATGGCCCCTCCACGATGTCACACACCCCCACCCCACCATTTAATGCCCTATGCCCCCATACAATAAAAAAAAAAATCCAATACTCACCTCACTTCTCAGCTGCTGCTCGGGACTCCAGCGTAGCCGGCATCTTCCCGCTCTGCGTTGTGACCGCTCAGGAGAGAGCGCAGTGTAAAGACGTCACAGCACTCTCTGACCTGAGACGTCACAGTGCAGCAGCCGCGGAGGAAGCAGGAGCTGCTGCGGAGGCACGGGGAGGGGTAAGTATGGCGCCGGGTGCCGGGGCCCTGAGCAAGCGGGGGGAAGGAGGGGAGAGGAGGAGAGGGGAGGAGAGGGGAGGGGCGTCACACTTGCCGTCGGGAGATAAGCGGCCGTAGCCGCTGATCTCCCGACGGTAGCCGCATGGAGGTCAGCGGCGCCTCGGATCAGGGGACTTATGCTGCGAGAAGCCGGCTGCATCTCCCGGCTGCATCGCCGCTGACCTCCGTGCGGCAGATGAGCCGCTAACAGCCGCCATCTTTTTCTGAAATGCCGCGTCGCTGATTGGCCGTGGCAGGACGAATCAGCAACGCGGGATTTTCTGGACAGAAGGACAGACAGACGGGATAAGACAATTATATATATTAGATGGGGGGCACAGTGCTGCTTATCACTTTATATTTTGATTACTAAGTGGCTAATAGTATATTAATGGTGGGGTACATATCTGTCGTCAGGGGTGCAGTGTGGGGGAGACACTTGTATCTATACAATATATGTGACCTTGTTATTTTTAGGGCTGCGGTGATCATCGTGACAAGACGAGTCGTGGCTGGGAGATGTCGACATGAAGGTCTGAGCAGATGGAGAAGAAATAGCAGAAATCGTCTCTGATCATATGAGACGTCAACGGTAAGTGCCTGGATGTTAATATTATTCTGTATCTGCACTGTGTGACTTGGAGTGATAATGTTATCTGTAAAATCCCTTAGGCTGCATTCTCACATTTGTGTGAAATGTCCGTGTGCTGCCAGGTTTTTTTATCGGATGATCCACGGACTTGTAGAGTTTTATAGATGCATTCACACATTCATGAAAATCACGGATCTGAGAATGAGATCCGTGAGGGTCAGAGAATATCCTACTCTTATCCGATTTTGAGGATTAGAATAGGACATGCTCAATGCGTCTGTAAAACAGGGCAGCACACTGACACTGCACACAGATGCAGGAATGTAGTCTTATTATGTATAGCATACTCCCTTAGTATATAGTGTACTCATTATGTATAGCGCCGTCCTTAGTTATATAGTTTCATCTATAAAACACCCTTCTTTATTACGTACCATCCACTCTAGCTCTAGGGGGTCACAGTTGGGGGATCATACTGTCTTGGGGTCAGCATACTTTGCCCTGGGAGTTGAGGTGGGGTACAGTAGGGTCATTATACAGCGCATGTGGAGGAATTCACCATGGGGGTATCATACAGTGTTTGGGGGACACTTTTGTTGGAATCACACTTTATACTGGGCAATGAAAGAGGAAGCTAGGATTGCAGCAGGAGGAAAATTACTATGTAAAGTATGGAAAATTGTGAGATCTACTCTTCTGTGACCCCGACAATTATTTTCATTTTTGTTGGGGGGGGGGGGGGGCTCATATAGAACTTCTGCTATGGGGCCCCATGATTCCTATGTGCCATGTGTAGAGCACCCAGGGCCGTTACCATTATGCTGTGTGCCGAAACTCTATTCTCTTTGCCCAATGCGCCCTCTACTATTAAAGACTGTGTGCTGCAATGGAGGATTTGCTGTACTCACTGTTAGGCTGTGTGCCCACTATGCATTTTTTAAGCGTTTCCGCAGCGGCAATTCCGCCACAGAAACGCTTAAAAAATGCTTGGTAAAAGGTTCCCCAATGATAATCCCCATGTGCTGTGCACAAGCTGCGAAAATTTTCGCTGCGGATTATCATTGCGGAAAAATCCGCAGCACTACCAATTATTTTGCGTAAGCGCAGCATTTTTGCCGCCATTGACTTGCATTGAATCACTTAATATCTGCATGACTACATGTGCACATGCGGATATTAAGCGATTCAATGTGCGGATGGTACAAGGTCTGGAGAAGAGGAGGCTCCCCTCCAGACCCAGGTACCATAGTACCTGTGAAAAAAAGAATTTAAAATAAAAAAAACATTATACTCACCTTCTGATGGCCCCCGGTCTCCTTAATGATGCGTCCTGGCTCCCCGGTGGCTCGCAATAGTCTAAAAGGACCTTCCATGACGTTATTTAGTCATGTGACGGGTCATGCGACTGCTGACGTCGGCGGTCGCGTGACCTGTCACATGACTAAATAACGTCATGGAAGATCCTTTTAGACCATCGCGAGCCGCCGGGGAGACCGGAGAAGGAGACCGGGGGCCATCAGAAGGTAAGTATAATGTTTTTTTTTTATGTTTTACCATTTTTATTCTTTTTTTTAACTAACTTGGTCACACTATATAAAATCCATGCCGGTTGCATGGATTTATATACTGTGACCAAGTTGTCAAGCACTTTTCCAAGTGATGCTAAAATCGCTTGGAAAGCGCTTGACAACCCGCATGTGAAATTGCATGTGCAAAACGCGTGACAAACGCTTGTCCCTGGCTGAAAAAACGCATGTAAAATCAGCATGCGTTTTTTCTGCCAGGGAGATGCAGAAACACTCAGGAAAAATCCGGAGCATTTCTGCATCGTGGGCACATAGCCTTACACCGTTCATGGAACCGACACCGACTTCAAGCAAGACAGGACAATCACGGTATTGGACCCTACTCGGGCAACTTGGTCCAGTTGTGCAGCGTTTTTTTACATTACTACTGACTCCTATACACATGCACACTGTTGTGTCATGACCTTGCTAACCTTCTCCTATAATGCAGATGAAGCATCCAGTATCATCGCACAGTTGGATATACCGAGCGAATTTCTAAGAATTCCACCCTGTGAGACACGAGGCCAGAAGGATTCCAAACCCCCCAGAATAAAATTAAAACCAATATCGACCAACACAGACGGGACACCGAGACTAAAAAAGGAATAAATTTGCGAGGGACACGGAAGACTACGAGCAGGACAGAGTATACAAATGGCGGGACAGATATGCTGGAGGAAGATCCAACCATCGCCCAACAAAGTCCTCCACCGATTTCTCTTCCTCCGGTACCAAGGAGAGACCCTTTTTACCCCCTGTGTTCCTTTTTTAGGTCAACAGAGGAGTCGCCAAAACAAAAGAAGATGAGAAGAGGTGGCCAATCCAAGAGGCAACACAGACTTCACCCGAGTGACCCGGTCCCAGGCGCAACCCCCCTGGTGGTAAATATGTCATTTAAAACCTTGAGTATTGCCCAAACAGCCCTTCTACAGAAAGGTCTATCATTCTGTCCCACCTAAAGATATAGCACCTTTAATTTGGACCTACAATGGTTCTATCGTTCCTTATGCCTTAAATCACACTTTTCCAACAAAACCTTTGACTGTACCTCATCCAACACGAGCCCCTCTCCTGAATCCAAAACATGCATTACAGCCCACAGTCTTGGTCTCAGATCCAAAAGCCCTTACAGACACCCTCACGGTTCCCATGCCCTAGAAACCTTCATTGGGTTTGTTGATAATGCCTTTCAGGAGTTACGGACTAACATTGATAGGGGCAAACTGCACTACCAGCCTAACCTGACCCCCCTTGATTACCAGTCCCTCAGAAGCCTCCGAGAAGAAAAGGAGCTGGTTATCAAGCACACTGACAAGGAGGGTGCCATTGTTATCATGAACAAATATGACTATGTTAAAGAAATCGAGAAACAACTTAGTGATGAAACCACTTATCGCAAACTTCCCAGTGATCCCACACCCCAGTGCCTTCATCTCTTCAGTTCTACAGCATTTCTTAGCTGCAGGAGCCATTAACATTAAAA
Source organism: Phyllobates terribilis (assembly GCF_046119375.1). Taxonomy (NCBI): domain Eukaryota; kingdom Metazoa; phylum Chordata; class Amphibia; order Anura; family Dendrobatidae; genus Phyllobates; species Phyllobates terribilis. The sequence goes on along the minus strand of NW_027362770.1, from coordinate 72,297,681 downwards.
CATGTGAATACCTAACCAATAAACATCCAATCACTTCGGTGTTTTACATATTACCCAAAATACACAAAAATTTGAACCATCCCCTAAGTCCCCCTATAGTTGCTTCTACAGAGTCACTCCTTTCACCTCTATCCATTTTTAGAAAAGATCCTCACACCACTTACCCAGAGCAGTCACAGTTTTTTACTTGACAGAGGAGCATTTTTGAATATCTCGGCTGAATTGAAACAAGTCGCCCCAGAAGCGATCCTGGTATCTTTTGACGTAACTAGTCTTTATATGTCAATTCCTCACCACCAGGGCATTAGAGCTGTACAGCAAATGCTCAGAGACTCACAAACTGATCCACTGATTATCGATTAATGTGTGGAACTACTCACGATAGTCCTGACAAGGAACTATTTTCTTTTCCAAGATTCATACTACCTACAAATCAAGGGGACCACTATGGGTTCTAATGTGCCCCCCCCCCCCCCTTTGCAAATTGTTACATGGCTGCTTTTGAATCACAAGTCGTGTATCCAAATCATGTCTTCCAAAATCATTCCATCATATGGAAACTGTATATTAACAACATATTTTGCATATGGGGGGCCCACAAGAGACTCTGGAGAAGTTCTTCAATACTCTTAATTCATCCTGGCCAGGCCTGGGCTTTACCATGACCTGTGATTCATGTCAAGTCAGCTTTTTAGACACTCTAGTTATCAAAGACACATCAGGTCTTTTATCTACTGATCTTTTCCACAAACCAACAGATCGTAACGCCTTGTTACATTTTTCTAGCAACCATCCTACACCCATGAAACGTGCTATTCTGAAATCCCAATTTAAGAAAGTCAAACGAATAGTCACTAGTGAACCACTTCGCAACCAAAGGTTACAAGAGATGACTCAAAAGTTCTCTGAAAGAGGTTACCCCCTTGAGCTCCTACAGACCACAGCGAGGACAACACACGACCCCACCTAGGCACACATGACTGCATTCCTTTGTACATATGTTCCATCCATTTGCCTACATCTTACACAGAACCATACACAAGCATTGGAACATCTTACAAACAGGCTATCCCACCATCACGGCCTTTCAACAACCTTTTTTACCATGCTTCAAAAGAGCCCCCAACCTCAGGGACTCATTGGTCTGTGGCGATCTAGGTTCCACACGCTCAAGACCAGGTTGATGTTTCTTACAAAATCGCAAAAAGGGCACTTTCTCTTGCCTGCAATGCCGTCAGGGTCACAGCATTCTCAGAGGTGATGTCATACACCACCCCCACACAGGAAAGAAATATTTTATTAAGGACTATTTTACATGCGATACTACCTTCGTAGTTTACCTAATAAATTGTCCATGTGACCTGATCTATGTCGGAGAAACGACAGTCTATCAAAGACAGAATCTCAAAACACAAGTCTACCATCAGATGTAAGAACCTACTTCTACCAATCCCCCAACACGTCATCTCAGCCGGACATAATATAGCATAACTCCGATTCCACGTGATAGAGCTAGTTTTATCACCACGCCGGGGGAGTGACCGGGTGCACATTTTAAAACGCAGAGAAGCGTTTTGGATCCATGAACTACAGTCACTGTCTCCAAAGGGACTTAACAGAGACTATGATCTCCTTGCATTTGCATAATTTTTTCCCCCCTTTAGAGGATATTGTTTATCCCTACACCTTTCTGCATTATTCATAAGAATCGCTTATAATGAAGTTTTTTCTGACTAAATACTGCATGTTTTATTTTTGTGGTAACTTGCTATGTCATGCAGTAAGCCTGTGACTCATCTCTTCTGCATACGTCCTACTATTAGGATGTACTAACGTAGGTACTGCATGATGTATATACCTTTTTTGCACTTATATGTTTACTGATTTATGTCTCTTTATATTGCAGATTGTTCTCTATTTTGATACCTCTGTTCTCATTCTCGACCTTCTCCTCATCTCCCCCATGTCATTTTCGCAACATGCACTGCTGATCTCCTCTCAGCTAATCTGTGGAACGCATGCCTCTGCTCCTGGAGCGCAACTTGTGGCCTGAGGAACGCAGGCCGGTGACACGCACACGCCTTCCTGCGTACCACATACCTTTGGAGCGCCCGCATTGTCCGGCCCTCTCAGTTACGTCACTTCCGGTGACGTCACTGCGGCATTCCGGATCTCACCGCACAAGTCTCCCCTTGATTGGTCGCCGGCCACGCTACGTCCCGCCCACTTCCTTCTTTAGGACGGTCACTTCACCCCAGCCATAGCACACCTGATACTGCCGGTGGACACCAATTTTTATTTATCTATTATGTATATTGCGAAATTATGTTTGTCATGTTTTGTTCTTTCTCATATTGCAGTGACTGATGAAGGTCATGTTTTTCTTTGCTGTGGACTGCTATTAAATTATATTTTCTGATGAACATAAACCTTTGAGTGCCGAGGTTGTCTCTATACAATGACGGTATTTGACCCAACTAGTTCACAGGGGCATTATAACATGGAAAGAGGGCTGACTAGCCTAGGGCAACTAACGCCCTATCAGCTAGTCAAAGCCCTCATTAGCATAGGAAACGGGGGCATTATAAATGTTTTTTTATACCTTGTTTTCACTCAATACAGTTATACAGGGCTGGTTAGGCAGGGAATTTACTCATACATTGGTGAATGCTGTAGGTTGGAGGGCAAGGGGAACATGACAGCTTCCCATTAACATAAATGTTATACTTGTACCCAAAATGTAAGTCCTTTATCATAATTTGTTGCTACACCCTACCATCCATGGAAAACTACTTCATGGAATCAACCACAAATGCAAGGCAGAGTTCACATGATGGACAAAAGGCTAATGCAAAACAATTCTGCCCGTAGTATTGGTGTGACTTGTTTGTGTATCCAATTTGACAATTTAAACAGATGTTACAAAACAGACCCACAGTGTTAAAAGTCTCATATTTCTCTAATAGTTTGTATTCAAATGTTTGGTTAAAGTAAATGAATTACCCCTGCCAAAAATTGAACATGTAATAACAAATGTCAGGAGGTAGGAGCCCAGCCTAAACATATAGCAACAGCTCACAGCACAGTTGTGGGGTATATGGTGTCCAAATGGGAATAGTCAAACAGGTATGCAAAAAGTAAAATGTGCATATAATGTTTTCAGATTTCTTTGTTAGTTTCTTTAAAACATTATTATCCCTACTGACCAGTATAGTTGTGATGTGCACAGCTATAAAATTCGACTACTAAAACAGTTGTAAAACATTAACTTTTCTTTTTTTAATAAGTTACATTATCCCCCGTCATTGAACAAAAATGCAGCGTTGCAAAATAGGTATATGTAGTTTCACACTTGGAAATAAACAGACAGCAAAAGCGTGCAATATGGTTGTAAAGTATATGTTTCATAAATTGGACTATTAAAACCGGTATTCAAGAGTGTGTTATATTATATTATATATTTTAAAAAAATTCACAAAAATTGCACCTCAAGCTTGTTAGTTTTGTTTCCCAGAAGAAAGCAGCTGCAATAGGCCGTGTGGTGTGTATGCGATTAATAGTGGGCGACTACAACAAAGAAGTATGCAAAAAAAAAGTTTTTAACACACATAATTATGATGTAGATAAATCTATATTCTGAAGATTTGTGATTTGTATATTAAAGAAAATGAAGACTTCCATGCTTGTGACACACAAGCCTTGGTTTCAAGATTCTCATTTACTAGTAAAAAAGACTTTACTGCAGGATATAACAGATCAAAGAATTTTCAGTCACATAACTATACATCTTTGGATTATTGTCCATAAGCAAACTCCTAAAATGGCACGGGTTGGCTGGCCCTCATCTTTTATTCTGATAATGCACTCTGATTGGTTGCGCTTGTTGTGGTAAATATTTATACTTAGCCTTGATTATTATTTTAGACAATTAAATCTACCTGTATATATGATAATTTAATATTAGCTTTAGAAGTGTTATTCATAAAAGCGATAACACAGGGTGTAGAGCTGTGTTTCTGTTACACTTTCCTCTGTTTTTTTTTAAAGTATAGTTAATTGGAGAGAGCTGGTTTTAGTTTCCAGGACATATTCAGATGTTTCCATAATTTACGATTTTGTTATTTCCAATTAAAATGCTTTCTTTCCCCAATTAAAATATCTGCAGCGTTAGGTAATGTAAAGCCTTTAAAGACATTCCCCTTTTCATATCTCTGTTGTTGTAATAGATATATGTGACTGGGTTTCTGAGACTCAGACAAGAATTGTACACTCAGACACTGGCTGTGTGTTTTCTTTTCTCTGATGCATCGTATTGATTCTATTTATCTAATTTGAACCAAAAATGGCAGACAGATTTAGAGATAATTTGTTATCTCCATCCAAATTAGCTCTTCTTGGAAGGGCTACCACTACATGCTACATTGTGTGATATGATAACTGCAGAACATTATGGGGAAAGCCCACTTGGCCGTGCCTAACATCATAAACCCACACTGTGACTCTTCAGTAGTGTGAAAAATGATGCCGGGCATTTTCTTTCATCTTTTTTTGCCATCATCGCAAATTGCATCACAGATCAGTTCTCATACTTTGCACTGACGAGGGGCAATACCCCAAAACATTGTGTCTGCAAATTGAGATTCTGGTTTGGTTTTTATCCTAAGTCATATTGCAAGACTCCTTAAAGGGTCGATAGTGATTTGTAGGATTGCTGCTTCCAACAGGTGGAGCTATAGAGTTTAAGTCCTCTTCCTCTCAGAAGAGGCAATTTGCATGTTAAATTTCCCAGAGGAGCATTGCAATAAGCCTCCTTACCTTGGCATGCAAGAGCCGGTATGTCACTCTCCACAAGGAGAAACGTTACCCCTTAGAACTGAGGAATGTGAGGAAATATGAGTAAAAGTCAGTTCTCCATGGATTGATCTGCTGATCTCTAATTACTTTATGAGAGCTACATTGTTACCGACTTCTTATTCTCTTTTGCTGTTTTAGTCCAGATTACAAGAGCCTCCTATCTTAACAATCACTTCACCTCAAACAGTTTTGTTTACTCTTAATATTTTACAAGGCAGCAGAACCCAACCGAAGTAATAAAAGTGAGATTTAGGAGTTTCAACTCTGAATGTAGCACTGACAGCCCTTTAAAGTCAGGGTGGAATAAAGCTCAGAACACTGCTGATCAGAAGGAAGGCTGTAATTTACTCTTTAGCTTTGGTCTGGAGGACAACCATAAGCTTTTTTTATGTACGTTTTTACCTTCTGGCTTTATTCTGAGCTTTTGGGGGTGCAGAGGTGATTACAGTGGATTGTTCATTGGTATAGCAGAACTACTGATTACAAGGCATGCTGTATGGTAACTCTCCTGGATATTCAGCATTGCTACAATTTATAATCCTACTAATATTATAAATGCGAAAGTTTGTGAGTATGTATGTTTGTTACTCTTTCACTAAAAAACTACTGGACGGATTTGCATGAAACTTTACAGTAATATAGATTATACATCGGAATAACATATAGGCTACAATTTGTAATGATTTTATGTAATTTTGGTCGTAATATAACGATATATGTCAATTAAGTCGGAAAAAAATCTGGCCTCTGAGAGCTCTCTTATATACACACATACACAGGTGATATTTAAATGGCTGATTTACAGCAGTCAGAAGAGATTGATAATACAATAATTTGCCCATAGTGGATCATTGTATAGTGAGGTCACAGTTGCCGCCTGTCCACAGTCAGAATACAGGGGTGATCATATACCGTGGCCAGGTACAAGTGTGGCACAGGGGGTTCACACACGACCCCCAGGGACTGACATTTCCTAGAAACTTTGGCAGCTGTCAGTCATGAGCTCACCCTGATACATTACACTCTGGAAACAGCTGAAGGGAGAAGGATAATTTATGACATTTTCTCAGACTTTAAAAAAAAAAAAAAAACACAGAAAACAGCCCATATGTCAGGAACAGGTTACTAGGGAACTACACGTCCCAGCACGGCCTGCCCGCACCCACAGCCCGGGGGGAGTGTGAGGCTTCCTCCTGCAGGTTGCCCGGGGGCACCGGGCCGTCATTGTCCTCACACAGGGGGTCCCCGCCGCCATTGTCCCTCCACATAACACCGTATAATAAAACATGCGCTCACCTGCGCCAGCTGCTGCAGCCGGGAAAGTTCCGAGCGCCTCACCTGGGCGGAGGGGAAGTGACTCACACACGGGGAGGGGAAGTAACCTGAGCGCGGCTCCATGGAGGATGCACACACTGCAGCCTGACAGCACCGGCAGCAGCGCTACACAAATGGCGTCCTCCCCTACTGTGTGCAGCACAGCCCTGTGTGTGTGCAGCGCAGCATGTCACCCACAGCACCAGCAGGCTGCTCTCAGCTCCCACAGAGCACTGGGAATGGTTGCTATGGGTAACCGCGCCACAGCTGCTCCTCATAGACCAGTCATATACAACTGATATCGTCTGTACAGCGATCGTAATATAACTAATTAGATTGTTTTAGTATTTTGTTTGAACTTTACTAAGTACCTATTTTGTAATTAGTACCTATAAAAATGCCGCGAAAGCGTAAGTCTAACATTTCGCAAAGCTCTAATAAAGCCCGAGCTATGAAAATAATTAGACGTGATGAGACGTCACAACAAGCCGAGCAACGAAGGCTTGAGCAGGCGGTGCGTTGTGCGGCACATAGAGCTGCAGAGACTCCAGAACAGTCCCAAGCCCGACGTGAACGGAATGCGGAGTTTTTGGCATCTCAACGGGCTGCTGTAACTCAAGAACAGTCCCAAGCCTGACGTGAACAGCATGCGGAGTATCTGGCGTCTCAACGGGCTGCTGAAACTCCAGAACAGTCCCAAGCCCAACGTGAACAGCATGCTGAGCATCTGGCGTCTCAACGGGCTGCTGAAACTCCAGAACAGTCCCAAGCCCGACGTGAACAGCATGCGGAGTATCTGGCGTCTCAACGGGCTGCTGAAACTCCAGAACAGTCCCAAGCCTGACGTGAACAGCATGCGGAGTATCTGGCGTCTCAACGGGCTGCTGAAACTCCAGAACAGTCCCAAGCCCGACGTGAACAGCATGCGGAGTATCTGGCGTCTCAACGGGCTGCTGAAACTCCAGAACAGTCCCAAGCCTGACGTGAACAGCATGCGGAGTATCTGGCGTCTCAACGGGCTGCTGAAACTCCAGAACAGTCCCAAGCTCGACGTCAGCAGCAAGCGACTTACATGGCGTCCCAAAGAGCCACTGAAACTTATGAAATGGCCGAATCTCGCAGACGCACTGTTGCTGAAAGGGCAGCACAGCGACGTCAAACATTTACAAGAAATACATGGATATTGTTTAATAAAGCTGCATTTGAGTATGACGAGACTCTTGATTATGAAACTCACAAGCTTATAAAAATAGAAGCAATGACCATAGATTGCAAATATTGTGGAGCTCTTAAGTGGAAAGAGGAAGCAGCAGGTATGTGTTGTTTGGGCGGGAAAGTAGCTCTTCCTTATATAGACGAGCCAGTTCAACCTTTAAAAGAGCTTTTCTCTAATGAAACTGATGAATCTCGCCTTTTTCTAAATAATATAAGAAAATACAACATGTGCTTTCATATGACGTCTTTTGGAGCAGATCAAATTGTCTCAATGCCAGGGTTTTGCCCGACCTTTACAATACAAGGACAAGTATACCACCGTATCGGTTCTTTAATTCCTACGTCCATTTCGCAACCACAATTTTTACAAGTTTATTTCATAGGTGACGAAGAATCAACAGGTGTACTGAGTGCGTGCAAAGCGTAGATAGAAACATAGTTAAAAAATTACAACGAGTACTTCACGACCACAACATTTTGGTGCATGAATTTAAAACGGCTAGAGACAGAATGATCAATGACGATCATTTCAAAGTAGTGATTCACCCAGACCGTGTACCACGTGGTCAACATGAGAGACGATTCAATGCCCCTACTACAAATGAAATAGCTGCTGTAATAGTTAGTAGCGAACAAACTATGTCTCGGGACATCGTTGTGCAGCCGCGCAATGGCATGCTCACTAGGGTTCCCGATACACATAGATTCTATGACGCTCTCGAGTACCCAATAATTTTTTGGAAAGGACAAGAGGGGTACAGCATTGATATTCCTCAGATAAATCCAATTACCAAACAAGCAATGCCAAGCAAAAAGGTGTCCTGCAAAGATTTTTATGCCTTTCACTTGATGGTCCGTCGCAGCGATTTTAATTTGATGCTTAAGTGTAGGCTCCTACTTCATCAGTTTCTGGTCAACATGTATGTAAAGATGGAAAGTGAGCGCTTAAGGTTCATTTCTTTAAATCAAAAAAAACTGCGCGCAGAAAATTATATTCACTTGCAAGATGCAATAAGAAATTATGCGGATTTCGATCCAAATAACTTAGGTCAGATAGTGATTCTCCCGTCATCATTTGTAAATAGCCCGAGATACCTACACGAATACACACAAGATGCGTTCGCATACGTACGTAATTATGGGAGGCCTGATTTATTTATTACAGTGACTTGCAACTCCGCTTGGCCAGAAATCACCAAAGAGCTTATGGCTGGTCAAAATTCAACGGACAGACATGACTTAACAGCTCGAGTATTTAGAATAAAAGTACAGAAGTTGGTAGCTCTACTTACAAAAGGTAATTGGTGATATGCAATGCTTCATGTACTAGATCGAGTGGCAAAAGCGAGGTTTGCCTCATGTGCACTTACTGCTGTGGTTAAAGGAAAAATTGCATCCGAACCAAATTGACGAAATCATATGTGCTGAGATACCAAACCCAGAAACCGATCAAAAGCTCTATGATACAGTGACAAAGAATATGATTCACGGGCCATGTGGTACATTCAATTCTTCATCGCCATGCATGAAGGAAGGAAAATGTACCAAAAAATATCCGAGGAAGCTTTTAAAAGATACTCAAACCAATGACAAAGGTTATCCTTTGTACAGGCGCAGAGCACCAGAGAATGGTGGACGCACGACGATTATAAAAACCCGTAGAGGAACACAGGAAATATTGGTGGACAATAGCTGGGTGGTCCCATATTCTCCACTCTTATCAAAAATTTTTAATTCTCATTTAAATGTAGAGTTCTGTAATACGGTACAGGCGATAAAATATATTTGTAAATATATTAATAAGGGTAGCGACCAGGCTATTTTTAACATCCGCCAGCAAGGGAATGCTAACATTGACCCAAGAGATGAGGTGCAGACCTTTAGAACCGGCCGATATGTTAGTAGTAACGAAGCAGCGTGGCGGATCTTAGGTCTGCCTCTGCACGAGAGACACCCAACCATCACTCATCTCGCGATTCATTTACCCAATGGCGAGAGGGTTTACTTTACGGAAAATAATTTTAGAGAGAGATTAGAAGCACCACCTAAAGCTACACTAACTGCATTTTTCCTGTTGTGCCAAAGTGATACGTTTGCAAAAACATTACTTTACATTGACGTGCCTCGCTACTATACTTGGAATGTGGCACGGAAGCAATGGAAACGTCGTTTACAAGGAACACCTGTCGATGGCTGGCCAGGTGTGAAGGCAGGAGACGCTCTAGGTCGCATTTACACGGTGCACGTTAGCAATTTTGAATGTTATTGCTTGCGTATGCTGCTGAATGTAATAAGGGTCCAACCAACTTCTCAGATTTAAAAACATTTGAAGGTCAAGAACTTGCAACTTTTCGGCAGGTGTGTGAGAAGATGGGGTTGTTGGAAGATGATAACCACTGGGATACCACCTTAGAAGAGGCCGTGCTATGTCGCTCCCCGGCGCAAATAAGAGAGCTGTTTGCCATATTGATATGCACTTGCGGTTTATCCAATCCTCTACAACTCTGGCACAAGTATAAAACTGCGTTATCAGAGGATATCATGCACAGATTTGAAAGAATGGATCACGTTAACGATGATCTCTGTTTCAATGAGGCGTTGGGACTTATCGAGGACAAAATATTAATAATTTCTGGAAAGAAATTGTCCGATTTTGGTCTACCCTCACCGCGGCGTAGAGGAGAGCTGTCGAACGAGTTGATAAAAGAGCTAAGCTATGATACCAACCAGTTAGACGCTCACGTTTGCGAAACTGAGCCACGTTTGCTACCTGATCAAAGAGAGATTTATCACAAAATAGTAGGACGAGTTGAGAATGGTGAAGGCGGACTTTTTTTCCTTGATGCCCTGGGTGGTACAGGAAAAACTTTCTTGCTTAATTTACTTTTAGCAAAAATTCGTAGCGGTCATAACGTTGCATTAGCTGTGGCTTCCTCTGGAATTGCTGCAACATTGCTAAGCGGTGGACGGACGGCACATTCAGTCTTTAAATTACCTCTTAATCTGGTGAACGAAGAAACCCCATCGTGTAATATCAGCAAGAGCAGCGTCTGTGGCCTCCTGTTGCAACAGTGCAAACTAATCGTGTGGGACGAGTGCACAATGTCACACAAACGCGCCATTGAAGCTCTTGATCGTTGTCTACAAGACTTACACAGTAAACAAACAATAATGGGTGGTGTGGTTGTTTTATTGGCTGGGGACTTTAGGCAAACTTTGCCTGTTATCGAGCGAGGCACTGCAGCAGACGAAATTAACGCATGTCTGAAATCCTCATATTTATGGACCAAAGTTGAAAAGCTGCACCTCACCACCAACATGCGTGTCCAGTTATTCAGTGATCTAGAGTCGGGCGCGTACGCTGAGAAACTGCTCGAGATCGGTGAAGGTCGAATCGAAACTGACGAAGAAGGTATGGTTCTATTCACTAACCAATTTTGTCATGTTGTGGATTCGGAAGACGCACTTATTGCTCAAGTTTTTCCAAATTTGCAACAAAACATCCACGATGAAAATTGGCTATGTGAAAGAACTATACTAGCACCAAGAAATGAAACAGTTGCGAAAATCAATAAAATTATCTTGGACCAAGTAACCAGCGATGCAACAACCTACAACTCCATCGACACAGTCATGTCATCTGAAGACTGTACGAGCTACCCCGTGGAGTTTCTTAACTCTTTGGAGCTATCCGGGGTCCCATCTCATAAGCTCGAATTAAAGGTCGGTATACCCGTTTTGTTAATGCGCAACTTGGACGCCCCGAGATTATGTAATGGCACTAGATTGCGAGTCACTGAACTAGGCAGGCACATTGTAAAGGCCACAATTTTAACTGGAGAAGATAAGGGTGAAAATATTCTTATACCACGCATCCCAATAATGCCCAATAACTTACCCTTTAATTTCAAACGTTTGCAGTTCCCACTTAAAGTTGCATTTTCAATGACCATCAATAAATCGCAAGGGCAAACTTTGAAGGTAGCGGGGATACATTTAGGCACGCCCTGTTTTTCCCACGGTCAGCTATACGTAGCTTGCTCACGTGTTTCTAAATCGCAAAATCTACATATTTTCGCTGAACGAAAGAAATCAAATAACATAGTTTACAGGAGTATATTGCAGTAAAAACACATAGATAAATTACCTGCAGATGTCCATTATTCCAATTACATACTAATTCTTTACTAACACGAACAATATTAAACGCAAATAACTTCAGTCCGTCCTGTTTATTAATCAGTGTTTAGTAATCCGTTTGTGATGAAATTTGATATGGATAATTTCAAGCCTGGGGAAGGACATAGGGCTACTTTTTATAAACACACCATACAGGCGAAGATTATATAAAACTGTAAACCTGATTGACTGACACACCTAGCGGTCAACGCACAGCCGAAACCACTGAACTTAGCATCTTGAAATTTGCAGATAGGTTCTATTATAGCTTAAATGAGCACTAAGAAAGGTATTTTGATAATTCCACCCTCAAGAGTTTCCCTCTTCATATTATAGGGGTTCAAAGATTGTATGGAATCCGTCAGTTTTGAAGTTAGACATCTGAAATTTTGGATGTACGAGTAACTAAATAAGATTATTTTTTTTTACTATTAAGATTATTTTTTTTTACTATTAAGATTATTTTTTTTTTACTATTAAAATGATCTGTCACGAAACTTAATGTGGCAGACCAAATTCCACGCGAGCGAAGCCGTGGGTAAAAGCTAGTAATCAATAAAGGTGTTATTGTTACACAACTACAATTTTATCCAGGATTGCCAAAGATATGTTAAACTGTACCTCCCATTCAATATGAAAATAGCATAAAGCAAGGTGTTGATTATTTCTTCACCATACTTATTTAAAGTGCTCGTTCAGATGAGCTTATTTTATGGATGTGTGTTATCCAAGTGAAAATCAGAAGGCGCACTGACCAATGTAATTCAATATGTGTTCAAATGATAGTTTTTTTTTTACATGGACCTAGTGTTCACGTGAGATAGATCACAGCATGCACAAATCTCTTCCATATATCGGATGAGACTCACCCATTTAAGTTAATGTGTGGGCAAAAAAAAGAATCCCTTATTCATCATCTGTATAACATCTGATTTTTATGAATATGTTGCATTTATTAATATAGGAAACTGTTTTCGGTCTAGTGGATTTTATTAACTGCTTATGTACTGTATAAAAATTAATTATTGCAATACGGATGCATGCAGATGACAAAACAGTGGAAAAATCGTCTGTTTTTTTCTAGATGAAAATGGGATGATTTTTTTTTTTTTGTACGCTCAGGTGAACTTAACCTAAAGAGGACCTATGTTTCCAAAGATATTGACCATTCTAGTTAGATAAAAAAATTGCTAGAATTCGCTGTAGTGATTCACTCTCTCAGGTAGGCATAAGGTAGCGTTCACACAGGCAATACTGTTTGGTGCAAACAGGTGCAGTTTTATTGCTTTGATAAAACTTCAAGGGATTCAAAACCAAAAACAGCCTCTTCTGGGCACAAAGTTATCACAGCAAATAAACCGTTCATTTAGCAGGGCACATACAGTAACAATGCAGTGACATAACAAGAATCTGCAGAACTAATCATATGCAAACTAGTTGCAAGTCACATTTATGTATGAGATAGCCAAGATGATTGTCTATAAAATGATGGTAGTCTCACATTTGAAACAGCAGTGGATGGCGAGATACGGAGCCTGAAAGTCAAAAGTTCAAAATATCGTTACTCTTTAGCTCATCAGTGTAGGCTCACCCGAACAGATTACAGTCCTGTTGTCTCGGGGCCAACTACATACACAGAAAAGGCACGATCCTACCAGTCTCAGTATCCCTTCAGCCTGAGTTCCAGCAGCGTCCAGCGCCAAATAGAAATATATATTTTTTTAAACAATTGTTTATTTAGAACAAATGAAGTAGGATACCAGATCAATACAGCAGTACAACTAGTACTGGTATGTAAAGTAGGATTGAAACAGCTTGAGACAGCTTGTTACATAATACAATTCAGTCATGCTGTATACAAAAATAGGACAAAGACAATAACAACAACTAAAACATCAACATAATACCTAGAAGTGGAGGATCTAAATAAAACTTAAAATAAAGTTGGCTATAATACAGGGTGGGCCATTTATATGGATACACCTAAATTAAATGGGAATGGTTGGTGATATCAACTTCCTGTTTGTGGCACATTAGTATATGAGAGGGGGGAAACTTTTCCAGATATGTGGTGACCATGGTGGCCATTTTGAAGTCGGCCATTTTGGATCCAACTTTATTTTTTTCAATGGGAAGAGGGTCATGTGACATCAAACTTATTGAGAATTTCATAAGAAAAACAATGGTGTGCTTGGTTTTAACTTAACTTTATTCTTTAAAGAGTTTTTTACAAGTTTATGACCACTTATAAAAAGTGTTCAAAGTGCTGCCCATTGTGTTGGATTGTCAATGCAACCCTCTTCTCCCACTCTTGACACACTGATAGCAACACTGCAGAAGAAATGCTAGCACAGGCTTCCAGTATCTGTTGTTTCAGATGCTGCACATCTTGTATCTTCACAGCATAGACAACTGCCTTCAGATGACCCCAAAGATAAAAGTCTAAGGAGGTCAGATCGGGAGACCTTGGTGGCCATTCAACTGGCCCACGATGACCAATCCACGTTCCAGGAAACTGTTCATGTAGGAATGCTCGGACCTGACACCCATAATGTGGTGGTGAACCATCTTGTTGGAAAAATTCAGGGAACTTGCCATCTTCAGTGCATAAAGAAGGCAACACATCATTATGTAGCAATTTCAGATATCCAGTGGCATTGAGGTTTCCATTGATGAAGAATGGCCCCACTATCTTTGTACCCCATATACCACACCATACCATCAAGATACGAGATGTGCAGCATCTGAAAAAACGGATACTGGAAGCCTGTGCTAGCATTTCTTCTGCGGTGTTGCTATCAGTGTGTCAAGAGTGGGAGAAGAGGGTTGCATTGACAATCCAACACAATGGGCAGCAGTTTGAACACATTTTATAAGTGGTCATAAACTTGTAAAAAACTCATGAAAGAAAGAAGTTATGTTAAAACCAATCACACCATTGTTTTTCTTAAGAAATTCTCAATACGTTTAATGTGTCACATGACCCTCTTCCCATTGAAAAAAATAAAGTTGGATCCAAAATGTCCGACTTCAAAATGGCCGCCATGGTCACCATTCATCTGGAAAAGTTTCCCCCCTCCCATATACTAATGTGCCGCAAACAGGAAGTTGATATCACCAACCATTCCCATTTAAGTTAGGTGTATCCATATAAATGGCCAACCCTGTATAACAAGCTTCATATTAAAGCCAATCTTCTAAGACGGAGGGGCCAGTGAAAAAGAAGAATGTGGACTGTACGCCCCTATTGGGTAAGGGGCCAAATTAAAGAATAAAGTTCAGTAAATCTGTGAATATCTGTCCCTAATTGTAACACTAATTTATCTAGACGAATCAATCAGGTTTCCAGAAGCTCCAGATTTTAAGAAATTGAGGATGCATAAAAGAATCCAAATTGGTTAATTCCTCAAAGCAACGAAACATGATAACTTTTTTCATCCACTCAGAGAGTGTAGGGGAGATTCCTGTTTCAAGTGCATGGGGATTAAGTGCAGCACCTAGTAGAAGTGGGAGTAGATCATGTTTTCTGAGCTTGAAATGTTCTGTCGGTCATGACAGTAGGACTTTTTTCGGCGTTAGAGTGTGTTTTATCAGACCTAAGTCTTTCACACAGAAATATTTAACTCCAAGCACAATTCACACTGAACAGGCTGCAGCTTCCACTTGGTTCTCTGCGCACACAGACTACTCAGCTATCCTAGATGACCCATGCAGTCTCCATTCAGAGAGAGACCCTGGCACATCTCTCTCTCCGCTACAGCTCACATTTTGGCTGGTCACTCACCAGCAGAACACTGAATTCTGCTCCATGCAACTGGCTAACACACCTAGTGACCAAAGGCAAAATAGCAAACAATAAAGTCAGCTCACCCAAATGGGAGTCCGAGGCTCGGAACCAGCAGTACCGCAGGGGTCCAATAGAAAAGAAAGTTTGTTCCAGCGTCAGGATATGAAAACTTAAAGTTTATTCCACATAAATTAAATCATTGCAATGATTAAAGATGCACCGTCTGAAATGTGTTTGCAACTAAAATAATACCCTGGTTGGTTGTGACCTATGGTGATTTTTAACTTATTTGGAATAAAGTTCAAGTTTTTATATCCTGACGCTGCGACAAACTTTCTTTTCTAGTGACCACAGGCTCTGGTTCCCAATTAAATCTAGCCAGGTGCATCTAATCCAGACCTGCAGTGCTAGGAGTTAACCCAGTCTTACCTGGTTTTTATATAGTGCACATATTAAAAAAACATAATGCTTACATGTTTCAGGTAGAAAAAACCCTAATCAGCTATGTTTATTGGTTTTCTTACCTGAAACGCGTAAGCATTACGTGCACTTTTAGTTTTAACTACTTTCCTTTGGTGCTGAAGAATATCCCCTTTTAGAACATTGAAAGCTATTTGACCTGGAAGCCAGACCAGTGCATACTCCATGCACCACACCCAGACCACAGACTGACTAACCTGTGGAAGTTTCCTGGGATGCTTTTCTATAACACGAGTGCTGAGCTGAATTGACTCTTTTTCTATTTTTTGCATTCTATTTACAGCTAATTTTTGCAATCTTTACCAAGGGGCCGTGGCTTACCTGGTAATTATGTAGACCCCCCACCACCAGAGAATCATGTAAGCCACACCCCTTGGTTGGTAAGGACCATTAAAAATAGTATGACATTAAAAAGGCCAATATTTTTGGAACTGTATAAAAAGTAAACAAAAAGAGAGAAAAAAAACCCCAGAATACTAAGGGGTGCAGTGTGAACAAAATAAGATAAACAACTATTTTCTCATGCTGTCAGGTGCTCTTTAAAGTATGTCTATAATTACAGTTGCATGCTAACTTCAGTATTACATGGTGGGGATATCTGAGACATGGCTGGACGAGAGCCATGACTGGGCAGTTAATTTACAGGGTTATAGTCTGTTCAGAAATGACCGTACAAACAAGCGAGGGGGGGGTGTTTATATGTAAAATCATCCTTAAAACCCATCTTGCTTGAGAATATATGTGAATCTAATGAAAATGTAGAGTCCCTGTGGGTGGAGATAAGGGGAGGCGGGGAAAAAATATAAATTACTGATAGGGGTTTGTTATAAGTCTCCAAAAATAATGGAAGTAGCAGAGAATATCCTCATAAAGCAAATAGATGAAGCAGCGACTCAAGGAGAAGTCATTATTATGGGGGACTTCAACTACCCTGAAATACATTGGGGAACAGAAACCTGTAGTTCAAGCAAAGGTAATAGGTTTTTGACAACTATGAGAGACAATTACCTTTCACAACTGATTCAGGACCCAACAAGAAGGGGGGCACTGCTAGACCTAATATTAACCAACAGGCCAGACCGCATATCAAATATACGAGTTGGGGGTCACTTGGGTAATAGTGATCACAAAATAATAAGTTTTAATTTATCCTTTAATAAGATGTGTAGTAGAGGGGTTACAAGGACACTAAACTTCAGGAAGGCAAATTTCCAACGGTTGAGAGATGATCTTAGTGCAATAAACTGGGACGATATCCTGAGACATAAAACTACACAAAGCAAATGGGAGACATTTATTAGCATCCTGAATAGGACCTGTGCACAATATATACCCTATGGGAATAAACATGCAAGAAATAGGAGGAAACCACTATGGCTAAATAGAGCTGTAAGGGGTGCAATAAGTGACAAAAAAAAGCATTTAGAGAACTAAAGCAAGTAGGTAGTGATGAGGCATTAAATAAATACAGAAAATTAAATAAATTCTGTAAAAACCAAATCAAGGCAGCAAAGATTGAGACAGAGAGACTCATTGCCAGAGAAAGTAAAAATAATCCCAAAATATACTTTAACTACATAAATAGTAAAAAACTAAAAAATGATAGTGTTGGCCCCCTTAAAAATAGTCTGGGTGAAATGGTGGATGAGGATGAGGAAAAAGCCAATATGCTAAATGATTTTTTTTCAACAGTATTTACACAAGAAAATCGCATGACAGAAAACATGATCAGTGATAACAAAAATTCTCCATTAAATGTCACTTGCTTAACCCAGCAGGAAGTACGGCGGCGCCTAAAAATCACTAAAGTTGACAAATCCCCAGGCCCTGATGGGATACACCCGCGAGTACTGCAGGAATTAAGTAACATCATAGATAGACCATTATTTTTAATCTTTAAAGATTCCATAATAACAGGGTCTGTAGCACAGGACTGGCGTATAGCAAATGTGGTGCCAATATTCAAAAAGGGGACAAAAACCGAACTTGGAAATTATAGGCCAGTAAGCTTAACCTCTACTGTGGGTAAAATCCTGGAGGGTTTCCTAAGAGATGCTATACTAGAGTATCTGAAGAAGAATAACCTCATGACCCAATATTAACATGGGTTTACGAGGGACCGTTCCTGTCAAACTAATCTGATCAGCTTTTATGAGGAGGCAAGTTCTGGACTGGACCAAGGAAATGCAGTGGATGTTGTGTATATGGACTTTTCAAAAGCTTTTGATACAGTTCCACACAAAAGGTTGATACATAAAATGAGAACAATGGGGATAGGGGAAAATATATGTATGTGGGTTAAGAATTGGC
Source organism: Phyllobates terribilis (assembly GCF_046119375.1). NCBI lineage: Eukaryota > Metazoa > Chordata > Amphibia > Anura > Dendrobatidae > Phyllobates > Phyllobates terribilis. The sequence continues at coordinate 72,279,542 of NW_027362770.1, read as the reverse complement.
TCAGTGATAGGAAACAAAGGGAGGTTATTAATGGAACGCACTCAGACTGGGTCTCAGTTAACAGTGGGGTACCACAGGGGTCAGTATTGGGCCCGCTTCTTTTTAACATATTTATTAATGAACTTGTAGGGGGCATACAGAGTAGTATTTCAATATTTGCAGATGACACTAAAGTCTGCAGGGTAATCAATACAGAGGAGGACAATTTTATATTACAGGAGGATCTATGCAAACTAGAAGCTTGGGCTGATAAATGGCAAATGAGCTTTAATGGGGATAAATGTAAGGTAGTGCACTTGGGCAGAGGAAATAAAATGTACAATTATATGCTTAATTGTAAAACACTGGGCAAAACTGTAACTGAAAAAGACCTGGGTGTATTGGTGGACGACAAGCTCACGTTTAGTGGCCAGTGTCAGGCTGCTGCTACAAAGGCAAATAAAATAATGGGATGCATTAAAAGAGGCATTAGGTGCTCATGAGGAGAACATAATTTTACCTCTATACAAGTCATTAGTGCGACCACACTTAGAATACTGTGTACAATTCTGGTCTCCGGTGTATAAGAAAGACATAGCTGAACTAGAGCGGGTGCAGAGAAGAGCAACCAAGGTTATTAAAGGACTGGGGGTCTGCAATACCAAGACAGGTTATTGCACTTGGGGTTATTTACTGTGGAAAAAAGAAGGCTTAGGGGTGATCTTATTACTATGTACAAGTATATGAGGGGACAGTACAAAGACCTTTCTACTGATCTTTTTACTCTGAGGCCTGAGACAGGGACAAGGGGACATCTTCTACGTCTGGAGGAAAGAAGGTTTAATCATAATCACAGACGGGGATTCTTTACTGTAAGAGAAGTGAGACTATGGAACTCTCTGCCGCATGATGTTGTAATGAGTGATTTACTACTAAAATTTAAGAAGGGCATGGATGCCTTCTTGAAAAGTATAATATTACATGTTATATATACTAGATTCCTTGATAGGGCGTTGATCCAGGCAACTAGTCTTATTGTCGTATGGAGTCAGGAAGGAATTTTTTTCCCCAATGTGGAGCTTGGTGTTTGCCACATGTTTTTTTTTTGCCTTCTTCTGGATCAACATGTTAGGCTATGGGTTGAACTTGATGGACTTAGTCTTCCTTCAACCTTAAAAACTATGTTACTATGTATGTTACATGTGAATACAAAAAACCTTCTAATACTCTAATACATCATAGGGCTTGCCAACACACAGACCCATTATGGCCATTGCCAGCGCATATGGCAAACCTTCTACGCAGATAGATGGTCCTCATGGAAAAGTTCATAGCATGTACTATTTTGATTGATATTACGGACCACAATAATGCATGAAAAGAAAGGACAGCTCTAGCACCCATCCGCAATGTGGACGAGCACATGTGGATGAGCACATGGGAACACACAGGGACCCAGTCGTGTCAGCAATTTGTGCACGCGACTAGTCTGATATTCAGTATGGCCATCTGAACCTGGCCCTAGTGCGAATTAATGTTTTTCACTTTTCAGAAGCCAGCACCAATTTATCTTGCCTGCAGACTCACTGTATATCAGAGGTCTCAAACACGCAGCCCGAGGGCCAAATGCGGCCCTTCAGGCTTCTTCATGTGGCCCGCAGGCACCATAGATCCCAATCGCGGCCCGGTGCGCTTTAGTTCAGTGTATTGCTGCGCAGAGGCCGGCTCTCTGCACAGCAATACCAATGCCAGCCGGCCTATCAGAGGCCAGCAGCTGACATGTGCGTCCTAGCGCAGCGGCGTATGACGCCACTGCCATGCGCAGATGTCAGCTGCTGGCCGCTGGTAGGCTGGCATTGGTATTGCTGTGCAGAGAGCCAGTCTCTGTGCGGCAATACACTGAACTAAAGTGCAGCTGTCGGCAGCTCCTGGACCGGGCCACGATCGTCAAGGAGTCTATGGTGCCTGCGGCCCACATGTGTAGAAAGGACGCTGAAGGAAAGGAGCACGACTGTAGACAGATTGGAGGACAGAACTGTTAGACAGGCTGGCAGGCTGGACAGACAGACAGACGGGCAGGACTGACATTTACCGGATATGAGGGCTGGAGCAAGTGTTAGCACACGGAACAACAACCTTGCACAGGCACCTCCATTTTGGAGGAGGTGCCTTATAAAGGAGAAATCCTCCGGCCATTGGCCGGGGACTCTATAGGGCGGCGTGCAGCCCTTTGAGAGGGAGGGAGCGCACGCCCTAAGCACAGTGCCCGGGAAGCTGTGCTCGGTGCGTGCCACAGCAGCAGGGGAGCAGGAAGACGCCATACCAGGACCGTGGCGGTGAGGGGAACAGCGTCTCTGCCCAGCAGGAGGCCGATGCTACACTCTAAACTATGTTGTCAAGTTTAACATGAAAAATTTGGTCAAAGTAAAAAAAAGTAATTTGGTATTTAATTAAAAAAACAGGGGTAGACAAGAAATACACACAACAACAACCAAAGGTTTCTAGATTCATTTATACAGTACAGCCTATACTATAACAGAAGTCATCTTATCGGTTGCTATAGGCAACTGTTTGTCTGATTTTTACACATGAGGCCGTATGTTTCTGGGATGAGGGGGTTGTCCCCTTTCAAAAAATCTTGGTCCCCAGCTGCAATTTGTTTTAAAAAAAATCCAAACCACTCTTTACTCGCCGTCCCCAGGTTGCAGCTGGGGACCACGATTTTCTAAAAGGGGACAACCCCTTTAAATTACTTTTGGCTACACAGTATATGAACAAGCCAACAGTAAACAGGGAAGCTTGAATGATCAAAAAAAATAAGGCCCAATATTTTGGAGTATATGGTAATTATATCTAAAATTCCAACATCTAAAGACTTTTGTACAGTGACAATTCATTATCAAGCAGAAAATAAAAAAATGGAAAGGGATTGAGTCTGTGACTTTGTCTGCTATGTGGTACACATAATAAGGAGTTCTCAAACAGAAGGGAAAAGGCGTACTGTATAATTACAGGAGCTGCATGTTGGCTCTACATGTGAAGGAAGGATAATTATATTGTGGAGATTTAATGACTAGCCGGGTGACACCCATGTGAACCAAATCCTACATCTATAAAATAGTGCTAAAACTTATTCTATTCATACCTCTTACATCTTCTTCAAATAAAGGCCTGTAGAGAAATCCCATTATTCTGAATTTACATTAGTACCTAAGTGCCCCTGGATCAAAAAAGTCACCAGTAAATTGTGTCTTTGTCACACAGTTATCATCTATATTTATTTGTTTCCTTGTGATATTTATTTCTGGAGAACTTTCAGTGAAACATTCAGAATTTGATTAATGGGAATGTGTTTATTCTTATATTAACCCCCTAACAGGCCCTTTTTACAATATAAGTGATTGCATTGTATGGAAAAAAAATTAATTTCCAATATGTTAATTAGTTTCAGACTAGTCAAGGGGGTGTTGTTTTCCCCAGACTAATAGTCCCACTAGTCATGTTACTGAGTCCCTGTGGGCATGATAACGTGATTTACGAGAATTGGCAATGGCTTTCTGCAATTCTCAGATTTTTAATTCTATAATTTACTACTCGTTACCTAGGTTATCAGCCACCTCTGCAGCCTATTGGAGGTGGCTAGTTTCCAGGGCAAGGAGCGCACATTTGCAATCTATTTGTTATATAACTTGCAACTTCTGCTCTGAAGCTGGCCGGAGGAAAATCTCTGCTTTCGGCATGGCAGAGGGCACAGTTTGGGTCAGCGGTGCAACCATACCGATAGTCCAAACTGTCAATCATCAGGAGCTCACTGGCCCCCAGTAAGCAGAAAGCCGGGAGACGGGAGCACTGCATTCCTGATGATCAAAGAAGAAAATAACTGTGTAAATAATTTTGCTAAATTAATAGCTAGCACATGTGTGTTCTCTATGGGAAATCCTCCGGAATTGAGCTACTGGGAAATGAGATGATTGAAGAAGGTCTGGAAGGAATAATACATATTCTTAAAAGGATTCTCCAGCCTTAGTCTACAAATCTGAAATCACTCTATATGACTGCAGTCTTATGAATTCTCACATCTCGTGCATTGCGCGCTATCAAGATTTTCTGGTGCAGACGCCGAGAGCGGGTGGTCATGTAACCGCAAGTATTCTATTTGCATACTTCTGGCCACATTCTGACTAGACATGTCCGGCCTCGCTCTATGCAAGTGTATTGAGTGAGGCCGGACAAGTCTAGTTGGAATGTGGCCGGAAGTATGCAAAAAGAATACACGTCACTGCCTGTATGCAAGTCACGTACTTGTGCTCATGCACATACCACTCTTAGCACCAGCACTGGAGAATCCTCACAGCGTGCAGAGTGCACGTGATGTGAGCATAAACTAGTCAGCATTCACATACAGTGACTGCAAACTTATAGCCTATGGCTGGACAACCCCTTTAACCAAAGCAACCCCTGCATGTGTTGTGATTGTTACGTTCGTGGCAATTTTGGCAATATATTGAATCCCTATATTGCAGATATATATTATAAGGTAGGATAAAAAGATCTGAGCAATAGTAGTGCATGGGAATTTGATGACATAATAACTAAGTCTGATAGACAATGAGCGGCACTAAACATTCATGAATCATCCTTACAGAAGAATAATGCACAGCTGTTTATCTATGAGAACAGCTCTCACTGTGTTCTATGCTTCCACCAGACGCTGAGAATAATCTGCTATTCTAAACGCCTACATGACACTGACTGTGAAGTCGCCCAACCAAAATACTGGAGCACATCAGTCTCAGGCTGGAAAAGTCACTTCTAGTGAACAGCACCAATTTAGAGTGCAAGTGCATACAAGCCATTAGATTGGGAAATTGCTGCCAGTAGTGTTCACATAATGCAAATGGTGGAACTGAGAGTTATTGGGATACATTTGTAGATGCCTTCAAAAACACATGGAAGAACACACCTTCAGTATACACGTGACTGAGTTAAAACAAAGACATCAAGGGTCATTTCCTTTGGTCACCCCAATTCCTCCACACACCCATTAGTAAAAGCTGCAGTTGAGAATTGAGACACGTCTTTATGCAATTCAAGGTGTATTATGATCTCAAACATTAATGGCATATCCACGGGATACGCTATAAATGTATAGTAGATGTGGGTCCCACCAATGGGAGCTGCTTCTATAGTGAGAATGGAGCCTGTAGAGCTGCTGTCAGTGGACTGGGGTCAAAATTTCTACACAATAAATGACAATTTAGACCACCACTATGCCTACAGTGGCACGGCATCAGGGCTTGTTCTCCAGATAAATTCAAGGCTTATTGGTGGGACCCACATCTACTATATTACACGTATCATGTGGATATGCCATAAATGTGCAGGATGGGAATACCCCTTTAAGTTGGCATGGGAGTGGGTACTTGTGACAGTACGGTGACATAGGTTTCCTTCACCGTTTTAGATTTGCAGCATTCATTTCCTAATCAGTGGGGAAATAACACTCAGATCCCATTTGCTGAACATGGATCAGTGGCAGCATGAAGAGGTGGAAGCGTTCATATGGTCATATCCCAGGCCATCAGAAGACCTCTTATATTATTGAGTATATTAGGAAATAAGTTTATTGCTCTATTATTTGAACAATATTTCTATATTTTCACAGTACCTGTTATGCTCCGTGTGCAATGTTTCATAGTGGCTTATTACAACTTTTATAAATAGTCTGGAAAAAGAGGTTGGGAACATGTTCTACCACAATTCTCTGTTTAGTTTCTATTTTCAATATATTACTCAACCTTTATTGAAGATCCAAGCGATCTGTCTGGCATTTACTCCACATCAGCCATTACATAACAGCCGTTGGCATCAGCAGAGAATAATTACAGATGATTCCTCCTTGTACAAGATCTTCCACACCATTACAGGCTCCACCCAGACCCAGATAATGTGAACATTTTGTGAATGAACTAAAATTAGAGGACATGACTGTGACAAACACATTACAAAAGGGATAAGAGAATAATAATAATAATCATGAACAAATAATAAAGCTCACAAGGTTGTTCTACAAAGAAATTGAGATATGTGAATATCCTGTGTACCACAAGTGTTTAGATCTATTTACAAGAATATAATAAAATTTAGTATATTTGCTTACAACCCAAACTGCTAAATACAGATGGATTAACAGAGGAGGATTCATCGAGATCATGGGGCCCCATAGTAAAAGTTACAATCCCCCACCTTCCCCCAAAAATATTCAGCAAAATGGGCAGGGTCACAGCTCATAGGCACACAGTAGGGCATACTTCCAGGGAGAGGAACATAGATTGCAGTAAGTCCTTAATCTTAAAGTCCTTAATCTTCTCACCAACTATGAAACCCATTGGGCCCATGCGCTGCAATGCATGCTGTTGGCCAATCGGAGGCCAGCAGCTGACTTCAGCGTGCACGTGACTGGGGGCGCATGGTAGTGACGTCTACAGAAGAGGACGCCGCGCTTCGGGGCACCGGAGGGGAGGTGAATAGTGATGAGCAAGCATGCTCTTTTAACCTTTTAAACGAGAACGCTCGGGTACTCGCCGAGTAGTTTAAGCGTGCTCGGCATTTAGGTTTGATCCGCCGCGGAGACGAGACGTTGGAGACCATTAGTGGGGGCGTCGGTAGGGTTGAGGACTCAAGAGGTTCCACATATTTCTTCAGCAGAGACCTGTGAAAGATATTGTAGATCTTAAGTGTCTGTGGAATCTCAAGACGAAACGCTGCTGGGTTTATGACGGCGGTTATTTTATAGGGACCAATAAACGTAGGTCCCAGCTTCCAAGAAGGAACTTTCAATCTTATATTCCTGGTAGACAACCACACAAAGTCATTCAGATTCAGGTCCAGACCTGGAAGGCGTTTTCTGTCAGCCATACGTTTGTACCTGTCTCCCATGATCTCCAAATTACTCAGAACCCCCCCGCCACACCGAGGAAAGCGATGAAGCAAAACATTCCTCCTCAGGAACTCCCGAAACCCCTCCCCCACTAAAACTACCAAACTGTGGATGGTATCCGTATGCACCAAAGAACGGTGACCTGGTGGTAGATTCTTGACGATGATTATTAATAGCAAATTCTGCCAGCGGTAAGTAGGATGCCCAATCCTCCTGAGACAAAAAACCTGAGGTAAGTCTCCAAATTCTGATTAACACGCTTGGTCTGTCCATTTGACTGAGGATGGAAGGCAGAGGAAAAGAACAGCTGCACCTCCAGTCGAGAACAGAACGCTTTCCAGAACATGGAAACAAACTGGGTCCCCCGATCTGACACCACATCGGAGGGAATCCCGTGAAGCTTCACGATCTCTTTTATAAACACCTGAGGAAGAGTCTTGGCATTCGTTCGGAAGTGCAGGTAATGCAACAAAGTGAACCATTTTACTGAACCTATCTACAACAACCAAAACAACAGTTTTGCCTGCAGATACCGGTAGGTCAGAAATAAAATCCATGGACAAGTATGTCCATGGCTTGCTAAGAATAGGTAGCAGAAGAAGAGTACCAGACGGATGGGTGTGCAATACTTTAGAACGCGCGCAAATACTACAAGCAGATACGTGTTCAATCACATCCCAAAGCAACCCCGGCCACCAAAAACGACGAGAAAGGAGGTCCGCAGTTGCCTTACCACCCGGATGACCAGCAAGCACAGAGTTGTGATGTGCCTTAATTACTTTGCGGCGCAGATTAGATGGTACAAATAACCTTCCTGAAAGACAGGAGGCAGGGGCGTCCCACTGGGCCTCCAACACCTCACTCTCCAATTCAGGGTACAATGCAGAAATGACTACCCCCTTCTGTAAAATTGGGGCAGAGCTCTCATGGTCACCACCACCAGGGAAACTCCGAGACAAAGCATCAGCCTTGACATTTTTGACCCCTGGACGGAAAGTGACAACAAAATTGAACCTAGCAAAAAACAGGGACCATCTAGCTTGCCTAGGGTTGAGACGATTGAAGATATGACAAGTTCTTATGGTCAGTGATAATAGTAATAGGATGGACAGCCCCTTCCAACCAATGTTGCCATTCTTCAAACTCCAATTTAATCACCAAAAGCTCCCTATTACCCACGTCATAATTTTTCTCAGCCAAAGATAACTTCTTAGAAAAGAAAGTGCATGGACGCCATTTACCAGGGGACGGACCCTGAGACAACACAGCCCCAACCCCCACCTCCGATGCATAAACTTCCACAATAAAGGATTGGGAAACATCGGGTTGACTGAGTATAGGTGCAGTGGCTAAACAGCTCTTTAGGGAGGAAAAAGCCTACAGGGTGGCATCCGACCATTTGGAAAAATGAGGCCCCTTCCTTGTTATGTCAGTAAAGGGTTTCACAATTACTGAATAATCTTGGATAAATTTCCGGTAAAAATTAGTAAAGCCCAGAAAACGTTGTAGAGCCTTCAGGTTCTCGGGACGGTCCCAATCAAGGACTGCACGGATCTTCTCCGGATCCATCTGAAAACCCGAAGATGACAACAGGTACCCCAAAAACTACACCACCTGGACAGCGAAAACACATTTTTCTAGTTTGGCATAGAGTTTATTATCCCTTAATATCTGAAGCACCTGTCTAACATGCCTCCGATGTGTCTCAAAATCAGGTGAATAAACCAAACCAAACCAAAATATCATCCAGATAGACCACCACAAACCTGCCCACCAAATGATGGAAAATGTCATTTATGAAATGCTGGAACACCGAACATTGGTCAGACCGAAAGGCATAACCAGACTCTCGAAATGCCCTTCAGGTGTATTGAATGCTGTTTTCCATTCATTCCCCTCTCTGATTCTAACCAGATTGTAGGCTCCCCTTACATCCAACTATGGATCCTGGATGGTAATTTGATTTAATTCTCGGAAATCTAAACAGGGACGTAGACCGCCATCTTTTTTCTTCACGAAGAAGAACCCTGCCACCACGGGCGAAGATGAGGGTCTAATGTGTCCCTTCTCCAGACTTTCCGCAATGAAATCCTTCATGGCTTGTCTCTCAAGGCCAGAAAGATTACACAGTCTGGATTTTGGTAGTTTAGCTCCGGGGATCAGGTTAATAGGACAGTCATATGCATGATGAGGAGGCAAATGCTGACACTCCCTCTCAGAAAAAAACATCTTCAAAGTACAACAAAAATGCAGGTAAGGTCTCTTACAATTGGGGTGGGAAGACCGTCCAGAACATAGCAAGGAATGCTCACAATGGACTGACCCCACCCTCAGTTTTACACCATGTACAATCTGAGTAAGAGCTCTCTGTGCAAGTGGCGCTGAGTCGATGGCAAAGATGGAAATGGGCTTAACTAACCTACAGCAAGCAAAACCATGAGTTCTCAGAAACTCAGCATCCACAATGCTGACTCCAGCTCCACTGTCAACAAACACAGAAATTTTCTCGGTTTTGCTGTCTAGCACCACCTCTGCTGTCAGGAGAAACCGGGAACTGCAGGTTGACGATAAATGCACTCCTTGCTTATCCAACTCCAGACTACCAATGGTTAATCGAGTCTCCTTTTGCTTAGGAGTGGAAGGACAGGCCACAAAAAAAAATGTTTCTTTTTTCCACAGAAAAAACACACGCCTTCTTTTTGCCAATCTCCGGGGAAATGTACGATGCAGAAGCACCCCCTAACTGCATGGGTTCTTCCACCTCCCTCCATACTGGTTCAGCGCCAGACTGCCCCCTGGCAAAGAAGCATTACCTCGAAAAGAAGGCTCCGGTGAAGGTGGTCTCACCCACCTATCCCGAAGTCGTCTATCAACAAGTATAGCCAATGACATGGCAGCCTCCAAGGACTCTGGGGTTTCATACACAGCCAAATCATCTTTCAACTTTTCAGTAAGGCCCTGACAAAATTGGCTTCTAAGAACTGGGTCATTCCATTTCGTATCAGTTGCCCATCTGCGGAATTCGGAGCTGTACATCTCCACTGACTAATTACCCTGATGAAGGCAACACAACCTGGTCTCAGCCAAGGAGATTCGGTCAGGGTCATCATAAATGAGGGCTAGAGCCCTGAAAAACACCTCCACAGACTGGAGACAAACCGAACCCTCAGGCACAGAGAAAGCCCAGGATTGAGGATATCCTTGCAGCAGTGAGATCACAATTCCCACGCGTTGCTCCTCATTTCCGGAGGAGTAAGGACGAAGTTTAATATACAGTTTGCAAGCATCTTTGAATACAAAAAACTTGTCCCTACCTCCTGAAAACCTGTCTGGGAGGGCAACCTTGGGTTCAAGCTGGACCGGCCAACCAGCAGAGACCCCAATATTAGGGACCTGCAGCCGCTATTTCTACTGCTGAACCCCATAGCGGAGGTCAGTCACCATCACAGACAGCTTGTGCAGCTGCACTGACAGCTAAGCAATGGGACCAAGAGAAGAAAAAAAAAACACACACCCGAAAAAAAAACACAAAAAAAATAAAACACGTGTCAGTTTTTTTGTTTTTTTTTCTGAATATGCACGGCCGTTGATAATATCACGCACAGTGTGGGAAAGACTAAGTGCAACATGAAGGGATGAGGGGAAGGAAGCCCAGACACTAGGGAAAAGGGGAGATCTAATAACACCCTGCCTCCCCTATCGTCTCTATATTGGTTCTACACCAATCGCCGAGCAGGAAACCTAAGTCCTGTATATCCCTAGAGCTAGACCCTGGATAGGGAGGGGGGTGAGCACTGGTCAGTCCCCACTATAAGCTAAAGACAACAAGGGAGACAAATAAAGGAGGAGAAACTTAGCTTGAGCAGACTCCAGAGAGATAACACCAAACATCATCCAAGGGCACCAGAGAGGAAGTAAGCCGACTGCTATAGCATCGAGCCTTCACAAGGGAAAATGTGAATATCACCGGCGATTCCCTGAAGCAGACTGAGAGTTTATAAACACCCAGGCCAAGGTGTGTCAATCAGAGCAGGAGGGAGGTTGCCGCAGGGTCCAAAAGTCAGAAGGATTAAGAAAGCGTCTGCAATGCAAAACACAGAGACCTTCTGCAGCCAGATGCAGAGCGACTGTCTGTTGCATCTGACACACCCGTGACAATACCAGGATGGCGCCCAGGATAAGGGACTAATAACAGGATGGTGGATATATATACCAGGATGGGGCCCAGGATAAGGGACATATACCAGAATGGGGGGATATATATACCAGGATGTGGCCCAGAATAAGGGACATATTACCAGGATGGGGCCCAGGATAAGGGACATATTACCAGAATGGGGCCCAGGATAAGTGACATACAGTTATATGAAAAAGTTGGGGCACCCCTATTAATCTTAAGCTTAATGTTTTATAAAAATTGGTGTTTTTGCAACAGCTATTTCAGTTTGATATATGTAATAACTGTTGGACACAGTAATGTTTCTGCCTTGAAATGAGGTTTATTGTACTAACAGAAAATGTGCAATCTGCATTCAAACAAAATTTGACAGGTGCATAAGTATGGGCACCCTTATCATTTTCTTGTTTTAGATACTCCTACCTACTTTTTACTGTCGTACTAAAGCACTTTTTTTGGTTTTGCAACCTCATTGAGCTTTGAACTTCATAGCCAGGTGTATGCAATCATGAGAAAAGCTACTTAAAGTGGCCACTTGCAAGTTGTTCTCCTGTTTGAATCTCCTCTGAAGAGTAGCATCATGGGCTCCTCAAAACAACTGTCAAATGATCTGAAAACAAAGATTATTCAACATAGTTGTTCAGGGGAAGGATACAAAAAGCTGTCTCAGAGATTTAACCTGTCAGTTTCCAATGTGAGGAACATAGTAAGGAAATGGAAGAACACAGAGACAGTTCTTGTTAAGGCCAGAAGTGGCAGGCCAAGAAAAACATCAGAAAGGCAGTGAAGAAGAATGGTGAGATCAGTCAAGGATGTAACGGGTCTGGGAGGCGGAACCTCTGAGCTACTATACAAGGGGGCGGTCCTTGTAAGGGAGCGGGTGGCGACCAGGCAGGCAGTCACAGCAGGTGACCGGGACAGTCTCTAGAAGAACGGGCAGGAGGTCACGGCAAGTGACCGGGGCAGTCTCTGGATGAACGGGCAGATGGTCACGGCAAGTGACCGGGGCAGTCTCTGGGTGAACGGGCAGATGGTCACGGCAAGTGACCGGGGCAGTCTCTGGGTGAACGGGCAGATGGTCACGGCAAGTGACCGGGGCAGTCTCTGGGTAAAGGGTTGGTACGACCTGTGGCGGCTGATGGTAGACGTGAGCTCCCAGGTGAGCAGGCGAGAGTCTCTGGATAAACGGGTGGTCACAGCATGTGACGGCGGAGCCTCCAGGAAGACCAACAGACAGGCGGCAGATGAGCGCTCCCAGGTGAGCGGGCAGAAGTCTCTGGACAGGCGGGTGGTCACAGCACGTGACGGCAGAGCCTCCAGGTAGGCTAGCAGACAGGCAGCAGATGAGCGCTCCCAGGTGAGCGGGCAGGAGTCACTGGACAGGCAGGTGGTCACAGCACGTGACGGCAGAGCCTCCAGGTAGGCTAGCAGGCAGGTAGTTGATGTGCGCTCCCAGGTGAGCGGGCAAGCTGGTCCTTAGACAGACTGACAGGAGTAGTAAGGCAGACCGTCGGACCTCAGGCTAGCAGGCAGGTAGAAGATGTGCGCTCCCATTTGACCGGGCAAGCTGGTCCTAGACAGACTGACAGAAGTTGGAGGGCAGACCGTCGGACCTCAGGCTAGCAGGCAGGTAGCAGGATATCAGGCAGGAATTAGACAGCAGACTGGCAGGAATCTGGCAGGTATCTGGCAGGTAACTGGCAACGGGACCTGAGGGCTGAAGCAGAGTAGTGAACAGTGCTACAACATTGCTCGGGCACCTCCATTTTGGAGGAGGTGCCTTTTATATGGGAGGTCCTCCGGCAATTGGCCGGGGACTCCTTAGGACGGCGCGCGCGGTCCCTTTAAGAGAGGGGGAGCGCGCGCGCGCGCGCCCTAAGCACACTGCCAGGGAAGGAGCGCGTGCCGGAAGCAGCGAGGAGAGAAGCGCTGGAGGACGCCGCGCCAGGAGCGGGGAGGTGAGAGGGACGGCGTCTCTGCCTAGAACGGGGCAGAGACGCCGATGCTACAGTACCCCCCCCTTTTTAGGCCCCCTCTTTTTTTGGCCAGAAAGAAATTTCTCAAGGAGAAGCGGGGCGTTGATGTTCTCCCTGGGTTCCCAAGTTCTCTCCTCAGGACCAAACCCCTTCCAATCTACCAGAAAAAAGGTTTTTCCTCTTACCCTCTTGGAGGCCAGAATACTCTCTACCTCAAAGATGTCATCAGCGGAAACCGGAGCAGGAGGGGCACCTGGATTTTTGGAAAAAAAGTTAAAGACAATGGGTTTGAGGAGAGATACGTGGAAGGAGTTGGGGATCTGTAGGGTGGCCGGGAGTTTTAATTTGTAGGCCACAGGGTTAATTTGCCTGAGGACTTCGAAGGGGCCGATGAATCGAGGACCCAACTTGTAGGAGGGTACTTTGAGCCGCACATGTTTGGATGAGAGCCAAACCTTGTCTCCCGGACGGAATTGGGGCGGATCCAGACGTCTCTTATCAGCATATATCTTCATCCGCTCAGAGGAGAGAAGAAGAGCGGACCTGGTGCTCTCCCAAATAGTAGAAAATTCGCTGACAAAAGACTCCGCAGCAGGGTTGTCCACAGAAACGGAGACAGGAAGTGGAATCCGGGGATGTTGGCCACTGACTATAAAGAACGGAGATTTGGAAGAGGACTCGCTCTCATGGTTGTTATAAGAGAACTCGGCCCATGGTAAGAGATCCACCCAGTCCGAGTGGTGAGCATCAACGAAGTGCCGGAGGTAGCTGGACAAGATCTGATTGATCCGCTCCACTTGACCATTGGACTGAGGGTGGTAAGCGGAGGAGAAATCCAGGGTAATGTCCAGCAGCTTACATGTGGCTCTCCAGAAGCGAGAGGTGAACTGAACCCCACGATCCGACATGATGTGGAGGGGCAGACCATGGAGACGGAAGATGTGGCGGATAAAGTCTTTAGCCAGCTCGGGTGCAGACGGAAGACCAGGCAGGGGAATGAAGTGGGCCATCTTAGAAAAACGGTCAGCGACAACCCAAATGACAGTACAACCGGCAGAAACTGGAAGGTCGGTGATAAAGTCCATAGCGATGTGTTGCCAAGGAGCAGCAGGTACGGGAAGGGGCAGGAGATGGCCGGCAGGTAGATGTCGGGGAACTTTGTTACGGGCACAGGATGAACAGGCCGCGACGAAGTCTACCACGTCCTTACGCAGGGTAGGCCACCAGTAATGCCGGGTAATAAGTTGGAAGGTCTTCTTTTGGCCAGCATGGCCAGCTAGTTTAGAAGAATGTCCCCAGCGAAGAACCCTCTCCCGATCTGGCACAGCTACGAACGTCTTACCGGGTGGAAGACGAGTCAGATCCAAGGGGGCCACATTCATCACCTTGGAGGAGTCGATGATGTGCGTAGGTTCCTCCTCTTGATCGGAGGACAGGAAGGACCGGGACAAGGCATCAGCTTTGACGTTCTTGTCCGCCGGACGGAAATGAAGAATGAAGTCGAAGCGGGCAAAAAACAACGACCACCGGGCCTGGCGAGGATTGAGTCTCTGGGCATTTTGGAGATATGCCAGGTTTTTGTGATCCGTGTAGATAATTACCGGGTAGAGAGCCCCTTCAAGCAGATAGCGCCACTCTCCCAGTGCCAATTTGATGGCTAGCAATTCCCGGTCTCCAATGGAGTAGTTGCGCTCCGACGAGGAGAAGATTTTTGAGAAGAAGCCACACGTTACCATTCTCCCGGTAGAAGACTTCTGGGTGAGCACCGCTCCGGCTCCGGAGGAGGAGGCATCAACCTCCAGGTAGAATTGTTTATTACAGTCCGGACGGTGCAGGACGGGAGCAGAGGCGAAGGCTTTCTTTAGGGAAAGGAAGGCCTCCTCGGCTTCAGGCGACCATGTCCTGGGGTTAGCCCCCTTACGGGTAAGTGCAGATATGGGAGCAGTCCGAGACGAGAAGTGTGGGATGAAAAGACGATAATAATTAGCGAAGCCCAGGAATCGCTGTATCGCCTTCAAACCTTCAGGACGAGGCCATTTTAGAACGGAAGAGAGCTTCTCGGGATCCATTTGCAGACCTGTTTGGGAGATGACATAGCCCAAGAACGGAAGGGAGGTCTGATCGAAGAGGCACTTCTCGTATTTGGCGTAAAGGTGGTTCTGCTGAAGCCTAAGCAGGACCTGACGAACATCCCTCCGGTGTGTGGGGAGATCCGGAGAGAAGACCAAGATATCGTCCAGGTATACCACTACGCAGGAGTACAGGAGGTCACGGAAGATGTCGTTGACTAGTTCCTGAAAGACCGCGGGAGCATTACAGAGACCGAAGGGCATTACAAGGTACTCGTAGTGACCGTCCCGGGTATTGAATGCCGTCTTCCACTCGTCTCCTTGACGGATACGGACCAGATTATACGCTCCTCGTAGATCCAGCTTGGAGAAGATCCTGGCGCCCTTGAGACGGTCAAACAATTCGGAGATGAGTGGCAGGGGATATTTGTTTTTTACCGTGATGAGATTGAGTCCTCTGTAGTCAATACAGGGACGTAGCGAGCCGTCTTTCTTTTTGACAAAGAAGAATCCGGCTCCAGCCGGGGAGGTAGATTTTCGGATAAATCCCCTAGCCAGATTCTCTTCAATGTACTCAGACATGACTCGGGTCTCGGCTGCAGACAACGGGTAGATACGCCCACGGGGAGGAGTGGTGCCAGGTACCAGGTCGATCGGGCAATCGTATGGCCTATGGGGTGGCAACGTCTCAGCTTCCTTCTTACCGAAGACGTCCGCATAGGGCCAGTAGGGAGCCGGGAGACCAGGTAAGTTAGCTGGAGTAGGCTGAGGGCGAAGTGGACGGACCGGGACCAGGCAGGTCCTATGGCAGTCAGGACCCCATCGGAGTACTTCACCGGACCGCCAGTTCAATACGGGTTCATGTGTCTGGAGCCAAGGTAGACCTAGCAACAGGGAGTGAGAAAGTCCAGACAGCACATGGAATGAGATCTCCTCAGAGTGCAGCATTCCCACCTGCAGGGTTATGGGTTCGGTGACGAGCAGGATGGTCTCCGAGAGAAGTCTTCCATCCACGGAGGCGACTGACAATGGTTCAGCCAAGGACTTGGTGGGAATATGGTATCTCTCTACCAGAGACTGGGAGATGAGGTTTCCAGCAGCTCCAGAATCCAGATGGGCGAGTTCAAAGAGACGGTTCTCTCCCCAAGCAATAGAGACCGGTAAGGTCAGAGACGGAGAGGGCTTACTTTTGTCTAGGACGACCTCTCCGAGTGGTCCTAGACACTGGCGTTTCCCGGTTTTTCCGGGCAGGAACGGATGAAGTGCTTCATACTGCCACAATAGAAACAGCTTCCCTCGGCTCGGCGAGATTCTTGGCGAGAACCGACCATCTTGGTCTGGTCGACCTGCATAGGCTCAGGAGAGTGTAGCTGAGGAGAGACGGAGGGAGTGACGGTTTTCTGGAAAGTAGGAGCTAGACGTGGAACCCTCCTCTCACGGGTGACCTCTTTGGCACGCTCCTGGAACCGCAGGTCAATCCAGGTGGCAAGAGTTATAAGGTCATCGAGAGTGGTAGGAATGTCCCGACCGGCAAGTTCATCTTTAATACGGCTGGACAGACCCTCCCAGAAGACGGAAACCAGAGCGTCATTATCCCAGGCCAGCTCCGAGGCAAGGGTACGGAACCGTATGGCATATTGGCCCACGGTGAGACTTCCCTGACGGAGGCGTAGCAGAGATGATGCGGATGAGGTCTTCCGTCCGGGTTCGTCGAAGACTTTCCGGAAAGCCGTGAGAAAGGCAGGCAAGTCGGACACCAGGGGGTCTCCTCTCTCCCATAGAGGATTTAGCCAGGCCAGGGCCTCCCCGGTGAGATGGGACATGATGAAGGCAATTTTGGCCCGGTCGGAGTTAAACTGGTGAGACAGGAGTTCAAAGTGCAGGGTGCACTGATTTATGAAGCCCCGAGCCTGGGCGGAGTCGCCTCCGAAACGAGGAGGTGCAGAAAGCCGGGGTCCGGGGTAGGATACCATGTTATTAGTGGGCAGCGGAGCTGCCGGATTGCGAGTCATGGCACTGGCGGTGGTTGCAGGCAGAGCAGTCAGAGTGTCCAGGCGAGAATTGACATTCCGCAGGTGACCCAGGATGGACTCCTGTTGGGACCTCTGACGGGACAGTTCATGACACAGGTCCGAGAGCGAGGGAGCTTGGTTGCCACCGGGTTCCATGGCCCGAGCAAACTGTAACGGGTCTGGGAGGCGGAACCTCTGAGCTACTATACAAGGGGGCGGTCCTTGTAAGGGAGCGGGTGGCGACCAGGCAGGCAGTCACAGCAGGTGACCGGGACAGTCTCTAGAAGAACGGGCAGGAGGTCACGGCAAGTGACCGGGGCAGTCTCTGGATGAACGGGCAGATGGTCACGGCAAGTGACCGGGGCAGTCTCTGGGTGAACGGGCAGATGGTCACGGCAAGTGACCGGGGCAGTCTCTGGGTGAACGGGCAGATGGTCACGGCAAGTGACCGGGGCAGTCTCTGGGTAAAGAGTTGGTACGACCTGTGGCGGCTGATGGTAGACGTGAGCTCCCAGGTGAGCAGGCGAGAGTCTCTGGATAAACGGGTGGTCACAGCATGTGACGGCGGAGCCTCCAGGAAGACCAACAGACAGGCGGCAGATGAGCGCTCCCAGGTGAGCGGGCAGAAGTCTCTGGACAGGCGGGTGGTCACAGCACGTGACGGCAGAGCCTCCAGGTAGGCTAGCAGACAGGCAGCAGATGAGCGCTCCCAGGTGAGCGGGCAGGAGTCACTGGACAGGCAGGTGGTCACAGCACGTGACGGCAGAGCCTCCAGGTAGGCTAGCAGGCAGGTAGTTGATGTGCGCTCCCAGGTGAGCGGGCAAGCTGGTCCTTAGACAGACTGACAGGAGTAGTAAGGCAGACCGTCGGACCTCAGGCTAGCAGGCAGGTAGAAGATGTGCGCTCCCAGGTGAGCGGGCAAGCTGGTCCTAGACAGACTGACAGAAGTTGGAGGGCAGACCGTTGGACCTCAGGCTAGCAGGCAGGTAGCAGGATATCAGGCAGGAATTAGACAGCAGACTGGCAGGAATCTGGCAGGTATCTGGCAGGTAACTGGCAACGGGACCTGAGGGCTGAAGCAGAGTAGTGAACAGTGCTACAACATTGCTCGGGCACCTCCATTTTGGAGGAGGTGCCTTTTATATGGGAGGTCCTCCGGCAATTGGCCGGGGACTCCTTAGGACGGCGCACGCGGTCCCTTTAAGAGGGGGGGAGCGCACGCGCGCGCGCCCTAAGCACACTGCCGGGGAAGGAGCGCGTGCCGGAAGCAGCGAGGAGAGAAGCGCTGGAGGACGCCGCGCCAGGAGCGGGGAGGTGAGAGGGACGGCGTCTCTGCCTAGAACGGGGCAGAGACGCCGATGCTACAAAGGACAATCCTCAGACCACCTCCAGAGAGCTGCAGCATCAACTTACTGCAGATGGTGTCACTGTGCATCGGTCAACCATACAACGCACTTTGCACAAGGAGAAGCTGTATGGGAGAGTGATGCGAAAGAAGCCGTTTCTGCAAGCACGCCACAAACAGAGTCGGCTGAGGTATGCAAAAGCACATTTGGAGAAGCCAATTTCTTTTTGGAAGAAGGTCCTGTGGACTGATGAAACCAAGATTGAGTTGTTTGGTCATACAAAAAGGCGTTATGCATGGCGGCAAAAAAACACTGCATTCCAAGAAAAACACTTGCTACCCACAGTAAAATTTGGTGGAGGTTCCATCATGCTTTGGGGCTGTGTGGCCAATGCCGGCACCGGGAATCTTGTTAAAGTTGAGGGACGCATGGATTCCACTCAGTATCAGCAGATTCTTGACAATAATGTTCAAGAATCAGTGATAAAGTTGAAGTTACGCAGGGGATGGATCTTTCAGTAAGACAATGATCCAAAACACCGCTCCAAATCTACTAAGGCATTCATGCAGAGGAACAATTACAATGTTCTGGAATGGCCATCCCAGTCCCCAGACCTGAATATCATTGAACATCTGTGGGATCATTTGAAGAGGGCTGTCCATGCTCGGCGACCATCAAACTATTTTTTCAAAAGGAGGATCTACTAAATATTAATGTCACTTTTCTGGTGAGGTGCCCATACTTATGCACTTGTCAAATTTTGTTTGAATGCAGATTGCACATTTTCTGTTAGTACAATAAACCTCATTTCAAGGCAGAAACATTACTGTGTCCAACAGTTATTACATATATCAAACTGAAATAGCTGTTGCAAAAACACCAATTTTTATAAAACATTAAGCTTAAGATTAATAGGGGTGCCCAAACTTTTTCATATAACTGTATACCAGGAATGGGGGATATATGTATATATATACAGTTGAAACCAGAAGTTTACATACACTATATAAAAAGACACATATGCATGTTTTTCTCAATATCTGACATGAAATCAGAATAAACTTTTCCCGTTTTAGGTCAATTAGGATGACCATAATTTTTAATATTTGCCAAATAGAGAGCGAGAAAGAGAGAATGTTTTAAGGCATTTGTATTACTTACTGAAAAGTCAAAAGTTTACATACATTTCATTAGTATTTGGTACCATTGTCCTTAAACTGAATGACTTGTGTCAAACTTTTGGGATATCCTTCCACAAGCTTCTCCCAATAGTTGGTCGGAATTTGGGCCCATTCCTCCTGACAAAACTGGTGTAACTGATCCAGGTTTATAGGTCGCCTTGCTCGCACCTGCCTTTTCAGCTTTGCCCAAAAATTTTCAATAGGATTGAGATCAGGGCTTTGTGATGGCCACTCCAAAACATTGACTTTGTTATCCTTAAGCCACTTTGTTACCATTTTGGCAGTATGCTTCGGGTCATTGTCCATTTAGAAGATCCATTTCCACCCAAGCTTTAACTTCCTGGCTGATGTCTTGAGATGTTACTTCAGCATTGCCACATAATCTTCTTTTCTCATGATGCCATCTATTTTGTGAAGTGCACCAGTCCCTCCTGCAGCAGAACAACCCCACAACATGATGCTGCCACCCTCGTGTTTCACAGTTGGGATGGTGTTCTTAGGCTTCCAAGCTTCTCTCTTTTTCCTCCAAACGTAACAATGGTCATTACGCCCAAAAAGTTACATTTTAGTGTCATCAGACCACAGGACATGTCTCCAAAAAGTAAGGTCTTTGTGCCTGTGTGAATTTGCAAACATTAATCTGGCTTTTTATGTTTATTTTGTAAACATAATGGCTTCTTCCTGGCAGTAATGGCTTCTTCCTGGCAGAGTGGCCTTTCAGCCCATGTTGATACAGTACTTATTTCACTGTGGATATTGACACAATCTTACCAGCTTCCGCCATCATCTTCACAAGTTGTTCTGCTTTTGTTCTTGGGTTGATATGCACATGTCGGACCAAAGCACGTTCATCTCTGGTACACAGAACCCGTCTCCTTCTTGAGTGGTATGATGGCTGAACATTCCGATCTTGTTTGTATTTGCGTATAATTGTTTGTACAGATGAACGAGGCACCTTCAGATATCTTGAAATTGTACCCAAGGATGAGCTAGGCTTGTGCAAGTCCACAATTCTCTTCCTGATATCTTGGCTGATTTCTTTAGACTTTCCCATGATGCTACACAAAGAAGCAGTTTGTTTCAGGTGTGAATTAAAATACATCCACAGGTGTGTCTCTAATTAACTCAGCTGTTGCCAAAAAACCTATCAGACGCTTCCTAACACATGACATCATCATATGGGCAGTCCAGAATTGTTTAAAGGCATAGTAATCTTAGTGTATGTAAACGTTTGACTGTGCAGTAAGTAAAAATTACTTAAAACATTCTCTCTCATTATTCTGGCATTTGACAAATATTAAAAATTATGGTAATCCTAACTGACCTAAAACGGTAAAGGTTTATTCTGATTTCATGTCAGATATTGAGAAAAACATGTATATGTCTATTTTTATATAGTGTTTGTAAACTTCTGGTTTCAACTGTATATATCAGGATGGGGCCTAGGATGAGGAACATATATCAGGATGGGGCCCAGGATACTGCCTCATACTGCCCCCTCTTTATACTGTGCCACCTTTCACACTCTCCCCATACTGTGCCCTCACACCATCCCTCTCCACGCCCATCTTTGTCTACTATAAGAGTCTCCTCCTTTATTAATTGTATTCGCAGCTTAAAGACAGAGGACAGCAGGCAACCAGCCTACTATTGGTGCTTTGAACTGGCTGCCAGATTAACAAATGGTTCGGAAAACTGGCTGAATCCCACTTACGGGGGCAACATTTTGTCGCCCACTTGGGGAAACCTAAGACAACTAGTTGATGTGAAATTCTCATCTCGACTCATGGCAGAAGCAGGCCTTTCCTTCCCTTGACCTAAAGCAACCTTAAACAAGTTTTAATACATGATTTTTTATCATAAGACACATTATTTATGGACTATGTCATGGAATAAAAAAGCAGAGCTGAATTTCTTATACAATTGTGTTCGGATTTCCATTATGAACACAAACCGCAGTGCACATCACACCGCAAATAACATTGCCCAGTGGACCCTTTTGACTTAATAAGGGTCTTTCGAGGTTCCATAGCAGTATCTGACAATTTGATGGGAAGAATATCACTCTTCTTCTAATTAAATATGATGCAATCTGTGATGGATCCTTTGATGCAAATGTGAACACAACCTTGGTTAACTTGCAATAACTATATGGCTAATAATCATATGAATTATAAAGTATGTTATCAATATAAATATTTCTGCTTGGCCTAAAATACATTTGGAATAGCTAAATGATTGTTGACACTAACTGCAAATTTTGTAAAGATATATCAGTCCATATTCACTATTTTAAACTAAATTTTTTCTAATTTTTTGGATTGCAAGACAAGGAGACTGATGGACAGGTCTGGTCACATGCTTCTCCATCAGCTGCCATTTTGAGGACATCTGTGACGATGATGTGCAGTAGGGGAACCAGTAATACTGACATATTAGAAAATGCCATAAAATTATGTCTCCAACACATTTGATAAAAAAAAATTAAAATGGACAACCCCTTCAATGTGACTTCTTTGGGCACAGGCATAACTATAGTATGTACAAGGGAAGCAGTCACGCTTTGGCTCTGGAGCTTATTGGGGTTCAAAAGGTCCATGTGCCAATATAAGAAGACCAGTTTTATTAAAAGCGAGTTACAGTTGGGGCCCTATTGGAGATTTTGCATTGGTGTTCATGAGCTACGCCACTGTCTTCAGACCATGGCTGAAATAAGTTGGTGTCTTTTGAGCAATCAAGCATAAGGGTCTAATTAATTTGCACTCTTTAAAATATGGCTCTAACCAAGTACTAAAGACATAACTTAGCGAGTGCATTGCTATTGCCTGATGAACTATCCATAGACCATCTCACTGATACTCTTAGTTAAAGGGGTTGTCTCATCATCATCATATACTGGTAAAAGTATTTGTAAAAATGAGCAACTTTGCAATTTACTTTTTATGAAAATTTCTCTCCGCTCTCAAGAACAGTGGGATTTTTAATTCTATTGTATACTGATCGTTGACTAGGTTACCAGCCACTTCTACAGTCTATTTGAGGTGGCTGATTTACTGACAAGCTCTTTCCAATAGAGCTTGCAAATGTAGCTCTGAAAGTGGCGGGATCGCTGGAACCATTTGGCCTCAGTGCCAGTATGATCCTCCGATGCTGCAGAGGCAAAGCTGCCTCTTCTTGCAGCATTGGGAAGAACACAGTTCGGGTCTGTGGCACAAAAGGTCAATTAATAAGGAGATGCTGTCCCTTGGTAAACAGGAAGGCGGGAGGCTGGGGAATACTGTATTCCTGAAGACAAATGATGAGAAAACCTGTTTAATTTTATTCATCCTTTGTGGTAGATTCACTCGCTCGGCTCCTTCCAGAGGTAGACACGGAGACCCTCTTCATCCGCTGGTTTATTTTAATGTGGCATAAACCATGGCAGCTTCAACAAAATAAACACGGCCTTGCTGGCATAACGGAAAAACAAAAGATAAACTACAGCACAGTCCATATGTTCGCGGTATTCGGTTG
This sequence comes from Phyllobates terribilis, assembly GCF_046119375.1. Taxonomy (NCBI): domain Eukaryota; kingdom Metazoa; phylum Chordata; class Amphibia; order Anura; family Dendrobatidae; genus Phyllobates; species Phyllobates terribilis. The sequence continues at coordinate 72,256,349 of NW_027362770.1, read as the reverse complement.
CTCAGGTTATGATTTCCTTCAGCTCTTGCTGAAGCTCCGCACAGGACGCTTCCTGCTTCAAACACATAACAGAGAAAAAAAACTCAATGCTGGAGATTTAACTCCTCTAGCCACACCTTTGAAGTGGAGACATGGTGAATAGGTGTTCCGCCCATCTCACACCTACTTACAAAAAAAACAGCCCAAAACGGCTGATAAACCTCTTCGGCCTCTAACATGCTGGAGAAAACTTCTAGGTTCAGTTCACTGAAGCTAACAGCCGCAGTGAAACATATCTCTCCTCACATACTGTACATCCCCAGTGACTCTGTCACACCTTATAAAGTATTCCCTCTTAGGCAACATCTAGTCATGGCTGAAAGTGTTAGCACCCTTGAAATTGTTCCAAGAAATGAAGTATTTCTCCCAGAAAATTATTGCAATTACATGTTTTGCTATATGCTACATGTTTATTTCTTTTCTGTTTATTGGAACAACACGAAAAACTGAGGAAAACATCAAATTGGACAGAATTTCATACAAAACCCCCAAAATGGGCCAGAAAAAACTGTCAACACCTCTCAACTGGAATTTTGGACCACTGTTTTTTTTGCAAACTTCTCCAACATGTCTCATGTTTGCCATTTTTAAGTTTAGTGTTAGAACTCGCAATTGTGAGAACCCTTGACATGGGTTGCGAGCTTGCATATTTTGGCCAATATATTGACCAATACCTCATTTGGTGTATTTATTTTATACACTATTTTTCATCTTTTTTGCACATTTTTTTGCAGGATACGGGTAGGCCCCTTTGGTGTTGGCTGGGTGAATTTGGGACGTCTGTCCTGTGGGGCTTATATAGTGCTGGCCAGCCCGCCTGATCTAATAGTATGGGCGTTATCAATAGGCTGTAAGCCAGACACTGTGCATCACACGGATCTGTGTGACTGGCTCTATCTGTGTGCATGTATGGTACTGCACAGCCACCCCCTCCATGAACTGGTAGGTTGGTGAGTGGCTGTCACATTGGTATTTTGCACATGTGCTGCCCCCGCCTTAATCATGGAGGCTTGCTGCTAGTGCATTGGTAATCTGACCTGGTGTTGGGAAGGCTTCATCTTTTTCCTTGATGTTTTTTTTTTTACTTCTCCCAACAGCAATTTTAAGATCTCTCCACAGGTGTGAAATGGGATTTAGATCGGGACACATTGCTGGCCACTTCATTACTCTCCACCGCTTTGTTTCCATCCATTTCTGTGTGCTTCTTGAAGTATGTTTGGGGTAATTTTCCTGCTGGAAAACCAATGACCTAGGATGCAAAGCCAACTTTCTGACACTGGGCACTACATTGCGACCCAAAATCCTTTGATAATCTTTAGATTTCATGATGCCTTGCACACATTCAAGGCACCCAGTGCAAGAGGCAGCAAAAAAAAAACAAAAACATCTTTGAACCTACACCATATTTGACCTTTTTTGGTAAACAGTAGAATGATGTGCTTTACCAAAAAGCTCTATCTGTCCACAAGATGATTTCCCAGAACAATTTTGGCTTACTCACGTACATTTTGGCAAACTGCACTACAGTTTTTTATGCTCTATGTCAACAGTGGAGCCCTTCTGGGTCTCCTGCCATAGCATTTCATTTCATTTAAATGTCGACTGATTGTTCCCGCTGACACTGATGCACCCAGAGCCTGCAGGACAGCTTGAATTTCTTTGGAATTTGAATGGGGCTGCTTATCCACCATCTGGACAATCCTACATTGCAATCTTTCATCAATTTTTCTCTGCTGTCCATGTCCAGGCAGATTAGCTACAATGCCATAGGTTGTAAACTTCTTGATTTATGTTGTGCACCGTGGACAAAGGAACATCAAGATCTCTGGAGATGGACTTGTAACCTTGAGATTGTTGATATTTTTCAACAATTTTATTTCTCAAGTCTTCAGACAGTTCTCTTTTCCTCTTTCTCTGCGCCATTTTTGTAGGGTGTCAGGTAGCTTTATGCTGATAAAAGAGGCCTCTGCCTTCAGGGAATACTGTTATCATTAGGAAGTTGATTTGGTTGGCATAATGTTTAGATAGGTGGGATGAGTCAAAGTAACAAACATTAATGCCACGACCCAAGGTTTCACAGAAGAGCACTTTACAGAGCAATACCCTGCCTTCCCAGCTTTCCGTATTCCTCAGGTAAGTGATGTTCCTGCAACAGCCACTTTCTTGAACCATTTTTCGTAGGTGTCAACCGGGCAGGGACAAGGGGCAAGCAAGATACACACTTACCTGGAGCGCAACCTCTTGCCTACCCGAGTGGGGCCGCGCTTTGAAAAAAAATCTCTGAATGCCTGCGGCTGCCCAGAACCTTCCTCTGGCCACAGATATTCAGCACAGTGACAGCCGGGGTGTGGACACACAAGGGAGCAATGTCAGTCACTGACACTGGTCACCCCACTCTGCCTGCACTCTGGCCGTCACTCCCTTCCTGCATTCAGTTGAATTCACATCTGTCAGACGCAAATATAATTGTTGTGATCGTCGCCTGGCTCAGGAGCAGAAGAGCTGTAATCAGCCCCCTGCTCTGCTAGGAACTCCAGCAAGACAAAGACCACTTCCGGCTTGCTTCTTGTTGGAGAAGGCACACGCAGGAAATGTTGGATGGCGCGAAGGAGTGATGTCATCAAGCTGCCCAGCGCCCACTGCTGCTCTTCATAGAAGAGGAGACGGTAGACAGGAGCCTGGATTAGGTGAGTATAAGCTTTTTTTTTATATTACTGTGCAGGGGGGCATAAAATGAAGGGCTGTGCAGAGGGGGGGGTGAGGGGCTGTGCATAGGGAGGGGAACAAAATGAGGGGCTGAGCAGATGAGGGAATAAAATGAGGGGCTGTGCAGATAGGGAGGAAAATTAGGGGCTGTGCAGATGGGGGAATAAAATGAGGGGCTGTGTAGATGGGAGGGAATAAATGGAGGGATTGTGCAGAGGGATGAGGGAATAAAATGAGGGTCTGAGTAGATGGGGGAATAAAATGAGGGGCTGTGCAGGAGGGAGAAATAAAATGAGGAGCTGTACGGGGGGATAAAATGAGGGGCTGAACAGGGGGGGCATAAAATGAGAGGCAGTATGGGGGGCACAAAATGAGAGGCAGTGTGGGGGGCACAAAATGAGAGGCAGTGTGGTGGGCCATGAAATGAGGGGCTGTGCATATGGGCCATAAAATGAGGGGCTGAGCAGTTGGACAGCAAAGTATATAAGGAGCTGTGGTGACCATACTGTATATGGGTCTGTGGAGGACATTATAGTGGGGGCTGTGGTGACCATACTGGATAGGGGGCTGCAGTAAAGAATATCATATTGTTTGAGGTGCTGTTTGTGGGCCATAATACTGTACGTGGTGCTATGGGGGCCATCACAGTATACATTGAAGCTGTTTTGGGTATCATAATATTTATAGGGGGCTGTGGTGGACATCATACTATATATGGGGGTCTGTGGGGGACATCATAATACATATGGGGGGCTTTGGTGGTCATCATACTATATATTGGTGGCATGATATGGAGATGAGTTAGCATGGGGGGAACAGTGTGGAGATATAGAAAGTGTAATGGAAAATTAGAGAGGGGACAGCCATGGTATAGGCCATGGTTCAGAAGGGTGTATGGTGTGGCGGTTATAGCTGATAATGGTAGACAGTGTGGAGGTCATATACCATAGGAGGCTTAATATGAACAAATATTTTTATGCAGTGGGCATTTTAATAACACTGTTATTTTTAAGGGCACTGTGTGGGGATGTGCTGCAAAAGAACATATAGTACAAAAGGAGAGAATAAATGGGTATTATATGTAGAAATTTAGTTTATTTCTTAACCCAGAAGTAAAGGACCCATAATAGAATAGTAGTGCTTTGGACCAACGAAGTAATCAAAATTAGAAAACAAGAGGAACAAACTTCGCACCAAAGAATCAGTTAAAAAATATATTTTATTAATTGATATGATAAAAAGATAAATAACAGACACAGGGGTGGCTAAAAACATGACGGTAGAGGGGCACCAAAAAAAAGTGTGGTAAGTAGTAATGATCAACCAATAATGAAAAAATATATACATATCTACGAATGTCAGCTATCATACAGAAATTATATCAAATGATTTATATATATAAAGATGAATATCCAGAAAGAACAGGTCCACCTGACACTATACTGTACCCAACTCTATAGTATTGCCAATGGCTAAATCACATAGAATAATTGTGAATTCAGATGGACCATGCCGTTCATGGATAGTGTATATAATGGCATCATGAGATAAAGTAATCCTGTCATAAATGACATATAACAAAAGAAAGGCCAAGGTAGCAGCCGTGACATAGATATATAGTACAGACCAATACAGACCACCTCTTGAAGCTCATCAAGAGAATTGCCAAGAGTGTGCAAAGCAGTCATCAAAGCAAAAGGTGGCTACTTTGAAGAGCCTAGAATATAAGACATATTTTCAGTTGTTTCACACTTTTTTGTTAAGTATATAATTCCACATGTGTTAATTCATGGTTTTGATGCCTTCAGTGTAAATGTACAATTTTCATAGTCATGAAAATGCAGAAAAATCTTTAAATGAGAAGGTGTGTCCAAACTTTTGGTCTGCAATGTATGTAGCACCTAATAGATACTTACATCCACTGTGGATTATACTACACTCTTCAATGGAGCATGGTGACATAGATATACGTAGCACCTAATAGATACTTACATCCAATGTGGATTATACCATACTCTTCAATGGCGCACATCAATGCGAGTGTGGTATAATCAGTGTATGTAAGCAGGGCCAGCGTGAGCACCCGGGCAAGTGCCGGGGCCCTGAGCAGGCGGGGGGGCCCACTCACTGTCGGGCACCCCGGCGCACTATGGGACCCGTGAGCGGTGCAGCCGGTGTCAGCGCCTGCTCCCCCCGCTTCCTCAGGGCCCCGGCACAATACTTACCTCTCCCCGTGCCTCCGCAGTAGCTTTGGTCTCTTCTGCGGCTGCGGCACTGTGACGTCTCAGGTCAGAGTTAACTAATTCTCATCAGTACTGTGGTTCCTGTATGGCCTGCAGTCTGAAGATGGCTTTTGACAACAACTTCCAGTATCCCCTTACCATTCTTAAGGACTTACTGAGAGTTGTAGGGTTGTAGGTTCATGCAATACAATTGTTTATGAGGCTGACTTGATAGTTGTACTTAGCTTGGTTCTTGTATTCAAGTACTTTTGGTTCTGGTCATGTATTCATGTACTTATGGTGGTTCTGGTGATGTATTCATGTACTTATTGTGGTTCTGGTGATGTCTTAATTTACTGATGGTTGCTCTGGTGACGTATTCATGTACTGATGGTGGTTCTGGTGACATATTTATTTACTGATGATCTTTGTAGTGCCATATTCATGTACTATTGATGGCTCTGGCACTCTAATTATGTATTGATGATAATTTTAGCTTCATATTCATGAACTGATGATGGTTCTTGTGATTAATATTTCACCAGAAACATCATCACTACATGAATACAGCACTTGAACAACCATCACTGCATGAATTTGTCACCAGAACCGGAATACATCACCAGAACCACCATCAGTTTTGTGCAAGCTGTATTTGTCGCATGACAGATGCAAAAACCATCAGACGTATCCCTTTATTTATAATGGGGGTCTGTTTATTTTTCATTAGGGTATCTGCTAAAGGCTGGACACCTTAACTGAAACTAAATGGCCCTGATTATAGTTATGCTTTATTAGTTTCCATAACTATCCTTGAGTTCTACATTTAAAATATTGGACATCAGGGATGAATATCGCTATTTTTTCCCTTTATTGTGTGTATGGTCCACAAAAAATGATATTATTCTGTAGCTAACATTGAAATTGCACTCCCTGTTAAGTCCCATCTCTAAAGTACGCAACTTTTTTTTCTACTTTTGCTGACTTTTTTTGTGAAAAATGTAACAATTTTAGTGGAAGTGGTCATTACAGTTTGCTACCTAACCCATCAGAGGGGGAGGAGGGAGATGCATTAGGGGTCCTGTTACCTTAATCTCTGACCCATTTCTTTGCTTTTGGGTGGGGGGCACTATTGGCTTCATCTGCCTAGAGCATCAAAATGCTTTGTCCCAGCCCTAGGTGCCATCCATTGCATACCAGGAACACCACATAAAACCAGGCATTTAAGGATGCTCTGACCTAATCGTCTATATATCATACTTTGGTGTTTGTCCATGTGGCCCAAGTCCTTATGCGTGTCCATTTTCCTGTTTCCGACATATCAATTCCAAAACTGACTGTTCACTTAATGCCGAACATATCTCACCCTTATCATTGTCATTGTTGTGGCTGATCTGTGTAACTGTATAATGAAATGTCACAGAACACTGGCCATTACCATGTTCTCCTTGTTATGAGGCAGTCACGAGGATGATTTGTGTCATGTCATGATGTCCGCACATTGTGAACGCTCTTGGTGCAGATACTGCTTTCACAGGTCGATATGAGAACCATATTAGCACATAATGTATTCTCTCTACACCATTAAGTGATTTTTTTTTACATTTTTGCAAACCTTAAAAGAAACTACTTATCTCATGTTGCAGTTTGTTTTAAAAACAAACTGTGCTTTACTCACCCTGCCTAGGTCCAGCACTGAGTCACAGCTGCTGTTCCCAGTGTCTGGTATTGTTTGCATGGCTGACGTCACATCAACAGCGCGGCAGCCAATCAATAAGCTCACTGGCTCTGTGCTGCCAATAATAACAGACACCGGGAGCAGAGGTGAAGAACTGGACCTGGGGAGGGTGAGTAAAGGACAAGGAAGAGTGGGTCTTCTGAACCCGGAAAACCCCCTTCACCACATGATTAAATAGTATAACAGCAGAAAGCTTGGGAACACTGGACAGTAAATCGTAGCTTTTTCATCACACCTAATGAAGATATACAGTCATGGCCGAAATGTGGGGGAAAGCGGGGACACCTAGTTGCTCGAACGACAGCCAGATCGCCCCTAAGGAAACTTACCCGCAGAACATGGTAGATGAGTTTCCCATGTGTGTGTTTGTGGGCGATGAGGATGAGGCAACATCCCCTGAGGCCAATATCCCTGAGCTGGAGGTGTCCAAAGGAAACTTTGGAACTGCCCAACTCAGGGATTTAACTCTGAAAGGGGCCTTTGAAAATGTTACTGCGTTAAATGGGGTGCCTGTATAGAGTAACCAAGCCAAGGGGTGAGGTAATAGAACAGTTGCTGGCGCCAGGGCCCTATAGACGCAGTGTGTTAGACATTCTCATGTGTTGGGTGGTCATCTGGGTGCAGACAAGACTCAGGAACGGATCCTCCAGAGATTCTACTGGCCAGGTTGCTATAGAGAAATAAAGAGTTATTGTCGTTCCAGCCCCACATGCCAGATAACCTCCCCAGTGACCCACTTCCGCAGTCCCCTAGTGCCGAAGCCAGATGGGGAATGGCAGTTTTGCAACGACTATAGGAAGCTGAACAAGGTCTCGAAGTTTGACGCCTACCCATTGCCTAGGGTAGATGAGCTTATCGAAAGGCTAGGACCCGCTCGGTAAATCACCACTCTGGACCTCACCAAAGGATATTGGGAAATTCCCCTGTCCAAAGAGGCCAAGGAGAAGACAGCCTTCTCAATGCCAGACGGATGTTATCAATACGTCAGGATGCCGTTTGGGCTGCAGTGAGCTCCGGCCACCTTCCAGAGAGCCATGGACCGGATCTTAGCACCCCACAAAAAGTATGCAGCGGCCTACCTAGATGACATCATCATATTCAGCCAGGACTGGGAAAGTCATCTGGACAAAGTTCAAGCCATACTTGATGCCCTAAGGAAGGCGGGCTTTACTTTCAACCCGAAGAAATGTGCCTTGGGGATGGAGGAAGCCAAGTACCTAGAGTACGTGGTTGGTAAAGGGGAAATAAAACCACAAATAAATAACGTCGAGGCGATCTTGAACTGGCCACAGCCCCTATCGAAGAAGCAGGTCAAGGCGTTTCTAGGCATTGTGGGCTACTATTGAAGATTTGTCCCTAACTTTGCCCTGATAGCAGGCCCACTGACAGATCTTCTGAAAGGGACGAAGTCGGCAATGGCCAAGTGGTCCCTGGAAGCAGAAGCGGCCTTCCTGGAATTGAAACTGGTCCTCTGTAAACAGCCAGTCTTGGTGGCGCCCAACTTCTTCAAGGAGTTTGTGGTCCAGACGGATGCATCGGATGTCGGGCTGGGAGCAGTCTTGTCCCAGGAGATTACCGGAGAAGAACATCCTGTAATATACCTCAGTTGGAAGCTCTCCACTTGTGAGAAGAACTACTCCATTGTAGAAAAAGAATGTTTGGCCATTAAGTGGGCGTTAGACACTCTGAGGTATTACCTGTTAGGTAGAAGGTTCAGGTTAGTGTCAGACCATGCCCCACTGAGGTGGATGCGAGAAAAGAAGGGGAACAATGCCAGAGTGACTAGGCGGTTCCTGGCTCTACAAGATTTTATTTTCCGGGTAGAGCATTGGCCTGGGAAACAACATGGGAATGCTGATGCCTTGTCAAGGGTTTATTGTATGGTGACAGAAGGTGCTAAGCCCCTCGGCTTTGGGCAGAGGAGGGGGGTATGTAAGGTGGCTGCCGGACAGGTCGTGGATGGAAGGTATGTGTCCCCGAAGTGCCAAGCTTCAGTGATGTAGGACCCGGAGAAGCAGACTCCAGCACACATAGTGCTGAGAGGAAATTAATGGGCCCGGATTACAGGGCCGGGTTTTATGAGCAGCTGAAAGAGCTGGGGGGGAACAGCTGCTCACTTACCTCCAGTCCAGATCTTGGAAGGCTGATTTAAGACAGCTGAGCCTGTCTCTGTCTGTCTGTGTTTGTTGGGCAAGGTAAGCAGACCTTGCATGTGCTTCTCAGAGTCTGCTGGAGGCAGAGAAAAAACACTTTGTTTAAACGGCTGAGGCCGTGCTGCATGGACTTGTTATTTTGAGCTCTGTTCTGTTATTCCTTTTTGTGCCAGGAAAAGGCTGTTACTTTTGTTTCTTCACTGGTGTATGGACACTAAATAAACCAACAGTTTGTTTGAACTCGTGGACTGCATCACTGTGTGAACCTGTGCCTACCTCCAACGCGGCTCAGTGAGTACAAATCCCTACAGTAGGCAGATCAGGAGAAAACACCAAGATGTCATCCAAGTAAACTAGCACACACGTGTAGAGGAGGTTTTCGAAGATGTCATTTACCAGTTCTTGCAAGACTGCTGGGCCATTACAGAGTGCAAACAGCATAACATGATACTCGTAATGGCCGTGATGGGTGTTAAAAGCTGTCTTCCATTCGTCTCCCTGGCAAATTCCAATCAGATTATACTTTCCCCGCAGGTTGAGTTTCATGAAGACTCTAGAACCCCTAGCATACCTCTAACAATCGCACATCATGACACAAGGTATTTGTTACACTATGTACTGTCTCTACTGTCTCTGAGTTCGATCTGTGACATTGAAAGACAGAATTAGGGTATGTGCACACGATGCAGAAATGAAGCAGAAAATTTCTGCATCATTTCTGCATCTCCCTGGCAGAAAAAACGCATGCAGATTGTGCATGCGTTTTTCCTGCAGAATACATGCGGATCCACATGCAGATTCACATGCGTTTCCGCATGCAGATTGACAAGCGCTTTCCAGGCGATGTTAGCATCACCTGGAAAGTGCTTGATAACTAGGTCACACTATATAAATCCATGCAAACAGCATGGATTTATATAGTGTGACCCGAGAGAGTGTATATACTTACCTCCGATGGCCCGCGCTGTCCTGCTCACTCCGTTCTCCCGGCTGCCGGCAACTTTGAATTGAAAGACCTGCCGACGTCAGCGTCACGTGACCCGTCACATGACTCTGACGTCACCGCAGGTCCTACAACTCACTGCAAGTGCCGGGAACCAAGCGGGAGCGCTGCGCGGGCCGACAGAAGGTAAGAATACATTTATTTTTTATTTTATTCTTCTTTTTACAGCTTTTTTAATGGTACCTGGGTGTGGATGAGACTCTCCTCTCCTCCACACCCGGGTACCATCCGCACATTAGAACGCACCAATTACGCAAGTACAAATGCTGTCTTGCGGAATTGGCGCGTTCTAATGCAAGTCAATGGCGGCGAAATCGCCGCGTTTCCGCAAAATTAATTGACATGCTGCGGATTTTTGACCGCAGCGTTAACGCTGCGGAAAAATCCGCATCATGGGCACAGCACATGCGGATTTCCATTGGGGAACATTGCTGCCCTTCTACCATGCGTTTTTCATGCGTTTCCGCGGCGTTTACGCAACTGCAAAAACGCCGCGGAAACGCATGAAATACGCATCGTGTGAACACAGCCTTAGGCTGAATATTATTTCTTGTGATGATCCATAAGATCAACTACCAGTGACATTTTAGCATGCCCCACAGCTCTATATGATTACTAGGAAACCCTATCCATATGTATGGGATTCAGTATGTCTCTGAAACTTTTTTACTGCTACAGATATTTGAGGTTAGCATACGGACCCTCAACATTTCCTTAATGATATAAGATAATTCCTATATTATATATTGCTCTGTCTTGAGCCTATATTGGGACATAGAAAGATAATATTGGATTGTGTGTAATCCTTTGTGGCGATTTATCAAATTAATTACCAGCAACTATATGCATGGGATCTAGTGCGTCTCTGTAACACTTTTACTGTAATGGACATTTCAAACTTTTTCTGTATATAATGTCGTTTCAGTCCTCTTTTTCTTTTCATCCCAAACCTTTATATAATCTATTTCTATGTTGTATATTTATATGTCAAATAAAATTTATTATTTTTTTCATAAAACTGACCCCACAGTTTGAATTCCTGTCTGTTCTTAATGGAATATAATAACGATAGATCACCAGTGTGGTGATATGGATTCAGGAACTCATTGTTTTTTGGTTTACCAAACATGTATAGGTTCTTTTTTTTTTATTTAAGTGGTGAAAAAAAATCAGAAATTTGTAAGAAAAACAATGGCTCCATTCTCAGAGACCCGTAACGTCTTTGTTTTTTTGCGAATTGGGGCTTTCTTTTCTTGTCTTTTACCTTTTTGCGCCTTCTGTAAACAAAAAGTCACATAATGCTGTAAGATGTCGCACATTAAACTACAGCTGTAGAAAATAAAATTAGACAGATTTTGTAGTCCAGTAGAGAACAGGAGTACAACAGTGCAAAAATTCTGCGACATTCCAAAATGATGAGTAATACAGAAAAACACATCCACATCATCAAACATAAAAAAGAGGGAACCAAGTAGTTATCTACAAAAAAAGACTCAAATGGAATAATGAATAAAGGCAGAAATATAAAAGTCACTAATAAAGACCAATTTTTACTTCCGATAAAAAGACTAGAAGACCGAAGAATCAGGGCCATAGTATCTATAGTGGAAGTAGTGCAGGTTCTAATGCCTGGACCCAGGCTAACAAGTCCTAGAAGCCAGTTTAGGAATAGGTCTCTGGTAACAGAGGTCGCACATAGGTACAGTACTAGGGTTTATTAATCTGATTTATGCAGGGGTGTCATATCTTACAACTGATTTGACCCTATAATCTTCAGTGAGTCTGGTTTCACTTTTCAGTGTGATGAGCTGGTTAAAAGGTTACATTGTAATCCTTGTGTCTGATGTGCTAAGAGGATGTGGAAGGAGGAAATCCTTGTTAAAGCCAACCCATTCTATTTACAGCGGTGGATTCATGACACCATTGATGTTTCCATGATCTGTGGTCCAATGTTCTTCACCTGAACACAATGGAAATCTACAAAATAAAGCAACTAGGAACAATGACATAAAATTAAACTAGGGAAACAATAAGGCTATGTTCACACATTGCTTTTTTTTCTGCAGCAAAATCTTATCTCTTGCTAGGAGGTTTGTTCAGGATTTTTCTTGCTTTTTGGTGCGTTTTCGCTGTATTTTTTTCACTGTCCTTTTGTCTCTTTATGCATGTACATATAGTTCAGTGAAAAAAAATATCTCATTCAGGTTTTGGTACAAAAAACGCTGAAAAAAATGCTGAAAAACCTAATATCTGCGTTTAGTGTGTTATTTCAGCGTTTTTTACACCACCCATTACTTCCAATGGGTGGAAAAAACGCTAAAAATACGCTGAAAGAAGTGGCATGCTCTATTCTGCAAAAAAACTATGCAAATCCCGAACAAAAAAAAACATGATGTGTGCATGAGATTTCTGAAATCTCATAGACTTTGCTGGAACTCTAAAACGCAGCTGAAAATTTTCACAAAAAAATGCAAAAAAAAAAAAACGCTGAAAAAACGCAATGTGTGAACATAGCCTAAGCTGCTGCAATCATTACCATATGTTAAGTGCTTCTTGAGGCAATCACAAAGTTTTGCACAAATGTCCTCCTGTCCCCCATCCTGGAGAGTTGCTGCACTCATGTGATGCCCCTTCTGGATGTTGATGCCCTCATACCAGCATGGGACACAGGAGTGGAGCTGGTCCTAGAGGTGAGTCTAGAATTTTTTTATTACCTTAACCTGGACTAGAGATGAGCGTTGTTCTACTCGAACTGTTCGCCAATCTCAAATTCGAGCTGTTTTGGGCGGTGTTCGAGCCGTTCGGCGAACACGAACAATTTGAGAAAAATTTGGCTGTTCGAGGATATGTTCGATAACTGTTCGTGCACCAAAATCATAACTGGATTTTTTCTCAGTAATGATGAAAATTAATGTTAATACGCAGTTTGAGTGTACAGCGGGGTGGGGGGAGGGGCAGGGGATGGATCTCTGCAGGAACAATGAAGATCTCCATTTTTTTTTCTCTTTCCCGCATTTGCAGTGGGGAGGTGCAATCTGTCAGCCTATCAGCAGCGCACACACGGAGCGAAGTGCTTTTTTTCACACAAGCAAGGGCATGTGTCATTGGCAGTGTATGTCACATGTCCTTGCCCTATAAGACCAAGCCATTTTCCCCGTCGCCACCATTTTCTCACTGCTGCAGCTGCGTGTTAGACGGCACCGCTGTTGCTGTGTGCGCTATACCTTGTTAATTTCAAGCCAATTTTCGCACAAATCTACAGATAGCTTGGGAGTAGGGAATAGTTGTGATTGCAGTCCTTTTAAGGACTAGGTTACAGCATTTCCTACGACTTTTATCAGGGAGGTCTGTGCTCTTAAATAGATAGGTTGTGGGAGTAAAGACTAATTGTAATTGGAGTCCTTTTCAGGACTAGGTTACATCAGTTCCTATCAGTTTTTGCCAGGCAGGTCTGTGCCAGTGCTGTGCAAGTTTTTTTCACAGCATTTGGCTGAATCTAGCAAAGCTAATCCTTTTTGGCCTATTGCAGAGTGTGTTAGTCAGTGGAGTAGCCTATCTGTGTTGCAAGATATACCACCTGTGTATAGAATACCAATTTTTTTACTGCACCTAGTGAAGTAAAATCTTTTGGGCATAGCATCATTCTATTAGTCCATCTATACTGACCTCCATCAGGTTGCAAACTGAATCTAATTTTTTTCTGCATCTACAGTACCTCTGAAAAAATATTTGGGCTTCTAGCAGTGTGTGGGACTTGTTCTATTAGTCCATCTATACTGACCTCCATCAGGTTGCAAACTGAATATATTTTTTTCTGCATCTACCTCTGAAAAAATATTGGGCTTCTAGCTGTGTGTGGGACTTGTTGTATTAGTCCATCTATACTGACCTCCATCAGGTTGCAAACTGAATATATTTTTTTCTGCATCTAGCTCTGAAAAAATATTTGGCCTTCTAGTAGTGTGTGGGACTTTCTCTGTTAGTCCATCTATACTGACCTCCATCAGGTTGCAAACTGAATATATTTTTTTCTGCATCTAGCTCTGAAAAAATATTTGGCCTTCTAGTAGTGTGTGGGATTTTCTCTGTTAGTCCATCTATACTGACCTCCATCAGGTTGCAAACTGAATATATTTTTTTCTGCATCTACCTCTGAAAAAATATTGGGCTTCTAGCTGTGTGTGGGTCTTGTTCTGGTCTTGTTCTATTAATCAATCTATACTGACCTCCATCAGGTTGCAAACTGAATATAATTTTTTTCTGCATCTAGCTCTGAAAAAATATTTGGCCTTCTAGTAGTGTGTCGGACTTTCTCTATTAGTCCATCTATACTGACCTCCATCAGGTTGCAAATTAAAAATAATTTTTATCTGCATCTACAGTACCTCTGAAAAAATATTTGGGCTTCTAGCTGTGTGTGGGACTTGTTGTATTAGTCCATCTATACTGACCTCCATCAGGTTGCAAACTGAATATATTTTTTTCTGCATCTACCTCTGAAAAATATTGGGCTTCTAGCTGTGTGTGGGTCTTGTTCTATTAATCCATCTATACAGACCTCCATCAGGTTGCAAACTGAATATAATTTTTTTCTGCATCTAGCTCTGAAAAAATATTTGGCCTTCTAGTAGTGTGTGGGACTTTCTCTGTTAGTCCATCTATACTGACCTCCATCAGGTTGCAAACTGAATATATTTTTTTCTGCATCTACCTCTGAAAAAATATTGGGCTTCTAGCTGTGTGTGGGTCTTGTTCTATTAATCCATCTATACTGACCTCCATCAGGTTGCAACTGAATATAATTTTTTCTGCATCTACCTCTGAAAAAATATTGGGCTTCTAGCTGTGTGTGGGACTTGTTCTATTAATCCATCTATACAGACCTCCATCAGGTTGCAAACTGAATATATTTTTTCTGCATCTACCTCTGAAAAAATATTGGGCTTCTAGCTGTGTGTGGGACTTGTTGTATTAGTCCATCTATACTGACCTCCATCAGGTTGCAAACTGAATATATTTTTTTCTGCATCTACCTCTGAAAAAAATATTGGGCTTCTAGCTGTGTGTGGGACTTGTTGTATTAGTCCATCTATACTGACCTCCATCAGGTTGCAAATTGAATATAATTTTTTTCTGCATCTAACCCAGCCAATAGTTTTGGCCTAATACCACAGTTTGGCCACTCAGCTCTGCTCGGTTCCCATCCATTGTTTTTTGTGCAAACAACTCCAGAGTTGTGAATTAGTTTAACCACCAAAATGAGTGGAAAAAGGCCTGCTGCTGGTGGAAAGGGGAATAGGCGTGTTGGGAAGGGGAAAAAAGGTTGTGTCCGTGGGGTAGGTGTTAAAGCAACAGTAACATCTGCAGAAGAAAGACCATCTTCCAGCCAAACTAAAATGTCTACTTCTTTTAGCGGACAATGTGATAAGATCCCTTTCTTACGGCCACGCCAATCGCTACAAATTCCAGATGAGGCACAAAAACAGCAGGTGCTTCAACGGATATCAAGTGCTCCTTTAAGTGGGCTCTCCTCCACATCAACTTCAACATCACAAATACTCCAGTCCTCAAAGGTGTCACCCAAATCGCACTTGCTTCCTCACAGCTCCCAAATCTCCAGCTGCCCGTCTGAGTATGAGGTAGAACAGATGGTTGAGTCTGCAGAGCTGTTTACTCTTACTATAGCCTGGGAATCAGAGGTTGACTCCAGCGCTTCTGTGAATCCAGACGAGGAAATGATCTGCACTGATGCCCAGAATCTTTATGAGTCGGATCCAGGACCAGACGCAGAAGGTTCTGACCATAATGTAGACCCTCATTCCCAAACTGTAACTCCTGTTGGTGGAGACAATGAGGAAGACGATGATAAGACTCAAATACCTGATTGGAGCGACAACTTTAGTTTTTTGTCAGGGCAGGAACAGGTTGGCTCTGAGGACGACGGGTGTGATAACACACAGGGTGATGATGATGAGGTTGGAGATCCCACTTACTGTCAACCCACAGTCAGCCAAGAGATGAGGTCAGCAGAGGAGGTGGAGGAAGATGCTAGTGACGACGAGGTCAGGTTGCGCCTTCCTGGACAGAGACGTAGTACTGGAAGCACGTCAACAACTGCATCCTCAAACACAACTCTGCCTCTCACCACAAGTCGTGGTGGCTCTTCAGGTCGCATGGGTGCTAAGCCTTGCATAGCCTGGGCATTTTTTCAGATCGATAAAGATGACCCAACTCGTGTTATCTGTAACATTTGTCAGCAAAAGCTAAGTAGAGGCCAAAAAATACATAGTTTGAGTACTTCATGCATGAACCGGCACATGGACATGAAGCATAAGTTGCAGTGGGAAGCTCAGTGTGCTACAATGCGGCCTAGCCGGCCGGGCCAACCACCGTCTGCCATATCTTGTGCATCCGCGGCCTCTTCATCCTCTGTGACTGGGGGACAGCAGTCACACCTGTTTTGGGGCACAGACCTGCCACCTCTTTATCCGCAACAGCCAGCGTGATTGGCAGGTCATCATTTTCTTTGGAGGTGGTAACACCAGCTGGTGTTGAGCGCTGTCCGACATCGATAGCACCAAATTTGGATCAAGGCAACCTAACATGTCCGCCTGCATCTTCCTCACAGACCGGCAGTTTGCCGGGGACACCCTTATCAACCCCGTCTAAGCACAATAGCCAGCCCTCGGTCCCTCAGATGTGGACAAGTAAAAGACCATTTCCTCCTAGCCATGAGAAAGCTAAGAGGTTGAATTTCACCATCTGCAAGCTCTTGGCTACAGAATGCTGCCTTTCCGCCTGGTGGACACAGAGGATTTTCGAGACCTTATGTCCGTCGCAGTGCCCCAGTACCAGATGCCCAGTCGGCACTACTTCTCAAAGAAAGGTGTGCCTGCGCTCCACCAGCATGTCGCACACAACATCACCGCTTCTTTGAGAAACTCTGTGTGTGACAGGGTGCATTCACCACAGACACTTGGACGAGTAGGCATGGACAGGGGCGTTACATGTCGCTGACTGGGCACTGGGTAACTATGGTGACAGCAGGACAAGGGGCTGCTGTCCAAGTCTTGCCGTCCCCACGAGTTGTGCGTCAATCCTCTTTATGTCAAAGTTCCTCCACTGCTTCTGCCTCCTCAACCTCCTCTCGGTCTTCCACCTGCACCCAAAGCCTGTCTGGTCATGCCACAAGCTTTCTAACTGCGCAGAAGGGATCCTGCACACCTCCTTACTATGCTGGCAGTAGGGCTCAACGTCATCAGGCGGTTTTTACTTTGAAATGTCTGGGAAATGTGAGTCACACAGCTGAGGAGTTGTGGTCAGCTCTGGAGAACCAATTTCATGAATGGCTGTCTCCACTGGACCTGAACCATGGAAGGCCGTGTGCGACAATGCTGCAAACCTGGGTGCGGCCCTTCGCCGGGGCAATGTCACACACGTGCCTTGTATGGCTCACGTGTTGAACCTGGTTGTCCAGCAATTTTTAGCCCACTATCCCAGACTAGATGGCCTTCTGCAGAGGGCACGGTCGCTGTGTGCTCACTTCCGCCGTTCGCATCCGCAGCTCAGCGACTTACATCTCTACAGAAGTCGTTGGGCCTGCCACTTCACCGGCTAAATGCGATGTGCCTACCCGGTGGAATTCAACTCTGCACATGTTGCAGCGACTGTGGCAGCACCGACAAGCCCTGGTGCAATACGTTCTGACGTATAGCCTGGGCCAACGAGATACAGAGGTGGGCAAATCACGCTGGAGGAGTGGTCTCAGATCAGGGACCTATGCACCTTCTGCACAGTTTTGAAATGGCGACGAAGATGTTTAGTGCTGATGATGCCATTATCAGCATGACTATTCCGGTGATTTACATGCTGGAGCACATGTTAAACAGAATTCGGAGTCAGGTGGTGGCACAAGAGGAGGTGGAGGAAGTAGAGGAGGAGGAGTTGTATGCGGAAGGGCTAACATCTGCAAGGTCCAGACGGTCGGCAGCACCAAGGCGGCAGGCATGTGAGGGTGGGGGAGATGGTTTTACCAGGGCCATGGTAGCAGCCAAACTAGTGAGGAAGGTGCAGGAGCCCAGGAAGAAGTGGAGGACGAACTGATGGAAGACTCATCAGATGAGGGAGACCTTGATCACATTTCTGTTGTGCGAGGTTGGGGGGAGAGGACAGAGGAAGGAAGCATGATTGTTACCTCGCCACCAACACAACAGGGACTTGGTGCTCCTGGATGCGCAACACACATGAGTGCCTTCTTGCTGCACTACCTGCAACATGACCCTCGAATTGTGAGAATTAGAAATAATCCTGACTACTGGGTTGCCACACTGTTAGATCCCCGGTACAAAAGTAAATTTGCCGAAATTATTCCTGCATAGAAAGGGATGCACGCATGCAGGAGTATCAGCAGAGACTGTTGCAGAATCTTACATGTGCTTTTCCACAAAACACCAGTGGTGCACGTAGTGAATCTCACAGTTCCAACTTGCCAACCGTGGGACCGTCAAGTGTTCAGCACTCAAACCGTAACAGAACCACAGTATCTGCTGGTAACATCAATTTTGCGGAATCATTTCACCACTTTTTTAGCCCCATTCCTTTGCAAGGCCACAGGAGACAAGAAGTCTGACACATAGTCAACGCCTAGAGACGATGGTACAGGAGTATCTCCAAGTAAACATTGAAGCCACGACTGTGTCACTGGACCCTTGCTCTTTTTGGGCTTCCAATCTGGATAATGGCCGGAGCTAGCCACTTACGCCTTGGAGATCTTGTCATGCCCCGCAGCCAGCGTTCTGTCTGAACGTGTGTTCAGCGCTGCTGGCGGTGTGCTGACAGATAAGCGCACGCGGCTCTCCACTGATAATGTAGACAGACTCACGTTCATAAAGATGAACAAATCATGGATCCGAAACGACTTTTCTACCCCTGTGTCATCCTGGGGAGAGTAAAAGCTTGGATGATTGGTTAAAATCACCCTACCAACCGTTTTAAGCTTTCAAATTACTAATCATGTTTATCTGTATCTTGACTGGAAAATAATTTGGGCTTTGTAGCAGTGTGCAGCACTGATCCTATTAGGCCATCTATAATAAGCTCCACCAGATTTAAAATTAAAAATAATTTTTAGCTGCATCTAGCCCGGAAAATAATTTTGGGGCTCCGAGATGCGCAAGACACATAAGTGCCTTCTTGCTGCACTACCTGCAGCATGACCCTCATATTGTCAGAATTCGAAGTAATCATGACTACTGGGTTGCCACACTCTTAGATCCCCCAAACTTTTCGATCAACCTTTTCATTTTATAAAGGACAAAAAAATGGTCATTTTTGAAATTATAAAGCATTAGCAGGTTGTTAGAAACTGAAATCAAACAGTTTTCAACTCAAAACTTTATTCTAGGTGATGTTACATTTCACATACGACCCCTTGTTCGAAAGGAGCTTCTGAACTCTCTCGTCCATTGAATTTGTCAGGTTTTGGATGGTTTCTGCTTCAATTGTTTTGCATGAGGACAGAATACCCTCCCAGAGCTGTTGCTTAGATGTGAACTGCCTCCCGCCATCATAGACACTCCTTTTAATGATGCTCCAAAGGTTCTGAATGGGGTAGAGGTCAGGGGAGCATGGGGGTCACACCATAAGTTTGTCCCCTTTTATGCCCATATCAGCCAGAGATGAAGATGTTTTATGTGCAGCATGAGATGGTGCATTATCATGCAGAAAAATGATCTTGCTGTGAAATACACGGTTCTTCTTCTTGAACCATGGCAGGAAGTGCTGTTTGAGAAAATCCACATACATTATGGAGTTCATCTTTAGCGCCTTCAGGGATCCTAAAGGGGCCGACAATCTCTCTCCCCATGATTCCAGCCCAAAACATTACTCCACCTCCTCCTTGTTGGCGCTGTAGCCGTGTTTGCGTGGGGTGTCCATCAACCAGCCATCCTCCACTCCATCCATCTGGACCATCGAGCGCTGCACGGCACTCATCCGTGAACAAAACAGTTTTGAAATCAGTCTTCATGTAATGTTTGGCCCACTGGAGCCGTTTCTGCTTGTGTGAAGTGGATAGAGGAGGTCGACAGGATGGCGTATGCACAGCTGCAAACCTCTGAAGGACCCTGCATCTTGTTGTTCGGGGGACGTTGGAGGCACAAGCAGCTTCAAAAACTTGTCTGCTGCTATGACAAGGCTTTTTTGCCGCTGCTCTTTCAACCTGACGTAATTGCCTGTAGGAAAGAGTCCTCAATTTGCCCTTATCAGCACGCACACGTGTGTACTGTGAATCAGCTACATACTTCTTGATTGCCAAGACACTTCATCCTGATCATCGCACAATGTTGATTGTAGTCATGCCTTGACCTAAACACTCCACAATTTGTTGCTTCTCAGCAGCCGACACATCCTTTTTCTTTCCCATTTTGGCAGAAAATGTAGGCTGCTTAATAATGTGAGAGAGCCTTCTTAAGTAGTCTTGCCTTTCATTGGACACACCTGCCAAACTAATTAGCACAGGTGTCTGCAATTGCTTACAGTGATATAAAGAGCCCTGACACACATCACCATCAATGAGTTTAACTGACAAACAAACAAATTCTTCCCTTATCACTCCTAAACACTTTTTGCATAATAATTTGGAATGCAGTGTACATGTGCTTTTCCACAAAACACCAGTGGTTCACGTAGTGAATCTTACAGTTCTAACTTGCCAACCGTGGTCTGTATGGAATTGTTCAATAAAGGGCCCAAAATTAAGATAACATAGATGGGAGAGGTCTCTATGAATAGGAATTCCTAAGTATTTGATACCCTGTGAGGGCCAGGCAAAGGGAAAGTTGGACTGGATGGAATCCTATATGGTTTTGGGGAGGGAAACATCGAGGGCCTCAGACTTCGCTGCATTGATTTTAAAATTTTACCATGTAACAAAGTGATCTGTACTCCCCTCACCGCTCTGCCCCGTGCCCGGCGTCCCTCTCCCGCTCTGCTGTCAGCGCGCGCTCCTTCCCGGCGTCCTCCTCCCGCTCTGCTCTCAGCGCGCGCTCCTTCCCGGCCCCTGTGCTTAGGGCGCGCGCGCGCGCGCTCCCCTCCTCTTGAAGGGGCCGCGCGCGTCGTCCTAAGGAGTCCCCGGCCAATGGCCGGAGGACTTCATCATATATAAGGCACCTCCTCCAAAATGGAGGTGCCCGAGCAATGTTGTTTGCACCTGTGTCTCACCTGTGCTTCAGCCCTCAGGTCCCGTTGCCAGTTACCTGCCAGTTACCTGTCAGATTCCTGCCTGATTACTTGCTACCTGTCTGCTAGTCTGAGGTCCGACGGTCTGCCTTACTACTCCTGTCAGTCTGTCTAAGGACCAGCCTGCCCGCTCACCTGGGAGCGCTTCTCCGCTACCTGCCTGCTTGCCTGCCCGGAGGCTCCGCTGTCACGTGCTGTGACCACCAGCTATTCCAGAGACTCTTGCCCGCTCACCTGGGAGCGCACATCAGCTACCTGCCTGCCTGCCTGAGGTCCGACGGTCTGCCTACCAACTCCTGTCAGTCTGTCTATGGACCAGCTTGCCCGCTCACCTGGGAGCGCACATCTGCTATCTGCCTGCTAGCCTACCTGGAGGCTCCGCCGTCACGTGCTGTGACCACCTGCCTGTCCAGAGACTTCTGCCCGCTCACCTGGGAGCGCTCATCTGTCGCCTGTCCGCTGGTCTTCCTGGAGGCTCCGCCGTCACATGCTGTGACCACCCGTTCATCCAGAGACTCTCGCCTGCTCACCTGGGAGCTCTCGTCTATCTTCAGCCGCCACAGGTCGTACCAACCCTATACCTAGCGACTGCCCCGGTCACTTGCCGTGATCTCCAGCCCCGTTCACTCAGAGACTGCCCCGTTCACTCAGAGACTGTCCCGTTCACTCAGAGACTGTCCCGTTCACTCAGAGACTGTCCAGGTCACCTCCTGTGACTGCCTGCCTGGTCGCCACCCGCTCCCTTACAAGGACCGCCCCCTTGTATTGTAGCCCAGAGTTTCCGCCTCCCAGACCCGTTACAGATCTATTTCAGCCATAACAGCAGGGATGGATATATGTGATTGAGTGATATATACTAGGACATCATCAGCAAATAGAGAGCACTTGTACTCGGTGCCTCCCACCTCAATCCACCTAATATTGGGGTTATGGCGAATTGATGAGAGCAGGTGCTCCGTCACTAGGATGTATAAGAGAGGGGACAGAGAACATCCCTGCCTTGTCCCATTGGTGATTGTGAAAGGTGATGAAAATGTTCTGACGCACCCCCTGGGCCTTGGGACACCCGGAGCCGGACCCTTTTTGGTGGATGCTGGTGGTTGTAGTCTTCGTGGCGGCGACCCAGTTCCGTGGCTCAGGGCGGTCAAACCAGTGGCGGAACTATTTATGTGGTTTTGATGTTTAAATGTCCGACTACGCCACCCGTGGATTGCGGTCAGAGTGAACCGCCGCTACAGGGCAGACCGCTGAGGCTGGTGTTGTGGGTGCAGCAGAGCGTAGCATAACTCCCCACGGGAGGAGAATAGCCTCAGGGCAGTGTATGCGGAGGATGGGGGTGATGGTGCAGGGCAGCAGCAGTAACGACACGGAGTCAGTGATGCAGTCCAGGGCCTTTACTCACAGTTCTTATTATCCAGACCACATCTGCAGGTAACGGCTGCCCACATCGTACTGTGCTCACCAGGTGAGGGGCTCAGACAACTCCCAGATAACTTTGGAGCACTTCACAGGACCCCCTTTGTGTGTCCTTTGTCTGGCCTTTCTTACCAACACTTCTGTCCGGCTGCCTCGGGCCTCCTCTTGGTAAACTTGGCGCCAGTTTCCCTGACCCTATGTGGTGCCTTCCTAGCGGGTGTAGCGAGGGGCTGCGCCACATAAAATGTCAGAGCCTCCGGTTTCTAGCTGAGGGTCGTTTCCTGCCTCCACTAGTTCGGGGACCGGTCTCCCCCTTTGGCCTGACCCCTCCACGCAGGTGGATTCGGGCGTGCGGTGGCGACTCGCCCGTCTGCACCCCTGGGATCCCTTCATTCCTCGTTCCTGGAGCCTTCTCCGCTCCTCTTCCTTCCTTCTCCCTC
The DNA here is from genome assembly GCF_046119375.1 of Phyllobates terribilis. Taxonomy (NCBI): domain Eukaryota; kingdom Metazoa; phylum Chordata; class Amphibia; order Anura; family Dendrobatidae; genus Phyllobates; species Phyllobates terribilis. The sequence continues at coordinate 72,233,394 of NW_027362770.1, read as the reverse complement.
TTCCAGGCCTGGGCCTCTGTTACTAGGCCCGCCTCCGGAGCAGAGCTCATGCAGAGCCCCTGCTCCCTGCCACTTCTGCTTAGACTTCTCTGCACTGAACTAAGATGGTGCCCACCTTTTATACTCCCTTCTCAATGCACCCAGGAACTGCTTCCTCCCTGCTCCTGCACTACAGGGTTCCCCTTCCTCAGTGTTCCCTCCCCCCACTCCAGCCAGGGACAGGGACTGTCGTGCCCATCTCAGGGGCATATTGGTCGCCCTGCCCCACGGCAGTGTGGTGTAATGCATGCAGGTGTTGGGTCCTGATCCACACTCCATCCTTACCTGAGAGTGAGATATCACACCTCTGGGTGAGGTGCAATACGTCTGTAGCAACCGAGCCCTCAGGGTGCTACAGTTCCATTTATCTTCAGCCTAGGTGACGTATTGCGATACAGGGCCGTGATTTTGGCTATAAAAGGGTCCCCTAGACCCCTACCCCAAGCTTTTTAAGAGAATCATATATGGCGTGCCAGGAGACTCTATGGAATGCTTTCTCAGCATCCAACGAGAGTATCTAATTACAAATTTTTAACTGCATCTAGCCCAGGAAATACTTTGTGCCTAGTAGCAGTGTCTGCTAGTCAGCGGATTATCCCGGCTGTTAAGCAAGCTACACCACCTGTAGTTTAGACACTTAATTTTTTCAAAGGAAATGCTTCGGGACCACGGGATACTCAGTGAAGAGCATCAGGAGGCACCCCAAGGCATAGGGGCTGGGACTGGCAGTAGGATGCCTTGCGGTGGACAGCCGAGCTCGATCCTTATAAAAGCTTTTTAACTGCAGCAGCTTTAGTGGGCGCTACTGGAGCTGGAATTACGCGGCTGCTGGCATGAGACTTGCTCTCCAATAGATCCTTGTAAATGGATTTAAAGTGTATTCATTCAAATTAGAGAGACAATTTAAATTAAAAAGCTTAGAGCTGCCTCCACCACAGGGGGGCTCGCTCGACCCACCAGCGGACAGGCACCAGTATTGGGAGAGGGGGGCTGGCCGTCAGGGTTCACCGCGGCTCTGGCACAAACCCGGCGACACGGAGGTGGCACGGGCAGGAGCGGACTGGCCGTGTCGGCTTCTCACTTTTTGGATTTTAGAAGGGCATGACATGCCTATATCTGTGTCTCCCCCTCCTTTTACTCCTCCACCTCTTTTATTTTCGCATGACTATATGTACTTGTCACTTTTCCATGTGTTAGTTATGTCTTCTGAGCAGTTTGTCAGCTTTTGGACACCTTTGAAGGTGTTTTCTATGTGTTTCTATGTGTTTTTGTTTGCCTGCCATTGGTTTTAACGGTGTTTGAAGGTGTTCGACGAACAGTTCGACGAACAGTTCGACGAACACACGGGTGTTCGACGAACCGAACCGAACTCGAACACTACGGGGGTGGCTCAACACTACCCTGGACCCATTGAGAATGACTTTAAAAAAAAAAAGAAGGAAGGTCAGTTTTACTGTAAAGTGAACACGGTGAATGAAAAACCCCAAAACAATTGTGGAATTGCACTTTATTTCCAATTTCATTGCAGTTGGAATTTTTTATTGTTTTCCAGTACACCATTTGGTAAAATTAATGCTGTCATTCAAAAGTACAACTCATCCCGCAAGAATCAAGCCCTCATGCGGCCATTTTGACGAAAAAATAAAAAGTTATGGCTCTGGGAAAAAGGGGAGGAAAAAACAAAAGTGCAAAAATGGAAATTCGCAAGATTGTGAAGGGGTCAAAGTAGCACTCTTCCCATCTAAGTATTTATTCTCTAAATATATCGCAGTCATCATATTATATAGCACTGTGTAATTACGATGGTCAGTCAATAAGTAATGCCTATTTTTTTTCTCCTTAAATAAGGTAGTTATGTTAAATATTCGAATTTAGCACAATTCCTCAAACCTTCTTCTCCAATCCACAGCAATTGCAACTTCCTGCACCAACAGGTGGCAGGACTGTATCCGTTTGCAAAATGGCTGACATCGATGTTCGTATTAGACAGCGTTCTGTGATTGAATTCTTGCATGCAGAAGGTGAAACGCCCATTCGAATTCATGACAGACTGAAAAATGTGTACGGTGATGCAACAGTGGATGTCAGTACTGTTAGACGATGGGTTTGTCCCTGTAACACAGCTGAAGGGCCATCACCGTTGGCTGACAAAATGCGAAGTGGCAGGCCAGTAACTGCAGTGACTCCAAGCAGCATTCAGTGAGTCGATGACATCATTCGTGGTGACCGCCGGGTGACTGCAGATGAATTGTGTGGCATTATCTGCCTCAGTAAAGGCAGTGTGATGAAAATTATTGGACAACTGGGATACAGAAAAGTTTGTGCACGGTGGGTACCAAGAATGCTTTTTACCATGCTGGAATACATGCCCTTGTTAAACGGTGGACCAAGACTGTGGAAATGGATGGAGATTATGTTGAAAAGTGACAAATTAATTGTTAATGTTGTGGTTTTCAACCTATGTAATTTCTTGCCAATTAAAAGGAAAAAAAAAATAGGAGGCATTACTTATTGACTGACCCTCGTACTATTGCTCAGTTTCCCTTTCTACCCAGATAATTCTCTTTTTTCTGCTCTATGTAGAAACAGGAAGTCTCTTGTCCCTGCATTTATCATTCCCCTTTTCAACCCCTGACCCAGCTGCTCCCTCCTCTCCCTGCCAGGGACTTTTTCAGTGACTGATGACTCATACAGGGAAAATTGTCCTCCTGTTTCTACATAGAGCTTAGAAGGATTCAGCTAGTCAGTTTTTAATCACGTGAGGTCATTCATATACCCACAGTGGTATCTCACTGATTATAAAGCCAGTAATAGACATGCTATCCTGTCCCCCAGAATGACTCCACTGCACACACCGCACCGCCATGCAGCCTCCTATCAGCCAGTGGCAGCAGCAATGACCTCACCCAGCATTCTGCACACTGTACTGCTGCAGGAAGCGCCCCCGCCCCCACTGTGCGCGCTGACGTCACCGCACACACCCTCACAACGTGCTGGCCCGCAATAAATGAAAGCGAGTGGGCGGGGCTCCGAGCACCGGAAATGGCGTTTGGAGCGGGAGCTGAGCACAGGCTCGGGGAGGAGGTGATAGCGATAAAGGAGGGGTACATGACGTCACGGCGGCCATTACACGGAGCAGGAGAGGCTGGGACGTGACGAGCCGGCGCTCCGGGGAGAAGCTGCATTTCCTACGGAGACTGGGATCTGACTGGGTGCCGGGCTGTTGTGATTCCCGGATTGCTGTGCACGGCGGGGCTGTCACATCGCGTCTTCTGGATCCGCTTAGATTAGAGCACCTCTGACAGCGGCCTCTGTGGTCCATCTCCCCGGTCCTTCCCGCGGCCACAGCCCGGCTTCCCCGCACTCTCAGCATGGACGAAAAGTCGTTCACCAAGGAGCTGGATCAGTGGATCGAGCAGCTGAATGAATGCAAGCAGCTGTCAGAGAGCCAGGTGAAGACGCTGTGTGAGAAGGTGAGTAACGCCGGCTGGTGCCGGGGACTACAGGGCGGCATGGCCAGACCTCCGGGACGGCGGGAGTAATGCTGCAGGTGTGGCCAGTGCGGGCCCGGCACAGGCTGATGGCGGCACATTGCCAAGTGCTGCCCTCCGGACTGGAGCGGCGGGGCTGACATCTTAGCCGGCTCATGGTGGCCGCTCAGCTCCTAAGATGGCGGCGACGGCTCCTCCCGCCCCCTCCGCAGGAATGCGTGCACTGCCGTGAGGAGAGGGGCAGTGTGTGTGTGTGGAGAGAGGGGGCAGTGTGTGTGTGGAGAGAAGGGGCAGTGTGTGTGTGTGTGGAGAGAAGGGGCAGTGTGTGTGTGTGTGGAGAGAAGGGGCAGTGTGTGTGTGTGTGTGGAGAGAAGGGGCAGTGTGTGTGTGTGGAGAGAAGGGGCAGTGTGTGTGTGTGGAGAGAAGGGGCAGTGTGTGTGTGGGGAGAGAGAAGGGGCAGTGTGTGTGTGGGGAGAGAAGGGGCAGTGTGTGTGTGGGGAGAGAGAAGGGGCAGAGTGTGTGTGTGTGGGGAGAGAGAAGGGGCAGAGTGTGTGTGTGTGTGGGGAGAGAGAAGGGGCAGAGTGTGTGTGTGTGTGGGGAGAGAGAAGGGGCAGTGTGTGTGTGGAGAGAAGGGGCAGTGTGTGTGTGGAGAGAAGGGGCAGTGTGTGTGTGTGTGGGGAGAGAGAAGGGGCAGTGTGTGTGTGTGGGGAGAGAGAGAAGGGGCAGTGTGTGTGTGTGGGGAGAGAGAGAAGGGGCAGTGTGTGTGTGTGGGGAGAGAGAGAAGGGGCAGTGTGTGTGTGTGGGGAGAGAGAGAAGGGGCAGTGTGTGTGTGTGGGGAGAGAGAGAAGGGGCAGTGTGTGTGTGTGGGGAGAGAGAGAAGGGGCAGTGTGTGTGTGTGGGGAGAGAGAGAAGGGGCAGTGTGTGTGTGTGGGGAGAGAGAGAAGGGGCAGTGTGTGTGTGTGGGGAGAGAGAGAAGGGGCAGTGTGTGTGGGGAGAGAGAGAAGGGGCAGTGTGTGTGGGGAGAGAGAGAAGGGGCAGTGTGTGTGTGTGGGGAGAGAGAGAAGGGGCAGTGTGTGTGTGTGGGGAGAGAGAGAAGGGGCAGTGTGTGTGTGTGGGGAGAGAGAGAAGGGGCAGTGTGTGTGTGTGGGGAGAGAGAAGGGGCAGTGTGTGTGTGTGGGGAGAGAGAGAAGGGGCAGTGTGTGTGTGTGGGGAGAGAGAGAAGGGGCAGTGTGTGTGTGTGGGGAGAGAGAGAAGGGGCAGTGTGTGTGTGTGGGGAGAGAGAGAAGGGGCAGTGTGTGTGTGTGTGGGGAGAGAGAGAAGGGGCAGTGTGTGTGTGTGTGGGGAGAGAGAGAAGGGGCAGTGTGTGTGTGGGGAGAGAGAGAAGGGGCAGTGTGTGTGTGGGGAGAGAGAGAAGGGGCAGTGTGTGTGTGGGGAGAGAAGGGGCAGTGTGTGTGTGTGTGGAGAGAAGGGGCAGTGTGTGTGTGGGGAGAGAGAAGGGGCAGTGTGTGTGTGTGTGTGGGGAGAGAGAAGGGGCAGAGTGTGTGTGTGTGGGGAGAGAGAAGGGGCAGTGTGTGTGTGTGTGGGGAGAGAAGGGGCAGTGTGTGTGTGTGTGGGGAGAGAAGGGGCAGTGTGTGTGTGGAGAGAAGGGGCAGTGTGTGTGTGGAGAGAAGGGGCAGTGTGTGTGTGTGGGGAGAGAGAGAAGGGGCAGTGTGTGTGTGTGGGGAGAGAGAGAAGGGGCAGTGTGTGTGTGTGGGGAGAGAGAGAAGGGGCAGTGTGTGTGTGGGGAGAGAGAGAAGGGGCAGTGTGTGTGGGGAGAGAGAGAAGGGGCAGTGTGTGTGGGGAGAGAGAGAAGGGGCAGTGTGTGTGGGGAGAGAGAGAAGGGGCAGTGTGTGTGTGTGGGGAGAGAGAGAAGGGGCAGTGTGTGTGTGTGGGGAGAGAGAGAAGGGGCAGTGTGTGTGTGTGTGGGGAGAGAGAGAAGGGGCAGTGTGTGTGTGTGGGGAGAGAGAGAAGGGGCAGTGTGTGTGTGTGGGGAGAGAGAGAAGGGGCAGTGTGTGTGTGTGGGGAGAGAGAGAAGGGGCAGTGTGTGTGTGTGGGGAGAGAGAGAAGGGGCAGTGTGTGTGTGTGGGGAGAGAGAGAAGGGGCAGTGTGTGTGTGGGGAGAGAGAGAAGGGGCAGTGTGTGTGTGGGGAGAGAGAGAAGGGGCAGTGTGTGTGTGTGTGGGGAGAGAGAAGGGGCAGTGTGTGTGTGTGTGGGGAGAGAGAGAAGGGGCAGTGTGTGTGTGTGTGGGGAGAGAGAGAAGGGGCAGTGTGTGTGTGGGGAGAGAGAGAAGGGGCAGTGTGTGTGTGTGTGGGGAGAGAGAGAAGGGGCAGTGTGTGTGTGTGTGGGGAGAGAGAGAAGGGGCAGTGTGTGTGTGGGGAGAGAGAGAAGGGGCAGTGTGTGTGTGTGTGGGGAGAGAGAGAAGGGGCAGTGTGTGTGTGTGTGGGGAGAGAGAGAAGGGGCAGTGTGTGTGTGTGTGGGGAGAGAGAGAAGGGGCAGTGTGTGTGTGTGTGTGGGGAGAGAGAAGGGGCAGTGTGTGTGTGTGTGTGGGGAGAGAGAGAAGGGGCAGTGTGTGTGTGTGTGGGGAGAAAGAGAAGGGGCAGTGTGTGTGTGTGTGGGGAGAGAGAGAAGGGGCAGTGTGTGTGTGTGTGGGGAGAGAGAGAAGGGGCAGTGTGTGTGTGTGGGGGGAGAGAGAGAAGGGGCAGTGTGTGTGTGTGGGGGGAGAGAGAGAAGGGGCAGTGTGTGTGTGTGTGGGGGGAGAGAGAGAAGGGGCAGTGTGTGTGTGTGTGGGGGGAGAGAGAGAAGGGGCAGTGTGTGTGTGTGTGGGGAGAGAGAGAAGGGGCAGTGTGTGTGTGTGTGGGGAGAGAGAGAAGGGGCAGTGTGTGTGTGTGTGTGGGGAGAGAGAGAAGGGGCAGTGTGTGTGTGTGTGGGGAGAGAGAGAAGGGGCAGTGTGTGTGTGTGGGGAGAGAGAGAAGGGGCAGTGTGTGTGTGTGTGGGGAGAGAGAGAAGGGGCAGTGTGTGTGTGTGTGGGGAGAGAGAGAAGGGGCAGTGTGTGTGTGTGTGGGGAGAGAGAGAAGGGGCAGTGTGTGTGTGTGTGGGGAGAGAGAGAAGGGGCAGTGTGTGTGTGTGTGTGTGGAGAGAGAAGGGGCAGTGTGTGTGTGGAGAGGGGGCTGTGTGGATGAGGGCTGGGGTTGATAAGGGGGTAGTGTGTGAAGAGGGGGTGGTGTGGCATGTTCTCCTGGCCGCCTCTGTATGTTGTGATGAGCCCTGTTCTGCCCGGCATGGTGCGTTGTGTGGTGCCGCGGCTCATGTAGTGTGCTCATCGTCATCAGGGCTGTGGAGTCGGTAAGCCAAACCTTCGACTCCCTCATACATGGCTCATGTGTAAGTGATAAATTTACTGTAGCACAGATTAATCTCCGCTAAAAGTCTACACCCTTAGATCAGGAATAGGACAGACATTTATAGGACATTTCATAACTTTCCCAAATTCTTATGAAAAAATATTCCCCACAAACTGCATTGAACTACTGTACCCAATTTATTATAAATTTAAAAATTTTTGTAGTCGGCCATTTAAGGCTGTGTGCCCACGATGCTTTTTTTTATGCCTTTCCGCAGCGGCAGAAATGCTTAAAAAACGCATGGTAGAAGGTCTGCCATGGTCTCCAAACTTCCTCTGCAGATTATCATTGCGGAAAAAACGCAGCACTACCAATTATTTTGCGGAAGTGCTGCGTTTTCGCCGCCATTGACTTGCATTGGAACGCATGGATTCCGCTTCACTAGATAAGCACATGCGGAATACATGCGTTCAATGTGCGAATGGTACCCAGGTCTAGAGGAGACTCTCCTCTGGACCCCGGGTACCATAGAAAACTGTAAAAAAAAAAAAAAAAAAAGAAGAATAAAATAAAAAATGTTATATTTACCTTCTGATGGCCCCCGATGCGCTCATCCTCTCATGCCGGCAGATCGCGATGGACTGAAGGACCTGCGCTGACGTCAGTTGTGATGTGTTATACGACGCTGACGACGGCAGGTCCTTCAGTGTACCGCGAGCTGCCGGCAGCCAGGACAGAGTGAAGCAAGACTGCGGGGGCCATCGGAAGGTAAGTATAGATTTATTTTTTACCACTCTCTCGGTCACACTATATAAATCCATGCTGTTTGCATGGATTTATATAGTGTGACCAAGTTGTCAAGCACTTTCCAAGTGATGCTAAAATCACTGGGTCCATGAAAAACACGTACAGCACATGGATGGCATCAGTGTACAATCTGTCTGCTGTCCATGATTAACATTAACTTGACAAAGCTTCTCTATATTTTGCATTTTTTCTTTATCCATACCAGAAAAACACTGATGACATACTGATACCGGTACTGGTTTTATAAAGGTGCATGATGGGGCCCTGTCACATACCTAGTTGTGCAGCCAGGCTTAGTTTGTGCTGCCCTTGGTTTTGGGTACATGAATTGATTGATTGGGTTGCCTTTTTAAAGGAAGTGTACATTTTCTGTTGAAGTGTGCATGTTGCCTGATCGCTTTCATTACGTACCTGGCATTCCTGTTGTAGTTACTAGAAGGCAGGGTGTACCCATAAAGCGGGCATGTTCAGGGGTGTGTTAGGAATTGGCATGACTTCTCATTGTAAAATGCTGACGGTCTTGCACATTTACTACTAAAAACCCAGCTATTGTGCCATGGTATTGTGTTGAATGTGAAGTCACAGGACACACAATTATATTGCAGTAGATTTAGGGCACGTTTATTTTACTCACTCTAAAGCACTTTACAGACATCATCACTGTCCCTATGAATGGTCAAAATGTAAATTCCCTATCCGTATGTCTTTGGAGTGTGGAAGCAAACTGGAGAACCCGGAGGAAACCCGAGCAAACATGGGGAGAACATCCAAACTCCTTGCATATACTGTCCTTGGTGGGATTTGGACCGTGCTGCTGTATAGCTATAGTGCTAAACACTGAGCTTCATGCTGCCTGGTATGCACATTAAAAGCTTTATTTCTAAAGGTTCACGATTGGCTTAGTTGGTAAGACCACCACCATGGGCAACATAACACCATTGTGGTAAGGAGTAATTCGATGAAAACTCAATCCAATTCCAAGGATCGGATACTTCTGTCAGAAGAGTTGGAAGGTTACCATACGTATAGGCTGTCAGCCGATCCCAACAGCCTCGGTGCATGGAGCCATTAGACTGGCTGCTATAAATGTCTGAGTGACTATCTTGTAATGGTGGTCTGTCTCTTGCTGGTCACTCTTCCCTCTTGTAAGAACTGAGATTTAATGCTATCAGCCTTAGTTTCTGTCCCATTAACCAGGTTATATTTGCAGGCAAAAGAAATTTTGACAAAAGAATCAAATGTCCAAGAAGTCCGATGCCCAGTAACTGTTTGCGGAGATGTTCATGGACAGTTTCACGACCTCATGGAGTTGTTCAGAATTGGTGGCAAATCACCAGATACAAATTATTTATTCATGGGAGACTATGTGGATAGAGGCTACTACTCGGTGGAGACTGTAACGCTACTTGTCGCACTAAAGGTATGAGTAGATTGTGCTTTGTGCTGGTGATCACACTAGGCAAAGGTTAAGAAACCTGACCTCCGTGTTTTCTAGGTGGTCTGGCAACATGCTGGACTTGTAGGGAATTGGTGAAGGTCACATGTTACTACTTTTGTAACCATTTTTAATGTTTTTTCCCAGGTTCGGTATCGTGAACGTATCACTATTCTAAGAGGAAATCATGAAAGCAGGCAGATCACACAAGTATATGGGTTTTATGATGAATGTTTAAGAAAATACGGAAATGCAAACGTCTGGAAATACTTCACTGATCTGTTTGATTACCTTCCGTTAACTGCCTTAGTGGATGGCCAGGTAAGGTTCTGAGGGGCTACCTCATACAGCTAGGCGTAGGTATAGGCAGTGAAAGTTTTCTGAAGGTTTCCTGTCCAGGCATAAACACTATCCTTTTCTAGAGGGTTTCTACTTACTACTTCTGTTCAACGTGCTTTGCTCACCACTGCAGGCTATATGGTAATATGGCTGTCCTAGTCGGTCCCCCATAGCATGTACTGCACAGCTTTTGCTGCAAGTTCCTGGACTTAGAGTCTGGACTTGTAGGAGTCTGCGGATTGCTAGTCTTGCTTGCGCTTTAGTATTGGTTTCCCTAATGGGACAGTCCCTTCTAGTGGTGGGGTCCTAATAAAAATTGCAAGCTGAATTTTCTTCTAGGCAATTAGTTTTTCTTTGCTTGCTTACTAATTAAACTAGTATACAGCGCTGCTATAAATCCCACAGAATCATGATGGATGTGTCAGAGGGAAGCTTGCAATGGATCAATCATATCCATTTTAGAGCCTATAACACATGAAGCCTTCTTTGCCTGTGGGCAGACGAGCTGACGACTTTAAGCTCGTGATCATGAAAAATGTTCTTGATGCCTAGAAGATGGATCATTGGAGATTTGGCCGTTCCTCTGAAAGGTCTGCTCTAGTCAAGCAGCCTCGCCTTCCTGTGCTGCATCGGAGGGTTGTTGGACAACCTTCTGAACTGCTATTGATTCTTGTCTTAATCTCTGCACTCGCCTGTTTACTATGCATCGGTCTGTGGACTTCTTGCTTCATGTTGGCATGCTAGTGTTCAGCAGTCTGTAGTTGTAATCTAGATTGCCAAATCAAGGTGTTGGCCAGGTCAGCGATATGCAAGTCCTATCCTTTTTGCAGCCCACACTACGACCTTGGATGTACACTAGTTGGGGAGCTAGAATAGCACGGCTATGTACACTCTATGTTCTGTAACTCAGGTCCTATTGAAGTGACTGTGATTTGAGCTGCAGTACCGAGTGGTCATTAAGAGTGTACAGAGTTGTGCTATTCTGACTCTACACTGTATATCTGCCTGCTGCTGGAGCTGTACACAGCTGATCAAAGGGTGTCAGACCCCCACATCTCATATTGCTAAGGGTTAGGTCATCAGTATACAATTCCTGGACAACCCCTTTAAGCTGGTGTGGGCTGCAGCTAAGATAATAGTCCTATGTTTAAGAGACCTTTATAATGATCACTGATGCTTGACATTATAGCAGTACTTATGACTTTGTGAAGGGTGCAGTGTAAGGGTTGACACTTCATTATGGTATGTGTCAAGTGTACTTTTTACTGGAATCCGCACATCACTTTGGTATGTTTAAATATCACTTCAGTCTTTTCTGTATTTCGGGTGTCTTTATCTCCCATTCCAGTGTTATAAGTGTTGGCTATACAGGACAGTGCGGTAGGAGCGCTCCTATTGTGCTGCCTTGTTTGTCACCGTTCTATTAATGGGTGGTTGGATAATCCTCAGTCAGTGTGCAACGTATGACGGGTGCTGTAACCCACTACTTGGTGCGTTTTCAGTATAGGATGGTTGGCCCAAGCTGTCGCCTCTTGAACCCTACTGGTAGTCTGGCCATATAATGGGTGCTGTACTATAATGTATTACTAAACTGTGAGTTTACCAGAAATGGTGTGCTGTAATTGTGTCCTTCATCCACAGATCTTCTGTTTACACGGTGGATTGTCGCCTTCAATAGACACACTGGATCATATCCGCGCACTTGATCGTCTGCAGGAAGTCCCACATGAGGTATGTTTTACAAGACTATTCCCTAATGTGCCCTCTGTGGTAAAGGGTGAAGTGCTTTATGGCATCATGAGTGTGCTGTATTCAGATCAGATTGTACAACAGCCAAGTAGTTTGACCCTTTAAATACCACAATTCATACTGATCGCTTTTCAGTCATTCACTGCTACTTGTTAGATGCCCTCCTTAAGGGATGCACCTGTTAGCTCATAAACAGTGAACCCCTTACTGTCCCAGGGCGTATTAGTACGCCCCAGGCCATCACCCCCGGTTCAGTGAGGGCTCCGGCGGTGAGCTGACGTGCCCGCAACAGCCGCCGGTGGAATCACGATCCACCCGCGGCTGTTAACATGTTAAATGCTGCTGTCAATCTGAGTGCGGCATTTAACATCACCGCGCCGGAAGCGTGGCATTAGTCCCGCCCATCGGTGACCCCTTCACGTGATCCCAGGTCACTGATGGGTGGGCATGACAACCCTGGGTCTGCAACAGACTCCAGTGGTTGTCATGTAAAGATTACTATGAGTGCCTCCTAGTGGTCGGTGCTCACGGCACAGGAGCATTTCTGCTACATAGAGGTGATCTGCTGATCACCTCTATGTAGCAGAGACGATCGGACAGTTGCTGCTTTTAGTCTCCTATAGAGACTTTAGAAGCAAGCAAAAAGTTTTAAAAAAAGTTGTTAAAAATATTAAAATATAAAAGTTTAAATCACCCCCCCCTTTTGCCCCATTCAAAATAAAATAATAAAAAAATAAACCCCACATACACACAATTTGGTATTGCTGCGTTCAGAATCACCCCATCTATCAATATAAAAAAATGAATCCGATCGGTAAACGGCGTAGCGAGAAAATTCCAAACATAACTACGTTTTTTTGGTCACCGCAACATTTCAATAAAATGCAATAACGGGCGATCAAAACATTGTATCTACCCCAAAATGGTATCAATAGAAACATCAGCCCGGCGCACAAAAAAAAAAAATAAGCCCTCATCCGGCCCCAGATCCCGAAAAATGGAGACGCTACGGGTCTCTGAAAAGGGCACTTTTTTTTTAATAGCAATCTTTGGATTTTTTCCCCCCACTTAAATAAGAAAGAACCTATATATGTTTGGTGTCTATGAACTCGTAATGACCTGGAGAATAATAATGGCCGGTCAGTTTTGGCATTCAGTGAACGTGGAAAGAAGAAAAAAAAAACTGTGGAAGGCTGAGTTCACACGATGAGTTTTTAATGCGTTTCCACGGCGTTTTTGCAGCTGCGGAAACGCATTAAAAACGTATGGTAGAAGGGCAGCAATGTTCCCCAATGATGATCCGCATGTGCTGTGTCCATGCTGTGGATTTTTCCGCAGCGTTTATGCTGCGCTCAAAAATCCGCAGCATGTCAATTTTTGCATAGACGCGGCGGTTTCACTGCCATTGACTTGCATTAGAACGCGCCAATTCCGCAAGACTGCCTTTGTACTTGCGTTATTGGCGCGTTCTAATGTGCGGATGGTACCAGAGTGTGGAGAAGATGACTCTCCTCCGGACCCGGGTACCATTTAAAAAGCTGTAAAACAAGAATAAAATAAAGATATATTCACCTTCTGACGGCCCCCGGTCTCCTTCCCTCTGCTCGCGTGCAAGACTGAAGGACCTTCGGTGACGTCAGTCATGTGACCGCAGGCCCTTCAGCGCAGTGTCTCGCGATATCCCGGCAGCCAGGAACGAACGCGGCAGCACACGCCGGGCCATCGGAGGGTAAGTATAGCTTTATTTTTTGACATTCTCTCGGGTCACACTATATATGCCGGTTGCATGGATTTATATAGTGTGACCTAGTTGTCAAGCACTTTCCAAGTGATGCTAAAATCGCCTGGAAAGCGCTTGTCAATCTGCATGCCGAAACGCATGTGAATCCGCATGTATTCCACAGGAAAAACGCATGTACAATCCGCATGCTTTTTTTCTGCCAGGGAGATGCAGAAATTTTCTGCTTCATTTCTGCATCGTGTGCACATACCCGAATTGCACTTTTTTTTGCAATTTCACCGCACTTTGAATTTTTTTCCCGTAAACAATATGGTAAAACTAGTAATGGTGTTTAAAAGTACAACTCGTCCCACAAAAAATAAGCCCTCACACGGCCATATTGCCCAAAAAATAAAAAAACGCTATGGCTCTGGGAACAAGGGGAGCAAAAAACGAAAATGCAAAAATGGAAAATCCCAAGGTCGCGAAGGGGTTAAACCTAAGTCCTCCTGTATAGGCCCGATCCTACGATATGCCTTTCCCTTGCAGTTTATAAATCGGCACAGTCGGTCTTCTCAGTTTGTGTGAATGTTCTATTGACCTTTTTCCCGTTTGCTCTTTCAGGGCCCAATGTGTGATTTGCTATGGTCAGATCCAGATGACCGTGGTGGTTGGGGTATTTCTCCTAGAGGTGCTGGATACACATTTGGACAAGACATCTCTGAAACGTTCAATCATGCCAATGGCCTTACCTTGGTTTCTAGAGCCCATCAGTTGGTGATGGAGGTAAAATGATTTAATGCCTCATCAGAGAATCCTAGATTAGTTTGTGCCCTTTGCTTTGCCTTATTCCTGGTTATTTTCCATGTTGGCATAACGTGCTCTAACCACTTGTCGTCTGATTTCAGGGATACAACTGGTGCCATGACCGGAATGTAGTGACTATTTTTAGTGCTCCAAATTATTGTTACCGCTGTGGTAACCAGGCTGCCATAATGGAACTTGACGACACTCTGAAATATTCATTGTAAGTATGACAATCTACAGAAAAAATCCTTGTATGCCTTTTACATATGCTATAATATTGAGCAGACTTGACTCTTTACAAGTCATGTTGGTAGTCCTTAGGGTATGTGCACACAGTCCTTTTTTTTTTTTTTTTATGCGTTTTTGTTGCAGCAAATTTGTGCACCCCAAAAACCGCATTGCAAACCTTATCCCAGCATTTTCTATGGGGCTTTGGAAGATCTGTGCACATGATCAGGTAGTTCTTGTGTGGCAAAAGAAGCAGCATGTCCGTTCTTTGTGCGTTTTTGTCTGAGTTTTTCTTATACAATTGATTGGAAAAAACGCATGGCAAAAACTCAAACCCGTGTAAATGAAAAAAAGAAAAGCACCAAACGCGTGGAGTTTCCACAGCATTTTTCTTGCCGAGAGGTGCAGAAATTTCTGCAAGCAAATCCTGATCGTGCGCACATACCCTTAATGTCTCAGGATGCAAGCATATATTTTAAGGAGGGGGGGGGCGACATTGACATATGGTACAGTTACACAACAAAGTTGTACATGCACACTGCCACGTCATTGTGTTTGACTATCTGCCATAATGTAAGTTAGTGTGCATGTTGACCATTGCAAACGGGACACAAGACCCCTTTTCTGGTGATCATTGGTGAAACCCTCATCAATGATAAATTTATCTCCTAAATTGTGTGATAGTTGGACAAATGGATCCGCAGGACTCTGGCCATGTGAGTAATCCAGAGCAATGTGAACCTTGCCTTACTGGTGGTATCCCCAGTGGCACTTTTCATTAGAAGGCAGCCATGAGGTGATTAGTCAAGACCTCGTAGTGGCCAAGTAATGAGAATTCCTGGAGGAAGGCACAGTTCATAGGAGGTTCTAAGGGCTCTGGTCTTGTGGTCATGGCCCATAATGTGGCTGCTGGACTAGAGGCCTGTGGATCTGTTGTGGCCATTGTGACTAGCCTCTTGCTAAGCATGGATTTGCACTTTGTATGATTGGTCAGCACCGTGTGATGTCTTGGATACAGTACTTCTCTGGTTTTGCTGTTAATTGTGACACCTTTTTATTCCCCCCCCCAGCTTGCAGTTTGACCCAGCACCTCGTAGAGGAGAACCACATGTGACTCGCCGCACCCCAGACTACTTCCTTTAAATGGAATTTTACACTTGTACAGTATTGCCACAATCAGGATTATGACCTGGGAGCCAAGAAGAGGAGCAGTAACTTCAGTCAGGAGAGAGCATTTGTCACACGTACTGTTCTCAAATGGACCAAAAGATGTGCCATATACAAAAGCAAAGCCTCTCATCTCAACAGCCCGTGACCACATTAGAAAAGACCCGTTCATTGCATGCTGAAGTGACATGTCTGTCTGTCAAGGAAACCCAATCCCAGTTTTCTGGCATAGCACTACTTGTAGTTCCTTTTTGCTTTCTCAGACTTCGACAAAATTATGATGTAAACATTAACGCCTCGTGAATCCAATTTTAACTCCATTTAGCAATAGCTTTACTTGGCATGATTGTAGATAAGGATAGACAGTCTGGAAAACCCTTTAGCTCTCTGGGGGGGGTGGGGGGCTGCAGCCTTTTGGGGCTTCCTCCATCAGTGTGAAGGGATTTAAGGACCTTTAAAGAATAAGTACCAAGGCCTTCATTGCCTCTTCTGTGACTTCAGAAATGTGTTCATTTTCAGGGAAAACAATCTAATTTTTTTTTTTTTTTTTTTTGTCTATTTCCACCTATGCCCAGCCATGTTTTTTTTGTTCCAATCTGCATTATTTTTGTCACTCTTCATTGTTTTAGGTTAGTTTTGACAGATCTTTCTGTTACCATTGCAATCCAAGGCGGCAATGTTTTTTTTTTTTTTTCTTTTTTTTTCATAATAAACTTGTGAACAAAGTACTTAATAATGTGAAGCTTAATTTGTTACTTCTACACGAAAAAAGCAAAGACACTGTATTGGAACTGTAAATGGGCTCCAGGAACCTAAAGTGTACCTTTTTTTTTTTTTTATCTCCCTGCAGCACATATGTGATACTTCATTTACATGGCATCTTATATTTCTGCCTGCAGGATAATGGCTTGTTCACACGTAGCATTTACACTGCTGTTTTCCACTAAGGTAGAACCTCTATTGTGTATAGGGATAAGTTCACACTTGTCTGCAGTGGATTTATTTGCACTAAAAATGCAGTCCCTTGGCAGGAATGACTCCGCATAGTGCACACTTACGTGTTTAGTTGCAGCTTTATGCATTGGTGAAAATTTACATCCTGCAGATTTAACCAAGAAAATAAATAAGCAGCATGTGGATGAGCTTTCAGGAATTGCATTCACTTCATTGCTGCTGTGAAACAACGCTGCGAATGCTCAATGTGAACATACCCAAGCAGTAGCAGTTCATTGGATGAAAATTTACCAAATGTGATAATGGGGGAATCTGCAATTGGCCCAAAAGCAGAGTTCAATGGGGAAGTCAAAATCTTAAACAAACTTTGTGGATTTTGCGGAGTATTACTACAGTTCTGGGTATCATCCAGGTCCTCTGAAAAGGCAGCTGGTACAAACACCATGCCCCACTGCTGCCATCTACAGACCAACAAGAGCACCACCGGAAGGGTTTTTTGTGCCGGATCTGTTCAGTTTGCCTGAAGTGCTGCAGGAAAAAGTGCCCTGTGTCTTCTCTCAGTAAAAAGCAACAGGTGGGGAATGAACATGAGTGACGCACTACAGGAGTCATCCGAGCCGTGTGTTCTCCACACATTGTCAAAATGTACCTTTTAGAAACGAGCTGAGGAGATGCGAAGGATTTCTAATGTTTAGGTTACATACACTATTTTCTGGGCTGTCTGGTCAAAAGTGATAAGATTGCAGTGACTGTGTGACTGCTGACTTATGAATCCCCCATGTATCTGCACAATGTGACCAAAGAAAGGAGTCCTCTGCACCTCTGACATGGCTGAGCAGTTCAATGACCTTCAGCCTCATTCAGACGTCCTTGTACACATCTGGGGTCGTCTTTTTCGGAGATATAACGCTTACCCATTATAATCAATGGTGCTATTCACATGTCCGTGTTTTGTTTCACTGATTGTGTCCATACATAACTTCATTTAGACATGTCTTTGGGTTTTTTTCTGGCCGCACTGCTGACAAGGGCCAATACAAGTCTATGGGTCCTTGAAAAACCAGTACAGCACATGGATGGCATCAGTGTATACTGTGTTTAAAGCAGTGGTCCGAAGGCAAAGTAATTTACCTCCTAACTCCTGATCTACTTAGAAAATAGCTTAGATTATGGGACTAACACATTTGCTTTAAAAATTCCCTAACTACACTAATGGCTAGTGTATTTTATTTTTTTTTCTATTTCCAGTCTGATTACTATTTGCTTTGTCACCAGTGCATGCTGGGATACTCGAAGCATCAGGGGCAGAGGCTGCAGTCAGTGCCACAGCCTCTGCCCCCTTCCTGAAACCAATAGTCACCAGTGCTGCTCATGTCAGGGGCTGGGCTGTCCCTGCACCGGCTGTGCGCAGGGGAGACTGGGCCGTGCCCAGCCCCTGACATGAGCAGCACTGGTGACTATTGGTTTTATCAGATGGCACTCGGCCCAATGATATGCCACGGTGCAGTGCCGATTCAGCCTGAGAAAACAATCGCAGCAAGTACAAGCGAGAATCGGATCACGCACACCCACACAAGTCTAAGGGGGCACGTGAAACATCGGACGCCAACTTTCCCCGTCTCCTCCGCACCTGTGCTGCAATTATCTCATGCAAGACCATCGGAGCACAGACACTCAGCTCTTCAGTCAAGTGATGTCATAATCAGCCAGATTCTCTTGCATTTGTTTTTAATGGAAAAGGGTTTGATATTTTCCACTTTTAGGCTATGTGCACACGATGCAGAAATGAAGCAGAAAATTTCTGCATCATTTCTGCATCTCCCTGGCAGAAAAAACGCATGCAGATTGTGCATGCGTTTTTCCTGCAGAATACATGCGGATCCACATGCAGATTCACATGCGTTTCCGCATGCAGATTCACAAGCGCTTTCCAGGCGATGTTAGAATCACCTGGAAAGTGCTTGATAACTAGGTCACACTATATAAATCCATGCAAACAGCATGGATTTATACAGTGTGACCCGAGAGAGTGTATATACTTACCTCTGATGGCCCGCGCTGTCCTGCTCAATCTGTTCTCCCTCGCCGGCAACTTTGAATTGAAAGACCTGCCGACGTCAGCGTCACGTGACCCGTCACATGACTCTGACGTCACCGCAGGTCCTACAACTCACTGCAAGTGCCGGGAACCAAGCGGGAGCGCTGCGCGGGCCGACAGATGGTAAGAATACATTTATTTTTTATTTTATTCTTCTTTTTACAGCTTTTTTAATGGTACCTGGGTGTGGATGAGACTCTCCTCTCCTCCACACCCGGGTACCATCCGCACATTAGAACGCACCAATTACGCAAGTACAAATGCTGTCTTGCGGAATTGGCGCGTTCTAATGCAAGTCAATGGCGGCGAAATCGCTGCGTTTCCGCAAAATTAATTGACATGCTGCGGATTTTTGACCGCAGCGTTAACGCTGCGGAAAAATCCGCATCATGGGCACAGCACATGCGGATTTCCATTGGGGAACATTGCTTCCCTTCTACCATGCGTTTTTCATGCGTTTCCGCGGCGTTTACGCAACTGCGGAAACGCATGAAATACGCATCGTGTGAACACAGCCTTAAACACTAGGGAGATCTGCTGTTAAAATTTGCGGTGAAAAGCTAGTGTACTGCTAGCTCACATTACAATGGCAGTAATGTGGGGGAGATCTGCTCACATGTGTGATGTCCCCTTTTGCTTTTCATTTTTTTTTTTTTTTTTTTTTTAACGGGCTCTTTTACACAAATATGCCCCCAAGAGATTCAGCAATAAAAACGCATTTAAATGTTGCAATGCAAATCATGAAATGGAAAGTTAAAGCTGTAGTAGTAGTAATTTGCTTTTATAATTTAGATCTTTAAGTATAACGCCTCATTATTACGTGGGGTCAGGATCTACATGGACTACAGCCCAACAAAAAGACTGTTACTATATGCAGGACTGTGGAGTCGGAGTCAGTATAAAATGGACCAACTGACTCCTAAAATATATAATAAATTGGGTACAGTAGTTCAATGCAGTTTGTGGGGATTATTTTTTCATAAGAATTTGGGAAAGTTATGAAATGTCCTATAAATGTCTGTCCTATTCCTGATCTAAGGGTCTAGACTTTTAGCTGAGATGAATCTGTGCTACAGTAAATTTATCACTTACACATGAGCCGCGTATGAGGGAGTCGGAGTCATGGAAATTGAGGAGTCGGAGGTTTGGCTTACCGACTCCACAGCCCTGACTATATGGGGCCTTTGGTGGTGGCACCGGCAGTCTTCTAATGAAACTCTATGGCCCTGATTCATCGTTGCTGTTTCTTTTTCAGTGGCTTTACTATTTGCACCTTATTTTCTAGGGCCCTGATTAATCAACGCTTTGACACCAGAAAACTGGCGTAAAAACACTTTGAAAAGTCTCAACTTTTTATACAATGCAGACTTGCACAAAAATGTTGGGACTTTTGCCATTTTCATGCTAAAATGGGAAAAGCTGGAGAAGAGATGAGGCGTGGCTACACCTGCCCGTCAAATTTATCAAAAGTGCCAGGGTTTCTTATGCCAGAAAGGCTACTCCAGACTATGACTAGAATAGCATTTCTGGTGAGGCGCATGAAGGTGCACGCCACTGAGACCATGCACCAAATTCATTAAGTTTAATGCTCTTCTTAACAAATTTGCACTCCAGCAAGCCCTTCATTAAGGCCATGTTCACATATTCAGTATTTGGTCAGTATTTTAACTCAGTATTTTTAAGCCAAAACCAGGAGTGGAACAATCAGAGGAAAAGTATAATGGAAACACGTCACCACTCGTATTTATCAGCCACTCCTGGTTTATAAATACTGAGGTAAAATACTGACCAAATACTGAAGGAGGGAACATGGCCTAAGGCTGGTGTGTACAAAGCCCCTTAATGCTTGGGCCCTTTATGTTTTGCGACACTTTTTAAATTGTCTTTCTTTATAAGTCGTTTTTTTATTCTTCAACAGTTTTGCTTATCTAAATGTTGTAGACCGATTGATGAAATGCAACTTTGACCAAATGTTGTGTTTTTTTGGTACCTCTCGCTCCAGTCCTGTCCTTGAGTCATTTCTGTGGGGGCGTTTTCGATTTGATGCATTTTTGGGACTTTTTAAAGAATTTGTGAATTTTGGTGTTAAAATGTCGCAAAAACTGGTCAAATACAAAATAAAAAGCATTTTTGAATTGGTTTCAAATTTATAAACCACGTGCACCATTTTGAAAGATTTGGGGCAACAAATGTCAGCAAATATCACACAAAACAAACAAAAAAAACCCATGACTTCAATAAATGATGGATTGGGCCCCCTGACGATGTGAAGGCAAAGCCGAAAAAGCACCAACTATAATAAAGGCAGTTTAGGACCTGAATAGACGGTTTTTTTCTCTAGACCTGTTTGGCCTCATTTTTCAGCCCCAGGAAGAGTGTTTAATGCTTCACCTCCCACGCGGCTGTTGTGTTGATCTCCCAACCATAAGTACATTCACTAAACTGGAAACTGCTCGCTACAAAGCATGATTTTTGGAATGGATTTAGGTTTAACAAATTCATCCGACTAAATTTCAGATGTTTGAAACAGAATGCCGGCAGGACCAGGGGTCGCGAATGTGTTTCAGTCAATTGCATTCTAAAGTAAAGTTTATATTATTGGCTACCAGTATTGTTAGCTTCCTTTTTAGGGAAAATGTCAGTCTTCTTTATGTGCCCACGTAGCGTTCTTGTAGCGTTTTTACGGCCGCGAAAACGCTTGTAAAACAGTCTGC